>NC_090440.1:74549721-75161055 GCF_031143425.1 Pleurodeles waltl | reverse complement strand
ACTCGCCCAACTGGTCAAATAACAGCTTGTAGTGCTCTGCTGGTAAGCCGTCGCTCCCACAGGCTTTCCCATTCGGGGAGTTAGAGATTGCACTAGTGGCTTCAACCAATGTGATGGGGGCCTCTGCAAGTACCCTTTTATCGTTTGTGACTATGGGGAGCAGAGCTGATCTCAGATATGCCTCAATTCTAACAGGATCTACTCCCACAGTAGAGGTATACAAGTTCTTACAGTGAGTCGGAAAATGTTTATTGATTTCAGCGGGTTGGTTAACAACACGATTGTTGACTTTGTCAAGATTGATTTGATCACCGTTTTATTGTGCCTTTTCTTGACAGACCATGCCAATAGCCGCCCAGCATGTTCGTCTCCCTCATAGTATTTTTGAAAGTTCGAGTTCTGGTGCAGGATTTCCTTGGTCATAAAATGCTCATTTAACTTAACTTTAGTTGCCTCTAGATGCTCCTCTGAGGCGGGAAGCCCTCCATTACATAGGCCGGTATCGCAGATTTCAATTCTTTCTGCAGAAATTGTACCTCTGCATTTGTGAAGTCAGGGCCTGATAGGTGATGGCCTCTCCCCTTATAAACACCTTGCAGCCCCCCCCCCACCCAGATGGAAAAGGTTGCTATGGTACCCTTATTTGTGGCTAGAAACTCTGAGACTGCCGTCTGGAGGGTGGTTACCCAACCCGGATTGGTCAATAAGGATTTGTCTAATGTCCACTTTGATCTACTACTTTGATTAGTGTGCATGTATAGTTGGATAACCGGAACCAAGTGATTTGAGAAGGAGTTTGTTATAATATAAGAGTTCTCCCTTAACCATGCATGAGAGATCAGAAGATAGTCAATCCTGGATGGGGTATTAAACTGTCTTGAAAAATATATGAATTCTGAACTGGCAGGGTGATTTGATCTCCATGGATGGAATAATGTGAAATCCTGAATCATTATGGTTAAAGCAAAAAAAGACCTAGGCTTGTTCTGAGATCTATTCTGATGGGTCGTATCCAACCTTGTATCCGGTATGATATTAAAATCGCCCCGTATAACAAAGTCTTTGGTTAGTATTGTAAGAAGCCTGTATAAGCCTTCCAGAGATGAGGGATCGTCATGGCCGGGTAGCCCCCCTACATTCAATATGTCAATGCCCCTGGGACCTGGCAAACCAGGGGGCTTCTTAAAGCACAGCAGCCCACGCTTGTTTTAAAAAAAAATGACCACCAATTTGCAACAACATTGCGAAAGCGCGGCAAATTGTTCTTTTAAAAAGTGTTTTTTAGCCCTGGTATATCCATCTGGGACCTCAGCACAAGAGCTAAGGGGTCAGGGTGATTCTACCCTCGCCCCTTTTTAGCCGAGTCCCAAGATGGCTGTGGATGATGTCATCAGTGATGTCATTTGAGATGTCATTAGTGATGTCATCAATGATGTCACTGACCTTGTCATGATTGATGTAATATGTGATGTCATAAGTAGTGCATTACGGGGCGCAAGTTATAGTTAGCTGAGGTAACTATAACGGCTGAATTTCACTGGTTTTGTACATGTGAAATGTGAGCCTAACTATAACGTCCCTGTAAACGTTTTTTTTTTTCAGTGTAATTCTATGTTTTAAAAAATTCTTTTTCCTAACTATAACGTTCCTGTAACCTTTGTTTTTTCAGTGAATATAGAAATAGATATAGAGATATAGCTATAGATAGCTATGTTGGTCCCACTCCAATCTAACCATATTGGTTGGAAGGTATTGGGCACTAAAGGTTTGACATTTACTATCCCCACTTCAACTGAAACCAATTTGGGAACGGCTTTGGGCGCAAAAGCAGTAATATTTACTATTTCTACTCCAATTTCAACCAGTCTGGGGGAAGGTGTTGAACCCTAAACTGGTGACATTTACTATTCCCACTCCAATATAAACCAATTTTGGAAGATGCTGGACACTAAAGGGTGTACATTTACTATTCCCACTCTAATCTAAACCGAATTTGGGAAAGATGTTGGACATTAAAGAGATGAAATTTACAATATCCACCTCAAAATACAACATTATCCTAAAAATATTACAAAATAAAAATATGACAATCACACTATTCCATATTCTCACATTTGTTATATAAAATGAAATGAAATGTAAATAAATTAAGAATACAAAATTAATAATCATACTTTTTGAAAAAAGCCAACTTAAAATGAAAATTACATTTTTATAAAAATATTTTTATACAATTGTAAATATTTTTAAACATAATGTAAAATGTTTAGTTTTAACATAAAAATATTTCTAAATATTCTACTTTATGAAAGATATTATACGTTTTAAATATTTAATATTTATTTTTTCTTTACAAATTATACCATTTATTATCTTACCATAAAATTAAAATATTGTTAAAATATTATAAATAATATAAAATACATTTTAAAATTCTAAAATAATAATTTGCATATGTTTAAAATTGTTATCTTAAAATTTCAAGTTCAAACATATATATTTTTTTAAAATTCCCTACTCTTGTCCCCTAAAAATCATTATTCCACTACTGAAAAAAAATCACGAATTATATACATTAGTACAATTAAAAATAAAAATGTCAACAATTTCATAAATAAAAAAACGTACTAAAAACACAAAAAATAATAAACACGTACAAGCACACAATACAAACTAATAAACATTTACAAACGATATTACACATAACAATGTTTTATACATCAATATTTTTTACAATGATATTAAAAACAACACATTAAACAATATTTTTACCTTTGCTTTTCCTGTCCACAATATTTTTGCTGTCCTGATATTCTTGGCATGATACTTTTTTATCACAATATTTGTTTCTGATATTTTGTCCAAACACCGTTGATGGAAGTTTCATGTTGTTTGACTCAGCGAGTTTCTTCTGGTCACCCCTTAGGACTTACTAGTCAGTTACTATTACTTTGCTCCAACTTTGCTCCAAGGCCTTTTGTGTGGCAGCAATGCCATTGAGCATCAAGTCTAATATATCAATTGGTGCCTCTATGTTCACTTCTTTATCATTTTGCATCACCTCTAAGAGTGCTTCAGATTGACAGCTGGATAATGCAAGTCGTAATTCTTGTCCCTGGTTTTTCCCCGTGGTGCCTTTGGGCTTATCCATTATGTACTGAGTGGGTTTGCTATATTAGCCCACACTGGAAGTAGTCCAAGAACTGGTTGTGAAATTCTTAGATAGGAATCTTGTTTGCAAACTGGAGGTGTAGGATAACACCTCATTGGTGATACCAAAGGAGTATCATCATGTCACTGCTCTGGGTTCTCCATGACCAGCACCCTAACCTGCCACAACGTTTGGTGCCAGGTGACTTGTTCCCTTGGTGCCTTACTCGTTTCCTTGGACCCATGTAGTTTTTGGACTGCTTTTCAGCATCAAGGGGCAAACCGGAAGAAAGTTCCAGCTTCCAATCCATCCTCCAAGCGGATACCTCTTGGCACCCTCCTAGCCTAGCCATCAATCTTGCATGGAGTAAAGGCAGCATGCACAGCAGTGACCACAGGAATGTGGCTCCACCTCCATCTGAACCACTTGTAATATTGGAGTCCATCGTTTGCCCAGTTTCAATCTCAGGACCCCCATCCTACTCCTTCTGCTTTCAGGCAACACCACTGACAGACTTCGGGCTGATCAATAGCACCTGAAAAACCTCACAAGTAGTCAGGGATTGGCAGAGGTGTAGAGTGCTTGCCTCCACAACACAGCTGTTTCCACCACAGGGCTGGGTGTGGAGGCAAGTACACTCCTTCATTGAGTTCACTGCCTACGCAGCTCCTCCTCTCCACCTCTAAGTTCTGACCACTCCTCCACCCCATTCTCACCTAGGTGCTTGCTCCGGGATCCATGTCTCCAGACTCCTTCTTGCCTTCAGAGCATCTACATCACAACTCCTCTAGGGCAGACCGTCTCACTGCCCTATGATCTGCTCCTCCATGCCCACAGACCTGGGAGAAACTGGGTGCTTCACATTCGGCTGCTATTTTGGATAGAGCCTGGAATGAAACCTGCTGAATGTACATGGCTCCCTCTGGCCCCCACTCACAAATCTGTAGCACCCAGGGGTGCAATGCACCAGGACTCAGATATGAAAGGGGAGCCTAACTATAACACCCCCTTGGGCCCCGAGAGGGCCCATAAATAACCTTGATAGATTTCCAAAGATGAATGAGCATTACATTTTATTTTTCTCTTGTCACATTTGCTGTGCATTCAAAGATAGAAGTCAAACTCAACCTAGTTTTCTGACACATTGCTGCTTATTCTTTTAACACAGAGACTGGTGTTTAATTTTCTTTGGCTTACTGCAAAGTGTGAGGATTTTGTGATGTGAAAATCTTGCTGGTATGAAAGGAAAGGATGTAAGATGTCATTTTCTTCTCTAATACACAATAAAGGTATATACTTGAAAATTAATATTTCCAAATTAATAAACAGGAAAGCAGAAATAAAGTGTTTTTCTCGTTCTAAAGTGTGATGAAAACAAAGATTTTAAAAGAGTGAAAAATCAAGATCCTTTACTTGGTGATGAGCAAATAACAACTATCTGCTGAAACCCAAATTCCACACATTATCGTTGGTATTCTATATGGGTTTATCAGTAAAGGTGTAGGCCTGTGCAAATTTAGTAGTCATTTCAATGGGAAATGTCCTGCCTATAAATGACAGTGACTACCACACCATGCTTTAGTGATATATTTGTGACACTATGCTCCTAAATGCAACCACCTACATACTACACCCATACCACTCCCCTGCCGGATGGACATGGCTCATGTGCAAGACTTGATCTCTGTGTGATGCTTGAAATGTCCAGAATCTCTATTAGTTCAGTGTAGCATTGATGGCAGTACCCCCAGTCTGAAAGTTGTTCCAGCACCACTGCCTACTAGGGTCACAGGAACCCCTAAAGCAATGGAAGCTTGCTGTTAGCCCTGTCTGATTCCCTCAGCTGCAGGAGTCTTGCTCTTAGCAGCAGAATCTACTGAAACACCTGCGAGGTCTCTGCGAAGACCTCATTGCATGCTTACTCAATGACAGAGCAGTATGCATCTTTCACTTTTGTAAGTGCAGAGTGCACCATTTGGCCATGGCTACCTGATGCCAGCAGAGGTCAAAGAAGAAGTTATGCCCCGGTTGCTGGGTGGCTTCTCAAGGCAAGAAAGTCACAGAAATCATTGTGTTCAACCTGACGGGTGGAGGACAGATGATGGCAGGTAGTAAAAGAACATAGGCCTACTTAAGGCATGATGCCGGATCTAGGAAAATGACTGATTTAAGTGTTATTTGTTTCATATTATGCTACAAATGAACAGGTAGCCTTAAACGTCATCTTGGGGTCAATAATGCATAGTTCTTCCTTTTTAAAACCAAAAGTAGGAATAGTTAACATTCTGAGAACTGTGAAAACGGGCCAGAATCTTGGAAAACAAGATGCTGCTTCCCAGAGAGATATACTGAGAGAGGGGGTACTCAAGTAATTGTTATACACAGTATTGTAGTAAGGGTGGGTGAGGAAACAAATTACAGGGAGAGGATCAGGCTTGGGTCTAAAAATCTGTCTTGGCTCTAAGAGCCTAGGCAGGAGTTGATGCCACACTCCCTCCCTGGTGCGGGTCACAACCAGTGGCCGACACCAGGGAGGGGGTTAAAAAATCCTCGGGTGCGATTCTTTTTTTTTTCAAAACTCCCCCGGGAGACACGGAAGATCTTCTGTGTCTCCTCCCGCCCCCCCACCTGCCCCTTTGTGACGTCAGCGTACCGCGAGGCGCGCTGACGTCACTGTTTTGTTTTCCTTATCGGAGCAGGAAGCGCCGGCAAAGCCTCGTTTGAAAGGGGAGACTCTCCCCTTTCAAACGAGGCCTTCCTGAACAGGTTTCCTGGCCCTCGATCACAGCACCAGGGATTTCACTTGGAGGGGTCGGCCCCCTCGGCAAACGAGCCGGCCCCCCTCCCCGGGGGCATATTTTTTTTACTAAAGGTATGTGTCCCCTGGGGGCGGCGTGATTGTGCCGGATCGCGCCCCCACCAAGAGCTAAAATAAAAAAAAAAAGAAATTGACAGGGGGTCGCCCGTGGGCAGGGCGACCCCCATTGGGGGCAATACTTTTTTTACAAAAATATATAGATCTATATATATATATAGATCTATAAATATATATATATATATAATATATAGAGGATCACTTTTGTCAATGCATGTGTGGTTTACCTAGGGCTGCGATCGCCGCCCAGGAAAACCAGACCCAGACATAAAAGTGATCTCTCTCTCTCTCTATATATATATATATAGAGAGAGCGAGAGAGATCAATTTTATATATATATTTATATATTTGCCACCAGTTGTCTTACAGTTGCAGCTTGCGTCTTCAAAGCAATGCACATACTTCAACTGACGCGTTTTAACTGTAGCTTTTAGGCAGCAATAAAAACGTCAAGTAAGTCTTGTGATTATGTTTCTGCTACAAAAGGATCAGACTTTTGTCTAGTGGCTGTTTTGGTGCCATAAAGAAGTGCAGAAGGTTTATATGCCTACTGCAAAGAGGAAATCTGTATTTTATGTAAATAACTGAGTAGATTAGTAAAGTCAGCCTTTGCCCGGATATAATACAAGTGAAATGTATGTGCGGGGCGGCTATGGAGAGATGAAGGGCACTTTTGCCAGGTGGTAGTGAGGGAAACCGAGGAGGAGGACATGGGAGCACCAATAATGATTGTTGGACTGGGTGCTAGAGGTGCTAAAGACTGAGACGATTGGTATGTGACAAGGTGTTTTTTGAGTGTCTTGAAAGAACGTGCTGATTGAGGGAAGAAGCGCAGGTAAGGTGACCTCTACTGTTGCACGTATCACACACACACCAGCAATTTTGTGACTGTCTACATAGGCTAGTGTTTTAGAGCAACAGTTTAGCCAATAGCAGAGATGGCATCTCGTTGGATGACTGCTGATCACGCTCTCACTCGGGTTATAGAGGACAGCTCTGACGTATGATCAGACTGAGACAGCAGATACTGAGAAAGCATCTGAGGGATAGGACAATGGCGCAGACTCTGGGAGTGGTTTTTCAGTCGGAGGAGTCCCATTCGATAACTCCTCTTCCATTAATTATGAGGGAGGTGATGAGGACGGTCCTGCTGTCCCTTTGCAAGCACAGTCTGTGCAACGGGACAATAGCAGGTTAGCCCAACCCAGAGAGCAGGTGAATGCGGCGGCAAGCACAGAGAGGGTGCTGTCTTGGGAGCTCCCCAATTTAGTTCAGCCCCAAATTCCACCGCCCAAATCGTATTCTGCAGACATCAAAATTATATATCACAAAACAAACTGGTTTTGTAAGGCACGGACCTGTGATTTTGGTCCTGGGCTCGGTGGCCATATAGGGAAACATACTAAACCCAGACATTTCTGGAAACTAGACATCCGGGGCAGTCCACAGAGGTGTCACTTGTGTGGATTCTCCAAAGTTTTCTTACCCAGAATACCCTGCAAAGCGGAAATGTTTAATAAAAACTCTATTTGTATTGCATTTCTATCACACAAACTACAGGAATATGCTGGGATCCACCCAGTGATTCCTCACTGGTCCTGATAAAAACAGTACCCTACTTGAGTGCCTGTACCTTGTGCCTGCCTCAGGGATGGATCACCCCATGGTCAAAAATTGCCTCATGTAAGGACCAGCATTGACCGTTGTGTGATCTATTCCTGTCACGGGAACTAAGCCTACCCACACAAGTGAGGTACCATTTTTATCAGGAGACTTGGGGGAATGCTGGGTGGAAGGAACTTTGTGCCTCCTCTCAGATTCCAGAACTTTCTGTCACCGAAATGTGAGGAAAAGGTGTTTTTTGGCCAAATTTTGAGGTTTGCAAAGGATTCTGGGTAGCAGAACCTGGTGAGAGCCCCACAAGTCACCCCATCTTGGATTTCCCTAGGTGTTTAGTTTTAAAAAATGCGTAGGTTTGGTAGGTTTCCCTAGGTGCCGGCTGAGCTAGAGGCCAAAATCCACAGCTAGGCACTTTGCATTAGGCCTAACCACGCAAGTGAGGTACCATTTTTCTCGGGAGACTTGAGGGAACATAGAATAGCAAAACATGTGTTACTGCCCTTTGTCTTTCGCTACATTTTTTCCTTCCAAATGTAAGACAGTGTGTAAAAAAGACATCAATTTTAAGAAATACCCTGTAATTCACATGCTAGTATGGGCACCCCAGAATACAGGGATGTGCAAATAAACACTGCTTTTTAACACCTTATCTTATACCCATTTTGGAAATACAAAGGTTTTCTTGATACCTATTTTTCACTGAAAAATGTGGTTTTCTGATTCAAATCTGCCTGTTCCTGAAAGCTGGGAAGATGGTGATTTTAGCACCGCAAACCCATTTTTTTACCATTTTCCCCCATTTTTTTGAAAAAAACAAAAATGTTGCTGTATTTTGGCTAATTTCTTCGTCTCCTCCAGGGAAACCCACAAACTCTGGGTACCTTTAAAATCCCTAGGATGTTGGAAAAAAAGGACGCAAACTTGCTGTGGCTAGCTTATGTGGACAAAAAGTTATGAAGGCCTAAGCGAGTGTGAACTACCCCAAATAGCCAAAAAAGGGCTCAGCGCTTGGGGGGGAGAGGGGGGGGGGGGGGAAGGCCCATCAGCTAAGAGGTTAAGAGTTTGACTGACAGGAAAGCCCGTCTGCTGGAGTTATTAAGAGTTTCCTGCTAGGTCGGCCGGCCTAGCAGGAAACAGGCTTCAGCATTGTCTCAGGCTTGTAATCGAGCTGGCGGCAATGCTGTAGCCTGCACACTGAACCAGCACCCTTGCAATGTTCACTGTCTGCAAAGCACGCAGGAAACACTGCAACGGTGCTGGGCAGGGGGGACCTTGCACTGCCCATGCCAAGTGCATGGGCAGTGCAAGGGCGCCCGTGACTCCTTGCACCTGTTTTCCGCCAGTCTTTTCATAGCGGTGTTATCGCCATGAAAAGGCTGGTGGAGAACATCCTCAGGGCAGTTCTGCATGCAGCTCTGTCCTGGCGGATTTCGATCTCCACCACCGACAGGCCGCCTGGATCATGGATCCTGGCGGTGTTGGTGGTTCCCTGACGGTCTGACCGCCAGGTTTTTAATGTGGTAGTCGGACCACCACAACAGCGGTGGTCCTGACAACCACCGCGAGTGTGGTGGTCTGAAGACTGCCACACTCGTAATGAGGGTCTATATCACTGCATTAAGAGACATTGACTAAAAGTGATAGTTTTTAAACATAAACTTGGCAACATTCATGCCCTCTCCCACCACTCCAATGACAGTACAATTAGTGAAGTAGTAGGCAAGTCAGTTGTCATGTGCACCGTATATGTGGGCTACTTTAGTATTTCACATGGAGCAAAATTATAGTTCATTACATCAAACACAAGAGAGATTTTAGTAAAGCACACATCTTCACATATTGCAATGTTTTCTCATATGCAATAATGAAAAAATAGGAGGCACAATAGAACAGTGAATTGTCTAGGATCACAGTATTTGGTTAGGTGGCCAAGTCGGGATTGATTCAAGGTTTTATGGTCTCACATTGTGTAATTAAGCCACCAGATTGATATCCCTTTCTCACACCTGGACATCAAAGTTTAATGCTTTGTCTTTCATTTTTGGTGAATTGGGATAGAGCATGGGTAACAGGCAGAAGTCACAAGAAGATTCAGCTCATTTTGGGCTTGAGGGCTCAAGAGGACCTCCAGCAGAACTAGAGCCTACATCTGGCTCAAGCCTTTATTGGCTCACCCAACATTATACTTTGCTCTGGGTAATCTGTGACTGAAAGCTGAGATATTGCTGCTAGTGTGATACCTGCTTTGTATTTGAGGATATCTTAGCTTGCACTGCTGATTACCGTTTTGTACCTGTGCTGCATGTAAGGGAAACATACTGCCGCCAAATGCTGCACATTGTGCTGTATATGTTGTCCGTGTTCTGTGCATGTGTGGAAACCTTGCTTTATTTCGGACCAGATCAGTATTTTTGCAATGGGTGTGAGGGAAGCGTGTACTCCTACCTGGTGCTGTACCTGTTTTCTGTATGTAAATCTTGCTTTGCTTCTGAACCAAGCTTGCACTCATAGACCCCAGTGCTGTTCCTTACACTTGTACTAAATCTGGAATGGTACTTGTTCATTGTACTTAAGAGAGCTGTTAAATGGTGCTGCCAGTGCCACACTTGTTCCATGTCTTTTAAGGAAGCATACAGTGGCCCTGCAATACCACACTTGTTCTAAGTCTTTGAAACAAGCTTGCACCGGCCCCTAGTACCACACATGTTCCATGTCTTTGAAGGAAGTTTGCACTGGTCCTGCAGTGCCACAGTTGTTCCATGTCTTTGAAGGATGCTTGCAGTGGACCTGCAATGCCACACATGTTCCATGTCTTTAAAGGAAGTTTGCACTGGTCCTGCAGTGCCACAGTTGTTCCATGTCTTTGAAGGATGCTTGCAGTGGACCTGTAGTGCCACACTTGTTCCATGTCTTTCAAGCAAGCTTGCACTGAACCTGGGGGCCACATTAGTTACATGTCTTTGAATGAAGCTTGCACTGGCCCTGGGCGCCACACTTGTTCCATTTCTTTGAATGAAACGTGCCCAGGCCCTGCAATACCTCACTCATTAAATGTCTTTGAAAAAAGCTTGCACTGGCTCTGCAGTAACACACTTGTTCCTTGTCTTTGAAGAAAACTTACACTGGCCCTGCAGTAACTCGTGTTCCATGTCTTTAAATGAAGCTTGCACTGGCCCGCAATACCACACTTGTTCCATGTTTTTCAATGAAGCTTTCACTGGCCCTGGAGTGCAACACTTCTTCCATGTATTTGAAGCAAGCTTGCACTGGCTCTGCAGTAACACACTTGTTCCATGTCTTCAAAGGGAGCTTACCCTGGCCCTGCAGTAACACGTGTTCCATGTCTATGAATAAAGCTTTCAATGCCCTGCAACATCTCACTTGTTCCATGTCTTTGAATCAATCAATCAATCAAGCAAATAATTTCGTAAGCGCGCTACTCACCCGTTAGGGTCTCAAGGCGCTGTGAGGGGGGTGGGCTGCCAGTTACTGCTCAAAAAGCCATGTTTTAAGGTGCTTTCTGAAGGTCAGGAGGTCCTGGGTCTTGCGTAGGTTGGTGGGGAGGGAGTTCCAGGTCTTTGCGGTGAGGTAGGAGAAGGATCTGCCGCCGGAGGGGGTGCGTTGGATGCGGGGGACTGTAGCGAGGGCAAGGTCGGCGTAGGGGAGCTGTCGAGTAGGCATGTGGAAGTTTACTCGTTCGTTGAGGTAGGCCGGTCGAGTGTCGTGGAGGGCTTTGTGAGCGTGGGCGAGGACTTTGAAGATGATCCTTTTGTTGATGGGCAGCCAGTGTAGGGATCTATGGTGGCTGGATATGTGTTCGTGGCGAGGGAGATTGAGGATGAGACGTGCGGCTGCGTTTTGAATTCGCTGGAGTTTTCTTTGAAGCTTGGCTGTGGTCCCCGCGTAGAGGGCGTTGCCGTAATCCAGTCTGCTGCTGATGAGGGCGTGGGTGACCGTTCTTCTTGTTTCTAAAGGAATCCATTTGAAAGTCTTGCGTAGCATGCGAAGGGTGCTGAAGCAGGAGGATGATGTGGCATTGATTTGCTGGGTCATGGAGAGAGATGAGTCTAGAACGATGCCAAGGTTGTGTGCGTGGGCGGTGGGTGTTGGGGGTGGTCCGAGGGTGGTGGGCCACCAAGAGTCATTCCATGCCGTCTTGTTGGGGCTGATGATGATGATTTCTGTTTTGTTTGAGTTTAGTTTGAGGTGGCTTGCTGTCATCCATTTGGCGATGTCGAGGAGTCTGGCGTGCAGGTTTATCTTGGCGGTGGCTGGGTTCCTGGTGAGGGAGATGATGAGCTGGGTGTCGTCTGCGTATGAGATGATGGTGATTCCTTGGGGCGGAGGATGTTGGCGAGAGGGGCAATGTAGGTGTTGAATGAAGCTTGCACTCACCCTGCAGTAACACACTTGCTGCCCTGCAATTCCAAATTAGTTTCATGTCTTTGAAGGAAGCTTGCATTGGCCCTCAGTATTACACTTGTTCATGTCTTTGAATGAAGCTTGCCTGCAATACCGCACTTGTTCCATGTCTTTGAATCAAGCTTGCCCTGACCCTGAAGAGCCACACTTGTTCCATGTCTTTGAATGAAGCTTTCATTGGCCCTGCAGTACCACATTTGTTCCATGTCTTTGAAGGAAGCTTGCATGGATTGGCCCTGTAGTAGCATACTTGTTCCATGTCTTTAAAGGAAGCTTGCACTGTCTGGTACTGTAGCACACACTTGGTCAATGTCTTAAAGGAAACCCGCACTGGCTCTGCAGTACCCCACTCGTTCCATGTATTTCAGGGAAGGTTGTAATGCTTTTGACCAGTGCCCGACTCCAATCTATTATAATGTACCCCACTCCAGTCTGCCCCACTCGAATCCAAAACAGCCTAATTCAAACCAATCTCCCCCATCCCATTAAAAACAATCTGCCCCACTCCAATCCAAAACAAACTATCCCACTCCAATTCAAAACAATCTACCCCACTCCAATAAAAATCAATCTGCCTCACTCCAATCCAAAACAATCTGCCCCACTCCAATCGAAAACAATCTTCCCCACTCTAATCCACAACAACCTGCCCCACTCCAATAAAAACATCTGCCCCACTTCAATAAAAAATGCCCCACTCCAGTCTGCTCCACTTCAAACCAAGGCAATCTGCACCACTCCAATCCAAAACAATCTACCCCGCTCCAATTCAAAACAATCTACCCCACTCCAATAAAAAAACAATCTGCTCAACTCCAATCGAAAACAATCTGCCCCACTATAATTCAAAACAATCTGCCCACTGCAGTCCAAAACAATCTGCCTCACTCCAATAAAAATATCTGCCCCACTTCAATCAAAAAACCTGCCCCACTTCAGATTGCTCTACTTCAAACCAAAGGAACCTGCCCGACTAGAATCCACAATAATCAGCCCCACTCAAGTACAATCTACCCCCACGACAATACACCACAATCCAACCCACTTCAGTCCAACCCACCCCGCTCCAATCCAACCCACCCAACTCCAACCCATCCTCCTCCAGTCCACCCCACTCCAATCCAACCCACCCCACTCCAATCCAACCCATTCCAATCCAACCCACTCCACTCTAATCCAAACCTCGCTGCACTCCAGTCCAGCCCACTCTAATCCAGTTCACTCCACTCAATCCAATTAACCCCACTCAAATCTAATCCACCCCACCTCAATGGATTCCACCGCACTCCAATCCATCCTACCACATCCAAATCCAATCCAACCCACCCTCATACAACCCCCCACTCCAATCCACCCCATCCAGTCCACCAAACCCCTTTTCAATGCACCACAGTCCAATCCAATCCACATTATACACTTAACCCCACTCCAATATACCATACCCCACCTCAATCAACCCCAGCCCAATCCAATTCACCCCAGTTCAATCCACTGTATGCGATTCTAGTCCAATGCGCCCCACTCCAGTGCAATCCACCCCACTCCAGTCCAATTCACCTCACTCCAGTCCACTTCGCCCCACTCCAATCCACCCAACCTCAGTGCAAACCACCTAACTCCAATACATCCCACCTCAGTGCAATCCACCTCGCCCCACCCCAGTCCAACCAACCCCACCCAATCCATCCCACTCCAATCCACCCCAATTCAATCCAGTCAACCCCACTACAATCCACCCCACTTCAACCACCTCACTCCAATCCACCCGCCCCACTCTAGTCCAATCCACCTCACTCTACCTCAATCTAATCCACCCCACCCACGTCCAGTCTACCCCACTACAATCCATCCAACCCACCCTGCTCCAATCCACCCCACCCCACTCCAATCCAAAGTCATCCACTCTACTCCAAGCTAATCTACTCAGTACAATCCACCCCACTCCAGCCCGATTCCATCCCACTCCAGTCCAGTCTAATCCACCCCTCTCAAGTTTACCCCATTCAAAACCACCTCAATCCACCCCACCTCAACCCACTCACTCCATTTAATCCACCCCACTCTACTTCAATCCACCCCACTAGCTCAATCCACTCCACCTCACTCCACCCTATTCCACCCTATGCCATTCCACGGCACGCCATTCTCTGTCTCTGAACCATTGCACTCTACTCTCCTCCTGTCAACTCTACCACACTGTACCCCCCACTCCACTTTACAACACTCCATGCCACTAGCTTTTAGCCATGATGAACAGCAGCCACACTCATGCACAACATGGCAAAACACATTGCCAAAGCCAATAGCTCTTGGTGAGGGCTAATGTCTTTGACAATGCTTGTTATTTTTGTGTTGTAGCTTATGCCCTCTACATTTAGTTGGCATATTCTTATCCTTTGTTTTTCTTTATTTCTTTCATCTTATGCTTGTACTACCACCTTGCTTTTTAGAAGGCAAGAACAACCTTTTTAAAGCCAGGATTCTCACCCACAAAATATTCACAAATATCATATTCACATAGTCTGCAGCGCTGGCCCAATTGTGGACTAAGGGAGATTAGATAACCTCAGTGAACATTCAGGCTTTACTGCAGCTTAGCCAAGCAGGTCTGAATTACACTAGTAGACTGATGCACCAGATACTCTACCCGTGCCTCCAAAGCCACCACCTGTCTCTACTCTGCTCCTTGCTAGTGAGCGGTGTAGTGTGTGAGCAGTGTACTTCTGTGAGTAGAGGATAGCCACCATGTTTTGTGAGTGCACTGTGAGACGCGTGTCAGTGTGAAAGCAGGATTAACATTGTATTTTGTGAGAGCAAGGTAAGTGGTCTACATGTTGATAGGTGAGTCTTTATGAGTGCAGAATGAGGCATATGTTTGAGTGCAGCATGAGGGGTGTACCAATGTCAGGGCATCAGTGTGAGTGTAGGGGCCCCTGCATATTATGTCTTTGAATGCATGCACTGTACAAGGCCCAAGGCTACTGGCTTTGGCAATGTTTTTTAGTGTTATGACTGTGACTTCCTGAAATGCCGGGCAGGGAGTGTATATACAATAGTGTGTGTATGAGAATGGTAATGGGGTTTGGTAACTCAGATGCAGTCTCTGTCGAAGGAGGTTGAGGAATGTCAGAGCAGCTGATGGACTGGGATGTTACCCCCTTAATGAGGAGGCCTGATTACTCTGCTTGCAGTAGGGCCCGTGGCAGCCTAGATAGTGTCCCCAGTAGGTTCTTGACACTTTCCAGCACCAATATATATTGAGGAAACAAGAGAAACTCGAAAATGAACAACAGAATCACTGACTTGGTGGTCCATGGACCTTTCTCCCGCATTTATCAAATTCACTGAGAATATTTAAGAGTGCGGTGAGTCCCTTGCGTGTATTCAGTTCTTACATAGCAGCTAAACACAGACTTCAAACCGCAGCTGAACACTTTACCTGGTATAAATTTGCTCAGAGAATATTTTCGATTTTTAACCTCATGGTAACAGTTTGAAACTTCCCCTAGTGTTTGCTTCCTTCATTCTTAAAGAACAAAAGGGCACCTCCGTGTACTCTGAAGGTCTCCGGATTAACATTCTCTGGGGGGTAAGGTTGATCTTTGTTGGTGTAATCATGTTAGCATGATTTTCATGGACCTCAACAGTGATAATTTCCAGTTGCCGCTTGGCATTTAGCACTCCATCAGCATCCCTATGGTGCACAATGCCTTCCTGGCGCCAGCACTTTCCGAATTGGATGGTGCAACTGAATCTGTGCAGAGAACACTGGGACAGATTTACAAATATTTTGCACTGTTTGGGTCACAATAGTGACACAAACCAACACAAACTTTTTGTTATTTATTTTCCAGCACAAGAAAGCGCTGCTTTGAGTTACTTATCGTCCAGGGGCCATTACATGGGTGGTACATGGATGATGCCATACAACCACCTATGCTTTTTCATGTAAAACCCTATCTACCAAAAATTTGAGACAGGGTTTTGCGCCAAAAACTATTGCCACTTGAGAGCAGGTCTTAAAAGGAGAAATGTTTTAATTTCTCATTTCTCTTCCAGCTTTGCATGTATACTGCACTGTACCGCACACATACAAATTAGGGAAAGGTTTAAATTAGGGCATAGAATTTTGCACTGGAAGGGAATTCTTCCAATACAAAGCCTATGCTAGACTCACTCTCACCCCCTTGGACGTTGGCACAAAGGTGTTTACATGGCGCTTGACAGCAAAGTTCTGTGCCAGCTCTAGGGAGAGGAGAGGGCTGTATCTCTGTACATATGGCACTCTCCTGCTCTCCCTGTCATGCAACACAGCACAGAATGTTTGATGCTGCGCTGTGTTGTGTGAGAATTTAGTAAATCTGACCCTCTGTGTTGTACGGTCTACATTTGCCAAGCGTTCTTTAACCAGCAGGTGGTGTCTGGTGTCCCTGCATACATGGTAGTCTTTTAGGCCAGCAATGTTGGGTGGCACGGGGGGCTGGTGAAGAGTGCTGGAGCAAGCAGTGTCATAAATTCATCCCTTTCTCCGTCCACACTGACTTGGGTAGGAGGAAAGGCTGTAACGTAGGTCCTCAAAGAGATGCGTCTCAGAGCATGTGAAGGACTAGGGATGTTTGATGGAGACGGAGAAGAGAGCTCAAGGGAGGAAAAGATGAAGTGATGCTGAAGAGAAGCCTGCAAGGATGTAAAAGGATGGGGAGCCTAGAAATAGGAAAAGGAGTAGAGGGTGAGATTAGGGTGGCTTCTCCGCTAAGGTGGAGGAGCGTCCCCCGCTGGATTTTTGAAAAAGGAGAAATAAAGTGAAAATAACATACGCTACATCATTATAATTTAGTTTTCCTGGGAGTAAAGGGTGGGTCTGTGCTGGAGGGAGGGGGCCGGAAAAAGGCTATGCACCACAATGTGCGCATGTCTGTTTGGCCGGCCGTGTTGGGCCGGCCAAACAGACATGCGCACGTTTCATGTTCTCTACCCGGCTCTATTGCACAGCTGAGTGAAGAACATGCACAGGCTCCCACTCTCAGTCTGAGCGCCGAAGCAATCAGCTCAGACCAATCACAATGCTGCTGTCATGCTGGTGACAGCTGCGCCGTGATTGGCTGTGAGGCTGTGTACACCCGGAAACAGGAAGAGGACAAGGACGGAGGGGAGACCAACGCATCTCCCCTGGAAGGTAAGTGTTTTTTATTATAATTTTTTTTTTAACAACACCCACCCCCCTGTTCCGTCCCCCCCCGTCCTGCCCCACCAGATAAATGAGCAGTTCCGGTGGCCGAGGGCAGAAAGGGGGAGGTGAGGAGGGTAATGGTGATAGCAAAATAGAAAATAATGAAGAGGTGTTTATCTCATATTATGTATGGTCCTCGAAGTAAAGTATCTTTCGCCGTTGCACATTTTCTACCCTTTTAAATGAGCTAGAATGAGGGCAGCATCAGCCACACTCCCAGTTCATATCACTCCTCCAGTTCCTCCCACTTCCTAGTCCCTTGCAGGCTACTGACATTTAATGCAGTGGTGCAGCCTGGGCTGCACTGCAGAATCAGAGTTGTGTGTGGTGGGGAAGTTTAAGAGTAGTTTGGTGTAGTTTATACTGACAATGTAGACATAGATTATTAATGGAGCTTGGATCCTACACTGGGTCTAGGGAGAGGAGGGCCCTTTGTAATACGCGCTCAGTGGTAATGCACAGGGGAGACACCAGTGGGTTGAAGATACAGATTCACTCTGCACTACAGAGGGAGGATGTCACTGTCACTATGAGACCTCCTCGGAGAGGCGACCTTTAGCTGTTCTGATGCCACCTACCTACACTGCACAGCGGCGCTGTTACTGTGCACAGAAGGCTGCCTTGAGTTCAGGATACCTGGGGAGAATGGACAACCAGTGTAGAGATGCAAAGGTGATGCTGTCTTTACAGACTTGTATTGTTCTGGGCATTGATCATGAAATGCCGTGGTCAACGGATGTCACTTTGGGTTAGCAAGGACTAAGCAGCTGCTACACCTATCTTCCCCGTTAACTTATCCGTACCGCTATCATGACCCTTGGTACCCCTGGTTACAGGGTCCTAAACAGGAACAGAAAGCACAGAAGGCTCTAAAAGCCCTCATCTGACTTCAAGCGCTGGATGTGAGGCCAGTAACACAATCTATGTTACACTATTATGGACAAGTTGTACGTTTTTATATTGATGGAGTAGCGCCTTGAGGCCCCCCGGGTGATAAACCGCACTACACAAATATCTGATTTATGGAAGTATATTACTGATGTGCATATTGATTGGTACAATATGTATAATGGACACACTATCTGGCAATGGAATTCCAGCATATTTTGTGTGATGTTGTCCATGCTGATTGATTGTTTTGCATTTAATCATTTATTTTGAGGTGCTGGGCATGGCCTTGCTAATTAGCAATCTCTTTAGTTTGCCTATGCTCAGTTCTCGCTCTTAGATTTTATTTGGCACTCATTCCCTGGCTTTCGTCTCAACCTGTGTCAGTTTCTGAGACGAGTGAGTTGAAATGAAGATCCTCAATTTGGCCTTGAAAAACAAGGATCTTTAAGTTCTTTCTATAATAATTAATGCTGGTGTGAAAATATGCAAATTTGTTTTTCTCATCAACTTCATAAAAATATGAAACATATGGAAAAGTTACACTTCCATGCAACAACAACTTTCACAAGCATTTTGTATGAAAGTGTCACATAAAGGTACTTTTCCTCCATTGGTGTTGTCTCTCGTGAGGAAAACCTTCACAAACTTTACACTAACCTACAAAATTATTGAGCCTTACTGACGTAATTTGGTTTCATAGTATTTGATAAAGTATGGCACAACCGTGGTCAGCACCTCTAACATTTGAGAGAGAAAAACTGCTCAGGCACACAATATGCAGCTGTGTGTAATACAGGGTTGGCCACAACCGCACTGGCCAGGCCCTGTGCTCATCCCTACACATGCTGGCCAAGTGGCCATGCTGGCCAATTGACCTCAGGGCCGGTCCCAGAGCCCACCCTTTGGTAGCCAGATGGACATTCCTCCACATGTGGTCAATCCCTCCCCTGTGCAAAGCCTTTTGGCTACTATTCACAACTCAGGACCTGCACCCATGTCTCCATATGCAGCCAGAACTTCCTTCTGGAGTCAGGCTGCATCTTCACCTGTGCCCATCCTTCCATAGTAAGCCTACCACTCCACTGTGCATGGCCTTCAGCTGCACACAGTGGAAAGTTGGGTGCAGGTCGGGTGCAGAGCCTGCACCCAACACTCTTCATGAGAATTGTGCACAACAAAGGGCTGGCCACGGAGCCTCGCCTATGGCCAAGCCCTGCACCCACCCCTCCGCAGCCAGGTAAAGAGCTGGCATCAAGGCCTGGACTCCAGCCAGGTGATGCATTTAGCGCTCCACAAGTTGCACAGATCTTCCAGAAGTGAGCAGTGGGGGTCAGCCGCAGCACGTGAACCTACCACTCCGTAGGTGGCTGCATCCTCCATTTTGCGTGGTCATCACAGTGGGCCAGTTTTCAAGAGTTCCCATAAAGGTGTCACCTTCCCTAACAAGTTCACTGGTATTAGTATCCCATGGTCCTGTTACCCACACTGCAGAGTCATACTAGGAATCTTGCTGATTTTGGTGGGTGTGAGAAAGTTAACTAACAAATTGGAAAAGTAAATTACAGACATTTGCAGTTACTAACACAGTACCCTTTAAATGTACACAACAAATAAATGCGCATGTGTTTCTTTTTCTGTAGAATAGAAAAAACTTGTGACTTTGTTGAAACTGCAGTCTGTTGTATCTTTCCATGGGCAACAGATGTACCATTACAAGGACAAATTCTGGTTTTGGTAGAAGTGCAAATGTTCTCATATTGTTATATTTTATCCTTTCTAACCTGAAGTGAGTGTAAAAAATGTTGTGCACACAAATGAATGAATGAAATATATTTCAAAGTTGTTATTTCCTTCCTGTGGAAAGTTGTATAAATATAATGAATGCCCACACAGCCAATCATAGAGTAATGTATTTGTATTTTAGTGTGATACACACGTCCGAATAGAAAATGTTTTATTTTTATGGAACATTATTGAGTTGATTTCAGTTGCTGACAGAATGTAATGTATCAACTGCATCACAAATACTTTTAATTCTGTAACTTTTAGTAATTTTTGGTATTGTTCAAAAACCTGTAAGAGGACTCAAATTTATTGCCAATCGGGCACACACAGCCACACTTTAGCACAGTTTAGTTTTGTTTTGCGGAGCACTCTGTTGCTCAGTCTAATGATTTGGCTGTGCTCTATTGATGTGGCTTATATATATTGTTCCTTTAGGCAGTTTATGTGCTATGAAAACACTATTTATTGATGACTGATACTAATTTTACTAAGTACATATCTACTGTAATGTTAATTGTGATTATTGAGTAAATCTAATATTTTGAAAAACTTTGGGGCTGACTCACAAAGGTAACTTACACTTTTGAGTAATTTACATATTGCATAAGTTTACAATTTTTTTGCTGTTCACAAAAACGTTGTGTACATTTACTCAGAAAGTCTAACTTACATTTCTCCACCCCCTGAAAGTGGGTGTGGAACTAAATTTACAAGTGTAAGTTACTACTGCCAAAGTAGTAGTAAGTTCAGCACCACACATGGCCAACCATTGATACTGCAACACCATCCGATGGAAAATAATGGATATATAGACTTTAAATAAAACCCTAAAGGGAGTAATGTTAAATTAAATTACATTATTTTAAATAGTTAATAAATATAAATAAATGCACTTATTTATATTAATAGGACATATTTATTATTTAATCTATAACTATTTCAACAATATTTTGTAATGTAAAAATCAATAATTTAATGTAATTAAATTACTTATAATAAATGCAATGCTTCACTGTTAATAGTTATTAAATCATATTAAACTTTGTTTACTTTATGGGAAATGTATTATTTAATTTAAATTTCAGAAAAATAATTTAATTTCATACATTAAAATTAATTTTTTAAAAAGGGAATAGTGCTGTATCTTTTCTACTTTGTTCTATATTTAAAATAAATGTATAGCATTAATTTACATGAATATTTAACATAACTGCTGAGTCTCCCTTAAAGTGACGTGTAGGGAAAATAAAAATGTTTTTTTCACTCAAAAAAATACTAAAAAATGCTGCTGGGATCAGGCACCTGAGGGAATACTGCACACACAGGTGTTTTGGCACAGTCTTGCCAGAGGCTATGTTCTCCATCCAACCCGCCCTCTGTGTATGACCAATGCATAGTGCGTAGTGTGTAGTGCGCAGCGAGGTTTGGGCACCCATGGCGGGGTTAGACACATGGTCTAGTGAGAGGCCAGGCCCTCCAGGCCAACCCTCTGCTGCACATGGCCAAAAGCTGTGCTCAACAGGGAAGTTGGCTGAATGTGTTATGACATTATAGTCCATATGGTATTAAGATTTTATCTTATGTTATAAAAACATCAGAAATTCCCAGAAAAAGCAACACAAAAACTGTTTAAAAAAACAAAGAAAACCTGAAAGTCACCAGTTATATTTTACTGAACTAACTAAAACTTGCACACCCACCATGCAGTGCTTATATGACCTCACATGTTACATCACTCACGACTTGCTATACGACATCATTGATGAACTGTGGTGTGCTCAGTGCCGGTGCTCACTCAAGGTTGACCGTCCCTCTTCAATATGTAGTACACAAAGTATGAGAGGCAGGTAATGAGGTTGGTCCTAGTTTTTTTATTCTTGGTTGTGATAAACAAAAAGAAAAAGCCAAGGTGGTCTTGGTCACAGCCAAAAGGATAGTCTTTTAAATATTTTTATGTATCTCTAACCCCCACCATGGTGGTGTGTTGGGTATTCTAGTGTTCTCTGTTAAAAAGTAATCAATGTTCATCTATTTAATTTCCACAACCGCCTTGTGTTGTTTTCTCACTTTCTAATATTAAGGTATATTTACATTTAAAGATAACATGATGCAGCTAGGATAATTCAGAAAGGTATTATCAGTGTTTGTATTAATATTCCTGAAGTACTACTTCACATACTCATAAATGCAAAACCAAAATATACTGTTGTAGATCCACGCCTAAGCTGATCCTAGCTGCTGATCCTGTCTCTCGCAGGCGGTGTTCTCCATGGAGAATGCTGGAAAATGAGGAATATCTACTATAGCCTTAGAACCCGCCTTAGCGGGCTCTACCGGCTATTAAAGGCCCGCTCCCGCGTTAAATGCCCGAGCCGAAGGTGAGGGCATTTAACAAGGGAAAGGGCCTTTAATAGCCGGTAGAGCCCGCTACGGTGGGTTCTAAGGCTATTAGAACATTCTGCCACTCAGGGCAGAATGTTCTATTAAATAAAACAAATTGCTCACGGAGCCCAGGGGATTAAAATCCCCTTGGGCTCCGTGAGGCTTTGTTCACAGCTGTTGCTGTGAACAAAGCGAACATTGGAATGTTGGCGATGCGGGGTTTTACCGGCCTGTAAAAGCCCGCAGCACTCCATTGTTTTCAATGGAGCTGCCAACGTTCCAATGTTCTAATACAAAGTGGGTGGAGGAAAGAAACAATTAGGCAGGGATACTGGGAAGGAAGTACATATACAAAACACACACAAAAGGGAAAGTCATTTGCTAGTCACTAAAGTTACACTCACATCTACTCCGGCACTACCTCAGCCAAAGCAGACTCATCTACTCCAGCCAAGCCTTGGAGTCAGTCACACACCACAAATGGGCACTCACAGGTACTTCAAGTAAATCACGTAGAGATCAATGGAGGCAGGGAATGACACTACTGACAGAAAACACATAAAAATGAATAGTAAAATAAAATTAAAAAGTAATATACTGTGTCATACATTATCAAAATCTGCATGAGTTAATGCTAAGATACATTTTTATTTTAGGTAATGATTTAGGATAATCTCATAGAAGAGTCAATTCAGTGTGTGTGTCTGTGTGTGTATAGGGAAGGGACCGCGTTGAAAACAAACAGTAGAGCCTAGGATGTGATAGGCAATGAGAACATTTGCATGAGACAGTACTAAAGAGCCCAGTTATTTGTCTGCAGCTCACATATTTACAATTTGCCTCATTCTTCTCTTCCTTGTCCCAGCACTTATTCTGCAAAACACTGCCTCAAAGGCACCTCCACCTACCCTTTGCTACTGAAATAAAGGGGAAACATGCCTCTGTTTCGCTTGTATGTTCGATTGTTGGACTGAAGACCAACTGTGGCCAGTCATTGATACTAATGTTCTCTGTTGTTGGTACAAATCACTAATAAATAGGGTCTTATGATGGTGGGCAAGAGGATCCCAAATGATCACTGGCACTCACTTGATTGATAGAGATGTTGTTGGTGAACTGGTGTTGGTGACTGATTTGGGAAAGCCTTAATAGAAGAGTTACCATAAGTGGGAAAACCAAGCACCGCTAAATATCCGGTTCTGGCCTAACCCTTGTCTCTTGATGAGTTAAAACACCGCCAATTCCACTCTCCTTTTCAGATGATAGACAAGCAATGGTAAGTGAGTGCATAAAACCAAAAAAACGTGCTTTTCTACTTTTTTCCTCGACGTTTCACAAAGGAAAGTCCATCTGCAGCTCTTCTCGTGTCCCACTGAAGGCCTGTTACAAGAGAGCAAACTCTGTGGGTTATGGTGTTATGTCTATCTTAAAATCCTTTTGCTTGTAAAGCCAAGTTCTTACATTAAAAGAACAAAGGTCTCACCCAAGAAGGACGTTAGTTGACCCTTTGGCTTTTCTGGTGCTTGGTCTGGCCAACCTTGCCCAACCTTGCAAAGGACATGTCATAAATACATCCTGTGTAAAGAATTGAAGGCTTGTTCAATATCCAGAAAAGCCAGTGTATGTTCATCGTCTAGATGTTGAGAGCTAAGATATATCTGAGAAAAACGTCTCAAGTTATGTAATGTACTTCTCCTGGGAATAAACCCAAATTGGTCTGAGTGTATAAGGAATGGGAGATATGGACAAAGATGGTGGCGAGGACACTGCTGAATATCTTCACATCAACATTTAGGAGCGAAATAGAACTATATGCTGAGGCCACAGCAAGGTCCTTACCTGGTTTTGGGATCATCACTACCACGGCTTCCAGGAGCATGGGAGGAAGGGTCTTTCTCTGGCAGGCGTCCTCGAAGACCTTTAACAACATATCTACTAGGATATCTGAGTATTTGATGTAGAACTCCACCGGGAGACCATCGTTCCCGGGAGTTTTTGCAGTTTTATCTTACAGAGAACTGCGAGGAGCTCTACACATGTGAGTGGATTTTCCAGGGTCATACTATCCTCAGGAGAAAGATTAGGGAGTGGAGTGGCAAGGAGATATCCTAATATGTTTTTGAGCTGATGCTGCTCATGGCTGGCATACACCTCACTCAAATGAGAGCAAAAGATGTCTTTTTGTGTATAAACAGGACAACCCGTATTAGTGTGTAAAGTCAGGATTTGGAATCTATAGTGTTCCTACTTGGACAGTTGGGCAAGCATTGCACCAGTTGTATCCCCCTCTGCGAGGAGTCTCTGTTGGTATGCCATAAAGGTGTATTTTTCTAATTGACACCAATCGTCTAACAGGGTCTTGTGTGTGTCGCTCCAATTTTCAAGGTGCTCCAGGTGAGAAGGGAGGTTCCTCTCAACTTCACAAAGGGTCTATTCATGCAATGTGATGTCTCTCTCGAGGTGTTTCCTAACTCTGTAAAATGTTTTGAGACATACCCCTCGAATGACAGATTTTATTGTTGGTCGCAGTGCTAGATGAGATACCCCAGGTCTCCTGGAAATAGTCAACAAGGGCGTCTTTGATTGTAGTTGCAAAGGGGGGGGTCTGTGAGCTCCTTCGGATGAAGCCACCAGAGTGGTATCTTGAGTCTGCCCTCCGACTGCCCCAACTCAAACAGAACACGTGAATGGCCCAATAAATATCTAGGTAAATAAGAAATATGCAAAACGCCAAGGTGCCAAGGAATCGGATACCAGACTATAGTCCAATCTACTATGTGTGCCGGTGGCTGGGGTATAACAGGAGAATTGTTGAGTGTCAGGATTGCAGACACGCCGGAGGTCACACAGGTGCCTCTGTCATGTGAGGTTTAGTGTGTAGTTGCGGGGGATTGCGGTCTTTGTTGCCCTCCAAAACACATTTATAGTCCTCCGCCATGATCACATCTTCTCCTAGATATGGAGCGGTGGCTTGGCCACATTGATGTAAAAGTCCAGGGAATCAGTGTTCGGGGCGTAGATATTGATAAAGCAAATTTCTCTGCCATGCAGAGTGCCATTTAAAATTACGTATCATCCCTCGGGATCTAGGACATGATGTTGATGTAAAAAGGGGACAGCGGGGGCCACACAAATTAGAACCCCTGGGCATATCTGGAGATGGATGTGGTATAAAGTTGTCCTCTCCATCGTCTGCGAGGACAGGGTATACAGTTACCCCAAATGTGGGTTTTCTGCAGAAAGGCAACAGAGATCCTATAGCGTTTCAAGTATGAGTGTACCCTTCTCCGTTTTTCCACTTGAGCAATACTAGAAAACTTACAGGTCATTAATTTAGCAATGTGGTCAGTCATTTAGACATTGTGGTAGATCTTTCGATGCCACTACCTTCTCCGGACATGTGGTTGAAATCCCTCCCCTTTTCCACATGAAGGGTGTTTTGGTAATGATGAAAGCAGCAACAATACACACGAGTAGAGCATAACATTTCAAGTCCATAAACTCTAAGAAATCCCATAAAAACACCCTATTCCTTCCTCCCTGTGGGCAATAGAGCTAATTCTTCCCACCCGATGTGTCTGTGGTTGGGGGATAAGAACAGCCGCCCCATTTCCCAAATGTGTAACATATTGCATGAAAAAACAGGGAACAAAAATTGCAATGTGAATAATGAAGTGCTTTGCTAGAATTGTGGGGAAGAGACAAGGGAATGAGGTCTAAGGCACTCAAGCTCCCTGCCCCTCCCTCACTACTCTCTCCTAAAGCGTCCCATTGTAAGAATTTGAAAACAGGATAAACAGTTCTTTTGGAGGTGTGTATGATATCATACCCATCCTTTTAGTCAAATATAATGTAAGGATGTGACTCCCACTGTATACGTGTCACAGAAGAGATCAGAGTTGTAATCCTCAGAGATAGAAATCACCTGTGGAGTATCAGCGATGTCCATGTGTGGGATGAATCAGGGTCCCAATGCAGCCACTAAATTCAGGTGTCACTCCTCCCCACAACCCTCACTGAGCATTTCCGAGAGGTTACGGCTTTCCCAGTAAGAGTTCCTTGTGTCTGGACTTACATCTTCTGTCTGGAGCATTCCATCCGGGCATACTATAATCTTCCCCATTTGGGATGCATCAGTCATAGTTTTTTTCTTTCATTGTCCAAAATGATTTTGGCGAGCAGACCGTCTGCGCTGTTGAGGGGACCTATGGCCTGGGGTCCCCTCTGAGGTCTGGGGGAGGATGTCTAACCAATCAGTTGCCTCCAATGGGTTAAAAAAAACATAGTTGGGCCCTAATATTGAATCCAGAGTTTTTCTGGAAAGTGGAGACTGTATTTCAAGTTGTGCCCTTGAAGACATTTCTTAATGGACGTAAATGTTTTCATTGTTCCTGTACGCGTTGCATATAATTAGTGATTTGCATTTGCCTTAATATGTCAGAGGCTCAGAGGCCCGCGTACTTTGCAATATAGCATCCCGTTCTCGAGAGTTAAATAGTCAGGTTACAATAGCTCTCAAAGGAGCACCAGGTTTTGGTAGTGGCACCAAATCCCTGTGAGCCCTTTCAATAGTGAAGAACTTCGAAAGACGTTTTGGCTTTAGGGTCGTTGTGATCCATTCCTCCAAGAACATCTCTGTGGAGGGGCCCTCCGCATTCTCAGGAAATCCTACGAAGCGGAGAATGTTCCTTCTGGATCTGCTCTTGGAATCTTCAGCACGTTTATAAAGGCATGACGTAAATTTTTAGAGTGACATAACTGGTATGCAATTGCGAACTTCTTGGTGCAGTTCCTCCATATTTTGTTCTGCCAAAGTCACTCTATCTGAGACTTTTCGGAGATCCCTGCAAAGTAGAGAGACATCCACCGCTACTTCTTCAATCTAGTTTTAGAGTTTTGGATTGCCATCATTAAGTCTACTAGTGAATGGGTCTGATTATTTTGCTCGCCTGAGCTGTCTTTGAGTTCTTATCTTTCCCCATGGTGGGTGAAGTGTGGTGGGGTTCTCTGTAGCGTAAACAGGAAATTGATTCTCAGTTTGGGCTCTCTGGGGTCCAAGTTGTTTCCCGGGTGGAGTTCAGTACAGGCTTCGACACTAGGGCATCCAGAAATGCAGGGTAAACCGCAGCAGGCGTTGCAGGTCCATGGCCCCCGCACACCATAAGGGCCCGGAGACCCGGCTCTTCAACTTGGGAGAAGGTTATCCCAACACAGCACAATAGGGAAAATGACAGGAGGGAGAGGTCCTGGGGACCGATCACCACACAGGGCCCCCAAGACAGTCTCCACAGCCTCCCCAGACACAGTAGGTAGGCCTCTGGGTGTCTGCCCAGTATGTGCATTGCTCGGAATTGGGTAGATAGGGGGGCTGTCATACTGAGCGAACAAGGGGCTGACAATCAAGCAACTGCATGCTGTATAAGGTTTCTCCAGCACTGCAGATATGGTGTGGCCCTGCAAGAGATTTCCCCACCAACAACAGTCACTAATTGTCTTCAGTTCTCCAGGGGGAGGGGAACAGAGTGGGAGGGATCAAGGTATTGTTTATTTGGGAGTGACCATCACACAGCCCCCGCTCCAAGAGTTAAGCCACCACTAAAGATCCCCAGGCCCGGTGCACTGATCATTGGGTGGATTATTAGAGCATTCAGACATCCAACAGGGGTCTTGGATCCCCGGCCTACGAAGCCCCAACGCGTCAAAGCAGGAGGGCCACCCCCGATCACTGGTCATGTGGCGTCTCACAGGCCCCCAGGGAGGGGGGTAGGCTGAGAGGGCGGCGAAACAGAGGCGCTTTGTGCTGCAGCCCCCTGTCTATTGCCGCAGGTCCCAGTCGAGGCGTCCCAGGCCTTGGAGGAGGAATCACGGGCCATGACATAAGGTAGAATTGAGCACTCACAGTTTCACCGCTCCCGCAGATCCAGGCCGTCACTTCGGTCCGACAACCTACATGTCTGAGGACGAGGCTGGTGAGACCCAACACAGAGCGGGCAGCCTCCGTCGTCCCTCGCCACTCGCCACCCCAGACCGGGCCTCAGGAGCTCCGTTCCATTCTTTTTTTGAGGAAAAGAAAGGGTCAACAGTTGTATTTGAGGCATGGGGGTCCCCCCTTTAGTCTGCATTCAGGGGAGCATTGTCGAGTGCAGGATGGCTGGATATTCAGCAGGATTATGACAGGATTTGATACTCGTCTGTGGGAGCTTGCGAGAGAGCGTCTATTCAACTATCCTGTTTGGCTCCTCCCCCCAGTCGTCATTAGTTAAGGATTGTTTATTGTGAAGGGACACCTCCCTCCACATAAACAATCATTAATGGCGTTTTGCTCTTTCTATGCGTGATGCAGAATGCAGCACACATAGAAAAAGCACAAAACGAGGAGAAATAAAGTATTTATCCTGGTTGCGCCATGCTAACGCCATCTCTGGGGTGGCGTTAGTTTTGGCGCTTCCTCAGGTTTACAATTTATCGTAAATCTGGGGAAGCGTTAAAATTCAATGGGTGTTGCGGTGTAACACACACAGCAACACCTATTGCACACCACTTTCACACTAAGTGAAACATGTAAAGGAGCCGTATTTACAACGCCGCCTTGTAAATATGGCGCAGGGCATTGCGCCACCAGAGCGTTGCTAAAAGTGACGGTCTGGTGGCGCAAGGGGCTTGTAAATAAGCCCCTGAATGTCCTCCCTTCCTTTGCATATCCCTTCTTGTGTCAGACTGAGTTACCAAAGCATTGGCCTTTGATATTAAATGGGCGAGTGAAGGAGGTTCCATCTGTGGCTAAAATGTCAATTGTGTAACCATAAAACTTGAGTTCAAAATCCAGCTTTTCATCTTCAACAAATCGAGTGCTCCAAGGCTGATCGCTCAAAATTACCTATTTTTTCCTGTTAGCCAAATTTGAGAGCAACTTGAAGTAATTCAGTTCAGGAAGTGTGCTGTAAAAAACACACCTATATGTTTATGACGAGCCATATACAATAACAATATTGGTCATATATTCTGTCCTGGTTCACTGCTCATCATCAGGGCACTGGTGGAGTCTAATTACTTTGTTTTAATATGTTGTTCAATAAAGTGATATAATCTAATGTACTAAATTGAAATACCTGCACAAATACTTACTACAGAAACTTTTCTAAACTTTGTCACATTTGTGGTTTTTGTGCCAAATATTTCAATAGCTTAACTTGTAAGTTGGCTCTTAAAGCCATACCAGATCACTGGCTCAGCTCTGGCATGGCTCTCTATTAATTTGAACACCATGAAGAGTTACTCCTTTCCCACTGATGGTGGCGATTGTCACAAGTAATGCCACTAGAAAGGCCGGGAGTCACGCTAGTTGAGAGAACTTGGCTGGAAAATTGGAAAGAATCATTTAGAAGCCCCCCCCTAGTAGTTCACCCTCAATGTTGTAGGGTTAGCTGTAGTGATCTAGATCAGTGGTTCCCAACCTGTGGTCTAGGGGCTGCTAATGTCTGTGAAATCTCCTCAGAGGGACTGCAACTGCTTAGAAAATTAAATAATATTAACAGATTAATAAAGGGTATATAAATAAAGTGGCTAAATGTACACTTGAAAATTTTAAATGTCAATGAATTTGAAATTAGAGGGTAAAAATTCAATTAGTATCCGCGAATTGATTCATGGGAGCAGTGCAGATGCATCAAACAGAATAGAGTATGAACGATATGTGGCTTCAACTGAATTTAGAAAAGTTCCAATCTTCCTGTTGAATTTTTTTTTTTTTAATTTATATTTGTTTGCAAATTAATTAAAATGTGTTATCATCTGTGTACATGTTTTATGAATGTTTGTTTCTGTATCTTTTGTGTATTGTTTTGCATTTCAAATCATCAACAATGTTTAGGCCGGGGTCCGTGGCTTCCAGTAATGACTCAGTGAGGGGTGGGGTGGTTGTGTCCCTGGTTTCCAATAATTATTTAGTGCGGGTCCCCGTGTTCCAGTAATGATAAAGTGGGGTCCACAGAAGTCAAAATGTTGGGAACCACTGATCTAGATGAAGTAGAATGTAGTTAGTTCTAACATAAACCAGAGGAAGGGGATACTGTTCCTCTTCCAAGCATCACCGGACGTCACTTAGGTTCCTGAGATGAGCCCCTTGGGCGAGTGATGTTTCCTCTCCATACTGGGGATGTCTACAAGAGGTGTACCTTCCTCCAGGAGATCCTCTTGGAGGGAGACTGGGCGATTTTTATCCAACATCTGCAGGGCAAGCAAATGGGCACCTCCTCAACACGTGTGTGCCCCATTACATGCTACACCTACAAAAACAAGACACCTTGAATTTCGGAACTCTGGTACTTGCTTCAGCCCTCGATGCTGGATGGTGCATTTTGAAGAATAACATTATTTCTAGTGTGATTAAACTAGAAGTGTTTGCTGCATTCTTTTTTTTTTATGTAGATTTTCGAAAACCATAGGAAAAAACATCATACATTGACATCATACACCTGCAAAATGAAGGTAAAATATAGGTTCAGGCTTAGTGTACCATGTCCTGTGGGTCAGCCAGCCAGACACTTGTATTCCAATGGGCCCCCATACTTTAACAAATTTACTGGGGCATCCCCTGCCCTCATAAACCCTATATTCCGCTTGCATGCACCAGTCCTTTCCCCTCTACCATTGAAACAGGGAGGGTGTGTCTCCCGTACCCCAGGTCCTAGCAATATCTTGGTGTGCTGTGATCAATGGTATATGACAGGAGAGCAGTATATACATGGATAACTTCTTTTGTCTCCAAATTCAAAGGGTGGCCAGTGTCTCGTTATTTGAATTGGAGTCTCCACCGTCACTGAAAGACAGCTTTCCACCCTCTTTCAGAATGGCTGTATATAAAAGCAGTCCCATAATTTATGGACCATAGTACCCCGTTGGCCACATCCTTGCAGATACCTATCAGAATCCACCCTACCCATCTGTGTTTGCCGCATTCTTGGGCCATCATGTGTTATTAACCAATAGAGTGGGAGCTAATTGCATAGTTTCTGCAAGCCCACCTCTCCTAAGGCTTCAGCATATCCTAAAACATGGGGGCATATTTACACGTCTCATGGTACAGGGCAGCAAGTGACCTTGATGTGCTGCCTTGCGCCAGTGCTGGCACACAAATTACTGCCTAGTGCCAACGTAGGCATCCTTGCACCATGCTGCAAGGTTGTCTGCGTTGTCAGTACGATTATTTGTGTGCAGGAAGTGGCGCATTCCTCAGCGCCTTGAGACCCTAACGGGTGAGTAGTGCGCTTAATACATTTTTTGATTGATTGATTGATTGACAAAAACAATTCAGAGAGGCATTTTCTTATTTCCATGTGTGCTGCAATATGCAACACACATGGAAAGAGAAAAATGAGGAGAAATACAGATATTTCTCCTCGTAACGCCTCCCCTGGGAGGTGTACAGTTTTGACATATTCCCAGGTTTACAGATTCTGGGAATGCGTTAAAACCCATGTGTATTGCACTGGAAGACGCACTGCAACACCCTTGGTATGCCTCCCTTACACAGTGTAAGGTAGTGCAGCGACTTGCACTGCGTTGCCTTACGCTGTATAAGGCCATGAAAAAAAATGCAAAGTGGATTTGTTTGGCTTTGTAGCTATGGGTCTGCACTAGGAGCCGCCAGTGCATCACACAAAAAGTGATGTACGGCGGCCAGTGCTTAATTTGTATATTAAAAACGTGCCGGTGCTCAAAGCCCTCCTCGTAAACAAGTGGCTGCTGCAATTAAATGTGGGAACACGGAATACTGAGGGGGCGTAATCCTAAAGCCATCTCAGGCCGCTTTAATTCATTTAAAGCCACTCCTTGCCCCTTCAGCTCACTCTTGCAGCTTTCTGCTTTCTCCCATTGTGACGCTTTTTCATGTTTCTCTTCCTCCGTCTTTCCATATGTGTCTTTTGCTCGCAGCAAATGCTTGAGGCAGAAGAATAAGCGCCGGCCCTCAAAAATAATTGACGGTGATCCACATCGGAAACAAGCTCAAATTAAGCACTGACGGCGGCGCATTGGGGCTTGTAAATAGGCCCATGGTTCTGTCAGGCTTTGTGTTCAGTGGTACTTTCACTTGTTGGAAATATGTTTTCATGTTCTCGTATATTTCAGAATCTTGCATGCTGTGCTTCCAGTTATGTCCTCTGCTGTGAGCGCCTAGCAACACATAACTTTGCAGTGCTCTATATTCAGCAGTAACCAAGAGCAAAGCCAAATATATAAATATAGATAGCAATTTTGGGAAGTTAGAAAGAAAATGAAAGATCAGAAGATCGTCAAGGCAACATATTCGGTGGTTTTCATCTTCTGAGGACAAAGCTGCTATGGCCCTGAGGTTACACTTCTGTTGTATATGCATGTGTGGCACACTGGGTGGTGGAAGAGGCTTCACTGCTTTTTTCTTTATTGTAAACCACAAACATCAAACTCTGGCTGCACTGAATGGAAAGTAACAGCAAGATGGACAGAGACTGTGCTGTTGCCAAGGCAATATATTCGCATGACTGGGGTAGTACATTTAAATGCTTATACAGTACTCCATAAGAACCTTCATGAGAACCTTTTATTTAATCTAAACTGTGCATTATATCACAAGATGACTTTATGTAATAATCAGCGCAGAAGAATATACAAGTGAATGTAAAGTTTACAGGCAATTTTCTATGTGTAAGCAGCGGCGGCCGCCGCAAATGTCAAGGGGGGGTGGGAACCACAGGGATGATGAAAACAAAACAACATTTAAAAAAAAAACACTTACCGTTCGCATCTTCGTGGCCACCTCCTCCTGTTGCCGTGGCGGTGAAGATGGAGCAACCACCACTTCCCCGCCGCCCGCCAGTATGGCTGTTGGCGGCTCTCCGTCGGAAAAAAGGACGGAGAGCAGCCAACAGTCATAATACGCCGAGCGGCAAACCGCCACTACTGGCGGTCTTCCGCACGGCAGTCCCTCGGCGGTCTTGTAAAAAGACCACCGAGGTTTTAATGACCACCTATATGTCCTATATGTTAAACCTGACATCCTTAGTGCGGTATTCCCTCAGACCTTTTACTATCTACCACTGGTTTTGCAGAATAAGTTTTTGTTGGCTTTGGGACTCTGTCCACTTTAACCCTGCTAACTAGTGGTAAAGTGCTTGTCCTCTCCTTAAGACATGGTAAAATTGGCCTCCACCTTATTGGAATAATTAATTTATTTCTAAGTCCTCCGTAAGGTGGTACTACATATATCCAGGCCTGTGATTTAAAGCTACTGGTGGGACTGCAGCAGTGATCGTGCCACCCCTAAAGTAGCCTTTTAAAACATGTCTCCCGGGTGCCACTGCAATCTGTAGTGCAGTTTTAAGCTTCCATTTCAAACTGACAGCTTAAATATTAAACTTCTTTGTCAGGCCTAAATCATCCTTTCAATTCTTGTAAGTCACCCCTGAGGTAGGCCCTAAAGGCTCATAGGGCTGACTGCATGGTATTTAAAAAGTAGGACATGTATCTTTACCTTTCACGTGTCCAGGTAGGGAAAAACTCCTAAAGTTGTTTTTCACTTTCATGGTAAAGTCAGATTGAAGTTCTTATTTTGAAAATCTCACTTTTGAAAATGTCACTTGCAGAAAGTTTACACTAAAGTGTATAAAAAAGTGATGGATGGAATGCTTGAAGTAATATAAATATTTAAATACCAAGGGTTTGTCAGGAAACTGAGGTGTAGGGTTATGAGAGGACAGGGAGTCAAGAGAGTGGATGTTTACCAGTCTAGTAGACGTAGATGAGCATTGAGAGAACAGAGAAGGTGGTGACCGGTGCTGTGGGGCCTGGGAAGGCACAGCAGGGCCATTTACAGGTGACGAGTAGGTAGGAAATTAATAGAAGAGCAGTAGGAGCTAGGTCAGCCATTTCACGTTAGCTTAAGTAGAGTCAATGGAACAGGAGAAGTGTCCATGCAATTTAATTAGTGGTGGGCTTCCCATAGCCATTTGTTTGTTCTCCTTTTGGCATTTCTCTACAGTTTTCTTGTTTCTCTTTTCTGTCTCCTGGTTTTCTTCTCTCTTTTCAATTGTGTGCTACCTTCAGGATTTGTTCCCTATTTTGATAATTACTCATTCTGTTTGGTGTTCTGCATGTGTGTCAGTTGCCAGAGCTACCAAGACGGGAGAGGATTCCTGGAAATTTCAATGATTGTTAAGGACTCCTTGACTCAAGCATCAGGTAACTGAAAAATGAGGGGACAGAGAAATTTGCCAACATGCTCAAAGTACATATACCATGTATGTTCATTTATATTTCTAAAGAGTTCAAAGATGTGAGATGGCTGAGCACAGTATGAACGGTGAGAGGAGTTAGTGGATTTTTGATGAGAGCCAAATTAGGATCAAACCTGTGATCCAAATCTAGGGCCTCATTTACAAGAGGCCTACGCTACTGGAGCGTCACTTTTTATTACGCTTCCGTGGCACAGGCCTCTCAATCATATCTATGAGGCGATGCAAAGGCACACTGCATGACTTTGCATGACCTCATAGATATGGAGTAAGGCAAGGCGCTGCCTTACTCTACACAAGAAGGTGTTTCATGGGCATTGTGGTGGCTTTTCCCAGGCAACACCCATGGGTTTTGACACATTCCCAGATTTACAAGGATTTGTAAACCTGGGAATGTGTCAAAACTGTGTGCCTCCCCAGGGGAGGCATAACTAGGAAAAATATCTTTATTTCTCCTCGGTTTTTTTCTCTTTCTGTGTGTGCTGCACACATAGAAAGAGTAAAATGCCTCTATTGATTGTTTTTGTGCAGGAAGGTCTACCTTCCTGCACAAAACAACCATTCCCATAATGCAGACTCCCTTGGACCATGGTGCAAGGATGCCTGCGCTGGTGCTAGGCACCAATTTGTGCGCCAGTGTAATCAGAAGGGACAGGAATGTGCCATATTTCATTAACAATATGGCAAATTCCTGCTCCTTCCGTTTGATGAGGGGCAGCACAGCAAAGTGACTTGCTGTACGTCCCCTGTGGGAAAAAACTAGTAAATGTGGCCCCTAGCGTTTCTCTCTCCCTCTCTCTCTCTCTCGCTCTCTCTCTCTTTTTCAGTCTCTCTCTATCTTTCTCCAGTTTTCCCTTTCTACTCCCATTTTCCCCTGGAATGAGTAGCTGCAAGATTACCCCCTCTTCTGCATACTCCCTTCCTCTTCAGATAGGGGACTCGAGGATTATCATTGGTAATCTGTGTCACAACAGTATCTCCTAAGCCTACTTTGCATAGGATTGAGTGAACAGTGGACTCATTGGTCAAGAGTTGGTTATATGTGAATCTGGAGAACAACGGTTGGAAGCTAGTGGATTTGGACATCAACGGTTGGTAGGTAGTGAATTTGGTCACCAAGGTGGGTTAATATGGAAATCTAAGATCTAATATGGAGTTTATAGTAAATTCTGAGATCAAAGTTTGACTGAATAGTAGATTTGGAGTTTAAGTTGAAGGTGAAATCTGACAATATGCGGTTGATGGATATTGGATTATGATATCGTATGAATGCTGCATGTAGAGCTGATTGATCCAAGATCAAAATGGATCCAGGGATTATAGGGATGAAGGATATATAGTGCTGCTTAATAAAGCTATTAAAGAAGTAGATAAAATATGTGGCTGGTGGAGTCAGGTTCTGAGATTAGTTTGATCGTGGGTTCACAGAGTATGTGGATGGTTACTTCTGAGATTATGTGGAGTGTGGATTCAGGAATTCAAAGACCATGTGAATGATGGATCCAAAGATGGATTGTACATTCAAAGATGACGTTGATAGCAACTTCACAAAATGTTTAGCTACTTGATAAAAAAAAAATCACAGAGATCATGGATCATTGATTGTAGATTCTGAAATTATATAAATGTTGGATTTATACGTTGATGGTGGATTCTGAGGTCATAGACATGATTGGATCAGAAGATTGGCCAATGCAGATAATATGCAGGTGATGCAAGATAAATGTATCAATCGGGTTGATTTTTACGTTGAAGGTGACGATCAGGCAGAAAGACAAATCAGACCTGCTCCTTAGGTGTTAGGACATCACCACCCTACGATTGATACACTTCTTTACTTTTTGGGGCAGATTAAAGCTCCAGCACTAAGAATTGCTCATCCAGCATTGGCCAGTATTTCCAGTCTGTTTACACACACTGCGAATGAACAGGACAGACGTGTGGCCTGACACACTATGAGACCCCCTTATTATTTACAAACCAGGACACTTCTGTCAAGCAGAATCAGATCAGCCTTCTCAGTGTGATATCTGATTCTGTGACTTATTTGCATTATTTTCACATGTGATGCATGAGATATGAGGTCTCTGTGAGGCTGCCTCTCCTTTCTCAGGGTGGACTGCACTATTGGACACTGGGTATCTTTTCCTCCAGGCCTATGCCTTGCCATCCTCTGGAAGACTTGTGAGTGATTTCAGTTTGAGTTTGTGAGTCATTCAGTTTTGTGAGTGATTTCAGTTTGACAGATGGTCGCCTGGCCTTCAAAGACCACACACATTTTATGTTCACCTTCTAACTTTTCTTTGATAGCCAATATCACTTAGAACCCTCCATCCACAAAAAGTATCTGTGTTTGTAGAGTTAAATAAATCCATTCAGATGTTTTAAAGACCTGGTTTTCTTAACGGTCAACCGAGTTAAATTCTTTGTAGCCACAATTCTGCCCTTAATAGCAGATTCATCTTGTTGGTGAAAAGTTGTCATGAATAGCTTCATACGGACTTTACAATAGAATGTGACGAATGAATTGCACAACTAGTCGCCAATCAGAATCCATATCAACAAAATACAACTGAGCTTTAAAAAAACACAAGACGAAACAAATTGCTGTAAAATAATGATTTATGAATGTCTGACCACAGAAAGCCAAGAGATTCGGGCCCTCATTACGAGTGCATCTTAATTCAAATGGGTTAAGAACATTTGCTGGCCCCTATGGAATTATGAGATCTATGGGGTCTAGTGGGGAAATTGGAACCGGAATTACCAATTCCCCTGGAAATTCCTCATTTTAAGGAGCCCCTGAGGGTCCAAAATGTAACGGCCCAGATTTACCCACACCTTGTACCTCCGGAGGTAGAGAAAATCTGGGCTATTTTCCAGGCTACTCCTAATGAAGGTGTACGTCTTTCCTTTTTGTCCATTGACGAAGACTAGGCAGGAGAGGAAATAATGTATAATACACAGAGAGGTGGAGTTGTGAGGCGGCCCGGCAAATGCAGAGAGTGATGCAATAATTATTGGGAGGCATAGGTGGTGCTTAGGACAGGTGTACATACAGGTGCATACAGGGGCGGCTCCTCTGTTAGGGCAGAGGAGTGTTTTCCCACTAATTAAAACGCCCCCAGATGAAAAATAAAATGTTAAACATTATTACCATTTTTTTCCCCAATAACTTGGCATACCACGTCCTGAGCTGAGTGGCAGCAGCAGAGACGAGTGGTAGGCTGGGCACTTTAAGTTTAAAGTGCACTTGTCTCTTTGGCCTGGTGTCTTGTAACGGTCAGCCAGACATGCTCACTTTAAACCTCTCAAACCAGCTGTCTTGGATTGAAAGCAAGCAGAGGCCTTCAGTGTCCTTTGGAGTGCCCAGAGAACCCGTTTCATCCAATCCAGGAGCTTCTCTCATGCTTGTTACCAGCATGAGAGCTGTCCCAGGATTGGTTAGGGGAGTTGACTTGGCCCGCGCTGGAGGAGAGAAGAACATTGGGACGGAGCGAGGACATGCAGCAAGGTGAGTGACTTTGATTTCCTCTTAAAATTTATGTTATATGTTTATATGTGTATTTATGTATGTATTTGCATATTTTGCATGTATGTATGTCCAAACTCGCCGACATGCATTACATGACCGTTTTAAAGTTACACATCGTGCACCGCCTATTTGCCCACCTCACCACCCCTCATAGTTGGCAGCCGCCACTGGATAGGTGCCAGAGTTGGGAGCCTGAAGCCGGGGTGGAGCCCCACAGGAGAACAGAGTCACAGGAGTGAAGCAGCTGTTACAAAGCCCCTTCTGATGCACTCAACCTCACAAAGACTCCATATTGAACTTGCCCACCAGCAAAGCACATTTAGAAAACATTTAGAAAAAGTTGCTAGACTGAAAGGAAAACCACCCTCTTAAAAATGCTCTTAAAAACAGCTGTAAACATGCTGAAATGAATATTTTTTAAGAAATGTACAAAATGGTATGTTGAACATGAAAGTTAGCCTCTTCAACAGCGGTGGTTGGCATGTGGGCAGAGAAGGGGGGCATGCAAATGTGATGTTGGTGTGTGCGTGCATGAATGCAACGTGAGTGGTGTGTGTAAATAAAAAGAAAAAAAACCACTTACCTTCCTTGCTGCACAACGTCCGAGGCCCGACGTCCTCCTCTCTCTGGTCTCCCCTCTGGCTCCAGAAAATTCCCTGAAGCAATCCTGGCGCTGCTCTCGTGCTGGGAACCAGCATGAAAGAACCGTCAGGATTGGAGGGAGCAGCTTCTCTCTGCACTCACAAGAGCACGGGAGGCCTGTGCTTTCTCCAACCCAGCTGTCTTAGGACAACTGGGTTAGAGAAGTTTAAAGTGCGCATGTCTGGTCGCAAGGCAGCTGGCCAAAAAGACATGCGCACTTTAAATTTTAGTGCACAGCTCACTGCTGCCACTCAGCAGCAGTTGCCCCGCCCCGTCGTGAAACTCTGTTCAGGACGGGAGGATGGAAAATAAAACGGGAATGAATCAACTTTATTACCGTTTTATTTTTCATCCCTGGAGGGTATTTTAGTCAGAGGGGAGATGCTCCTCTGATGCTGTTCAACCACATAAGATTATTGTGTTTACAAAATTACCTCCTCTCAATAATTACCCCTCTCTCAATCTGAAAAATTCTATCGAACTGTAAAGCAAAATGCAAGCTTGTTCAGAATATAAAATTATATTTTCCTACTTGAATTTTACGTTCTTGAAGAAATGGGACTAGTTGCTAGAGCTGGTCGCTTTCTGGAAAATTCTAGCGTCCAGAGCTTCACAATCTGATCAGTGAAGCAAGCTGGCACGAGCTGCCACGTGCTTGAAAACCCAGCACGTGGTTGTGCTTGGTTACTACCGGGCTGTTGTTTGCTATCACAACATGAATCACGCCTGCTTCAAGGAAAAGAAGACGGAACAAGTTGCTGCAGCTTCTCTGTTAGGGTGAGAGATGAGATCTTGCTTCCGGTGTGTCAGAGGCAGTGTGACTGCTACGAATAAAAGCGGAAGTCATGGCTTTTGTACTAGAGCAGATATGCACGCGAGCTGAACGGTGTTTGTCTTGGAGATGGTTGGAGAAGACAAGGTCCAACTCCTCATTTGCATAATGTATTGTTTCCAGACTAATGGCTCAAGGCCCTCTTTCCATATCTATTTTTTTTCATGACTCGTGTGAGTTGCTCAACCGTTGAGCTGGAAATCATTTGTTACTGAGAACCAAAAATATTCGAAGTTCCTAAATCTTGGTTGTTTTTATTTTAAATTCTGTTGTGGAACCAACACTGGATTTTCCAGTGCACAGGCTCCTGCAGAAAAGAAGGCTTCATATGGTTGCCGGCACCATGGGTTGAATTTGCTCTAAGGTTTACTCATGGGACTATAATTTTCTTTCTCACACATTCTGGCTTTCCCTAAAACCCCAGTTGAGCAGTGGTGATGGCATTCCAGCCTTGTTCTAACCCAAGGTCTGTGTAATGTAGATCACCGAGTCCCCGTCTCTTCGGGGCCCTTCACTTGCTTATGGGGATATCTACCAAGACCTCATTTATAGCTGTGGTCGATGGAGCCCGGATCCTGACCTGGCTTGGAGCAGACACTATTCTTTCAGTCGAGGTCCCCTAATTGGGGCTGGTGGGGCTATTTTTGATGATATGGTCACTGATCACCTGCGAAGGTTGGTCTGGTTAGAACTGATTGCCTGACTTAGAGTTTGGTGGATGCAAGAGCTCTGTCCAAAATTGTCTGTAGCACAGTTTTCATCATCATGGAGGTCCATTCGCCTGATTTAGAATTTGGCGGTTTGATGGACAAAACTCTGTCAAACCCCTGCCGAATCCCACACTTTTTTCTGCCTCTGTCGATGGAGTAATCAAGCAAATACAGAGGACGGAGTCCTAGCACCCCCCACACCTGGGATGGCAGAATGGAATTATAAAAAAGGCAAGAACTACCCAAACGCTAACCTTACCAACATGTCACCATGATGATATTTCTGCGGCGCGTCGGAGTGAGCCTCGCTATGGTTGATGAGTAGGATGAAGCAAACTGTTAAGACCTGTGTTTTATGGCAACAACAACCACACCTTCTTGCTGATCTCAATGTCAGATACAACAGCCATATTTCTGGGTGTCCTCCTGACTATTGTCAATATACAACAATTTTTGTAAAAATATTAATCTACTTTAAGTGCCTGTTGGAGCACTTTTTTCAAATATTGTAATAGCTTTTCTATCTAGTTTAGGTATGACTACACTTAGTAAATTTTTTCACATTATACAACATCCATTATTTGCATATCCAGTACAATGCTAAGCTAAAACATTGGTTGTGGACTCACATGTTTCCATGACAGAATCACTTTACAAAATAATGTCATTTCTTTACTATACATTTCCTCCACAAAAAGCTCCCTTTTCAAACATCTCAGCCTCAAAAGTCTTTCAGCTCCTCCCCCCACAATGTAGAGGCAGATAGGATGCAATTAACTCCAATCTCCCCCGCCGGAAGAAGCAGAAAGTCTACTAGACACCAGGGAGTTTTTTATTTTGATTGAGAGAGGGAAGCGGGAGGGAGAGGCCTAAAGGGGGAATAAACTCTGCTGTCCCCGCTGCCGCACTACCGCAGCTTTCTGTCATGCGGAAAGAGGAGCGGTTAATGGCGGATGATTTTCTGTTCCCCAGTAGCGCTCAGCGGGAGGACTGACACTTGACCCGCTACCGCCGAGACACTGCAGGGGGCAGGATTCACGGAGTCGACACAGCCGCGGCCGGGGCATATCGGCTGCGACGAGGATCCTCGTGTGAACAGGCCTCCTGATCTCCTGGCCCCCGTGGATTTGGACTACTAGACACCAGGGAGTTTTTTATTTTAAAAAGGAGTGGGGGCAGATCGCCCAATCACCAAACAATTCCCCAGGTAAAAAAAAAACACACAAACAGTTTTTTCAACCTCCCTTTGCTCCCTTGGGGACACATAGTAGGTGTTTGCCTCCAACCTCCCTCTTCTGCAAGGACCTAAAGCCCACCAGACAAAATGAGATGGAGGCAGTCCATCCAGACATTGGACTATGCTCCACCCCAGCAAATACCCCAACAGTCTTGAGGCATTTACCTCCAAATCTGTCCCCCATGAGGGCAGCTAGACCATTGGACACCTTGTAACTTTTTTGTTATAAAAATGTATGGGGAAGGCTCGTCCGGTCTCGGGCTGAGCCCCCACCTATACAAATTCCCAAGAAGTCTTTGTGCCTCCTCGGGGGGGGTAGACAGGAGGTATTTACCTCCAAAAGTCAATTAGACATCAGGGAGGTTTTTACTATTCTAAAAGAGGGTGCGGGGAGACCCACAGGCATCTGGCTGATAGGAGATGTTTACCTCTAGTTTGTCCTTTTTCCCATGATAAAAAGGGGTGGGATGGTCTGCGTGGGCATTGGGCTGATCCTAAACCCCAACAAATACCCCAGGGTTGCAGATATGAGATGTTTACCTCCAATCTAGATTACTAGACCCCAGGAAGATGTTTTAGCACAAAAAGGTGATAGGGCAGCTCTCCCAGGCATCTGGAGGAGACCCCTTCCCCAAAAGACCAGTCCTTCTGCCACCTCTCAGGTGAATTTGGGGGTTTTACCCAAATCTGCCCCTGGTGGGTAGGGGGGAGGGAGTGCTGGCAGAAAGCCTCTAGACAACAATTATTTTTTTCATGGCCCACATAAAAAAGTTTGGCCCTCCAAGGCACCAGGCCATGGCCTCACCCCAAAAATGCCAAAACAGTCTTTCTGTCTCCTCAGTGGTGAATTTGGGGGGATTGCCCCGAATCAGCCTCCCGCATGGTGGGAGTGAAGAGTCATTAGGCAGCAGGTAATTTATAAATGGTACACAAAAAAAGAGGTGGGGCATTCCTCTGAGGTATCGGGACAAGTCTCTACCCTGGCACAGGTGCAACAGCCTTTCTGCTCTCTCCCCAAAGTGGCCCCCAAGGGGACAGAAAGCCTACTAACACTAGGGAAAAATAAGGCTAAAAAAGGGGGGAGAATGGACCCCAGAATGGATGCACCAGTCTTTCTGCCCCCTCGGGGTGGGCTGGGAGTGTTTACCCGCAGTCTGCCCTGGGGGATGGAAAGGCTTCTAGACACCGGGAGAAAAATAGGCCTAGCAAAGGAGTAGGGGGACGTTACCAAGGCATGGTGCCTTGCTCTCACCTCAGAATGAATGCATCAGTCTTTCTGCCTCCCTGGGAATGGCTTGGGGGTGTTTACCCAGAATCTCCCCTGATGGGCAGAATGGCCGCTAGACATCAGGGATTTCAACATGGTGTTAAAACAAACAAAAGTCTTGAAGCAGCCTACTCCAGCAGTCAGCCAAAACCCCGCCCCTGAATGGGCAATAGAGTCTTTCTGCCCACCCCCAGCGCCGGATAGGATGTTATCCCTTAGGGGAGGTTGCCCCTAGTCTGTCACCCAGGAGGGAGGGAGGTTCAAGGCCTACTAGCTAACAGGAATTTCACATTTGGGTAAAGCAAGGGGATGCCTGTGTCCCACCCTGGCATTCAACCATATCTCCACCACAAGTGGACCAAACCGTTCTTTCTGGGGCAGAGAGGGGGTTCTCCCCAATTTGCCCCACATTTTGAAAGCTCGCTGGATGCCAAGAATACTTTTTTATAAAAAAAATTGTGGGGGAATCTCACATATCCTGATTTCAGCCCAAAAACCCCCCAACTCCCCTCCAAAATCCCTCCTCTACTCATAAAGCCTCAACTGTTTTTTTGCTCCACTGGAGTAAATAAGCATCCTCATTCCTATGGCAAGAGAGGAAATTCCAAATCTTATAGGCTGTTTTGTATATGGGAAGCAGAAAATGGTGAAGTCCCAATATTGTCCCACTTCTATGCTGAATGACAGCACTTTTTAGGCTCTAATCAGGCACCATCTACAGCAACCCACCAAACCCAGACATTTCTCAAAATTAGACATCTGGAGAAGTCCACAATGGTCTGCCTTATGCAGCTCCTACAATGTTTTCTTACCAACAATGCACTACAAATCTCAAACTTTGCCTCAGATCACACATTTCCCTTACATTTCTGTGATATGTACACTTCCAAAATCTGCAGAGATCTTAAATTTTCTAGCACTCAATGTTCCCACACTTGTTATGATATAATCGGTACCCTACTTGTGTGGCTAGGCCTAGAGCCTTTGACACAAAAGTGACCACAAGAGGCATGAATCAACAGGCAGGGTCAATGTGAGTCTGGGAGGGAGTATAAGAAAAAGAAAAACAGACAACACCCCTAATTTATTTACAGTGAAAAAATAATGTATACATTTTATAAGAACCCTCCAGTCTCATCTCCGCCAGCAGTTCCCGGGAAGCCTTCAGTGTGTAATATTGAGAGCACCTTTTCCTCCTACGGCCTGAGATTTAGGGGCCTGGGAGAACCATCAACAGTTTTCAGGGCTTATACCGGAGCTCTAGATGCAAGTGAACTCCTCCCCAGGTAGTTCTAGCTCTTTCCTATGTCCTCCTGTGAGCAACTGCGGCACGTAACTGCATTTAACTTATCCACTATTCATCCCACATTTGCCTTCCTTGACTCATGGTTGTTGTTTGTACTAGGGCTCCAAATATTTCTGGCTCAACCACTGGTGTGAGACCTTCTTGGGGGCTCGTTGGTTTTATATTTTAGCTTAGTTTTATATTTTACATTTTACACGGTTTAGCTGACATCGATTTTAGCAATGACATTTTAAACACTTTGGGGGTTATTACAACTTTGGAGGAGGTGTTAATCCGTCCCAAATGTGACGGATATACCACCAACCGTATTACGAATTCCATAGGATATAATGGACTCGTAATACGGCTGGTGGTATATCCGTCACTTTACCGTCACTTTTGGGACGGATTAACACCTCCTCCAAAGTTGTAATAACCCCCTTTATGCTTGCACAATATTATTCGAAAAATACATTATACATGCTGTTTGTTTTTAGTTAGCCTTTCTTAACATATAATCTGTACACTCTGTCCAAGGCCCAGAACACCATAAAAGATATCCTAGTGCTTGCTTTGTCCATTCGGAGACGGATTCTAACATTTAGACATATTATTGCATCACAGCTGTGCCTTATGGTTTTGATTATAGAAACTGTGCAATGCCTCAGAGGGATCAGAGAAGCACTCTGGCCACTACTGTTCTGGAACAAATGCTGTGTTCGATATGCAGCTCTACTGACACTGATCTTCCATCTGGCAGAAAAGGCTTGCCAATTCACCTCTAGATTGGCACCTTGGCCCAGCTTACCAGGTATGAGGTCTCAGGCTATCCTCTTAGATTGGGCACAGGCACAGGGTACACCCGCTACGCTCTCAGATTGTAGATAGCACTAGGTAGAAAGATATAGATCTCAGATCACCATGGTTGGACTGCTTATTCTCTTCACCATGTTAGTAACGCTGGTTACAATGCTTTGCTTCATCTGCCAATTTGCACAACTCATTATTTCTGTGCAAGGATACGATTTTTTTCAAATAATGTTTGAAAACCTTTATTCATATCTTTCTGGAGTTTACCCTGGGCATGCATGAGTAAAACAATGAAAGCTGTAAGATCTATTTCCAGGGCTTCCTTTGGAGTCACAGTGTCATGTTCAAGGTTGCTGTGATCATCTGTTACCCTAGGAAGGTTGGGGGGTTTAAGTAAGGCACTGTGAGCTAGCTAGGAATTAGGTCGTCAGTTACTGATCATTTAGGTGGACTCAGTCTTTTTGTCCTGAAGTTCTGCCACCCTAGTACGCAGTACAGCCTTTTATTGGGAACTGTACAACTTGGCACCACCAACGTTTATAGGTCATGTACTTATTTAACGGGTCTCATGAGTAGTTCTCTTGTGTCACCTTAAAACTGAGACGTCCGTGGTGTTAGACATTAAATCCTCCTCTGTATTATAGGAATTACCTATATTTGTCTGTAGGTTGGTCAAGCTTGAGCATTCATATGGATACACCACTATAGTGTGTTCTCTCTGAATTTGATTCATTAAAATGGCAAATGTAATAAATATTCCTGCTAATTGCAGAGCTGCTCTTACAGCACATTTAACATTACAAGAGTTACCGACTGGGGGGTAGAAATGTTATCTTCATAGCTGAAGCTTACAGTGCTTATAAAACTAAATTATTTTACTCATGGGTCACTTTCCCTGCAGTCTGTGCTATTGCAAACACTTTCCATACATGCACTGAAGCTGCCTTACCAGTAGGTACATAACGTATAGACCAGTACATAATTCATAATTATTTAGAAATACCATTAACATTCCAGGAACAGCAAAATTGGTTCCAAGGCTCCCTACCACATGTTTTAAAAAATATTACACTGGGTCGCCTCAGCAATGAAGGAATCTACGTGGCCATGGTTAGCTGGCTATACACCATATTCTAATATACAAAATTAAATGTGGCCAAGTTACGCCAACAATACAAGGTCCAGTGAGACTACACAGACGTCTAATGAATTTTGTTATGCGTTCAATAGCAACTTCCCCAACAAGGGCTCTTCAAGCTGTGCAGTCACGGTTAACTGTGCCTTCAGTTTGTCCACTAACTATTAATAGTAATAATGGGTTAAATGCCCTCCAGACGGGAGGAAATACCATTCTGAATTGTGCAAAAAACAAACCAGCTTGAAACAGTGTTTCCCCATATGGGACCCCAGGATAAACACAAAGTTATCACTGTGTGCTTGCCACATAGAATGGTTCCCCCTCTGAAATATTGTGCAACTTGGGGCACGGTCTTTGCTGCAGTAGATACCCTAACACATGGTACACCATCACTTGCAGTTTTACCTGAAGTGCTAAAACAGATTCCAAACGAATATGGGGCTGCCCCTGCCCTAGATTTGGGGGTGAACTTAATAGGCAACTTTGCCGCAGTATACCCAGTTATTCAAAGCAATATTAAAGGGGAAGCAGCAGTGCTGGCAAAACATCAATGCCTTGCGCAGGTCACGGTTGCAGACCAGGAGTGTAAATGTAAAAAAACTATTTCTGCCAAGTATACATCTATAGGTCGAGATAATTTGGGGGCGAGACCAAATAAGCCACAGCTTAAAGGTAGTTCTGAAAAGAGCAATACCAAACAAGTACCCAAGTTTTTAAAAAAACACTGAGACAAACAAAAGAACAAAAAAAGTGAAGTCACTTGGTGGATCTCCGCAGCTCGAAACCTCAGAAAAGCATTATAATTTACAGAACCGTGATACATTAAAACAGCCTGATAGGTATCAGTATACTGATACGCGTCCTCCTTGTTCCTTTCAGGACTTCTCTGGCAAATGGTCTGAGAGAGCGGGCAATCAGAGTGTAAGCAAGAAGAGTATGTGAAACTGAAATGAACTCACAAAAACCCCATTCAAAACTGAGAAGGTTGAGAGAACTTTGGCTAAATATGCCACACATATTGAGAATGCTCCTTTAGAACAGGACGTGGGCAGTGACTCTGCTAGACATCGTAGCAGAGGTCACAATAGTTTTCCAGAATCTTCAAGAGTTTCTGATTGTGAAAGCAACTAACGACTTCATAGAAGTCAAAACCATGTTTGCTCCTCCAGGCAGATTATACAAATTAAATATATACATTTAGGAGCACATGAAGCATACAAATAAAGTTATATTTTGGGAAACTTCAACACTTAGCTATGACATTTTCTTGGTGGAAAGAGATTGGCCACTAGAGTTTGTTAGAACACTCCCACAAGGAGAAGACTTTCTCTGTCCTTCTTTCTGAAGAGGTTAAAAAAGTGTATGCCGCAGAATGGGCTCTTACACAAGCCCCAGCACTATACCGCAACCATGTAGGCTGGGTTAAGGATTAGCCTTATCAGGTTATACACATGAGGTCCAGCCTGCACGTTAAAAATGTAAAATGTAAATGTAAACGTACCGCCACAATACCCAATTAAACATGAAGCAAACACTCCTATGGGGGAAATACTCTCACAGCTGGAGTACCAGGGAGTAATTGAACCCTTTGTATCTCCTGTGAATAACCCTTTATTCCTGGTAGCTAAACCCACTCACTCCTACAATATTGTGTTAGAGAAGAAATATTTAAACAGTCATACACGCACATTTGTAATATGAAACTCACACTTTAGTTCTTTAATGAACAATATTGTCTGTAAGAAAATACAAAACAACCCAAGATATTTAAAAATAGTTTTTCTGCCAAAATATAGCAGCTAAAAGCAAAGATTTGATTGCCTTCTACAAGCTCAGCTCACAATGCAATTTTTGTTCGCTCCCTCAGGGACCTAAACCTGTGATAGACTGTCCGGAACTGATGGAAATCGTTGGGGTGCTTGGGCCATTATCAAAAGAAGAGACAATTGCTGTAAGAACAGCTTCTGTTTATATTGTAAGAAAAAAGGCCATTTCCTTAAAGAGTGTCATATGCAACCTAAATCTAAAGAATTTAAAGGAGTTGGAAAAACAGCAATCCCGCTGCAGAGACAGGGGTATGTTGCAGGATCTTGGGATTTATATCCTGAACAAAGTGTTACAAAGTGTAACTGTTAGACTTTTCATCCTTGGCGTGGTCTCCCTTAACTTTTTGCCTCTGTTCCCCAGGTTGTTGATGTGTGCTGGACTCTGATTTTACTGTTTTTGTTACTCTGGGCACTTTACCACTGCTAACCAGTGCTAAAGTGCAAGTGCTCTGTTACAAAATGTGTATGTAATTGGTTCTCCATGATTGGCATATTTGTTTTACTGTTAAGTCCCTAGTAAAGTGCACTAGAGGTGCCCAGGGCCTGTAAATCAAATGTTACTAGTGGGCCTGCAGCACTGGTTGTGCCACCCATACAAGTAACCTGTAATCATGTCTCAGACCTGCCACTGCAGTGTCTGTGTGTGTATTTTTACACTGTAAATTCGACTTGGCAAGTGTACCCACTTGTCAGGCCTAAACCTTCCCTTTTCTTACATGTAAGGCACCCCTAAGGTAGGCCCTAGACAGCCCCAAGGGCAGGGTGCAGTGTATGGATAAGGTAGGACATATAGTAATGTGGTTTATATGTCCTGACAGTGAAATACTGCCAACTTCGTTTTTCACTGTTGCAAGGCCTGTCTCTCTCATAGGATCATATGGGGGCTACCTTTAAATATGATTAAAGTATAGATTCCCCTAGAGAGTAGATGGACATGTGGAGTTTGGGGTCCCTGAACTCACAATTTAAAAATACATCTTTTAGTAAAGTTGATTTTAAGATTGTGCGTTTGAAAATGCCACTTTTAGAAAGTGAGCATTTTCTTGCTTAAACCATTCTGTGACTCTGCTGTGTTTGTGGATTCCCTGTCTGGGTCAGTTTGACAGTTGGGTTGTTTTTCACCTCACACTAGACAGTGACAAAAAGGGAGCTGGGGTGTAACCTGCATTTCCTGATTAGCCATCTCTGCTAGGAGGGAAGGATGGAGTGGTCTCATCTGAAAGGACTGTGCCTGCCTCTGACAATGCAGACTCCAACCCCCTGGTGTGTGTCTGAGGCCTTGCCTGGGCAAGACAGGATTTCACAAGTAGGTGTGAGTCCCCTTTGAAGAAAGGTGACTTCAAAGACTAAAATGGGTATAAGAAGGGCACCCAAATCTACAGACTTTAGAAACACTTCTGGAACCAAGAGGAACCTCTGCCTGGAGAAGAGCTGATAGCTGAGGAAGAAGTGCTGCCCTGCATGTGACTGTGCTTTGTGTAGCTTTCTCGCAGTGCTGCTTCTGCCAGAGTAAGAGGGCAAAGACTGGACTTTGTGTGCCTTCCATCTTGTGAAGAAATCTCCAAGGGCTTGACTTGCCTCCTGTTGTTTGAAGTCTCAGGGACAGCAAAGACTTCTCTCTGCCAGCACCTGGAGTCTCTGGAGAGACTCCTGCTCTGACAAGTGGTGCTCTATCCAGTCCCTGGGCCCTTGAAAGGAAAGCTGGTGGAAATCCAAGGAAATCGACTTCGGACGACTCCGGACCGCCGCCGCTGCTGAATCCGGTGACGCCGCCTGCACACTACGCCGTAACCTTTGCTGGAACGCGACGCTCTTCACAGGCCGGACGCCGCTGCAGCCCCGCTGAAGTCCGCGACTCCGTGGAAGTCGCCGCACCACGTCGTGACCGACGCCGCTCGAAGTGCGTGGACTCAAAGTTTTGCACAGACAACGCGATCCCTGACTTCGCGCATCGGCTTGTTTTCACTCTTCACTAAAGGTACTGTACTTGGGGGTCTACACGAATCCGTGTCCGGCGCCGCTGGTGTCGGCTTGTTGGGAACAACTCCGTCACGACGCCGTATTAACATCTCATCGAAGCATTTTTGTTTCTAAACGCTATTTTTGAGTTTAATCGTTAAAAATTCATAACTTGACTTGTGTATGTCGGATTTTTGTCGTTTTGGTCTTGTTTTGTTTAGAGAAATATTTCCTATATTTCTAAATGGGTGTTGTGTCATTTTGTAGTGTTTTCATTAAGTTACTGTGTGTGTGGGTACAAATACTTTACACCTAGCACTCTGAAGTTAAGCCTACTGCTCTGCCAAGCTACCAAGGGGGTAAGCAGGGGTTAGCTGAGGGTGATTCTCTTTTACCTTGACTAGAGTGAGGTTCCTTGCTTGAACAGGGGTTAACCTGACTGTCAACCAAAGACCCCTATTTCTAACAGTAACTCACATCCTACAGAAATTGAGACATTAAAACAAGGAATACAACCAGTGGAGGCCATGATAGATTCTGGGGCTGCTGGTTATTTTATTGATTCCAAATATCTGTTGCAGTTACGCTTATCCACATGCAATAAGAAGAAACCTGAGGCAGTATCATGTTATCATCAGGACCTATTACAAAACATAATGAATTGGTTACGCTACATTATAAGGCCCAACAAGTGCATCATCAGGAACAGATTCAGTACAATGTTGTTGACGCTCCTCAATTTAAGTGAAGTTTGGGGATGCGGTGGCTAACTCTTCATAATCCTACCATTGATTGCAATCAGTGAAGTGTAGAGTTTAATTCCACCTTCTGTTGTGAAGTTTGTAACCATTCACTAGAGGCAGAATCTGCTAACACACATCTGTATCATATGATGGAAACAGCAGCAGAAAAGGAGGTAGATCTGCCTGAGCAATACTCTGCTTATCTAAATGTATTTAGCCAGAGTGGTGCTGTAACCTTGCCACCTCATCAGTTCTATGACTGCCAGATAGACTTAGGGGGTCATTCTGACTTTGGCGGGCGGCGGAGGCCGCCCGCCAAAGTCCCGCCGTCAGAATACCGCTGCGCGGTCAAAAGACCGCCGCGGTAATTCTGAGTTTCCCGCTGGGCTGGCGGGCGACCGCCAGAAGGCCGCCCGCCATCCCAGCGGGAAACCCCCTTCCATGAGGATGCCGGCTCCGAATGGAGCCGGCGGAGTGGAAGGGGTGCGACGGGTGCAGTTGCACCCGTCGCGATTTTAGGTGTCTGCTGGGCAGACACTGAAAATCTTGGTGGGGCCCTGTTAGGGGGCCACTGCAGTGCCCATGCCATTGGCATGGGCACTGCAGGGGCCCCCAGGGGCCCCACGACACCTGTTACCGCCAGCCAGGTTCTGGCGGTCAAAACCGCCAGAGCCAGGCTGGCGGTAAGGGGGTCGGAATCCCCATGGCGGCGCTGCCTGCAGCGCCGCCATGGAGGATTCCCTAGGGCGGCGGGAAACCGGCGGCACACCGCCGGTTTCCCGTTTCTGACCACGGCTGTACCGCCGCGGTCAGAATGCCCAAGGATGCACTGCCAGCCTGTTGGCGGTGCATCCGCGGTCCCCGGCCCTGGCGGTTTTTTTCCGCCAGGGTCGGAATGACCCCCTTAGTTTCTGAAGCCAAAATACCTTTCAGTCATATATATGCACTCACTGAGAAGGAAAGCTAAAATTTGAAAGAATATTTAGATAAGTATTTGGAGAATCAAGTTATACGTCCCTCAACATCTCCTGCAGCCTCTACCCTGAGACCAATGGGGAGTTACAAACTTATATTGATTACAGGGCACTGTATGTGATAACTGTTTACAATCATTACCTGCTTCCACTCATCTCAGTCCTCTTGGAGCAGTTGTGATCTGCAGTCATCTGAACACATTAAAACTATTCTGAAGACCTAGCGACAACATGGTCTTTACTGCAAATTGTCCAAGTGTAAATTTCATGTATCCTATGTGGACGTTTTGGGGTTTATCAACTCCACAAGGGTTGCAGATGTCGGAAAGGAAAGTGCAAGTGGCGAGGGACTGAATGGCCCTATAAAACATCAAAGCCATTCAGAAATGTTTTTGGTTTGTAATTTTCTATCACGTTTCATTCCTCGCTTTTCTGTGATCATAGTTCCTATAACGTGATTGTTGCATAAGAAGATGTTTCAGTGGTCTCTAGAGTGTGAGAAAGCATTCCTCACCCTTAAGGAAGCTTTCACTTTAGATACTGTTCTATCTCATCTAGATGTAACTCAACCTTTTATAGAAAAGAAGCTAATGCTTTGAATGAGGCCATGGGAGCAAGCTTGTCACACAAAATTACCAAAACAGGGCAAAGGTATCCTGTAGCTTTTCTTTCAAAAACGTTTGATGCAGTGGAGGTTAACTATACAATAGCAGTGAAAGAACAGTTGGCTATCCGCAAGGCATTTAAGGAATGGCAATATTATTTGTTGGGGCTAGACATCCAGTAACTGTATATACTGATCACAGCATTCTAGAGTTTTTGAAGTCAACTAGAGCCTTGGCCTCTCATCAACTGCCTTGGTCACTTTTTTCTCAGAATTTGACAGTAATGTTTCATCCAGGTTCAGACACAGAAAGGCAGACCATTATCCAGTTACTTTGAGGAGAGTTTGTCACAGAAAATAGAGCTATTGTCTCCTATTCCAGCTCAACATATCATAGGGGCAAACACTAGTCACAAAATCTTTTATGATATTCTAAGGCCTTCCCCTTTGTGGAGCATGCTAAATTGGTTGCACAATATCCTTGCAGAAGGGTTGACCTTTCTCGGATCAAAATTGTATATACATACCAAGCCTCTCAAACTGCAGGCCCTGTAATGGAGTCATGATACACCGATGATTGGACATCCAGGCTAGGCTAAAACACAAGAAAAATCATTACAACACTTTTGGTCACTTGAATTGAAAACAGATGTAAAAGAATATGCTATGAAATGTGATGTATGTGCCCAAGCCATGGCAGACTGTTCCAGATTAAAGGGGTTGCTGCTCCATTTGAAAACCCCAGAAAAAATGTCGGAGAATGTGTCTGTTGATTTCATGGTGGGTTACCAGTGTACAAGACGTACAACACTATCATGGTGGTAGTAGACAGGTTGTCTAATATGGCACATTTTATTGAATGCATCAGTGTTCCCACTGCCCCTCATTTGGCCCAGTTAATGCTGGAACATGTAGAGCATCTACATGGCCTTCCCTGAACGATTACATTGGACCGCAGACCCAGCTTACCTCACAATTATGAAATGGGTGTTGCGCAACATTGGGCATTATTTCCCATGTTTGTCCACTAGTTTTCACCCACAGAGGGATGGGTAAACTGAAAGGGTGAATCAGTGCATTAAGCAATACTTCCGATGTTTCCTCCAAGACAATCCTAAGGAATGGAAGGAGATACTTTGGCTTGTGGAGTTCGCATACAATGTGGTCCCTCATTCTTCTACTGGGTTTCCTCCATTCTTTGCTATGTATGGTTATCAACCACATTATTTGCCATTATTGATACCATACCAGCAGGACTCGGTGCCTCATATAGCACAACATATCAGACAATTGTTTAATGTTGCAAAACAGACACATAAACACCTGATAGCTGCTAGAGAGCAGTACAAATGATTTGCTGATTAGAAGAAACAAAAAGGGCATCAATACGGAGAGGATGACAAGGTGTGGTTGTCAACTAGAAATTTGAAATTCAAGGTACAACATAAATTTCAACCGAAGTTGGTGGGGCCATTCAAAATCCTCAAACAGATTATTCCTGTTAGTTTTCGGTTGCAGCTACCTACATCTATGAAAATACATCTGGTGTTTTACACGTGCCGTGCCTTCTTGAACCTGCATCAGATAAAGCATGTCCATGTTAACTTCCTGTTTTTGTTAATGATTCCCTTGAGTATCAAGTAAAGACCATCAAGGACATGCGTAGGTGTAATGTTCATGTTTGGTATCTGGTGTCCTGGTCTGGATCGGGTCCAGAGATTGACTCATGGGAACCAGCCCACTCAATTAAGGCTTCTTGTTTAATTAGGAGTTTTTTGGCTACCTGCAGGAACTATATCACGCTGTATGGACTTAGAAGGGAGGGTACTGTCAGGACCTGCAGTACTCTTGCCCATTCCTTGCTCCAAATTGCATGAGGAGTGTCCATTTTATGTGGAAAATATTATGATCCAGGGGGCCGTCAATGGTGGAAATGTTGGGGGGCTCGCAGCCATGCCCGGAACCTGCTGCAATTGAAACGCCACTATAAGATGGCCTCCGCAGTGGACTTGGAGTTTATGGAGCGTGTTCCTGGGCGTGATGACATATGACATTACCTAATGGTACATAAGAGTTTGTAGAACACAGGGCCAGCATCTGAACCACATCCTGGTTACAACTGTTCTACAGATTTTGGAGAAACTACAATTTGACATGCGTCCTGTTTCTTGGGTGTCCCTTGAGTTACATGAGAATAGTAATCCTGCTGTAACGAATTGTGTACGGATAAGGCTTTACAGACTTTCACATTACCTACTCTCTAATGCGCTGTACTTTAGGTGGACTGTGTATCATTGTAAGGGCTTTTCATGAGCTGAAAATTATTTAGTGATGCTGCTGTTAATGTAAATTTGCTGATGTGAGAGGGTGATTAAGTGTGGCACCATGGATGAAATCACTGTTTGTGGAATTCCTTAGGGTTTAGGTTGAGTTGTCCTTACTTAAGTCCTGTGTATATTGGGGCACTGTTTTGAGTTCGTGCAAAAACTGCACAGAGTTTCAGAGAGCCTATATACGTTTGAAATAACAACCAAACAAGATTATGATGTATTCTTTGATGTACTAATTAGGGTGTGTGTTCTGTGAGAGTTGACACCTCCATGAAGTTAAAATGTTTATGAAATTCATTCTCTGAGATTACACGCCACAGTATTGACATTGAATCATGAATGATGAAAAGAGTTCTGCTTAAGCTGGGCAGACTTCAAGCATTGTTTAGTTGCATTTGTTTTACAGGTCCCCTTCCCTGGTGTACCTTCCCTAATTTCACTCTGATCCTCTGTTTGTGTATAATCAGAGTCAGAGGTGGGCCTCTGGGGGTACTGTTCCTGAGGATTTTAGGGACTGACAAAAGGGCTCCTGGGTAATTCCCAAATGTCAGTACCCTACCGGAAATTCCTCTACAAGCACTGAAAAACACCAATATTGTCCCCTCCACCACCCAGTATGGGAGGTCGGGGAATGATGATTCCTGTTACTGCTGCAAATGTAAAAAATACATCAGACAGAGGACTACCGCTTTCTACTGATATTCAAAGCAACAGAGTTGTTTATGATGAACCACTTTTGGAGGTGTTTACCAGTTCTCTCTCATCTTTTGAGGCTCCTGTTTTCACACAGACTGCTTCTGGTTATTCTGCTGACATTGACGACCTCTCTACTGGTTCTTCTCACATGTCACTTCATGATGCACGTGATTTTTCTTAGCTGGTTGAAATGCACGTATCTGGTCCCACCATGCTCCTATTTATGGATTGCCATTTCATTACTCTCCCTGCTTTTGTTGGTTGGATTTGTGACAGTTTTCTCCTTGCTTGTAAATGGACATTATCTCCCAGAATGCTCTGATGTAGTAATGGTAGCTGAGGTGTTGAAGCCTCATTTGTCTATCCATAAAGTACTAAGAGATGTGTCTCTTTGTGAACATTTCTGCTTTTCTAGTCCCTGATGGAATGTGTGGAATAAAGACTCATATGATATTTTTGGTTCTAAAGAAACTTTGAAAATTCCTTGTCTTTAAAGCAGTTGTGGATGATGTGATAACCCTGTGTGCTATCTGCAAGGAATGGGATGTAAAAACAGTGAAAACAGTGAATTCAATGCTATCTGAGCTTGAACATTATACTGTATTTGAAATTGAGGATATGTACATGAATTTTGGTAATTATGGTAATAAATTGTGTTACCATCACTATGCACACCACTGCTTACATTTAGCTAATGCATCCCATACAATTTTCAACTATACACATTGCCCAACACCACCAGTGGGTAGTCCCAACACATACTCAGATACATTTGCATACTTTTCTGGGCATGATACCTGAGATCTGGTTTCTTATTGCTATAAATTAACATTTACAAAAGCTAGGAAACATGCTGACACAGATGAAATTATAATGATCAAATTCATTGTTTTACCAACTGGCAATTAAAGGCTACAAGTATTGGAAAGAAACAATTGATTTAAAATTAGTTTGAGGAGAAAAACATTGCAAGCGCAGATCATAGATGGCTTGTTTAAAGCCTGTTTAATTCTGATGTAGATGATTTTTCTGAATGACATGGTGCAGCAAACTACTTGCTTGGTTCTAGCAAAAAATAAAGAAATGAATGTGTCCAGTATTCCCTCTATTGCATGTTCTGAGAAATAGCAACATGTTGTAAATTACACTGAAGAACAGCTCAATGGCATGGTACAGAATATTTTATTTAATTCTACACTTTCTCATCCTAACCGCTGGTTATTGTGGCCAGTGGACACAAATGGTTGGCAAGCATGTTTTGTAACCTCCTGATAGGGTTTTGAAACAAGCAGACCGGACCATTCTTACGTCCAGTTCCAGCATTCAGGGGTTATTACTAGTTATAGCATGGGGAAGTTATGTCAGCAATGGTGCAATATTCCACTCTGTCTGCAGTAAAACAACACCTCTTTCTCATGTCTTATGACATAGATTTACAAGATTTCTTGTTAGGTCCTAGGTCACCATGATACAAAAAGTTTATTTATTCCATCTACAATGAAATTTTGAAGTTTTCTCAAATGGAAGATGCTGCTTGCTTAAGGCAAATCGATCAGGCTAATTCGGAAAAAGCATTGGCTGTTGTTGATAATGGACCGCATACGTTGTCCACTTGTAGTCACACATTAAATAACATTGTATCATCTGCAATTGACACTATACAGAATAACATGTCTTTTGTACAATATGGGCAAAGTCAGCTTACATCTATTATTCAGCTGAGTTGGACACTACAGGTTATCAATTCAAACCACGTGTCCTGGAGGCACATAAATGCAATAGAATTGTCTTTGCCTTATTTAACACACAAACATCAAATTACGGCAAAGAAAAATGCTACTTATACAATGTGAATATTGAAAGAATAGAAAAATTGCCTACAACAGAAGCCAAAACACCATCAGTGGTATGGCTCATTCATGGAATTATCTCACTGCCAGTTTCAACGGTTAAGTTCACATCATGCTTGCAACATTTCACAGTATCCAGATCTTAAGCTTTGATGGAGAATTTTATTCACTAGGTGTCGGAATTACCCTTTGACTACAAATGGGTGAGTGGAAGAAAAGAGGTCTTTCTCTGCGGAAATAAATGTGAAATGTCTCTGAACCACTCCATGACTTGTAAACAGCTGACATTGCAACGGGCATGTAATGTCTCTGTGGTCAATCAACCTTGACGTCAGCTGAGGGCACCGATCATGTTTGAACCTTTGATTTGCTCACAGAGGCAATTGTGGTTCTGTCCTCTGCTGAAGTGGGGCCAATTCTGCCCCAGTGTTCAGTGTGAAAGTCTAAATAGTGCGTATGCATATTCGCTCTGCCAGTGTCAATAGAGTAGTAACCGACTGTTGGAGAAAACTCTATCATGGAGATTAAGGTCAAACTGTAAGTACGGAGAACAGTATACCGTCAGCATGGCAGATGGATGACCTACTCTGTGATGGAGGAATGGCAGCCTACACTCTGAACTCTAAATCAGCCCCTGAGTTGTTTAGTTCACCTGTTTAAAGGTGTAACTGGGTCCATATTCAAGCCATTACAACCCTTTGGATTTTTCACAATCCTCAGTGTCCCAAAAAGGTATGCGTATAAATATTTTCATGATCCTTCTTGTACTTTTACCCTAATTTTTTCCATCACAATCCTACATGGACGATATCAGATGTGCCATACAGACTTAGGTATTGGGAGGCAACTAATTAACTGTGACCAAGAGTTCTATTATATTTATGCCCCGACACCACACCCGGAGTCAGGATGCAATGGTGTGTGATGTGGCTTCTGGGTAGCATAATACGTTCCTCCCCAGTAGTTACTTTCATGGGCTCAAGCATAAACAGACTAACTCAATGACACCATGGTATTCAGTTAACTCTGCCCCCTTTTTTTGAGAGAGTTTATCATGCACAGGCTAGCAAACATAAAGTTGGTTGGGGGTTAGGTCGTGGGTAGTGGTTTCCAGTGTCCTGATCTGAAGATATGCCAGTTGTCGACTATTGAAGAATACAAAAACGTGATGGAGAGAGTGCCTCATTTCATCTCACCCAATGGTAATTACTCAGAGCTGCATCCCAGTCCTTTGTTATTTTGCACAACATGCCACCTCAGTTTGGACCCAGCCATATGTAAATCAGTCTTGACCCTGCTCTATTAGGAACACCCCTGCCCGAACTGCTAGGCCGTGTCTTCACTCAACTAGAACATAAGCAACCCAAGACTGGTTTCACCCTTATTAGGACTCATCAGTTGGGTATAACTTGGTTCCAGTGCCACAGTGTGCATGGGACTCACTTAGGACGTCACACTGAAATATACAAAAATACAGTGGCTGACATTAATTCAACCATTTCACCCATCACTTTTTTGTGCATTTCAGTTGGCGACCATGTCAGTTTTGCAGGGCAGTGATTGGCATAACCCCTATCATGCCTCTCATGGGTGGCATTTGGAGCTCTTTTGCTGACTAGAACAATCCTTCGTCAGTCCATATTTCATCATCATCATCAACAGAGCAAGGGGTGCTCACCTGTGATTTGTTTTCCAAAGTTCAAAAGCCATACAGAATTTCCCTCTCTCTTGTTGATTCTGTGTCAAACTATGTTGCCTTACTGAATATAGGTGATCTTTACTTGGTTCACTTTGCTGGAAGCTTCCTTGTTTTTGCTGTCACCATTGCTGGCAGGATGTAGGGTTCTGGAGTTCGTCATAAGTGATGACCTCACCACTGGTTACGCAAACATCAGGGTTGCCAAGGAGTATTGTGCAGTATGGTGTGTTTCTGTATGTTCGTTGAAACTGATAAAATCCTAGTTCTATCTCATTCTGTCCCTGACACATTTTTATTACCTTGTTGAGGGCCCTCATTAGGCATTCTTTCTCCCCATTGGCTTGAGGCCAACATGGAGAAATCTTTCTTTGATGGATCCCTAGTGATTTGAGGTAATGCAGAAACCACACTCTTGAACTGTGGCCCTTTGTCGGATTATTAGAACTTTGGTAGCTAAAGGCACTCAATGGGCGCAGGGAGGCCAGTTTGGGAGCCATGCACTTTACAAATGCCTAGCGTAGCATACATTCTCCAGCTTTGGCCGACGTGTTCAAAGACTCTTGATGGTACTATTTCAACCTCTGGAAACTTCTTGTATGCATCAGAGATAACAAGCATAAACCAGCCATAGGGTAGTGAGGCAAAATTGCCACCAGGAGCCACTTCTTGGGTCTTCTGTAGTGACAGGTGCTGGCCTGTTTTGAATCCTGGTTCCTTTGTACTACTGGAACTCAGATATTGTTTTTTCAACCAGGGCACCCATCCCCATAAACCACACTGTGAGAAATTGGGTTGTTGGTTGAAGGTGTGTAAGCCCTTCTCGAGCAAAAGCCACAATCCTTGTCAGGGTGAACCAAAAAAGTCAATACATTAACCCGTGCTTAACCCTTTGGTAGCTTGGCACAAAAGCAGTTGTCAGGCTTAACTTAGAGGCAATGTGTAAAGAATTTATGCAACACTTAATTAGTAATAAAATGAAATCCTATACCAATTTAGAAAAGTAGAGTAAAACTGAAAAAAATAGTTGACACTTAAAACAACAAAAAACAATCAGTAAAACTCAAGATATGCAATTTCAAAGATTTTAGGTAAGTATAGCTCCTAAAAGCACAAAGGGCCACTCGCAGTTATCTGGTCATGCGAGACCAGGTGAAAGTCACATGTTCAGGCTGACCGTGATCGAGCCAGACCAGGATACTGGGACTATAGTTGTCCTGCTGAAAGAGTTACCTTCTCAAAGTCCAGCACGAAGACTCAGATTGTGGTGGAGAAGGCAGCCAGGTGTAGGAAGAACATCGTGGATGGTCTTTGCTGTAGCATGAAGAGCAGGCTGGGTGTTGCAGACGGTTGTCACTGTAGCGCGAAGATCCTGTTTGGTTTCATGGATGGTCAATGCTGGAGCTTCGTGATGGCGGCCACCGCAGGCTTCTGTAGAGCAAAGTGCAGCTCTTGCATTGCTGGTTGTCGCTGCTGGTCACTGTAGCACGAAGAGTTGGGTTTACCAAAACTTAATTTTGGTAGTCAGTACGGGCAGATACATCTCAGCGTGAATGGTCGTGAAGAACCCAAAACATCAAGATTTCTCCTTTGTGTTCAGAGTGCTCTCAGACACCAACCAGATTCAGGACCTGAGGAAGTACCTCATGAGGATCAGGGACTCACTCTTCAGGAGCCAGCAGGGCACAGGCAGGTGCAGTTACAGGTCCAGGCAGGTCTAGTTGCACTAGATCAGCTTGGGACTTTGCGGGGAGTCCCCTGGAGCCTGTTATGGCCCTATAGCTCTAAACAGGAGGTCAGTCTGCTGACCACTGGAATCACTTCAGGTAGCCTTGGATGAAGGAACCAGGTCTAGTTTTCCTTCTCAGACAGCAAGGTAGTCCTCTGGCAGCTGGGCAGCCCTTATTCTGAAGTATCCACAGGCCCAGAAATGTACTAAAGAGTTGGACTGAGTGTCCAAAATGTATACCTGGTGCTAGCTTTGAAGACAGAGGAACTTCTAGACCTTCCACCACATCTAGTTCTGGAAATTTTTTCCCTCCCTTCCCGGGTCCCAGCCAGGATGTCTGGAGCCACAAAAGGCTAATGTGAAGTCCTTAGTGAGTGTGCTGATGCAGTTCCTTAGAAGAGCAAGTGTGGTAGATGAGAGCTCTACCTCTTCAATCAGATCAGGATCAAGCTTTCCTGCCAACACCCAGTACCCCTTTGAGATAGTGTCTGGGAGGAATACACAAAGGCCAACTACCAACTACACCAAGACACGTGACCCAGGGTACAGGCTGCAGGCACCAACTGGTTTGTGCAAGAAAATGCCAACTTTCTAGAAATTACTCAATTCCTTAGAAACCAAACATGATAGTTCACATTATTCATCTCTAGTTATCACTTATTAAATATAATAAGAAACCCAATGTTATCCTTTGGAAGAGGTAGGCCTTGCAGCAGTGAAAGTAAATTTAAAGAGTTTTTCACTACCAGGACATTAAAAACTTAAAAGTACACTTTCAATGGGGGCAAGCTAGCCGCAATTACTTAAATGCGTGGACGACTTGGGCTCCTTGCTGTCCGCGATCCCCTGCCTGCTTCAGACTGCCGTGGCCTCTTCTACATTGACAGCGAAGCTGTTGTCAGCCCCTCTGGTGTACTTGGGAGCCCCTTATTAGTTTGTGGTGGCCCGGTTCAGCCACAGGCCGTTGACATCCCTTCTGTGCTGGTGTGAAGTGACTGCCATTTCCCATGCGGGGCAGGAGCATCCCTTATGTTGAGGGTTGCAATGCCCTGCCCTACCTGAATATCAGCATGGCGCAGCACGAGGGGGCCTCTGTGGGGTTGGCCCTCCTGCTCTGTTGCGCTGCAATGCAGGGCATCAAGTTTGCCCAATGACTGCGGCCGCCGCTTTCATGCTGGTCAACAATGGTTGCCATTTACAATGCAGGGCAGGAGTGGCCGTGACTGTTCTAGTGCCCTGCCTTAGTTAAATATCTCAGGGAGCCTCTCCGGAATCAGCCCTCCTGCCCTATTACACTACATTACTGGGCAGCGGGTGTCAGAGGAAGCCCTCGGACTTCTTCTCAAAATGGCATTCCGCTCTGAGCATGGCGACAGAGGGCATGAACAATGACTCGGACTCCACATAGCTACTGAAACCTGCTTTGGGACACTTACTGTTTAAGCCTCTGCTATATTCCATCACATTGTGTAGCAGGGGGATTCCATAGTGCTGCATTGGTGTCGCACCTCAGATGGTGGCCCCATCCTGACCGAGGAAACTGCCCTGGACAGACCATCATTATTATTGCCCTCACCCCTACACTCCTGGACAGAGGTGCTGCTTGGTAGGTGAGGTCCACGCCTATGTACTTCAGTTCTGGCAGTTGCCTGCTGTAGGAGATCACTGCAAGCTCGGGCCACCCTCAATTCTTCTGAGACCCCGCCCTCCCTCTTTATGCATCACACTGCCAGACATGTGTCTGAATACAGGTCTCCCCTCCTCTGGCCAACTTTCACATGGGTCGTGCAAGCTGACCTCTGCCAATTGTGGATGAGTGCGCTAGGGGCCCTCAGCATAGTTGAATATGTGGGCACTGCTGGTTATCACATGTACTGACCCACTGGATTGGAAGTGCTCCCGTCTTTCTGAGTGGACGGCCCACATAGATTGGTAAGGCTTGAGATTCTACTACTGCGAGGGAACATTTTCGTAGGGGAAAGTCATTTGCTGTCACTACTGACTTGGGCAATCTCTCCTGTCCAGGGCACGGTGATATTTGTGTCTAGTGACCAGGCCTATATGGTCAGCAAATTTGAGGCACTTTTGGAAGCCACTGACTCTTTTGGAGAGCGCCTAGTAGGTAAAATAGACTCTGTCCACTGAACTAGGTCTCATCTGTGAAGATTCACAGAAACTCTCGGAGACGGTCCATACCCTGGAGGGCACTGTGCAGACGTCGGTCCTTTCGGTGCAGACTACAGACCACCATATTATGGCTCTTGAGGTTCAGACTAAGCTTTTGGCAGCCCAGCTAGAGGATCAAGAAGGTCAGGCATGCAGGAACAACATCCGCGCTGTGGATCTTCCCGAAAGGGTTGAAATGGACTCACTGATCACTTATTTGGAGGACCAGCTGCAGGAGGTGGTGCACAGGGTCTCTCTAAATTCTTCGCACTGGAGCAAGCGCATTGGATGCCTGCCCAGCCACCTTGTCCTGGTACCCCGCCACGCCCTGCGGTGGCACACCTGTTACATTTTTGCAATAGAGTCTACCCCCTGCAGCAGGCCCAGGCCCAAGGACCTTTTGTGTGGCTAATGCAAAATTTTACCCTTCAGATTCCGAGGCAGAGGCAATCATTTTTGGCTGTGAAAAAGAAGTTGCATGACCTGGGCTCTCGATTTATTCTCTTCCTGTTCCCTAAAGGGTCCAGGCTGAGGACAAGGCACTTTTTTTTACTGAACCACCTGTGGTCTGGGATTGGCTCAAGGTGTATGATTTGACAACGGTACATACAGAGATCCCGGAGTCGCAGTGCTCTAAAGGCATCAGCACAATCAAGGCATTGGGGAACCTCACGGCCCACTAGTGGCACTGGAACAGCCGAGGGCAGTGGAGATGGCTGCATTATTAGGGGCTTGGGAAAGCTCCCCTGTTTCTACTTCTCCAGATCGCCCAAATTCTGCCTCAGGGTTTGATGACTCCCTGGGTTCGAGAACACTCTGCCGGTTCAGTGAATGACGTTGTTTAAAGCTTTTTCTTTCAGCAATGTTTCTCCTGGTGGTTTTGTCATCCTTTATTATCCTTTATTATTTCTGTTTCTATCTTGCAGCTGTTGTTTCTTCTGCTATGAGCATGGCTGGGGGGAGGGTACCTTTCTGCTGTGTTACCTCCTGTTTCTGGCCAAATCCCCAGGCTACTGTTACCTTTCCTTGGGTGGCTGGCTCTCCCCTCTGGGTGTAATTTTCCATAATGGACTTTGTTGCCATGTTGGCTTGCTGTTGGCTCCCTCTGAAGCCTTTTGTATCAGGGAGTTTGGACAGGATGGTATGGTGTCTCAGTCTGGGGAGGGGGTGGGGGGTTGTTGGTCGTTTCCTATTTTTGTTTTTTTCTTTCTTTCCTTTTTTCCTTCTATTCATGATGCTCAAGCAGGCAGTGTGAGACGATGAGTATTATCAACCTGGGACAGGTTTGGGATGAGTGATATCTGTGCTGCAAGGATGGTGTGGAGTCTGTTGGCCCTATGTTTGGGGATCTCCCAAATATGACAATACAGTTTAGGGCTTTTACGTGGAATGTATGGGGTGGGTCCTCACCCACTAAATGTAATAATTGACTTGCATATCTGAAGAAGCGTGGCAAACACATTGCATTTTTACAGGAGACCCATCTAATTGAGTCTCTTAGTGGGTGCTGGCGGGGCCAGCTATGCGTAACTTCTTATTCGTCATTTTCACGTGGTGCCCTTATATGGATCAGGTCTGGCATCCCTTTTCAGTTACATAGGGCAGTCATAGATCCTAAAGGTTGGTATGTTTTGAAGCTCAGCTGCTTTAATGGATGTGCTGTGGAGCTTCTCAATCTATACGCATCGAACGTCGACCAGTTGGCTTTCTTATCTGAATTGTCTCCTCTTCTCACGCTTATGGTGCCTTACTGGAGGGTCACTGGGTGCAGCTTTAACTTAGTGGAGCACGTTGACTTGGATAGATTGGACCCCCCCCCCCCCACCGGTGGCCAAACTTGCAGAGGCAGCCCATACATGGGTGGACCAGTGGGACTTAGTGGACTGCTGGTGAGCTCACAATCTTGCTTCATGTGTGTACTCATACCACTCGGGTCTTCATGATCTTGAGGTCCGGTTTGATCGGATGTACATTGTCGGGCACTTTATGGCAGGGTGATAGGTGCTTAGTACCTGGGAAAGACGTACTCTGATCATTCCCCTGTCCTACATACTTTTCAGTGGTCTGCTGCCCCGCCCACCGTTCCTGTTTGGTGCTTAGATTTGACAATGTTGGAAGACCGGGTTTTCCGGATTTAACTAGGTGACCAGATTACGAACTGTTGGCTTGATAATGTGGATTCGGCCCTCTCGGTGTATGTTTAATGGGAGGCCATAAAAGAGGTAATTGGAGGATATTGCATTTCTACTAAAGCGGGGGTGCAATCCCAATTGTGCTCAGATATATGTCAGCAGGAGACAGTGCTTGACGGTCTCCAGCGAGAGCTAGAGGGAGCTCTGACTGGGAGGGTTCAGGGTTTTGGAAGAACGGTAGAAATTATTTACATTGGTCAAATGATTGAAGCATTTCGACTTTAAAACTTATGAGGCTAGAGCTCACACAGACAGGGATAAGTCTGAGAGGATGCTAGCTTGGCCTCTTTGGGTTGATGACAGGAGACACACTATCCTCCAAGTACATGACTCTCTGGGTAGGGATGTGTTCACCCAGGCTGAAATCAATGAGGCTTTTTTTCGCCATTACAGTAAACTGTATTCAGCAGAACCTGAGCTTGATTATACAGCTGTACTAAACTATATCATGGCCTCTTCTCCTGTTTCATTTAGCAACGATATTGCTGAAAAGTTGGGGACGGATATCACTGAACAGGAAGTTCAGGAAGCAATCAAGGTTATGGCTAGGAGTAAAGTACCTGGACTAGATGAGCTTCCTGTAAATGTTTTATGCCATGTATGCTTTGGTTCCCGCGCTTTGGCTCGTTTTCCTTTTGAACAACTCTCACAGATGTGGCCTTCTTCCTGCCTCCCTACGTGAGGCAGCTGTTGTGTAGCTCCCCAAGAAATACAACGATCCTCTTCTCCTTGGTTCATACGGTCCACTTTCAATGTTGAATGTAGACTACAAAATCCTGAGTAATATATTTGCTGCCCGCCTACTCCTTCATGTGTGCAGTTTGATCCACGTTGATTTTTAACCTACTGGCAGTATTATGCCAAATATTCGACAGCTCCCTCTTGCTTTAGATCTATGTGAGAATTTACTAGGACAAGTAATGGTTATCTCAGTAGATATTAGGAAAGCTTTTGACTCACTTAGGTGGGAGATCTTATATGCCACCATGTTTGGAATGGGCTTGGGCCTTCCCTTCGTCCACTGGATGAAACTCCTGTAGAACCCGTACAGGCTCCTTAATCTCTGAATCATTTGTGGTGGAACGCGGCACCCATCAAGACTGTCCCTTGTCCCCACTACTTTTTGCCCTCGCCATGGAACCGTTTGCTAGGATGGGTCATCTGGGCAATCATTTTACTGGTTTATACATCTGCAGTGATTTTACATTTCTTTCATGGTATGCAGATGATATGTTACTATACTGAAGGGGAGAGGGTGGAGATGTACAAGGAGTGGTTACAGTCCTTGAAGAATGTGGTCACCATTCAGGATGAGAAGTAAACTGGAGTACATCTTGTATATATTTGCTCTGTTAGGATATACCGGCACGCCCGTCTTTGTCTTTGGCCCGGGTGATATGATGGGAATACCACACTATCCGTTATTTGGGAGTTTCTATATGTCAGTCTCCTGCACTATTGTTCAGTGGTAATTAGGATTGTGTACTTTCTGGCCTTTGTCAGTCTGTAGCATTCTGGACCACACTGCCGCTCTCCGTAAATGGCCGGATGGTAATTTCCAAGATGGTTGTCCTTCCCCATCTCCATTATTTGTTCGCATCCCTCCATTTGAACTACCTCACAAATGTTTTCATGAACTGAATTATCTCTTAATGTCATTCTAGTGGGGCATGTTGTACCGTCAAGTGGCACTCTAGAAATTATTCCTTCCAGTAACGGGGTTCGGGGGTCTTGCGGCCCCTCACCTTGAGCTGTATTATCTGGCAGGTCAGCTACAGTGGATGGCTCGATGGAGAGTCTTCGACTGGGATGCGACGTGTATCCCAGAAAGGTGCTTGCCGACTAAGGAGGTGCTGACTAATGTTGTATTACGCCCTTCTCTGCCTTCCTCGGTGTGACATCAGAACCTGCCAATTAGGACAGCCGGTACGTATGGGCTTGAGCTCTCCTGCAGACACATACCCCATCTCTGTACTCACATGAACTACCAATTTCTGTGGCTCAACGTTGGGTACAGTGAGGAATGTGGCACGGGATCCATCTTTGGGCTACATCTGGAGTAAAGGCTTTGGGAGACCTTTTTGTGTGTGGTGAGCTATGTCCCTTCTTGAATCTTCAGGAGGCTCATGACCTGCCTGCTGGACATTTCCTAATATAAGGCGCCCTGGTGCATGTAGAGCGTGAGCGGTGGCGTTCTGGGGTGGAGGAGCCCCTGGAGCATGCTTGTCTCCGCATTTTTATTATCACAGGTGAGAGAGCGTAGTTTAAATATTACATATTAGATGTAAGATGCTTATACTTAACAATGCTGCATACAAAACAATCGCAAAATATTTTTCGCTTGAATGTATTCTTAACGCAATTATAAGTGAAGTTGCTGTTGTACACATATACTAATGTTGACTATAAGAAATAATTGTTTGCATTTACTAAGATTGCATTTATTAGAATCCATAAGCCTTAAGTTAGCATGAGTCGAAGAATTAGCTGTGTAGCTCTCATATTAAAGCATATTTTTCTGCTTCTCCAGTATGCTGACTCGCAAAAGGCCATGACCCAGTATGTGTTCTTTTCTTTGTTTTATGTAACAAGTCATGCACCGTTCCCATCCGCTTGCTAGCTGCTAGCTGCTTTAGTATACGTTTTATACGTTTTTGCAACATTTACCGAAACATTCAAGGACATTCAACCATGGAAAAGAGAACTTTTGACCCGAAGAATGTGCCAGAGAATGAGGTAACCCCGGATGTGCCACCAATCAAAGTGTTATGAATTATCATGAAATGACAAGTGCATTACTTAATGTATAATTTGATAGGTTAAAGATAGTGGGGTGTAGTGACTATCCAATAAAATTGTGGGGGAAGGTATTACGAAAAGGGGATAAAAACCCATGACACAGGAGACTCGAGAGAACTAGGTAGGGAATGATATCGATTGCATCCAGAAACTCTGTCACTCTGTTTGGTGACTTGAGACTTAATAAAACCATCCTCACCCTTAGTTTGCCCCATTACACTTTTCCTCCTTATGAGGGAAGTGTCCCCAGCCTTTAGACGAGATAGACTGATGATGATCTGACTGATGTCCTGAAGACGAAGACTGATCCTGTATGCTGACTCATTCCGAGGAGGGTAAATATGACAGTTGCTCTCGTAATTAATTCATTTGCTTTTCCTTTCTAGGTACCAACTGCTGTATATTTTTGGTTAGAGACCTTAGTTAGATGTTTTCCAAATTGCTATTCTAAATTGTTTTGCATGAAGTCCAACATGCTAATGCTAATTAGTGGATAGGTTAGGGTTCACCTTGACTGACGCAACGAACGTGACTGATATTGTGCTATGCTGAACTGAGACGTATATGCTGTTCTATGTACTCTGATTTGTGTATATCTTATACTAGTGTTTTGATGTTTGTCATCTTCGCATTGTCAAAATCTTATCACAGTTCTCATATCGTGACTATGCTCTTTTGCTTCTTGTTTTTGAGATTAATTCATTTGCTATTAGATTGTAATCAATAGGGAATAAAATTCACAAAACTTCAATAAAGGTGTGGTTATTCATGACTGAAAGGTCATGGTTGCGCCAACGGTTTAACTAATGTCTAAAGTGAAATATATTGTGGTGATATATGTTGATGATATTATTGAGATATTGCTTGACAGATTGATCAGTTACCTCGTCTTACGGTGTCTCACCACTGGGTCAAAAGATTCATTGGCCTAAAACGAGTCTTATGTGTATAAATTAACATAGAAGGACGCGTTATCAGTTCTGGTAGCAGAGGATGGTTTGGCCCTTGGGGGCCCTAAGACGGAGATTCATTGGTTAATTTGTTTTTCTGTGATAATGCAATTTGGAGGTAAGATGGGTTTCTAAGCTCGCCATGGCTTTCCTGGGATCTCGGAACCTGCCTATATGAGTTGGGAATGTTCTCGGCGCCATAGTATGCGTGGTTAGGGACTTCACGCTTGCCTAAGCTTATGCATCTTGCAGGTGATTGTAAAAATGTGGGTGTATTTAGGCCAAATTAAGTGTTGTTTAGCAGGAGTAGGCATACTCCACAGTATGAGAGTAGGGAAGTCGGCGTACTTCATGTGAATGTAGCGCTTGTTGCTCAAAATTATCCACGTGGTTGGTTGTTATGTACGGACCTGTCGAGGTCTAAGACTCTGGAGTATGAAGATAAATGTGGTTTATGTTGTAATCTGTGCGGTTTAATAGGTGAATCGGGCGTGGTTGACAACCCGAGTTTGAGTTATAATGTGTGTATGAAACCTTTGATGGAGATTTGACAAATTCTAAAGTGCACTAGAAGGAGTCATTGACAAGTCGAGAGTAGAATTTGCGGGTCGAATTCTGCTTGCGTGTGTGGGAACTGATAAGGAGAGAGTAGCGGCTGAGGCTTCAAGTGAAATCTTTGTAAAGTTCTGAAGCGAATGTGTTACCCTTCCCGTAGTAAACCGACAGATTTGTGTTGTTATTTAAAGTGCTCGCAATAATTTGCATTAGTTTATGTGAATTGTAAGGGTCAGTGAAGAGTGGACAAGCCGCAAGACTTTGTCAGCTGCAGTGTGTGTGAGTGTGACGTCAGTGGTGCCGCGCTGAGATAGGTCAGATGTCGAGAGGGGTCACGCACGGATTGGCTGCCGTCCGTGAGAGGCAATAGGTTGAGAAAGGCGGGTGAAGAGTGTCCTGGGAACTAAGCCATTTCTGATTAAAATACGAAATAAGGGAATCGCAAAAATGAATTTTGTCAAAGCATTCAAGAGTGCTCTGAAGGGAGATGTATATATTGTTGCAACCGATGGGGAACCTACACCACCTGAGGGTACACCAGCTTATACTGTTATGGAAGAAAAAGGTGTTGCGCCTTGTTTATGGATGAAACAGTGGCGCAAATTAACAGAGAAAGAAGGGTGTTTAGCGTTCCCAGAACATGGGACGTTTAATCCAAAGGTACTAGAAAATCTGAGGTGGATGTTAAGTACGCAGAAACCACCTCCGAGACCGGCACAATATGAGGCTTTGGCGATCTGGGACTTGATGGCTCTTAAACATAGACAAGAAAGGTTTCAGAGAAGGCTGAAAAGGGCAGAGAAATCCTATGCAGAGGCTAGATGGGACAATGAGAGCAAAATGTGGAGACGGGGGATTGTAGACGGGTTGAAATTGTTCCCAGCAATAACACAGGGAGAAGAGACGCAGGGAAAGAAAGCCTCTAGTAAAACCGACAAAGACTCAGGCAAATCTAAAGAAAATAAAAGATCTTGGGAAGAAGACGATGATTCAGACGATGAAGAATTCATGGATAGACTCTTACATGATCGTCCGCTAACGTATGCGGTGAGCGACTGCGCTCCAAGCACTAGCTTAGATCCTGGGAACCAGACGCAGGAAAAGGGAGTTACTGATATGGTACAGACTAGCGATACAGCTTTGATACAGAATGGTGTCAGTGTACCCACTGCACCCGACATGCCGATACAGTTGCAACCTCCACCACAGATAAAGAGAATCTATCCTGATGTCCCGGTGCTTGAAACTACTACGAATTTGATAGTACCACCAGACCCAATATACACAAAGCCAAAGTTGATACAGATTGAATCGACTCTGAAATTAATGTCCCAACCACCACAGTTGATACCAGGGTATAACGCTGTAGCGGGACCGCCATTAGTACCGGTTCCGGGTACATTGGAACAGACCTATGGAGTTGAGGCTCCAAGAAGTCTGGGCCTGGGACAGACACCTGCCGCCATATCATTACCCATTACTGTTGGTCCACCCGTACCGTTGTATGCACAAGGTAAAGCAGGGGTGTGTGATCAGGGGGTGATGACTCAGGAAGCGATAAGAGGAGGGTCTATGGGAACTCCACAGATAATGGCCTCTGGAGAGCAAGCAAATGAGCCACCGAGATCCTTAATGGACCTTAGTCCAGTGGGGGCACCTCTCGAAGCAATGCGTCAAGCAGGTTTGGGAGTTCTAACTCCCCAAACCTTGAGTACGAATACTTCACACTCTCCAATGATACATGCAGGGAACATTTCACTGCAGGGATTTACAGTACAACAGCTAAATGAATGGCTAAAGAAAACCTATACTTCACAAAAGGCTGTAGTGACTACAGTTGAACCTGAGAAGGAAAAACCAGATGAATACCTGAACTTTGTACGAATAGGGGCAGAAGCTGCCGAGTTAGTGGAAGGGACAATGGGGGTAAATAGATTGGAATCATACACAGAAGCAGAATTAAGATACTTGTGTCCCAAAATTACCAAGGAGGTAGGCAAAGTACATCAGAGTCTGGCAAACTTAGCAGACAAATACAATATCGATATCGGAAACACTAAACATTTGAAAAGGAGTTACAGATTAGATTTTGATTCAAAAGATTTTGACACATGAGATCTGCAGGCATGAAAGCACACTTGAGAGAACTGCTGCAAAGTGCACAGATTTGGGGTGCATTAGAAAAGTGGGAAGGCAGATGGGCAAAGAAAAGAGATAAGGGAAAGAGTGATAGTCCAGGGTCTAATCAAGCTAGGACCTCACCTGATTTGGAATCAGTAAAAATATTACCTATGAGAGAAACAGCTGGTGGTGTTTTAGTACATGTGCCATGGACTAGAGGAGATATTCTATCGTTTACTAATGATTATCCTAGACTGAGAGAGAAACCGATTGAGTGATATCAGCAAACAGACAGGTTTGTGAAGCTTGCAAAATGTCTTTGGGAAGACTTGAATACCTTGTTTGAGATCATTGTTCCGCCTGATTTGTGGCTCGAGTGCAAGAGAGGGGTAGATTGGCCGACGAAGGAGCCGGCAAGAGATAAGGTGACTGGAGCACCTTCGGAAGAGGTGATGAAATATTATCATAAAGTGATTGAGTTTTTGAAACAAAAGGTGTCGCCGAAGGTGACTGATTGGCAGAAAATCGACCGGACTTCTCAAGAAGTTAAGGAGTCAATACATGCTTATTATGAGAGGTTGTTAAAAGCGTTCAAGCATTACAGTGGTACTGAGACGATCGAACCGGAGGATATGAACCACCTTGTGTTTAGATTCGTCGAAGGGTTGAGACCGGAGGCTAGCCAAATGATTAAGAATCATTTGATTTGTTGGCAAGCTGAACCAATTGATGAGGTATTGCAGTATGCAAAGTACTGTAGTGATGAGATCGAATTGAAGCAGAAAAAGTTGAAGGAAAAGGTGATGGTGATGCAGATAAGAGCTGCACAGGCTGGAATACAGGGAAATGGAGTTCAGCAGATGACACAACAACAACCGCAAATGAATTGTGTGTTCCAGGCACAGCCAAGAGGCAGAGGTCGAGGGTTTGTGAACCGTGGTTTGGATATGAATAATGTTGTTGTCCAAAATGATGTTCAAGGGGTGAAAAAGATGTCACCATGTCACGCGTGCGGGGGCGTGGGGCACTGGAAACGGGAATGTCAGAATATGGTGCAGGATGGTGCAGTTCAGCAGAGCACTAATGTTGGTGCATTACAAAATTCACGAGGTACAAAAATGAGACATCAAAACCCGAATTTTCAGAACAATTTGGTACAAATGCAAGGGGTTCAGCCCATGCAGCAGATGCAAATGCTGCGTTTTCAGTCGATACAAGTACAACCAGTGCAGCAGCAGATTCCCATGGTACCTAGACAGCAAATGCAATTACCAATGGCTCCGATGGGACAGCAACAGGTGATGCTTCCTCAGCAGGTCACAGGTCAAGTAACAAATCAAAACAACACGTACAACAGTTTCCACTACGAGGTGAAAATGCCATGAATGAGGACTGGTCAGATAATAGCTCAGACAGTGAAGAGTGCAGGCTTGCAGCATCCTTAGAGGTGGATCAGAGAGGCCCATATGTAGAGGGAAAGGTGATGGGCTATAAGGTTTCATTCCTGGTTGACACAGGAGCTACACGCTCCACAGTTAGAAGTGCAGAAGTTCCAAGATTGCCTCTCTCAGGGCGTACTATACGAGTGGTTGGAGTAGCAAATCAGTACCTGACTAACCCGATTACAGACCCAGTACAAGTCGAAATTGGCAACTTCCAAGGGCTACATAGATTTGTTGTATGTGATTCAAGTCCAGTATCCCTACTGGGAAGGGACTTGCTGTGCAAAACAAAATGTTCAATTACCTGTTCCAACGATGGAATTGAAGTACAGACAAACAGCGACGATGAGGGAGATGAAAGCCAATTCATAGAGGAAGAAGCAGGGATAAATGAAGACTACCCTTTGATTACTTTATTCCCAATGCATACTTTGATTGACTTGCCTGTCGAGTTGCAAGGGACAGTAACAGAAAAAGTGTGGGACTTGACCGGGAAGGAAGTAGGATTGATAAAAGGAGTAGAACCAGTCAAAGTTCAGATAAAGCCGAATGCAGTGTTTCCACAGGTGTCACAATATCACATGACACAAGACGTCCTCATTGAGGTGTCACAAATAATTGCAGATTTTCTCAAACAGGGAGTCCTAAAAGAAGTCTTGAGCAGTCCGTGTAACTCTCCCATAATGGGTTTAAAGAAACCCTGTGGGAAAGTTCGAATTGTGCAAGATTTGCGAAAAATAAATGAAATTGTGATAAAATGCTGCCCTGTGGTACCTAACCCAGCAGTAATAATGTTTCAGGTTCCCTGTGATGCTGAATGTTTTACCGTGGTAGACCTATCACAAGCCTTCTTTTCGATACCTCTTCATGAGGATAGCCAATTTTTGTTCAGTTTCAAATTCCTGGATAAGGTGTACAGTTGGTGCAGAATTCCTCAGGGGTTTTCAGAGTCACCATCCATTTTCAATCAGATATTGAAGAAGGATTTGGAACCTCTTGTGTTGCCTTTTAATTCAACTCTTGTGCAGTACATCGATGATTTGTTAATTGGATCTAAAACCAGAGACAGTTGTAAATACAATACCATTGCATTACTGAATCATCTGGGAAAGAATGGACACAAAGTGTCGCCCAGAAAGTTACAATATTGTCAGAAAGAAGTAAAATACTTGGGACATTTGATTGAGAAAGGGTCCAGAAGAATATCAAAAGAAAGGATAACAGCGGTTTTGCAAATGAATCCCCCAACAACAAAAAGAGATGTCAGGATGTTCTTGGGAATGGTGGGCTACTGTCGTCAGTGGATACCCAACTTCTCAATCATCTCAAAACCGTTAATAAAACTGACAGGAAAGGAAGTAAAGGATGAGCCATACACTATAACTTTGTCAAAAGAGGAGCTCGAGTCATTCGTAGAATTAAAAGAATGCTTGTGCAGGGCACCAGCATTGGGAATGCCAGACTATGAAAAACCTTTTCTGTTGTTTTGTCATGAACCTGATGCTTGTTCTTTGTCTGTCTTAAGACAGGTCCACGGAGATGCAAATCGCCCTGTAGCATATTTTTCAGCTACCTTGGACCCTGTCGCAGCAGCCTTACCGGGTTGTTTGCGTGCAGTCGCAGCAGTTGGTCAGAGCCTTTCACAATGTGAAGTCATAGTCATGGGATACCCTCTGACAGTAATGGTTCCACATTCAGTTGAAATTCTGTTGACACAAACTAAGACTCAACACATGACAAATGCACGACTCACTAGGTATGAGACGATCATACTAGGGTCACCGAATGTCACTCTTAAAAGATGCACTGTGCTGAACCCGGCAACTTTGCTACCAAATGAAAATATTGAAATCAAAGATGGGGAAGAATTCGAACATGATTGTCTTGAGGTGACTGAACTCTGTACCAAAGCTCGCCCAGACATACAGGATACCCAGTTAAAAGAAAATGACTGCATTATGTTTGTTGATGGGTCCTGTCTAAGAGATTCAGCAGGGACATTGAGAGCCGGTTACGCGGTATGTACAATAACTGGCATTGTCGAAGCCTCCTGGCTTGAGAGAGTGTTCTCTGCACAAGTGGCAGAATTAATCGCCCTTACTAAGGCATGCCACGCAGCTGTAAATTTGAAAGTCACCATCTATACTGATAGCAGATACGGATTCGGAATTGTGCATGATTTCGGCCAACTTTGGTCACAGAGAGGTTTTATGACCTCCTCTGGTTCTCCTGTGAAAAACGGTGAACAAATAAGAGATTTGTTGCATGCGATTCAGTTACCTCAAGAAATTGCTGTGGTGAAGTGCAGTGCTCACATTAGGTCACAAGATTTTGTGTCTATGGGAAACGGCTATGCAGATCAAGTCGCAAGATTTTGTGCATTAAATTGTACATCGTTTAAGGAACAATGGGAATTGTTACCACAATCTGAAAATGACACATGTTTAAATATGGCATTACGAGTGGTTGACACCTTAGATGAACTAAAAACATTACAAGGTCGTGCGAGCAAAGAGGAGAAACGCTCTTGGCAAAGAATGCAATGTGTACAAAGAGCTGATGACTTATGGGTTTCAGAGGAGGGAAAGTTGGTCTTGCCAAATAGCCTTTTGTCACAATTTGCCTGGCTATATCATGGGCAGGCACATCTGGGAAGAGATGCCTTGATCAGGTCCTTTAAGATTGATTGGTCCAATCCAAAATTCAGACATGCCGCAGAAATCACTTGTCACAGGTGCGTCATCTGTCAACAGATGAATGCTGGAAAAGGAACCGTGGTAACTTTGAGCCACATTGGGAGAGCTGGAGGTCCATTCAACAAAATGCAAATGGATTTTATCGAAATGCCTGTTTGTGGAGGATTGAAGTATGTGTTGGTGATTGTGTGTGTTTTCAGTCATTGGATTGAGGCATATCCCACACGTAGGAATGACAGTCTTACAGTTGCAAAACTACTACTTAGGGAACTGATACCACGATTCGGGTTTCCGGTTTCTATAGAATCAGATAGGGGAAGACACTTTGACAATGAGGTGATTAAACTCCTGTGTGCCGCACTCAACATTGAAGAAAAAGCTGCATTGTAGCTATCGCCCTGAAGCATCAGGACTAGTTGAGCAAATGAATGGTACTTTGAAATCAAGGATGGCATAAATGTGTGCAGCAACAAACATGAAGTGGCCAGATGCCTTACCTCTAGTACCGATGTCAATGAGAAATACCCCTGACAAGAAAACAGGATTATCCCCCCATGAAATCCTCATGGGCAGAGCAATGAGATTACCAGCAGTACCTGCAAATGCACTATGGAATATTACAGATGATATGGTGTTGGATTACTGCAAAGGTTTGGCTGACGTGATTCGCTCTTTTTCTCACCAGGTGGAAGCTAACACGTTGCCACCGATTGGCGATCCAGGTCACTCTCTACAAGCCGGTGATTGGGTGGTTGTTAAGAAGCACGTGAGAAAATTGTGTCTAGAACCACATTGGAAAGGTCCGTATCAAGTAATATTGACGACTACCACTGCCGTGAAATGTGCCGGGGTTCCCAACTGGATACATGCCAGTCACATGAAAAAGGTAACGTGTCCTGTTGAAGAGGAACTTGAAGTTTCCGGTACAACAACTTCAGGAAGAGAAGTCTCAGAGTCAGAGAACAGTCAAGAAGGAACTGAGACTATTGGAGAGCCCACTGAGAACAGCCTTGTCCCTCAAAGAGTCAATGAGTTTGAAGGAGGTGACAGAGTGCCTATCTCAGTTGAGGCACCAGGAGAACTAAGTCAAGATGAGGTTCTCCCAGAAGTAGACGAATACGGGTTAGAATCTGAACCCAACACTGAACAAGAGGAAGAAAGAGAAGGAGAAACTATAGATACGAATCAAAGCGTGTCAGAGTATCCTGAACCTGTTGCAGGTCTGTCAAGAGAAAACACCATATTACAAGAGGAGGGCGCTGTCCAACGTCCTGAAGGAAAACATTGAGGGAAGACACATAGAGGTGACAATTGTCCAGACGAGCAACACCCCAAGATAAGGGAGGTATCGAATGACACAATAGTAGAAGAGAGTGATACCTCACAAGCAAACGATTTGAGTGAAGGAGAACAACAAGGTGAACGAAGATTAAAAAGAAAAAGAATTGCAAACAGAAGATATACAGGTCCTGAATGGGCATATGCTACAACCTCTGAATGGCAACAAGAATTCCTAGCATTCTGTTTTGATCAAGAAGTACCAGGTCAATACTACGGTACCTGAAAAGGAATTCAAAGAAAACCTGGCTAAAATTAAAATTCCGAAAAACTGAAAAGAAAGAGACTTTAGAAACTACCGGAAGTGACACTAGAAAACTGAATTTTGACTTTTAGAAACCTGATTACGACAAGTTGCTAACCTGATTTGACAAAAGAAGGTCCTGGAGTGAGAGAAGACGCTGTAAAATACAGCAGAGGGTTAATCTCAAGTTGATTGTTGATCTACTATCCTGATTCTATACAAACATGGCTTACAATAAAAACAGTAGTAAAGGGAGTAAGGTGTGTGGTTGGTTAGGACTTATAATAGGTATTGTGTGCGCAGTGATGATTGTAGGAGTGATTGTGGGAATGCCGTGGAAAGAGAAAGAAACTATTAACGCAACTTCAAAACCTGAGACTACTACTAAACTAACACCATGGGAGAGATTTGAGCAAGACGCAAGACATATGCATGAGGGAACTAATGCAAAAGGGGAAATTTCTACTAATGTGTTCTATCGCTTAGTAAACGAATATGTGGAAACCATGGATGCGAAAGATTGTTATGTATGTACTAAAATTCCTTCGTCCATACAGGAGGGAGTTACCTATCATAGCCTCCCTCTCACTTATGGAATTAGTTGCAGTTTGCTACTAACAAGATTCTATAATCAAGAGCATGTGCAATACTTTTATTCAAACTTGGATGTTGTGTTTTCTTTTGTGCCTGTGATTGAATTTTTTAATGAATTAGCTAAACAGCATGATATAAAAATAGTTAGAGGATTCTTTGAGCCAACACTTACATTTGGAACTGCTTATGCACATCGCAATAATTTGACTTGCTTATTGTCACCTGTAGAGAAAAGCTTTTTAGATCACACAGATGATAGACGCAAAGCACTGAAAGAAAGATTAGAAAAAGGATTAGAAAAACATACGTATGCAAATGATTATGCTTATACTGCAATCAAAACACAAGGCAAACTAGCTATAGATGCATTACATGTAGGTAGGCTCTGTGTATATAGACCAAAATCTGATCAAGATCATTTGTTTGTGGGTACGAGTGAATGTAGGCATGTGTTTTTGTTTCAGAGTAAATGGAGCTTTATGCTGAATGGACAAGATCCAGCGATCTCTGGAATCTATTACATCTGTGGACTAAATGCTTATTACCGTCTCCCTAAGGGATGGAATGGGACATGTTATTTGGGGATAGTGTTCCCAAAGATATACCAGATTGATGACTTAAAACAGATACCTAAAACGGCTGAATTACAACATCCTAGACAAAAACGAGAATCAGTGGCGGCTGTCATTGGTGATATATTTGGTGCCATAATCCCATCAGTAGGGGTTATCTTGAATTCTATGAAAATTCAAAGGTTGTCTACTATTGTGGATAACATGTTGACAAATTTTACAGGGGCCATACTCCTGATGGATACTGAACTTGCTGCAGAAAGAGCTATGGGGGTGATTCTAACCCTGGCGGTCGGTGATAAAGCGGCGGCCAACCCGCCAACAGGCTGGCGGTCCAAAAAATGGAATTCTGACCCTGGCGGGAACCGCCAACACAGCCCGCCACATTAACACTCCGCCCGCCGCGGCGGTACAGACAAACAGCGCGGCGGTCACCGCCAACAGGCAGGCGGCAGACAATGTACCGCCCACCCTATCACAACTCACCAATCCGCCACCTTTTCCGGGACGGGAGCCCCGCCGATAAAAACACGGCGGAAACAGACTACGAACGGGAAAACGCTCACCTCTACGCACTCCACGAGGAACGAGGACAGCATGGAACCCGAATTAAACATACTACCTGCTCTCGTCTACCTGCTCATCTACCACGAGTACGAACGCCGGCGCAGACGACAACGGTGAGTACTGCACCTACGACACACGGGAGGGGGGAGGAGGAAAGCTTACGGGCACACACATATGCGACCCCCACCCCCCCAAACTATGTACACACCAATGCAGAGCAACAAGTCACAGTGACACCACCCAAACCCCCCTGATAAATGCAAAGACAAAATTAAATTGTGAATAAAAATTTATGTACAAAATAGGCTCTGAAAAGTTATGGTCAACTAGCCAAAAAATCAATATCAAAATAAGTCTATATACAGTGCAATGGATAACCGAGGCAATTAGTCCTGCACATCAAAAGAAAATCGAAGTGTCCGTGGGCCAAAGTGTAACAACACAAGGGCAAAGCCCACACAGGAGACCTGAGTCCTCTGGAGAGAACACTGCAGGGGCATCTGATGAAAAAACTACAGGCACCTCAGGGGGAAGGGAAGGGGGGGGCACCACAGCCACATGAGTCCACGACACCAGAACCACGAAGGGGCCACCATGCCTACTGTGCCATCCTGGGGAGTGCAAAGCCACAGTCTCTCAAGTCTCTACAGTAGGTGGGTTGCCCACTGTTCAATCCTGGGGAGTGCAAAGCCACAGTCTCTCAAGTCTCACAAGTGGGTGGGTTGCCCACTGTGCCATCCTGGGGAGTGCAAAGCCACAGTCTCTCAAGTGGATTACAGTCTCCACTGGTCAAGGAGGAGGCATGGTGGGCACAGTGAACCGTAAACAGTGCATGCAGGAAGGGCCCAGCGGAGCGGTGCTTGAGACGGCGGGGCCCAGCGGAGCGGTGCTTGAGACGGCGGGGCCCAGCGGAGCGGTGCTTGACAGGAAGGGCCCAGCGGAGCGGTGCTTGAGACGGCGGGGCCCAGCGGAGCGGTGCTTGACAGGAAGGGCCCAGCGGAGCGGTGCTTGACAGGAAGGGCCCAGCGGAGCGGTGCTTGAGACGGCGGGGCCCAGCGGAGCGGTGCTTGACAGGGAGGGCCCAGCGGAGCGGTGCTTGAGACGGCGGGGCCCAGCGGAGCGGTGCTTGAGATGGCGGGGCCCAGCGGAGCGGTGCTTGAGACGGCAGGGCCCAGCGGAGCGGTGCTTGAGACGGCGGGGCCCAGCGGAGCGGTGCTTGACAGGAAGGGCCCAGCAGAGCGGTGCTTGAGACGGCGGGGCCCAGCGGAGCGGTGCTTGACAGGAAGGGCCCAGCGGAGCGGTGCTTGACAGGAAGGGCCCAGCGGAGCGGTGCTTGACAGGAAGAGCCCAGCGGAGCGGTGCTTGAGACGGCGGGGCCCAGCGGAGCGGTGCTTGAGACTGCGGGGCCCAGCGGAGCGGTGCTTGAGACTGCGGGGCCCAGCGGAGCGGTGCTTGAGACTGCGGGGCCTAGCGGAACGGTGCTTGAGACGGCGGGGCCCAGCGGAGCGGTGCTTGACAGGAAGGGCCCAGCGGAGTGGTGCTTGAGACGGCGGGGCCCAGCGGAGCGGTGCTTGACAGGAAGGGCCCAGCGGAGCGGTGCTTGACAGGAAGGGCCCAGCGGAGCGGTGCTTGACAGGAAGGGCCCAGCGGAGCGGTGCTTGAGACGGCGGGCCCAGCGGAGCGGTGCTTGAGACGGCGGGGCCCAGCGGAGCGGTGCTTGACAGGAAGGGCCCAGCGGAGCGGTGCTTGACAGGAAGGGCCCAGCGGAGCGGTGCTTGACAGGAAGGGCCCAGCGGAGCGGTGCTTGAGACAGCGGGGCCCAGCGGAGCGGTGCTTGAGACTGCGGGGCCCAGCGGAGCGGTGCTTGAGACGGCGGGGCCCAGCGGAGCGGTGCTTGACAGGAGGGGCCCAGCGGAGCGGTGCTTGAGACGGCGGGGCCCAGCGGAGCGGTGCTTGAGACGGCGGGGCCCAGCGGAGCGGTGCTTGAGACGGCGGGGCCCTGTTCAGCGGTGCTCTTCTGCACGGCGGGGCCCTGTTCAGCGGTGCTCTTCTGCACGGCGGGGCCCTCTTCAGCGGTGCTCTTCTGCACGGCGGGGCCCTGTTCAGCGGTGCTCTTCTGCACGGCGGGGCCCTGTTCAGCGGTGCTCTTCTGCACGGCGGGGCCCTCTTCAGCGGTGCTCTTCTGCACGGCGGGGCCCTCTTCAGCGGTGCTCGTCCAGTAAGTCAAGGGAGCCAGACCTGGCCTGGACTCCCTGCTCAGTCGCCCTCCGACCGTGCTGTTGCTGGACCCTTCGGTGACGGAGTCCTGGGCCCTTTGGTGTTCTCCCTAACACCCGGGATGGGGCTTGTGGGCCCCTCCTGCTCCGCGCTCCTGCTTGCTGACTTCTTCGTCCTGCTGCCCTTTCGCTCCTTAGATGGGGCTCTCGGGCCCTTGCCTCCCCTAGCTGTTGTGGCTGGTGAAGTGGGCGAACTTGGCTCCTTGGGGGCAGCCGTGTCAGTCCTCTCACGGCGGCCCTTTAGTTTCCGGGTCCTCTTGCCTGGGGGGGGGGCTGGCTGTCCCCTTGCTGCTGATTGAAGTGTCACTGCTGGCAAAGGGTGGACTCCAGAACCCATGAACCACAGTGACACTCGAAGCTGGGCTGGTGGTGGCTGAGGTGCTCTTGGGACTCTTTGCAGATAGAGGGGGTGGGTCAGTGGAGGGAAAGAGGTCAAGATTAGCGAGGAAAACTTTCTTAGGACCAAGGTAAAAGGTAGGAGAAGTGGTGATGGGAGTGGAGAAAGAGGATGTGGTTGTAGGAGAGTCAGGTGTGCTGTCTTTGGGTGCAGGTGCTTGTGCTGGAGGCTGTCGTGAGGTGGATGGCTGTTGGGTGGGTGTCTGCCTGCGTTTGTGTGTCTTGGAAGAGGGGGTGACAGACACAGTGGGAGAGGACACAGGGGACGTGTAAATGGTAGTGGGGGTGGTGACTGCACGTGTGCAGACTGGACTGGAGGGTGTGCTGGTGATGGAAGCACTGGCTGATGGTGGTGTGCATGCAGGTGTGAGTGTAGACGTCACAGGGAGGGAGGAGGGAGACGAGGAGGAGGGGGACACAGAGGTGGTAGTGACTGTTGGAATGTCTGCATCTGGGTGTTGCTTGCGTGAATGCTTGTGGGTTCTGTGGTGCTTGTGTCTGGATGAGCTGCCCTTGGGTGTTGAGGTGTGTGCAGGCTGGTCTGATGGTGTGGATGGGATGGGCTGAGGAACAGGAGACAGAGACAGGCTGGAGGCAGTCAGAAGAGGGAGGCTGGAAAGAGGGACAATGGCTGCCGTCAGTGCTGAGGCCAGAGCATTGAACGATCGTTGATGGGCAGCCTGACCCGAATGAATGCCCTCCAGGTAGGCATTGCTCCGATGCACCTCCCTTTCTACCCCCTGGATGGCATTCAAAAGGGTAGTCTGCCCAACAATGATGGTCCTCAGGAGGTCAATGACCTCCTCACTGAGGGCAGCAGGGGTAACAGGGGCAGGGGCTGAGGTGCCTGGGGCGAAGGAGATGCCCGCCTTCCTGGGCGAGCGGGCACGGAGCGTAGGCTGAGGGGCTGCTGGGAGGGCGGGGCTGGTGCGCTGGGTGGCGGCTGTACCTGTAGAGGCGGGGGGCCCGGATGTTGCCGCCACCGCTAGGGAGCTCCCATCCGAGGACGTGTCGCTGTCGCTGGTGTCACCACCGGTCCCCGTTGTGGTGCTCCCCTCGCCCTCCGGATCACTGGTGCCCTCGGTGTCTGTTCCTGGTCCCACCGGGGCCTTGTGACTTGCAGCTCCCTCGTGCTCCGATGCCAATTCTCCTCCGCCTGATGATGCTAATGCACACATGCACAAGAAGATGAAGAAGAAGGGTGGGGGGAGAAAAACGAAGACCAGGTTGAGTGCATGCAATGCCAACACCGTTGGCGGAGAGGACAGACACAGGAGCCTCATGCACTAAGCCGCGCATTCGGGGTACACTACTCAGTACTTCTGACTAGGACAACAGGTCTAGAGACGACAAAGGCGCACATGTGTGATGCTGGACCATGGATAGCTGTACTTGTCACCCTACAGAGGTGGGGGCCGGGAGCACAGGGCCATGCCTAAAGGAGAGGACTACACTACAGAAAGCGCCCTGGCCTAATGTCACACACAACCCTCCTCCCCCACCCAGACGCCTCCACTGCGCAGAGAGATAGCAGAATGTGCTGATACTCACCCCCTTGTGTCTGCTGTGATGTCCTCAAGCGCCCATCCACATCAGGGTAGGCCACCGCCAGGATCCGGGACATCAGGGGGGTCAGGGTACGACTGGCACCCCTCCTCCTGCAAACGCATCTTCCACCACGCAACTACCACGACCACAAGCCCACGCGCCATCAACCACCTCAAGTGCATCCTGATCAACGCTCGTTCCGTCCACAAGCACGCCGTTGAACTTTGGGACCTCCTGGACTCCACAGCCCCGGACGTCGCCTTCATCACGGAGACATGGATGAACGCCTCCTCTGCTCCAGACATCGCTACCGCCATCCCCGAAGGCTACAAGATCTCCAGAAAAGACCGCACCAACCAAGTAGGAGGAGGTGTCGCCATCATCTTCAAAGACTCCATCAGCGTCACCACCTCCACCGAAGACCCCCCCTCGCCGCTGAACACCTGCATTTTCAGATTCGCACCGACCCAAGGACCACCCTCAGAGGATCCCTCGTCTACCGTCCTCCCGGACCTCGCGCCTCTTTCAGCGACGCCATCTCCGACTTCATCTCCCCGCACGCCCTCGCCTCACCGGACTACATCCTCCTAGGCGACCTCAACTTCCATCTGGAACAAAACAACGACCCCAACACCACCACCCTGCTCGACAACCTCGCCAACCTCGGCCTCAAACAACTGGTGAACACCGCCACCCACATCGCCGGACACACGCTCGACCCTATCTTCTCCGCCAGCAAACACGTCTTCTTCAGCCACACCTCTGCCCTACACTGGACCGACCACAGCTGCGTCCACTTCACATTCCGACGCGAGACCTCCCACCTCCGCACTCAACCCATCCCTCATCGACAGTGGAACAAGATCCCTGAAGAGCAACTCTTCTCCGCTCTCGCCGCCAACCAACCCACCCTCACCACCGACCCCAACGACGCAGCTCTCAACCTCACAAACTGGATCTCCAACTGCGCTGACAACCTTGCTCCCCTCAAACGCACGCATCGACAGACCAACACCAAAAAACCTCTCTGGTTCTCTGACACCCTCAAAGAATCAAAGAAAACTTGTCGTGCCCTTGAGAAGGCCTGGCGCAAGGACCACACCGCTGACAACATGACCGCCCTCAAGAACGCTACACGCGAACACCACCACCTGATCCGCACTGCCAAAAGGAACTTTTTCACCGACAGACTAGACAAAAACAGCCACAACAGCAGAGAACTCTTCAGCATCGTCAAAGAGTTCTCCAACCCCAGCGCCAACGCCGTCACGCCCTCACAGGATTTGTGCGAATCCCTCGCCACTTTCTTCCATCGCAAGATCAGCGACCTCCACGACAGCTTCGGACACCAGACCCAACCATACACCACTGAACCCGCTTCCCCGGACATCACCCTCAACAACTGGACCCACATCAACACGGAAGAAACCAAATCCATCATGAACTCTATCCACTCCGGCGCCCCTTCGGACCCCTGCCCGCACTTCATCTTTAACAAAGCCGACGACATCATCGCCCCGCACCTCCAGACCGTCATCAACTCTTCTTTTTCTTCTGCTACCTTCCCCGAATGCTGGAAGCACGCTGAAGTCAACGCCCTACTAAAGAAACCTACGGCTGACCCAAGCGACCTGAAAAACTTCCGCCCCATCTCTCTTCTACCTTTCCCAGCCAAGGTAATAGAAAAGACCGTCAACAAACAGCTGACCACCTTCCTGGAAGACAACAACCTGCTCGACCCTTCACAAACCGGATTCCGAACCAACCACAGCACGGAAACCGCCCTCATCTCAGTCACAGACGACATCAGAACCCTGATGGACAACGGTGAAACAGTCGCCCTCATTCTCCTCGACCTCTCGGCTGCCTTTGACACCGTCTGTCACCGCACCCTAATCACCCGCCTACGCTCCACCGGGATCCAAGGCCAGGCCCTGGACTGGATCGCCTCCTTCCTCGCTAACCGCTCCCAAAGAGTTTACCTCCCTCCGTTTCGCTCAGAACCCACCAAGATCATCTGCGGCGCACCTCAAGGCTCATCGCTCAGCCCGACACTCTTCAATGTCTACATGAGCCCCCTCGCCGACATCGTACGCAAGCACGACATCATCATCACCTCCTACGCCGACGACACCCAACTTGTACTCTCCCTCACCAAGGACCCCGCCAGCGCCAAGACCAACCTACAAGAGGGTATGAAGGACGTCGCAGATTGGATGAGGCTCAGCCGCCTAAAGCTGAACTCTGAAAAAACGGAAGTCCTCATCCTCGGCAACACCCCGTCCGCCTGGGACGACTCCTGGTGGCCCACGGCCCTCGGCACCGCACCGACCCCCGCAGACCACGCCCGCAACCTCGGCTTCATCTTGGACCCTCTTCTCACCATGACCAAGCAAGTCAACGCCGTGTCCTCCGCCTGCTTCCTCACTCTCCGCATGCTCCGTAAGATCTTCCGCTGGATCCCCGCCGACACCAGAAAAACCGTGACCCACGCCCTCGTCACGAGCCGCCTGGACTACGGCAACACCCTCTACGCCGGGACCACAGCCAAACTCCAAAACCGCCTGCAACGCATCCAAAACGCCTCGGCCCGCCTCATCCTCGACGTACCCCGCAACAGCCACATCTCCGCACACCTGAGACACCTGCATTGGCTCCCAGTCAGCAAAAGGATCACCTTCCATCTTCTCACCCACGCACACAAAGCCCTCCACAACAAGGGACCGGAATACCTCAACAGACGCCTCAGCTTCTACGTCCCCACCCGCCCCCTACGCTCCGCTGGCCTCGCACTTGCTGCCGTCCCTCGCACCCGCCGCTCCACGGCGGGTGGGAGATCTTTCTCCTTCCTGGCGGCCAAGACCTGGAACTCCCTCCCCACCAGCCTCAGGACCACCCAGGACCACTCCGCTTTCCGGAGACTCCTAAAGACTTGGCTGTTCGAGCAGCGATAACCCCCCCTTTCCCCTCTAGCGCCTTGAGACCCGCACGGGTGAGTAGCGCGCTTTATAAATGTTAATGATTTGATTTGATTTGATTCCTAGGTTGGGAGGCCATCCCCAGCAGTGACTCGGCGGTCTTCCTGGTCCCGCGACGGATGTCCTCCCACCTCTTGCGGCAGTGGGTGCCCCGTCTGACGTGGACCCCCAGGGCCCGGACTTCCTTGGCGATGGCACGCCAAATGTCCACTTTCTGATGGGCGCTGACCTATTTGACATGTACAGGGTGGGAAGGAAAAATCATCAATTTTCTGCATGTTAGATGCGATTGGCCCCCCCTCCCCAACCTTGCCATATGGCACATGCTCTCATCTGTCGTGTGTTGCACTCCTCATTCGCACCCCACCCCACCAACTTACATCCACCCCACTCCACACAGGCATAGCCCATTCAATGTGCACCCAGTGTACTTACCTGTTGGTCTGGAGGACCGTAGAGTAACGCATACTGGGGGAGGACCCCATCCACAAGTTTCTCCAACTCCTCAGACGTGAAGGCAGGGGCCCTTTCCCCAGTCGCAGCAGCCATTGTCACTTCCAGACCGAGGTCACAGCAGCACTTGCAGTATAGGTCCTCTCCTGTGGATGATCAGGTCTCGAGTGATTAAGCAGATAGAAAATGGCGGTCACGCCCGCGGCGATGCGTACCGCGGCGGTGCGTACCGCGACCGCCGGCGCACCTCGTCATTTGCTCCTGAAACCCATAGGCCTCAATGTTAGCCAATGCGGCTTCGTATAGCGGTCTTCGACCGCCTACCGCCACGGTGTGCCACGCCAGCGCATTGACCTCACATCCCATTGTCCCACTTCACAGGTCAGGCAGCTGCCATTTCAAGGGCCCACATGGCATAATTTGTACTGCGTCACACAGGCCTAGGCCTTGCATTGCCACACATACACGCCTTTCAATACATAGATAATCGTGTGCTATGCATGCAGTGGTGAACGTACCTGTGATTTGCTTGACTCTGTGCTCCATGTTGTTCTTCCTAGGCACCGTCCGCTGGGACTTGCGAGGAGAAGGATGAATCCTCGCGTGTACCGACCGCTGGTGGACCTGTCGACAATGGAAGAACGCCATATCATACTACGATACCGACTTGACCGAGCCACTATACATGAACTGTGTGCCCAGCTGGAGCCAGCCCTGATGTCCCCCATCCGCCAACCCACAGGAATTCCCCCTCTAGTGCAGGTTCTGTCAGTCCTCCATTTTTTGGCAAGTGGCTCATTCCAGACAACAGTGGCCATGTCATCTGGAATGTCTCAGCCTATGTTTTCAAAAATCTTGTCTAGAGTGTTGTCTGCCCTGACGAAACACATGCGGCGCTACATTGTATTCCCTGAGGAGGTTGATTTGGCCACTGTGAAGGGTGATTTTTATGCCCTTGGACATATCCCCAACATAATTGGTGCCATTGATGGGACCCATGTGGCTTTAGTACCCCCAAAAGATGATGAGCAGGTGTACAGAAACAGGAAAAGTTACCATTCTATGAACGTCCAGGTGGTCTGTTTGGCTGACCAGTACATCTCCCATGTGAATGCCAAGTTCCCTGGGTCAGTGCATGACGCGTATGTGATGCGAAATAGCAGCATCCCTTATGTGATGGAACAGCTACAGAGACAACGTGTGTGGCTAATTGGTGACTCTGGTTACCCCAACCTGACTTGGCTATTGACCCCAGTGAGGAATCCCCGGACCAGGGCAGAGGAACGGTACAATGAGGCCCATGGGCGAACTAGGAGAATCATTGAAAGAACCTTTGGCCTCCTGAAGGCCAGGTTTAGGTGCCTGCATATGACAGGGGGATCCCTGATGTACTCACCAAAGAAGGTGTGCCAGATCATCGTGGCCTGCTGTATGCTTCACAATCTGGCATTGCGACGTCAGGTGCCTTTCCTGCAGGAGGATGGTCCAGATGGTGGTGTTGAAGCAGCTGTGGAGCCTGCGGAGAGTGAAGAGGAGGAAGACGAAGAGGACGACCCAGACAACAGGGACAGAGTTATCCAACAGTATTTTCAGTAGCACACAGGTAGGAATCACCCACACCATTTAACATTTACTGAAAGCCCCCTGCATCTTTACTTTGTGTATTTCCCCCCAGTTCTTTTAAACTGATGTTTGATTTTCCCTTCCCTTTTCAGTGCTGTATGACCCACTGCGTGACTTCTGCTTGGTTAGCCCATGGACAAATGCTTATTGACATCGGTATGTTGTCATCACATAAATAACAGAACATTATTGATAAGTAATGTGTTATACATTTGTAAATAATACAGGCTGACTCCAGAATGATTTCAGTGCAATGAGTGATTTATTTTTAGTGCTAGATATTGGTACATGATATTAAAACGGTGATGGGTGAGGGTGGAGTTATGTCCATGGCAGAGTCCAGTTCTCGGTCGCACAGGTGCATTGTCCATATGCCTGTGGAAGGATGGAGCAGGGGCAGTTCAAGGTTGGACAGGGTGACACTGTGGGACAGTGGAATGACATCCGGGGGGATATTAGGCTGGCGGGGGTCTTGGCATCCTACTCTGTCTTCCTTTGAGATCTCAGGTTCCTCTTGCGGGGTGGTTGTTCGTCAGCAGGAGGTGGGGTTCTGGTGGCCCGTCGTTCTGTGGGGGCCTCCTGACCACTAGCGCCGGCGGAGGTGGTAGGCTGTTCCTGGCTAGTGACAGGGGCCCTTTGTGGTGCCACATGGTCCCGCAATGTGGTTTCTATACGGTTGAGGGCCTGGACTATGGTCCCCATAGCGGTAGCGATGTTCCTGAGTTCATTGCTGAACCCCATGTACCGTTCCTCCTGCTGTGCCTGGATCTCGGTGAACCTGGCCAGTACCGTCGACATCGTCTCCTGGGAGTGATGGTATGCTCCCATGATGGTGGTGAGGGCCTCTTGGAGAGTCGGTTCCCTGGGCCTGTCCTCCCCCCCCTGTCGCACAGCAGCCCTCCCAGTTGCCCTGTTTCCCCGGGCCTCTGTCCCCTGGACGGTGTGCCCACTACCACTGCCCCCAGGTCCCTGTTGTTGTTGGGGTGTTGGGTCAGCCTGGGTGCCCTGTAGTGGCGGACACACCGCTGATTGACAAGTCCGCGAGACAGAGGCATGGGCCCGCTGGGTGGGAGCTGTGCTTGTGTTCCCAGAGGGGGTTGGGTCTGCTGTGGCCTGTGTCTGTGTGTGGGGAACCGACTGTCCAGAGGTCCCCGATGGTCCGGGCTGATCATCAGGTTCTAGGTCGACAGAGCTGCTGTCCTCGCTGGGGGCCTGTTCTGGGGGTGGGATGGACAAATCTGGACCCTCCGTGGCGGTGTGTTGGCGTTCGGGCCCTGCAGGGGTAAAGGAGTATGGTTATTGTTTTGGTGTGTGCCATGGCGTGCATTTTGAGTGCCCTTGTCCCCCAGTGCTGGCATTCCCTTGTGGGAGGTGTTGTGAGGGTGGTGGGGGGGGGGTGTATGGGTATGTGCAATGGTCATGCTTTGGTGGTGGCTGTCTATGGTTTGTGTTGGCATTCAGGGGTTGGTGTTGTTTAGGGTGGGTTGTGCTGGTGAGACATTGGCAGGGAGGTTGTGTGCTGGGGGGTTGAGATTGGGGGTGGGGGGGGTTGGCATGCTGGTGGTTAGGGGGGGGGTGAAGTAGTTGAGATTCGACTTACCAGAGTCCATTCCTCTGTGTACTCCAGCGAGGCCATCAGGATGCAGGATGTTTACCACCTCTTGCTCCCATGCTGTGAATTGGGGTGGAGTGGGTGGGGGTCCGCCGCCAGTCTTCTGCACAGCGATGTTGTGTCGCGACACCATCGAGCGCACCTTCCCCCGTAGGTCGTTCCATCGCTTTCTGATATCTTCCCGATTTCTGGGATGCTGTCCCACAGCATTGACCCTGTCTACGATCCTTTGCCATAGCTCTGCCTTCCTTGCTATAGTGGTGTGCTGCACCTGTGTGCCGAAGAGCTGGGGCTCAACCCTTATAATTTCCTCCACCATGACCCTGAGTTCTTGGTCCGAGAACCTGGGGTGTCTTTGGGGTGCCATGGGGTGGTGTGGATGAGGTGTGGGGTGGTGTTTGTGGTGATGTGCGTGGTGATATGTGGTGATGTGTGCGTAGATGTGGTGTGGGTGATGAAGTTGGGTTCCTGTGTGTGTTGGGGTTTTCTATTGCTGTGCTCGCTCTCTCTATCTCTATCTCTCTCGCCTTCTCTCCGATTTCCAACTAGTGGGGGTTTGTGGGTGATGTGGGTGTGTGTTTTATAGTTGATTGGATGTGTGGGAGTGTTGTTTGTATGTGTGTCAGGTGTGTGTATTTCAAATTGTCCAATGTGGCTGTGTTTTGGAGCTGTGTGTGTATTTTGAGCTCGGCGGTGTGTACCGCCAATGGAATACCGCGGTTGAAAGACCGCCGCGTGGATTGGTGGGTCAGAATGGCATGGGCGTGTTTGTGTTGGCGTGACGGTGGAGGTTTGGTCATCTCCAGTTTTCCGCGGCCCGCTGATGAGGCGGCCTTCCTTGGATGTCGGATTGTTGGCGGTTTCACAGTTGGTGGTCAGAATGACCGTGGCGGTTTGCCGCGGCGGTAGAATGGCGGACTTCTGACCGGCGGTAAGGGTCTTTTACCGCCGAGGTCAGAATGACCCCCTATGTCTCTTCAAAATCGGCTTGCTTTAGACATTCTTTTAGCAAAGAGTGGAGGTGTCTGCAAAATGCTTAATGAGCGTCATTGTTGCTCATTCATACCTGATAACAGTAAGAAAATTAGGAGCATGCTTACTAACCTTACTAGAGATAGTACAGACTTGAAAGATCTGAAAGAACTTGGTGTTTGGAAAAAATTTGGAAAAGGAATTGCCCGAGTGGGAAGCTGGTTTACCAACATTTGGAATGGGGTTCTTGCAAAAATATTAATGGGTCTACTAATTATTTTGGTTTGTTTATTAGGATTATGGGGAGCATGTAAAATAAATGATAAAATAAAAAGAAATTGGACCAAAAGAACCAGACGAAATGAAGAGAGTGAAAGAGAGAAAATGTTCAACGAAATATGGGAAAGTTCTCATAAAGGGCAAGATGTTGAAATGCGTATTATGCGCAAAGTGAAAAATTAAGATCAAAGAGAAAAATTTGTGTGATGACGAGCGTCATCAGAGGAGGGACTGAGAGAGCGTAGTTTAAATATTACATATTAGATGTGAGATGCTTATACTTAACAATGCTGCATACAAAACAATCGCAAAATATTATTTGCTTGAATGTATTCTTAACGCAATTATAAGTGAAGTTGCTGTTGTACACATATACTAATGTTGACTATAAGAAATAATTGTTTGCATTTACTAAGATTGCATTTATTAGAATCCATAAGCCTTAAGTTAGCATGAGTCGAAGAATTAGCTGTGTAGCTCTCATATTAAAGCATATTTTTCTGCTTCTCCAGTATGCTGACTCGCAAAAGGCCATGACCCAGTATGTGTTCTTTTCTTTGTTTTATGTAACAAGTCATGCATCGTTCCCATCCGCTTGCTAGCTGCTTTAGTATAAGTTTTATACATTTTTGCAACATTTACCGAAACATTCAAGGACATTCAACCATGGAAAAGAGAACTTTTGACCCGAAGAATGTGCCAGAGAATTAAGTAACCCCGGATGTGCCACCTACGAAAAACGTCAATTATGAAAACCAATCAAAGTGTTATGAATTATCATGAAATGACAAGTGCATTACTTAATGTATAATTTGATAGGTTAAAGATAGTGGGGTGTAGTGACTATCCAATAGAATTTTGTGGGAAGGTATTACGAAAAGGGGATAAAAACCCATGACACAGGAGACTCGAGAGAACTAGGTAGGGAATGATATCGATTGCATCCAGAAACTCTGTCACTCTGTTTGGTGACTTGAGACTTAATAAAACCATCCTCACCCTTAGTTTGCCCCATTACACTTTTCCTCCTTATGAGGGAAGTGTCCCCAGCCTTTAGACCAGATAGACTGATGATGATCTGACTGATGTCCTGAAGACGAAGACTGATCCTGTATGCTGACTCATTCCGAGGAGGGTAAATATGACAGTTGCTCTCGTAATTAATTAATTTGCTTTTCCTTTCTAGGTACCAACTGCTGTTTATTTTTGGTTAGAGACCTTAGTTAGATGTTTTCCAAATTGCTATTCTAAATTGTTTTGCATGAAGTCCAACATGCTAATGCTAATTAGTGGATAGGTTAGGGTTCACCTTGACTGACGCAACGAACGTGACTGATATTGTGCTATGCTGAACTGAGACGTATATGCTGTTCTATGTACTCTGATTTGTGTATATCTTATACTAGTGTTTTGATGTTTGTCATCTTCGCATTGTCAAAATCTTATCACAGTTATCATATCGTGACTATGCTCTTTTGCTTCTTGGTTTTGAGATTAATTAATTTGCTATTAGATTGTAATCAATAGGGAATAAAATTCACAAAACTTCAATAAAGGTGTGGTTATTCATCAAATCAAATCAAATCATTAACATTTATAAAGCGGGCTACTCACCCGTGCGGGTCTCAAGGCGCTAGGGGGAAGGAGGAGTTACTGCTGCTCGAAAAGCCAGGTTTTGAGGAGTCTCCGGAATACGGAGTGGTCCTGGGTGGTCATGAGGCTGGTGGGGAGGGTGTTCCAGGTCTTGTCTGCCAGGAAGGAGAAGGACCTCCCACCCGCCGTGGAGCGGCGGATGCGAGGGACGGCAGCGAGCGCGAGCCCAGAGGAACGGAGGAGACGGGTGGGGGCGTAGAAGCTGAGGCGACGGTTGAGGTATTCCGGTCCCTTGTTGTGGAGGGCTTTGTGTGCGTGGGTGAGAAGTCGGAAGGTGATCCTTTTGCTGACTGGTAGCCAATGCAGGTGTCTCAGGTGTGCGGAGATGTGGCTGTTGCGGGGTACGTCGAGGATGAGGCGGGCCGAGGCGTTTTGAATACGTTGCAGGCGTTTTTGGAGTTTAGCAGTGGTCCCGGCATAGAGGGTGTTGCCGTAGTCCAGGCGGCTCGTGACGAGGGCCTGGGTCACGGTTTTTCTAGTGTCGTCGGGGATCCAGCAGAATATCTTGCGGAGCATGCGGAGGGTGAGGAAGCAGGCGGAGGACACGGCGTTGACTTGCTTGGTCATGGTGAGCAACTTGCCCTCCTTCACTACTGGACCTATCGGTCCTTTTCATCATTATTCAATCTGGTCTTCATTTACTGCTAGACCTACAGGCCCTTCTTCACTCCTGGACCTACTGGTCCTCCTTCGCTACTGGACATACTGGTCTTTTTCATCAGTACTTGACCTACTGGTCCTTCTACCCTCTTAGACCTACTGGTCCTTCTCTTCATTATGGGTCCTACTGGTCCTTCTTTGCTCCTGGACCTACTGATGCTGCTCATCCTCCTTCACCACTGGACTTACTGATCCTTTTCATCCTTGCTGAACCTACTGGTCCTCCTTCGCTACTGGACCTAGTGGTCCTTCTCATCATTATTCAACCTACTGGCCTTCCTACCTTCTTTGACCTACTGGTCCTTCTCTTCCTTATGGGTCCTACTTGTCCTTCTGAACTCCTAGACGTACTGGTTCTCCTTCGCTTCTGGCCCTGCTAATTCATATGTTTCTTATTGAGTCTACTGGTCCTTTCTCAGTCCTTCACATCTTTCCTGATCCTACTGTCCCCCTTCACTCTAGGACCTACTGGTTCTTCTTGTCTACCTTCACTTGTGAACCTATCAGTCTGACTTCAAACCTGAATCTACCAGTGCCCTTTCAATCTTCTGAATTCAGCAATCCATCTTTACCACCTTTGACCTTCTGCTATTCCATGTTCTTCTGTGGGCCTGGTACCCTCAAATACCTGCATGCACACTTGCCAGTGACCCTCCAGACTCACAGCTGGCGTACCTGGCTGAAAAAAGGTCAACCTAGCTATTTCCTCCCTATACAAACCAACCAGAACTAATAACAAGCTCCCATAATGCCTTCTGCTTCCTCTCTACTCACCCATCACATCAGCATTAACCACAGTTAACATCAATACCCCTTCACGCAGACACCCCACAGCAGGTGCCCTGCAAGGGAACCTTGTATGACTCTGAATTTACAACCAACGGGAAAAAAAACATATTTGGCAAGGAGACTCCACTCAGAGATTAAAATGGGCCTCCCATATGCATCTCCACTCCAGCCCCCTAAAAGCCAATCCCCAGTGTAAACTGGCCAATCCTGGCTAGTCCGTGCATCCAGCAAAGCTTGCTCCCTCCGACCCCCTAGTCCCTCTAGTTTGGCCCCCCCTTCCTCTCTGTCATGAACGTCAATTCACCAAAAAGGCTGGGGTAGCGGAAGTGACATCACACGCCCTTTGACCTTCAGTTTCACTCAATAACATGCTTACACCTACACACACTTGCTGTCACGTAAACACACACTCACCCGCAAACACGCACACAATATACATTTAAAAGCACCTCAGCTGCCCGACAAAATCATATTCCAGCTGTTTGTACTCCATTAGCTGTTACACTTATAGTGAATACTGATGCATTATCCACTATTAACACTATTTGTGAATAATGCTTCATTATTGACTATTAGTGTAATAATAAAAAACAGTAAACAAGAGGAGCCTTAAACAACGTCTATAAGTCCATAATGACGAGATGGCACTGTGTTCGTGGCACTGATGTTGACACGTCTGAGGCCAGGGGTCGCAAAAGCAGTGCCAGTGGTCGCAGGTGCGACCCCTGACGACCCCTAAATGGCGTCCAAGCTCTCTGTCTCGTTTACTTTTCATACATTTCTGTTTATTTCGCCTCTTACTGTTTATCGCTGTGCGGTGGAAAGCTCGGTAGCTGCCGGTTGAGCACATGTTGTTCCCTATTAACTCCCCCACAATATATTTTGAAGGAGAGTTGACTCAAATCCCAAATAATGTCTATAAACCCCATCTTCCTTCCGTCATGGTAGTTTAGATTTTCTATGATTTCTTTGTAAAATCTTGTTTTGCTGCGCGTCAGAGTTTTTCACCAACGGCCACAGTGTATTCTTGTGCTGATTTTTTTTTTTAACCTTTTAAGGCAGTTTGGACTCAGTTGTCCATAAAATGTTAAACTCGTTAAGGGCTGTAACACGCGCGTTTGTTTTTCTTTTTTAAGTGGAGATGTCATTACTGGAAATGCGTGTAAATGTCAGCCTCATAAAAGTGTGCTGCCAAGTACACAAAATGGAACCAAACTTCAAAAGGGGCTGATTAAAATCAGACCTGCGGGTACGAGCTGTTCTCTGCCCGTTTGGATCACAAGGGTGCCAGCCGCTGCAATTAAATGCTGAATGGAGGCTGAGAAAGGCAGCCAATGAGATGAGCGTACGACATGCCTGCCACAGGCCCACAGAGACTGTGCTGTAAGACATCTCAGGGGGCTGAGCTCCTGCTGAGCGATCTGTCTGTCACCATTGCACATTAGTCACTTGAGACTAGGGTGACCACCTTGCATTGAGGCAAATTCTGAACAGGACTGTAAAAAATTCAGGACAAAGGGTCAAAATTCAGGACAAGGGGTCAAAATTCAGGACAAAAATTCAAGAACAAACGTCTGTTTTGCAGACACACACAAGAGAGGCCATGCCTCACTAGGAAGTCAGTGCATTTATTCACTCTTTTTTTAACATAGCACTATTTATTCACTGTGGCCTTTTTGTGATTGCCTCCTGGTATGCTACATTCAGGTGTCACATTACGTCCTTGTTCAGTAGTAAATTAATGCCCTTTGCAAAGCCATCACCCCTACCCAAATCTACCCGATCTTTCCTGAAGAGAAAGTAACAGCAACATTTTGATTATGTTTCTGAACATTTTAAAACCCCTGGCAAACAGTTTGGGAAACATTAAGGTAATTAACCTTATGCTAGTTTAAACAAATTGAACAAAAACATTTGGCTTACCCCAACCGCCCATGGACTTTCAACCTTATTTTTTTTAAAGAGGCAGGGCAGATGGTGTGGGCGACAGTCTCACACCTAATGTCAGGATGTGATGTACCCATAACTTGTCTGTAGTCTCACTGCACTAGAGTGTATGTCTGGGACTCTACATTTATCTCAGAAATGGGAGCTCAGACTACCAATCAAAGATAATAAAAGAGGAGGATGAAATTGAGAGCAAATGGGAGATCCACGGCAAGTAATTCAAAGGGTTGTTGCTAAAAACTGGATAAATAAAGAAGAGAAGAACAAGGTTGGACAATTCCTAAAATCAGACAAGATGGGTCCAGCAAGACTATTGGAAGGTATTGGGTACCTGGGGAGTTGTCTCTGCACACAGGGGCGAAACAGAAGGGGCACTGTCAAGTGGTTGAACAAGCAACACCCATCCACCTTGGCAAACTCTTCTGGTGCAATGGTCCGCTGTTAGTGCTTTTGAAGGGTGAGCAGGGGCCAGACCCCTTGCAAGGTTGTGCAAGGCAATTGCCCATTTTGTCCATGTCTTTATATGGTTTTGAAATTGAGCAAAAGCCAAACTAGAGATCTGTGTTATCCCTAATTGTCAAGTACACATAGAATCTTCAAAATATTTGGGATGTAAATTGCACAAACAAAATTTACAAATTTTAAAATTTAATTGGTGTTTCTTTAACATATGGCACTGTTTTTGCCTTTATATACAATTAGATCTCAGATTGAACTGGGAACCAGTTACCTTTTGATACCTAATGATTAATATCTACCATTCTTACACTGATTTCCAGGATGAAAATCTCGGCAGATCGAACGGTCCTTCCAAGCCCAGTTTGCTTTTTGGTCTTCTCTTCTGCTTTCTGCAGAGGCTATGTGGCACTAGTGAAGATGATGTGCTACCCCAATGATAGTATTATTTTGCAAACCTTCCCCTGGTCATCCTTCATTCTTTCTTCAGACAGGCCACACATCTGATTTGGTCACTGCGGCGCCATCTGGAGCTCTTTCCACTCTAAAGCTAACTGTGACTGCGGGTAGATTAGGTATTCTGGACTTAGAATGCGATTATTCAGCTGCACAGGTCCAATGGGTGGCTTGCTGGCCTTCTGCCCACCTCCCTGCATGAGATGGGGTTTACCAGTAAAGAATTTTAAGAAAGGCTTAATGCACTGCTCATTGTTTCCTACTGACCATTCTACGGATCACCATCCGGGGTTATCATGCACGGCTTTCTCTTGCCTTGCCAGAACCTGTAAACTCACTGACACGAAGAAACCCTTTGCTCCTGCACTACCTTTGCTAAGCCTTCCCACTCGCACAGGATGGCTGCGCTCAGAGCAACTCCATCAGTGGCATGTTGCAGGTGTCTTAAAATTGGGTACTTTGTTTCTGAACAGTGAGCTACTAAATTTCCAAACCCTTGTGGCAGACTACCATATTCACCCTGGTCAACTCCTTACTTACAACCACATTAAATAATCATTAAATGCCCTATTTCATGTCTGCCACATAGCACTAACCCTACAAGAGGTATGCCAGAAGCTCTGTATCATAGGAAATGGTGGCAAACTGATAGAATGGGTGTACAGACCTATCCTGCAACATGGAAACCATTCCAGGTCTTCTCGTCATACTACCTGGGTGATTGATGTGGCCAAACCTCTGCAAGATATGGACTAAAATACTGGACGTTCCCCACAAAGTATCCAACAGCTGTCACGTTAAGTAAATCCATAGTGCTTCCTTGTGAATGCATTCTGCCTGCTGCTTGCCATTGGCCTTGTGGTTTGTAACTCACAATTTGTTGCTTTCAATTTGCTGGCTTTATTTGTTTTAGGCTATGCAGCTTGAATTCGTCCCTTCCCTTGCCAAAACCTTATTTACAGTATCCTGCAGAGTGCTCCCTTTCTGTAAACAGGCCTGTAAATCTTGTTCTTATCTCATCATATTTGCTGTGCATTCAAAGAATAAAGTCAAATGTCCGGCTCTGTCTTCGGTGGGAACTTAGTGTTTACTTTCCTTTCTCTGACTTCAAAGTGAGAGGATTTATGCGACAATCTTGCTGGATACTGGGGTTAGGAAAGAGTTCTTTCTATCACATGACAACATGTAAATAAACCTCAGAATATATCAGAATTAGAAGTACAAATCAAGCACATTTTTGTGAATTCTGAACTGTGCTGGAAACAAATACCTTTACATGATTAAAACAAATCATTGCATTAGGTGATGCAATTTCCACACATCATCGTCTGTGCACAGTATAGTTTGATTTGAAAAACTGTATATCTGTGCAAATGTAATGGTCATTTCAATCAAAAATGTGTTGTCTGTAATGGCAGTGTGCTGGCATACCATCCATACTGCACTCCACTCTGCTCTGTACCACTACACGCCACTGCACCCTACTCTGTATCACTCTACTTTACTCCACTCCATGCCACTCCACTCTTCTCCATTCGGAACCACTCTACATTATGCCACTGCACTCTATGCTACTTCACACTATGCTCCTTTACTCTACTCTGTACCACTCTACTCTATGCCAATGCACTTCACGCCTCTCTGCACCACTGCGCTCTACTCCTCTGCATGCTATACCACTCCAGTGTAGGCAACACCAATCTACTCCGCACAACACCACTCTCTGCCACTCTGCAACACTGCACTGTATGCCACTGCACTCTAAGCTAATACACTCTATACTAATGCACTTTACTCTGTAACACTGAACTCTATGCCCCTGCACTCTACATCAATACACTGTACGTCACTATAATCTACTCTGCACCTCTGCACTCTATGCCCCAGCACTCTACACTACTTTACGCTATGCCATCACACTCTATGCCACTTTATGCAACTCCACTCTACTCTCCACTCTAGGCCACCTCACTCTACTGTGAAATAATTTACTTTATGCCACTGCACTCTGTGCCACTGCATTCTATTCCACTGCACTCTACCCTGCACCTCTCTACTCTATGTCACTGCACTCTACTGTGAAACAATCTATTCTACGCCACTGTACTCTATACCACTCTGACCACTGCACTCTAGTTCAATGCACTCTACACCACTGCAAGCTGACACTCTGCAACACTGCACTGGCCGCCACTATACTCTACACCACTCTGCTCTGTACTACTGCACTCTGCACCAATATACTCTATTCCACTGCATTCTATGCCACTCTACTCTGCCCAATACACTCTATGCAACTGCACTCTACACCAGTGCACTCTAAACAGCTGCACTGTATGCCACTGCCCTTTACTCTGCACCACTGCACTGACACTCTACTCTGCAACTCTGCACTCTACACCACTCTAGTCTTTGCCACTGCACTCTAGGCACTATACTCTACTCTACACCACTCTACAATACGCCACTGTGCACCACTCTACACCACTGCACTCTATGCCACATGAGTCTACTCTGCACTCTATGACACTGCACCACTCTGCATTACTGCACTCTATGCCACTCTATTGTATGCCACACTACTCCACTGCACTCTATGTAACTCTACCCATGCCACTCTATGCCACTGCACTCTGCACCAATGCACTCTAAACAACTGCACTGTACGTCACTGCCCTCTACTCTGTACCACTGTACTCCACGCCACTGCTCTCTGTGCCACTCTACATCACTGCACTGACACTCTACTCTGCAGCGTTGCACTCTCCACCACTGTACTATACACCAATGTACTATGTACTACTGCATTCTATGCCACTGCACTCTATGCCACTCTACTCTGCATCACTCCACTCTACAGCACTTTGCTCTACTCTGCACCACTCTACACTACGCCACTGCACTCCCTGCAACATGAGTCTTCTATGCAATCTATGCCACTGCACCACTCTACACTACTGCTCCCTCTGCTACTCCATTGTATGCCACTGCACTCTATACCACTCTACTCTGTCCCACGCCACTCCATGCCACTGCACTCTAAACCACTGTACTCTACGCTAACGCACTCTAAACAACTGCACTGTACCCCACTGCACTGTACTTTGCACCACTGGGCTCTACGCCACTGCTCCTATGCCATTCTACTCCATTCCACACAATTATGCCACTAACTTTAAGCCATGCTGAACAGTAGCTACTCTGGTGTATAACATGGCTAATGGCTAAAACACATTAGCAAAGCCAATAACTCTTTTGTAGATGAGACCTATTGGCTTTGCCAATGTTTGTTAGTACTATGAGGTACCGAGGTACCTGAAAGAACTGTGAAAAATACAATTACATCATAATAAAGGCTGCTACAAAATGCGCAAATACATTTTGGTTAAATAAAAAAAACAAGTGCTTCTCAAATACAGATTTGAATAATATACAGTTTATACTTAGTACTAAAAAAAATAAATTATAACACTCCATTAAACCATACACTCCACAGCTCACCTTGGAACACCATTACAATACCTCTCTAAAAGAAATATCTTTGCCACCAGAAAACTTCAAGTGACTCCTTTTAGTAAAGTCAATGCAGGTTTTCAAGCCCCTTTGTATTTGCAGATTTACCAGTTGGGCACATTTGCATGTCTTTAGGAAAGGAGAACCCCTGCCAAGAAGGTCTGATTCTTATCTGTCTGCCCCTCCCTCAGAGCCCAGGAGACTCCCAGCCTTTCAGTCCAGCTGGGGAAACTGATCTGCCCTTAATTTCGCCCCGCTTCCGTTGCCCTTTAGGTGAAAGGCTAAAATTACGGACAAATGCCGTCCGTTAAGGCTTTCATCACGGACAACGGACAGCAGGGCAAAATTACGGACAGTCCGTGAAATTCACGGACGGGTGGTCACCCTACTTGAGACTCCTTGCGCCCACCCCTAAACACGTATTTAGAGGTGTCACACATATATTGTTACACTACTTATTAGAGAAGTGTTCACATAGCCTGCTGCTTGAGTAGGGTTAAAAGGTGAACTGTGTTATAGGAGTTCACATTTCTCCTGTCCTGGGTTTTTATTTACCAACCCTAATGAATTCTGGGATTTGTAGTCTTGGACCACTTCAAATGCACCTGTTTGACTAAAGGGCCGTTGTCGGTTAATTGTTAAAGGAGAACCCAGGACTAGGCGTTGATATTGGATGTATGTGCTCCAAAATCCCAGCATGCAAAGCATTGTTGGCTAAAGAACTGAAGAGTGGCCGATGATGTCAGTCTTGCCATGCGGGCACCCAGAGGCTATGCCCTAGCATCAGCCCAAAACGGAAAGTTGTAATTTCCTTCTTCTTTCAGGGCCCACCATCGACCCTTAGGGGCATACTATGTTTGCGCCGAATGAGCTGCAAAAAGTTTGACGCACATTCGGCGCAAACCTTGCCCCATATTTAAACTTTGACGCCCGCGGACGTCAAAATTCCGTTGTGTGCGTCATTTTTTGGAAGCGGGAAACTGCCTTGCGTTAATGACATGCAAGGTAGGCGTTCCCTTCCAAAAAATGACTTTAAGGCCTGTGCGCTTTATTTATATCACAGCGTCATTTTGACGCACAGGAGAGGGTGGGCCTTAAAAAACGGCGCACAGCCTGTTGTGCGCTGTTTTTTACCGCCTGGGTCAGGGCAGGCGTTAAGGGATCTGTGGGCTTGGAAGGATTCCAGAGGTGCCCTCCCCTGCCCCCAGGAACACCCTCTGCCACCCTCGCCCACCCCTGGAGGACACCCATGGATGGGGGGACCCATCCCAGGTAAGTAAAGGTAGGTTCAGGTAAGTATTTTTTTATATTTTTTTTAAGTGGCATAGGGGGGCCTAATTTGAGCCCCCCACATGCCACTATGCCCAATGACCATGCCCAGGGGACAGAAGTCTCCTGGGCATGTCCATTGGGCAAGGGGGCATGACTACTGTCTTTGCTAAGACAGGAGTCATGTCAATGGGGATTGTGCATCACAAAATGGCGCAAGTCCGGTTTGAGGCCTGATTTTTGCCTCAGACCAGACTTGCACCATTTTTTGACGCACAACCACCATTTTCCCCTACGCCGTTGGTGCTTGGTGTGTGTCATTTTCTTTTACTCAGACCAGTCCGCAGCGCCGGCTAACATCATTCCTTAAATAAGGCGCCCGCATGGCACGTTGGAATGGAGTTAGCCGGCGGTAAAATTTGTGACGCATAACTGCGTTGGCGCTGTTGTGTGTCAAAAAGTATAACTATGGCCCTTAGGGGCATATTTATACTCTGTTCGCGCCAAATGTGCGTCAAAAAGTTTGACGCACATTTGGTGCAAACCTTGCCCCATATTTAAACTTTGACGACCGAGCCCGCAGACGTCAAAATTCCGCTGTGTACTTCATTTTTTGGAAGCGGGAAACTGCCTTGCGTTAATGACATGCAAGGTAGGCGTTCCTTTCCAAAAAATGACTTTAAGGCCTGTGCGCCTTATTTATACCACAGCATCATTTTGACGCACAGGAGGGGGTGGGCCTTAAAAAACGGCGCACAGCCTGTTGTGCGCCGTTTTTTAACGTCTGGGTCAGGGCAGGTGTTAAGGGGTCTGTGGGCTCAGAAGGAATCCAGAGGTGCCCCCCCCTGCCCCCAGGAACACCCTCTGCCACCCTCGCCCACCCCTGGAGGACACCCATGGATGGGGGGACCCATCCCAGGTAAGTAAAGGTAAGTTCATGTAAGTATTTTTTTTTATATATTTTTTAAATGGCATAGGGGGGCCTAATTTGGGCCCCCCTACATGCTACTATGCCCAATGACCATGCCCAGGGGACAGAAGTCTCCTGGGCATGGCCATTGGGCAAGGGGACATGACTCCTGTCTTTGCTAAGACAAGAGTCATGTCAATGGGGATTGTGCGTCAAAAAAGGTGCAAGTCCGGTTTAAGGCCTGATTTTTGCCTCAGACCTGACTTGCACCATTTTTTTGACGCACAACACCCATTTTCCCTACGCCGGCGCTGCCTGGTGTGTGTCATTTTTTTTTACTCAGACCGGTCTGCACCGCCGGCTAACGTAATTCCTTAAATAAGGCGCCCGCATGGGGCGTTGGAATGGCGTTAGCCCGCGGTAACATTTTTGACAGACAACTGCGTTGGCGCTGTTGTGTGTCAAAAAGTTTAAATATGGCCCTTAGGGCCTGGATTATACTTTTTTGCGCCACATTTGCGTAATTTTTTGATGCAAAAGCGGCGCCAACTTCAAAATATAATTGAAGCCCATATTTATACTTTTTTAGCGCCACATTTGCGTCATTTTTTGACGCAAAAGCGGTGCAAACTTACAAAATGTAATTGTATTTTGTACGTTTGCAACGCTATTGCGTAAAAAAATTATGGAACTGTGGGGCTAAAAAAGTATAAATATGGGCCTGAATTTTGTACGTTTGCGCAGCTTTTGCGTCAAAAAATGATGCAAATGCGGCGCTATACAAGTATAAATCAGGCCCTTAAAGTGTCAAAAACCCTTGGGCACGTTATTTGGCTAGACTGGACTCACTATCACGTTACAAGAGAAATAGCCCCTCATTGATCTTTCTTTTATGGGCATAATTTTCATTACATCGATGTAAACAACAATACTTTTGGTTCATGCACCTGGCCATTCAGCCTGGAATTATCATAGTTACAGAATACTTCAAAAAAGTTGTCAACAAAATCTGGGGTATATTTAAGAGCCTCTAGCGTCTCCTTCCGCCAATCTAGCGTCATTTTTTAAATGCTAACGTGGCCCAAGAAGGCCAAAATCGTCACACCAGATTTACAAAGTGGCGCAATACATGCATTGTGCCACTTTGTAACCCCTTGAACCACATTATGCCTGCGCCAGGCATAATTTATGCAAGGGGGGCAAAAAATAAATGGCGCAAAGAAATCTAGAAGATTTCTTTGCATCATTTTTTTTGGCATTTTTAACGCCTGGGGGCATGCCATTGTTTTCAGTCGGCCCCTATGTACTGTCCAGGGTTAGCGGCAAAATGTTGGCGCTAACCCTGAACAGTACATCAATTGCGTCAGAAATTCTGACGCCATTGCCCCCTACCCTGCGCCATGGTGCACCATATTTTAAATACAGCGCACACATGGTGGAGGTAGGGGGGGCGCAAAGGGCCGCAAAAAAAGTGTCTCTACATGCAATGTAGCACCACTTTTCTTAAATTTGGCCCTCTGTTAGAAAGGACAGAGTGCAGCGTAAGGGCCAGAGCTGCCAACTTTAAAACTGAGGAACCAGGTTCGACTTTCAGCGTCAGCTCAACACATCCTGTGATTTTGGGCAAATCACAATCTCGCCATGCCTCCAAAAAAAAGACTGTAAAATGTCATTGGTGCTCATGTAAAGCATTGCAATACCTCTGGCTCGAGTTCGCGCTATATAAAACTGCAAAAATAAAACCACGATGAAGGTTATTGCATGAGGCTAAGTATTTAAATATTAGAATTATTTTTGTCATATACATCTAGAAACAGCCTTTGAAATAAGTGCATTAGACAGTGCCTTCACAGTATCACCATCCTGGGTGTGTGTAGCTTTCTACAACGTATAATATTCACTGTAAGGGAGCTGTAGACAGGTTTCCACTGGCAAAGAGGCTTTTCATTGCTCATAGTTTTTGGACACATCATTGCTTGCTGTTCAGCTTGAGGTGTTGCTCTCCTCAGGGTAAGGCTGTTTTATGTGGTCTGTGGGAGAAAGGGGGCAGTTCCTGAGGGTCAAAACATTCTTCATACAGTTTTCCGTACTAATGGCAGCTTTCATCTGGGTATGCTATACTTGTGACCGGTGCTTAATTTGTAAATAAAAACGTGCCAGTGCCCAAATCTTTCCTCCGAAACTTGTGGCTCCTGCAGTTAAATGTGGTAGCACAGAATGCTGAGGCAGCATAATCCTGAAGGCATCTCAGGCCACTTTAATCCATTCACAGCCACTCCCTGCCCCTTCAGCTCACTCTTGCAGCTTTCTGCTTTCTCCCTTAGTGATGCTTTTTTGTTTTTCTCTTCCTCTGTCTTTCCCATATGTGTCTTTTGCTCACAGTAAATGATTGAGCCAGACAAATAAGTGCTGGCCATCAAAAATAAGTGCCAGTGCCCCACACCGGAAACCACAGGCTCAAATTAAGCACTGCATGTGTCGCAATTCCCTATGTTGTTTGTGGTCTTCATCAGGACTGGTGTTTGTCAGTATTAGTCTCTCATCTGGAAAAAGCTAAGTGAGTCTGATTATTATGCTGTAATAATTATCTGGTAAGCTAACATGGAGTTCCAGAAAGAGCTGCAGACAACGCTGATTTTCACACCCATATCAGGCTGGCACGCTTTTACCGATCCTTGTGGTCTTCGCATTCCCTGTCAAATAGCTATCTACTTTCGTGTGCCTGGAATTTATACTGAGAGCAGTCCACAGAAAGGTAGGCTCCTTCACACCACACAGGTGCTCACATCTTGGGGAAATTGCACTTAACTATTCTAGGGAACTTTCATGATTGGGTCGAAATTGGAAGAAAAAACATAGCGAGGTTTTGCGAGATTTGGAGGAGACTACCATTTTGAATCTCAAGCTATTTTAAGTAGGGATGGGTGATAAATTCTGCTTCGACGGTGGAGTTGGTGGAATGTTTGCCACACCATGTTATGCTAGTTATACAGAGTTCCAGCCGAATTCCACCAACCACTCTGTGGCTGAGTTTTTTCTTGTGAACTGCTCGTCCACGGTACGTTGATGAGCGCAAGTGAGATTTGGCATACCCTAGTGTGATGTCCGGTCGCTAGGAGGGCATCCTGTGAGATTTTCCAAATGCAGGCGGTTGCGATCGTTCATGATCAGAAAGCTGCTGTTCGAAAAGAAAATCTACTAGAGCAGCAACAAAATCAATTCTATAAGCAGCGCCCTCTGACGCGCCGCGTGGTGCCATTTGCGCTGATTTTTCAGCACAGAACAATTTCTGGGCTCTAAAAATAACGTGAGCAGCGTGACTTGCCGATATCTGCCCATTTACAGAACTTTATGGTATATTGCAGAGTTTTCATGTAACTCTGCGGAATTCTGTGGAGTGAAACTCAGTGAGGTCCGGCCACCCTACTTTTAAGTCTGTTTACTCATGCCCAATTGTGTGAACTTGAGACATTCTAGCAAGTATGTTGCTGTAGAGCAGGGCTACTGGAATTATACAATTGTACCTCTGCTGCGTTTTTGACATAATTATGAATTTGCCGCATTTGCCAAACAATCCATCATCTGACGATTTTAACAAATAAAAAAAAATATTTCTGGCTAAAACAGTTCAAAAGTTACTAAAAATGCAGTGACAAGTATTGACGGTCAACTTTCTGTTGCATATTGCCATATTTGGGTGTGAAACTGGTACTAGTGAGATGCAACCTATGCCCAGACAGTGCTAACTAGTGTAAACATGACAAATGATAAAATAATACTGTCACAAAATGTGGTGCATTATGCTGCACAATTTAGCCTTTTTAACGCATAGTTTAGTCAGTCTTGCCTCATAATTTGGCCCTCCCCAGCCACATCATTCTAGTGGCCCTGGTGTAGAGCTCGTAAAAAACTACCTGCCTGTGCTGGTTTTACTGTAGTGGAGTTTACAATGGTTTCCATTCAGAAAGCTGATACCTAAGTGGTCTGAGACACTGCATTCAAAGTGAAAAGCCATTTACTAGGTTAGTTCATGATTTGGAAACATGCATGCTCTTAAGAGATAATGTAAGGATTTGGAAACAAAAACCATGCAAAAGTAAACAAAAGTTTAAAAGCTCATACAGCTTGGTTTTAAAAACAGGCCACATAAAGTAAACAAAAATCTGATAGCGCGTATAAAGTATGTTAAAGACAGATTTGAAAAAGTTAACTACACAAAGTAAACAAGAGTTTAAAAGTTCGTACAGAGCAAGTTAAAGAAGGATTTAAAAATGTGCACCACACAAAGTACATCAACATGTGAAATTGTGTATAATGATAGTTATTACACAAATTTGGAAACAGGCATCACTCAAAGTAACTAAAAATTGAAAGTGCACATGAAGTTTAAAAAACAAGATTTAAATGTATAACTCAGACAATTTAAACACATATTTCAAAGTGTACTCAACACAGAGGAAGAAGGATGTCAAAGAGGCAACTGCTCAAGCAATTCAAGGCTAGTTTTGGCGCAAATCTCAAAACAATTTATGATAAAGAATGAATATTATATGAGGAGATGAAGAAATGGCAAGAAATCGAAACAGGAATCTTATTGGGCATGGAATCAATGCACTTTCTTAGGAAATGTATTTATTCAAGTAAATAGAAGTTTGAGCAACAATGCATATAACTGTTGTGCTGGTGAATGCTTTTCTCTCAAGTAAAAGAATTCTATTGGCGATATTGAGCTAGGGTTTGGTGTAAAGAAATGCAGTAACAATTATTTTTCTTGTTTATTTTGTGACTGAAAAAAGTCTCCAATGCAAGGGAAAAAGTATGGTCTTCTGTTAATTCAAAGCATGAGAAACCTTATTAAATTCATGGCAAGGGTTCTCTACAACTGAGAGAGAGGTATATAAAATCTCCATCACATTATTCATGTATCACAAAACCTTTCCACCCTCTTTGTCATGATTTCAATCTGATTCAATGCTCTAGAGTGGTAGAATAGATACTGTGTAAGGATGGGGGAGCTTTTGTCACTTCTGCAGGATTAAAGAAGTTTCAGGTCAGTTCCCATAGGGGATTTTATATAACATTTTTTTTCTAATTTGCATGAACTGTGACAGGAACCATACTATATTAAGGTGAATTATTTGTGCCGAAACATGTAAACCTTATTTTCAGGGTGGAAAATATTGACAACATATGTGAGACAGGCTTGACAAAGGCAGTAGCCTTGGTTTTTGAGTATTTGAGTATCAACGTTTATTTACTCTATTTAGACAAATATCCATGTTTATGTTTAGACAGGCCTTGGTCTTAGCACTTGTAGCGGTAAAGGGAGTGACGAAGAGAGGGAAATATGAAAATCTCAGGACACTTTGTTCCCATAGGACCTAGAATTAAATCCCTACTATGATGAAGCATTTATCAGGCTTGAAAGAGCGTAGCTTGGCTGTGCCACTACGTCTCTGGCAAAAAAGAATGTGAAGAGGTGATCCATTTGTTTTGATTGGTCACAAGATGGTGGCCACATTTTGTGTAACATTTAATATGATTCATTTAATTCCTGCACTACAAAGCATGTGAGTGGAGTGCGTCTTTGTTTATGGCATATAATCAACATTTTATGATAATCTTTTCAGACTAACGTTTTAATAATATAGGCCCTCATTATAACATTGGCGATATTAGCCGCCTACCGCCAAGGCGACGGCCGCCAAAAAAACGTCGCTGCGGCTACCATCCATCCGCCATAATATGACCACAGCTGGATTTCCACCACAAGAAGGGCAGAAACTCGGCTGTGGCCATGCTGGCGGATGGCAGTAAGGTGGCGCTGCTACCCCCAGCAGCACCACGCCAGTAGACCGACGCTGGTAGAATTATGACAAATAATACAGCCTTGCGGTGTTCTGCTGGTGGGTGCTGCTGGCGGGCGCTGCTGGCGGTAGCAGCGCCCCGTCCCGTCTCCTGCCGGAGGACCCCCTGGATCCAGGTAAGTTGGGTCCCTGACAGGGGAGGGGGGTGTTGTGTGTGTGTGGGGTGTGTGTGAATGTATGTGTGTGCGTGAATGCGGGTGTGTGTTGAGTGTTGAATGTGTGTGTGCATGTATGGACGTGTGAGTGCGTGTATATTGTGAAATGTGAATGCGTGTCTGCGTGTATGTTTGGAAGTGTGTGCAGATGTGTCTGTGATTGGATGTATGCATACGTGTATGTGTGTGTGAATGAGTGTGTGTATGCGTTTATGTATGTGTGAATGAGTGTGTGTATGCGTGTGTGTGAAGGGGCCATGGGTGTAGGGGGGTGGGGGAGTTTGGAGAGGTGGGGCTGTGAGGGGGGTATCTGGAGGGGGGGAGACCCCTATCAGTGACAGGGAACGAATTCCCTGTCACTGATATGGCCTATCACCATAGTTTTTGTGGCATTACGAACGCCATGAAAACCATGGCGGTAGGAAGGGTCATAAGCCTGCAGGCAGCACAATGGAAGCTATCTCCAGCCCAGTGGCTGTTACCTCCATGGCGGTCAGAGTGGTACAATGGCAGGTTGGCTTCTGCCAACCCGCCAATGTCATAATGTGGCAGTAAGTACCGCCAGCCTATTGGCAGTACTACTGCCACATTATCGCTGACCGCTGGGGTTGTAATGACCCCCATAATTTTACATAGCCGTCTTGCATGTTTTTATATTTAGTGTTTATAATTTATGTAATTTGAAAATATATGTGTGTTTTATTCCCTTGGCTGGAGTGAAGGACTGCACATATCATTTTCTTTTTCCATTTAACCTTGTTGTGGAGTTGTTTTTTTTCCTAAATGTTTCTTTCGAGATGCAGGTGTTAGGAGTGGAGACGGAGTCAACACGAAGCTCGTTGTGCGTGAAAGATAAGAAAGCCTGGGCCGAATTATGCAAGGAAGAAGAGAGAAGTGTTCTGCAAGCTTGGCAGTCATAACTCTTTTGAATTTGCTGAGACCGAAGAGTACCAGGATGGGATGCATCAGGGTTTGGAAATTGTAACTTCAAATTAATGTTAATTAGGGTTTCATTCGAGAAGTTTCGACTGTGATGTCATTGTCCTGGGAAATTGTGACTTAAGGCAGGTTTAGTTAGTGAAGATTCAGACTCTTTCCTATCTTTAGAGCTGAACGGGCCCTTCTGAGGTATAGACTTCATACTTTGTGTGACTTTATGCCATCACACCTCTCTCAACAGAATATTCTACTGAATTTCTGTTTGCAGACCTTTCTCAAACATTTTTAGTATTAGGATGGTTAGAGTTTAGTTTAAATGGTTGAGCAGGAGAGTTTGTTTCTTGAGCAAGAATCATATGCTTTTCCTGATCTTTTCTATTATTGCAATATAAGTTTTAGGGGGTCATTCTGAGCCCGCCGCCCGCCAAGCGGGAACCGCCAGAATACCGCTGCGCGGTCAAAAGACCGCCGCGGTTATTCTGAGTTTCCCGCTGGGCTGGCGGGCGACCATCAGAAGGCCGCCTGCCAGCCCAGCGGGAAACCCCCTTCCATGAGGATGCCGGCTCCGAATGGAGCCGGCGGAGTGGAAGGGGTGCGACGGGTGCAGTTGCACCCGGCGCGATTTTCAGTGTCTGCTTGGCAGACACTGAAAATCTTGGTGGGGCCCTGTTAGGGGCCCCGCGACACCCGTTACCGCCAGCCAGGTTCTGGCGGTCGAAACCGCCAGAGCCAGGCTGGCGGTAAGGGGGTCGGAATCCCCATGGCGGCGCTGCTTGCAGCGCCGCCATGGAGGATTCCCTTGGGCAGCGGGAAACCGGCGGGACACCGCCGGTTTCCCGTCTCTGACCGCGGCTGTACCGCCGCGGTCAGAATGCCCATGGGAGCACCGCCAGCCTGTTGGCGGTGCTCCCGCCGTCATTGGCCCTGGCGGTCCATGACCGCCAGGGTTTGAATGACCCCCTTAGTCTTGTACATGCTAATTAGGTTTAACATTGTGCAAAGCTTTAATTTAATTTTCCTTTAGTGAAATCATATGTTTATACTTATTTATGTAATGTTGATTTTGAGTCTGTAATAAACCCATTTAACCCTATGAATTGACTCTGAATGTTATTATTTGACATTTGGGTTGTAAAGAAACTGTTTGATAAAATAGAAATTCCCTGGGAACTGAGAAGAAAAGATTCATCAGATGCCAGGGCCCCAGACTCTATCAGGCTGCACCTCTGAAATCTGGAACTCACAGTCGCTGAACTCCGGATACTAACTAAGACTCCGCCTTCGAGAGAAACAAGGTCACACTCAGCATATAAAGCGCTCTAAAGCGTTTTGAGGCATTTAATGCCGGACCCGTAAATAAAACTACACTAAGGAAAAAGAAAATAATCATAGAGTCATTCCTAAATTGCGCTTAGATTCTACCTCCCCAGACAGATCACTTTTTTAGGGTCTAGCCTGCGTTGCATGCGCTCGCGCATGCGTATCGCAGCGAGACTCTTTTGCATTTAGAAAAGGGCTCGGAGCCCTGTCAACTTCACGTCGGTGTTTTTTATTGGTTCGTGGGCTTCCCTAATAAAATCTGCTTGCTTTCATTAGTCGAAGGCACGCATACGTCATGCCTTTTCCAGTGGCAAACCCTCCTCGAGTGCAGCGACCAAGTACAGAAAACATGCGAGGCTCGCTGTTTTCCATCGGGCTCCTGGACTTTTTTTTCTCTAATTTACGAGCGCGATCTCGCTTGGCAGAAGTCGAGCGCTTTACATACTTGATTTCACTTTTTCGGGTTATGTACATAAATGCACTTTTGCCTGATAGGTGAAAAGTCGGGTTAGGAGTTTACAACGCGATCAGCTCTAACATGAGCAAACGCGAGACCCGTTGCATTGTAAATGCTTGTTAACCTCTGCTATGTTGCACAGCGAAGCAGCCGCTGATGGTGACTCGTGGCGCTATGGAAAAAGTGACAATACGTAAATAAATTAATTCATTTAAAGGCCAGCATTGACAGGCTGTTGTGATGTCGGGAGATGATATGATCTTTATATTACTGTATTTTGATTTGTATAAGATTTCCCACAAGATGACACCCGGTCACCTTCCTAAATACCTGGAAGTTTGCCTACACCAGCCTTTTTTGTTCTCAGAAAGCCCCACTGTCAGTGGACAAATGAAAGTGCTAGCTACCTCATTTAGACTAGCCTGTTAAAGAAGGAGTTCGATCTTTTGAGTATAGAATTGGGTGTATATTTTATGGATCCTGGTGATTTATAGAGCGCTACGATGCAACAGTGTGCTATTTTTGAGCGCTAACACTTCAAAACACTAAACAGGTGAAAGATTGCCAGAAGGCCCAAGCTGATCTCTGGCTGGTGGGGTCGGGTCCCTCAGTATAGAGGGGTTGGTCAAACATTCATCCTTCTCGTGTTATCTCAGGGGAGAACACTGGGCCTTACTTCCCATCTGCAAACCGGATGTGCTTACCAGTATTATGCGCTGCATTTGCATTCCATGGCATTTCAACGAGCAAGCCCTCCTTCCCATGTCCCATGTGCCAATAGCTTGACACAAATATGTCTGTGTATGTTTTTTCTTACAGTCATGGTTGTGTAAGGCACTTATTTGCAAACAATACTCTCCCTAAAGTTGGAGAACCGAAGGGAGGGGTTTTATTGATACTTGAATCAATAGCTTCTTTGTAATATGGACAATGGTTGTCTTTACCTTTTTATCCAATTGTTTTTATTTTTCATCATAATTAAGCAGATATGCACTAAATTGTAACGACAGATCAGATTTTTCTCGACCCTCAGCTTTCTTCGTGTTTAGAATCCTTACTAAGTTCAGCTTCAGTGCAAGAGACAGTGTATAGGAGAAAAACCAACATCCCCCATCAGTAGAGCTGTCGCAAAGGACACAGCATAAGGCCTATTTGTAGTCAAGCTGTAGCAAGAAGAAGGGTCAGTCCCTTGTACGTATGCACCTTCAGATTTTGAGTTTTTTTATCAGTGCATCATTCACACGAACGTGCAAATTCATTAATGTTTGCGCAGGCCTGTTTAACCAGCTTGTCCTCTGCTGTGGTGAGTCTTCTGTTTCTATCCTACATCTCTACCCTACATTATGGACCTTACTTAAGGATGCACCGCCAAAATGTGGTAGAATTCCTGCCCACTGTATTACAAGTGCCATAGGCAATAATGCAGTTGTCACATTTATGAAGGGGAATGCATTCTGCCAAACACTAAGGCCCTCTGGGGCAGATTTAAGAAAAGTGGCGCTGCACCTTGTGCAACGCCACTTTCCCTGTGCCCCTTAGCCCCTCCCCCAATGCCACCATGTGTGCGCTGTATTTAACATACGGTGCACCATAGCGGTAGTTAGGGAACTAGCATCAAAATTGTGGACGCTAGTTTGGCTCTTTGCAGGATTAGCGTCAATAATTTTGACGCTAATCCTGCAATGCACCTAAAGGTCCATTGAAAACAATAGGAGCCTCGTTTTAACGCCTGCTCTGAGCAGGCATTACAAATGCTGATAAAAATGATGCAAAGAAATCTTTTAGATTTCTTTGCGGCAATTTTTCGGCCGCCCTAACTGGGTAACGCCATCCCTTGTATACATTATGCCTGGCGCAGGCAGAATGTGGCGCAAGGGTTTACAAAGTGGCACAAGGCATGCATTGCGCCACTTTGTAAATATGGTGCAGTGATTTTGGCCTTGTTGGGACACATTAGCATTAAAAAAAATGATGCTAATGTGACACAAGGAGGTGCTAGGGGCTCTTAAATATGCCCCTCTGTGTCTATCCTACATCTTTACCTTACAGTGGACAGCATGAACATGAAGGGTAAAGGGAAAGACATGAGATGGGTTGACTAGGAAAGAGGTAAGGTGTGCACGAGAGCTGATTCGGTCACCCCGAGTCTGGCAGGATCCAAGGTCCCTGTACGCCATCAAACATTGGTGCCTATTCCCGTTCTCTGTATGTAAAAGCTCATGCGTTGTCAGAAGCTCCAAGGACCACTTGTTCTGTGAAGGTCCAATGTCAGGAAAGCAAAATATACAAATGGCATAGGAATTATTTGGGCAGGGGACCAAACATATTGCAAATAATTCCATCTTATGATGTAGTTGACCTATTGTATTGTGTTGATGTTTCAACTCCTAAAAGATTATTAAGTGAGTCATCATCAGGATAACATAATTTCAGTATCTGAGATTACTGCAAAATATAATACACAGATACACAATTTCGAATAACTTAACCATCAGCGGCACAACAAATGTGCAGGAAGTGTGTCCTCCTATGATTAAGAAATTAACTTACACAGTGAGGCCGCAAAAATCCTTCATTATTAAGGGCCTGATTACAACTTTGGAGGAGGTGTTAAACCGTCCCAAAAGTGACTGTAAAGTGACAGATTTACCACCAGCCGTATTACGAGTCCATTATATCCTATGGAACTCGTAATACGGCTGGTGGTATATCCATCACATTTGGGACGGATTAACACCTCCTCCAAAGTTGTAAGCAGGCCCTATATTTGCTGTATTACCAAAACATTTGATGAGATATGGGTGAATGATGCCAGAGGGCACGTGCACAGAAAAATGACCAACAGTTGATTGACCTACATAAAAACAGATCAACATTATTCCAGTTGATCCTATGACACGATGTGCAGAAGAAGGCATCAATTGGAGATATTAAATAACAGATTGAGAGCCCTATGTTCTCCAACCCCTAGGTTCTCCAAGTGTGAGAATGATGTCATCCATAGATAGCATAAGTTTGGAGTATCCTGCTACAGAGACTATGGCCCTCATTACAACATTGGCGGTAAAAGCCACTTACCGCCGTCCAGAAGACCGCCAACACACCGCCGCGGCCGCGGAATTCCGCCACAGCTATTATGACCCACATCTCGGAATCCGCCAAAATTCAGACACCCACACAAGTCCGCCACACCAAAGGTCAGTGATAAACTGGTGAAAACAAAACCTCCACCGTCACGCCAACAGAAATACGCCCACACTATCACGACACACGAATCCACGTGGCGGTCTTTCAACCGCGGTATACCATTGGCAGTACACACCGCCGCGCTCAAAATACACACTCTTACAAAACACAGCCACATTGGACAATTCAAAATACACACACCTGATACACATACACACACCACTCCCACACACCCATTACAATATAAAACACACACCCACATCACCCACAAACCCCTACAACCAAAAATTCAGAAAGAAGGCCAGAGAGAGACAGCACCAGCAAGAACAACAGCATCCACAGACACACAACACCATCACCCACACAACTTCCACGCACTTCACACAACACACCACTACATATCACCACACTTATCACCACACAATCCACCCCACACATCACCCACACCACCCCATGGCACGGCAAAGACATCCCAGGTTCTCGGAGGAGGAGCTCAGGGTCATGGTGGAGGAAATCGTCCGGGTAGAGAAACAGCTATTCGGATCACAGGTGCAGCACACCTCCATTGCAAGGAAGATGGAGCTATGGCGAAGAATAGTGGACAGGGTCAAAGCAGTGGGACAACACCCAAGAAATCGGGAGGACATCAGGAAGAGGTGGGACGACCTACGGGGGAAGGTGCGTTCCGTAGTCTCAAGACACCACCAGGCGGTTCAGCGGACTGGCGGCGGACCCCCACCTCCTCACCCACTACTAACAACATGGGAAGAGCAGGTCTTGGTGATTGTGCATCCTGAGGGCTTCGCAGGAGTCGGTGGAGGAATGGACTCTGGTAAGTCAAAGCTTTACTATTACATCCCCCACCCTACCTGCATGCTATCACATACCCCCACCCTCACCCAAAGCACCCCTACTCCTCACAAATGTCCCAACATCACAAACCACCCATCCCAACACCAAGCCCTGCATGCAACAACAAAGCATGGACACACATCACCAAAGCATGCCCACTGCACATACCCATACACCCCCCTAAACCATCATCACACAAGCTCCCACACAGGAATGCTAGCACTGGGGTACATGGTCACCCACCCATTGCACACACAGATTTAATAACCATCCTTTTATACCCCTGCAGGACCCCTACTCAACGTCACCGGACAGGAGGGTCCACACATGTCCACACCACCAACAGAAGAGGCCCACAGTGATGACAGCACCTCTGTCCAACTGGATCTAGATGACCAGCCCGGACCATCGGGGACCTCTGGACAGTCGGTTATCCTCACACAGGCACAGGCCATCACAGACCTTCCCCCCTCTGGAAACACCAGCACAGCACCCACCCAGCAGGCCCATACCTCCGTCCCCAGGACACGTCAATCAGCTGTGTGTCCACCACTACAGGTAACCCAGGATAACCCACCACCCCAACAACAATAGGGACCTGGGGGCAGTGGTAGTGGGTACACGGTCCAGGGGACGGAGGCACTGGAACACAGGGGAACTGGGAGGGCTGCTGTGCGACAGGGGGCGGACAGGCCAAGGGAAACCACTCTCCACGAGGCCCTCTCCTCCATCATGGGAGCCTACCACCACTCCCAGGAGACGATGGCAACGGTACTGGCCAAGTTTCAGGAGACCCAGCGCATGCAGGAGGAACAGTATATGGGCTTCAGGGAGGAACTCAGAACCATCAGCTCCACCCTGGGCACCATCGTAGGGGTGCTGAAGGAAGTACTCAACACCAGGAGGGACACTGTGGCACTACAAGGGGCCCCTGACACTAGCATGGACTATGAACTGCCTACCACCTCCGCTGGCGCTAGTGGACAGGGCGCCCCGCCACAGGACCACCACACCAGCACCCCACCCCCTGCAGAGGGAGAACCACCCCGCAAATGGTCCCTGAGATGCAGGAACAAGACAGAGCACGATGCCAAGACCCCGCCAAGAAATGAGACCACCCTGATTGTCATCCTGCTGTCCCACTTTGTCACCCTGTCCATAATTAAACTGCCCCAGCTCCACTTCCTATGCCCATTTGTGCAATGCACCTGTGAGACTAATAGACTGGACTCTGCCATGGACACTCCTCCGCCATCACCCCTCACCATTTCACTACCCCCTCCAATTTTGAGCATTTAAATAAACACACCTAAAGCACAAAATGATCTGGAGTCTGTCTGTGATTTCAAAATTGTGTATTAGCCATTACAGTGACAAAATGTTTTTTAAATAGTAATGTCAACATACCTATGTCACACAGCTCTAGTCCATGAGGAATCTAAGCAGATGTCACATAGTGGGACCCACATCTGTGAAACCATAAGGGAAAGTGACAACTCAGTGACCATACACTGGGTGAAAACGACAGACAGTAGAGAGGTAGTAGTGTTAAAGTACATGTAGTAGGCAGGTTTGTATTCTTACCTGTGTCTCACTGGAAATATTGCAGGATCACTGAGTCCCTGTTGTGCATGTCTTCTTCCACTGCTTCCTCGTCATCACTGTCCACAGGCTCCACAGCTGCAATAACACCTCCATCTGGACCATCCTCCTGCAGAAAAGGCACCTGGCGTCGCAAAGCCAAGTTGTGAAACACACAGCAGGCCACGATGATCTGGCACACCTTCTTTGGTGAGTAGAATAGGGATCCACCTGTCATATGGGGGCACCGGAACCTGGCCTTCAGGAGGTCGAAGGTCCGCTCGATCACACTCCTAGTTCGCCCATGGGCCTCATTGTAGCGTTCCTCTGCCCTGGTCCTGGGATTCCTCACTGGGGTTAGTAGCCATGACAGGTTGGGATTACCAGAGTCACCTGCAAATGGTGAGGGGCAACTGTTAGACACACACTAATCTGGAGGGATAAGCCCAGACCCAGACAACCATTCCCACTGACTTGCTTCCAGGTGCTCACCTAATAGCCACACACAGTGCCTCTGGAGTTGACCCATCACATAAGGGATGCTACTATTCCTCAGGATGTAGGCGTCATGCACTGAGCCAGGGAACATGGCATTCACATGGGAGATGTACTGGTATGCCAAACATAACATCTGTACATTCATAGAATGATAAGTCTTCCGGTTTCTGTACACCTGTTCACTCCTGTGGGGGGGGGGGACCAAAGCCACATGGGTCCCATCAATGGCACCTATGATGTTGGGGATATGTCCCATGGCATAGAAATCATCTTTCACTGTAGGCAAATCCTCCACCTGAGGGAAAACTATGTAGCTCTGCATGTGTTTCAGTAGGGCAGACAACACTCTAGACAATACGTTGGAAAACATAGGCTGAGACATCCCTGATGCCTTGGCCACAGTTGTTTGTAAAGAGCCACTTGCAAGGAAATGGAGCACTGACAGCACCTGCACTTGAGGGGGGATTCCTGTGGGATGGCGGATTGCTGACATTAGGTCTGGCTCCAACTGGGTACCCAGTTCCTGGATTGTTGCACGGTCAAGCCTGTAGGTGATTATCAAATGTTGCTCCTCCATTGTCGACAGGTCCACCAACGGTCGGTACACAGGAGGATGCTGCCATCTCCTCACATGTCCCAGCGGACGGTGCCTATGAAGGACAACAGCGAGCACAGAGTCAAACAACTCAGAGGTACGTCCCCACAGTTTACCCAGAACACCAATCATACACAAAAGGTGACCTGTATGTGTGTTGAGTCTAGGCCTAGGTATGTGTGACGCAGTTGAAAATGAAGCCATGTGGGCCCCTGAAATGGCGGCTGCCTGACCTCTGAAGTGGGACAATGGGATCTGAGGTAACTGCGCTGGCGTTGTACACCGTCGCGGTAGGCGGTCGAAGACTGCGGCACAATGCTGCATTGGTTAACATCGGACCCTATGGGTCCCAGGAGCCAATGACGATGTACGCCGGCGGTGACGGTACGCACCGACGCGGACGTGACCGCCATTTTCTATATGTTCAATCACTCGATACCTGATCTTCGACAGGAGAGGACCTACACTGCAAGTGCTGCTGTGACCTCGGTCTGGAAGAGACAATGGCTTGTGCGTCTGGGGAAAGGGCCCTGCCTTCACATCGGAGGAGTTGGAGAAGCTCGTTGATGGGGTCCTCCCCCAGTACACGCTACTCTACGGTCCTCCAGACAAACAGGTAAGTACACAGAGAGCATGTTGTATGGGCTATGCCTTTGTGGAGAGGGCTGGATGTAAGAAGGAAGGGGGCAGAGTGCTGCGTGCATGAAAGACGGTGAATGCATGTGCCACATGGCAAAGGTAGGGATGGGGGCCACTCACTTTGACGGTGCAGTTGGTAATGACTTCTCTTCTTCCCCTGTACATTTCATGTAGGTCAGCGCCCACCAGAAGAAAGATATTTGGCGTGCCATCGCCAAGGACGTCCGGACCCTGGCGGTCTACCACAGACGGAGCACCCACTGCCTGAAAAGATGGGAGGACATTCGCCGCTGGAGCAAGAAGATGGCGGAGGCTCAGCTGGGGTTGGCCTCCCAACGTGGGAGGGGTGCCCGTCGAACCATGACCCCCCTGATGTTCAGGATCCTGGCGGTGGCCTACCTGGAGTTGGATGGGCGCTTGAGGGCATCACAGCAGACACAAGGAGGTGAGTACACTCTCATTCAGCTGACTTTGCGCGCAGTGGAGTTGTCTGGGTGAGGCAGGAGGGCTGTGGGTTTCCCTAGGCCAGGGGGAGTTATGTAGGCTAGGCCCCTCCGTAAGGCTGGCCCTGTGGCACCCCACCCCACCTCTGTAGAGTGCCAAGTACAGCTATTCATGCCCCTGTGTCATCTATGTGTGCAGATGTCGTCCATAGCCTTGTAGGCCATTTCCCAGGAATTGAACTGTGGAGCCCAAGAGCGTGGCGCAGTGCAGGGGGCTTCTGTGTCTGTCTTTTCCGCCAACTGTAGCGGTAATCCATGCACTCAACATGTCTTTCTTCTGTCTCCCTCCCCCCCTTTTTGTGGTCTTCCTGTTCTTGTGTGCCTTAGCATCATCAGGCAGAGGAGCAGTGGTACCGGAGCATGAGGGAGCCGCATCCCACATGACCCTGGAGGGCGAGACTACGGACTCGGAATTCACCATTGGGACGGAGGGCGAGGGGAGCTCCACAGCGGGACAGGAGCTGAGACCAGCGACACGGACTCGTCCTCTGATGGGAGCTCCCTTGTGGTGGCGGCAACATCTGTGGCCCCGCATCTACAGGTACAGCCGCCACCCCCCCCACCAGCACCACCCTCCCAGCAACCCCTCAGCCTTCGCCCCGTGCCCGCTCACCCAGGAGGGTGGGCATCACCTTCGCCCCAGGCACCTCAGGCCCTGCCCCAGTCACCCCTGCTGCCCTCAGTGAGGAGGCCATTGACCTCCTCAGGTCCCTCACTGTTGGGCAGTCTACCATTTTGAATGCCATCCAGGGTGTAGAAAGGCAGTTGCAACAAACTAATGCATTCCTGGAGGGCATTCATTCTGGTCAGGCGGCCCTTCACCAAGCTTTTCAAACTCTGGCCTCAGCACTGATGGCAGCCATTGTCCCCGTCTCTAGCCTCCCCCCTCCAACTTCCTCCACCCAGACCCAATCCCCTGTACCTCTGCCTATCCCAAGCACACCATCAGACCAGCCTGCACACACTTCACCACACAAGGGAAGCTCAGGCAAACATAAGCACCACACATCCCACAGGCGCTCACGCAAGCAACACACACATGCAGACACACCAACATCCACTGCCTCCACTGTGTCCTCATCCTCATCGTCTCCCTCCTCCCTCCCAGTCTCGTCTACACTCACACCTGCATGCACTACCTCTACAGCCACTACGTCCCTCACCAGCACACCCACCAGCACACCCCGCTCACGTGCAGTCACCACCCCCACTACCATTCACAGGTCCCCTGTGTCCTCTCCCAGTGTGTCTGTGACGCCCCCTCCCAAGATACACAAACGCAGGCACACACCCACCCAACAGCCATCCACCTCACGACAGCCTCCAACGCACGCACCTGCACCCAAAGTCACCAAACGTACACCTCCTACTACCACCACCACTTCTTCCACTCCCAACCCCCTCCAGCTACCCGTCCCAGTGTGTCCAAAATAATTTTGATGTCCAGCCTTGACTTTTTTCCCACACCTCCCCCACCCCGTCCATCTCATAGGTCCCGAAGTAGCACCTCAGCCACAACATCTCCGGGACCAGTGGTGCCTGTAGTCACAGGTATGTGGAGTGCACCGGCCACCAGGACAGCCAGTGTGGCACGGAGCCACAGCACAGCAAGTCCCCCACCTGTGAAGCATCAGAAGTTGGCCAGTGCCCGGCGGGAGAGGTGAAAGACTCCAGCCACCAAAGCCGCTCCCAGGGGTCCCGTTGTGGGTGTGGAGTCAGCTGTGACACCTTCCAAGGTGGGGAAGGGCCACAAGAAAGCCAGCAAGTCTGGGAAGGGCTGCACGGCGGAGAAGACCGCCATCATCCCCGCTGCCCAGGAGGCCACCGCCAGCCCCAGCCCAGCTGCCCAGGAGGCCAGCCCCAGCCCAGCTGCCCAGGAGGACACCGCCAGCCCCAGCCCAGCTGCCCAGGAGGACACCGCCAGCCCCAGCCCAGCTGCCCAGGAGGACACCGCCAGCCCCAGCCCAGCTGCCCAGGAGGACACCCCCAGCCCAGCTGATCCATGAAGGACCGCCAGCACAAGCCCCGTTGGGCCATGAAGGACCGCCAGCACAAGCCCCGTTGGGCCATGAAGGACCGCCAGCACAAGCCCCGTTGGGCCATGAAAGACCGCCAGCACAAGCCCTGTTGGGCCATGAAGGTCCGCCAGCACAAGCCCCGTTGGGCCATGAAGGACCGCCAACTCAAGCCCCGTTTGGCCATGAAGGACTGCCAGCACAAGCCCCGTTGGGCCATGAAGGACCGCCAGCACAAGCCCTGTTGGGCCATGAAGGACCGCCAACTCAAGCACCGCTGAACAGGGCACCGCCGCTCCAAGCACTGCTGGTCCATGAGCGCCAAGGGCACTGACGCTACTGAGTCTGTCACGAGCAGGATGAAGCACTCTGGGAACCAGTCCCCCTTCAGAACCAGTGGAGACATCCATCTACTACCTCTGTCCTTCACAGGATGAAGCACTCTGGGCACCAGTCCCCCTCCAGAACCAGTGGAGACATCCATCCACTACCTCTGTCCTTCACAGGATGATGCACTCTGGGCACCAGTCCCCCTCCAGAACCAGTGGAAACATCCATCCACTACCTCTGTCCTTCACAGGATGAAGCACTCTGGGCACCAGTACCCCTCCAGAACCAGTGGAGACATCCATCCACTAGCTCTGTCCTTCACAGGATGAAGCACTCTGGGCACCAAGCCCCCTCCAGAACCAGTGGAGACTGTTATCCACTTGAGAGACTGTGGCTTTGCACTCCCCAGGATTGAACAGTGGGCAACCCACCCACTTGTTAGACTTGAGAGACTGTGGCGTTGCACTCCCCAGGATGTAACAGTGGGCAACCCACCCACTGTAGAGACTTGAGAGACTGTGGCTTTGCACTCCCCAGGATATGGCAGTGGGCAACCCACCCACTGTATAGACTTGAGAGACTGTGGCTTTGCACTCCCCAGGATGTAACAGTGGGCAACCCACCCACTGTAGAGACTTTAGAGACTGTGGCTTTGCACTCCCCAGGATGTAACAGTGGGCAAGCCACCCACTGTAGAGACTTGAGCGACTGTGGCTTTGCACTCACCAGGATTGAACAGTGGGCAACCCACCTACTGTAGAGACTTGAGGGATTGTGGCTTTGCACTCCCCAGGATTGAACAGTGGATTTGGCGTTGTGCACTCAAGCGGCTGAGGTGCCCCCCCTTTCCCTCCCCCTGAGGTGCCTGTTTAGTTGTTCTCTGATGCCCCTGCAGTGTTCTCTCCATCATGGTCGGGGATCTTGTGTGGGCCTCGCCCATACCGTGTGGTCCCAGTGTTCCAGACTTTCTTTGTGCAGTACCTGGACTTCTATGCCTGGTATTTATTTTGTACATGGTGTATATATATATTTCTGCCTACTTGTTTGTAATATATTCCGATGGTTACACTCATTTTCTTTGGTCTTTGCATTCTTCCAGGGGGGTTTGGGGGGTGTAACTGTGATGTATTGATATGCATTAGTGTGTGTGTTGTAGTGGGTGAGGGGGTGGGGGGTGGGAGTGTTGCGTGTGTGTGTCCCTGTTTTTTGACTCCCCCCTCCCCTGTGTCATAGGTGCAGTACTCACCGTGGTCTTCGCCGCCGGCGTTCGTGCTCCTGGTAGCGGAGCAGGAAGACTATCGCAGGTAGGATTTGGAGTTCCGGTTCCATGGTGTCCTCGTTCCTCGTGGAGTGTGTAGAGGTGAGCGTTTTCCCTTCGAAATTCCTTTTTCTGCCGTGTTTTTATCCGCGGTGTATCCGCCTCGGAAAAGGTGGCTGATTGGCCTGTCATAATAGTGTGGGCGATACATTGTCTCCTGTCTCTCTGTTGGCGGTGACCGCCGCGCTGTTTGTTTGTACCGCCGTGGCGGTCGGAGTGTTAAAGTGTCTTTCTTTGTTGGTGGTTTCCGCCACGGTCGTAATTGCAATTTTTTTACTGCCGGCCTGTTGGCGGTCTTACCGCCGCTTTAACACCGTCCGCCAGGGTTGTAATGACCACCTATCTCTTTTATGCTCTAAACCTGCTAATAGTTCCAGTACTAGCTGGAACAGAAGTAGAGAAAGGGGACCCTTGTTTCACACCTCTACAAATGGAATTGATGTCAAAGAGAAAATCTCTACAATATATTTGGGCTGATACCTCTGTATTAAGCCAGTTCACGTTGGCAAGAAATGAGGGACCAAGCAGTGGCGTAACCAACCTTGAGTCCCCTCCACTGCAAAGTTCATTGAGGGGTCCCCTACATACCCCTCTGACCCAGTCTGGGGCTCTCAGGCCAGGGTCCTGCTGTTCGCGCACAGTGCCAGCTGTGCTGAGGGGGCTCCCCTGCACCGCAGAGGCTGCAGGAGCTAATGTTACACCACTAGGACCAAGCCCTGCTATCTCCAAAGTCTGAAAAAATATCCGCATTCAACATGGTTGAAGGCCTTCTCTGCATAGACAACAAATGCAGATGTTTTCTCTAAATCAACTCTCACCTGAATAGGACATTGGAGGGAAGCTGTAGATTGATCCTGGCTGTATGGTCAGGAACAAACTTCACCTGCACGAAACTCGGGCTAACCTTCCTCAGTCAGGGACATCTTAAGGATTTTGGGGGCCCTGGGTCAATTGTATTTTGGGGCCCCCTGTTCGGATCAGCTTTGAGTTTATGATCCAATTTCAACTCTTTCATGCCATTTTACCAGGTCACTGGCACACTTGTACCAATTCTTAACGTGGTTACATCTAATATTCAGGGATAGTGACATGTGTTTTCAATATTGTAACACAGCAGCAGCTCACTAATATTACTACAAACAATCTCTGTGACACCCTCACATTTTTTATGTGAGGTCCTGTTTTGATCTAAAATAAATGATTTTTTATGGATGTAGCATGAAACATAAACACATTTTTCTGCAAATTGTAGTAGATTGTCACACATCACACTCATATTAAAAATAAATGAAAGGAAAACGATATTTAAAGCAAACTGTTTGGAGTCCTCGGCCAGAGCCCACTTTGTCCATGCCTTAAAACATCTGTGGCCTCAGTCACTGCTCGAACACTTTTACTTGAATCTTCCCAACAGTATTTATATGTGGGATGGGCTTCGTGCAAGCACATAATAATGGGTCTTTTCCTGGTTTGGGAGACAGATCTAATATTACCTTATTAGATTCATTATTTAGTGTGCAAATGGTCTGGGCCTCCTTAATATTTTTATACTATAGGTGCATTTGATTTCTCCTGAGCTTATAAAATTCACTGGGTATACCTTCCTCATCTGGTGTTTTGGTATAAGGTAAATTTGATATTACCTTTAATGTCTCTTCTATAGTTATTTCTCCTAATAGGCTCCTACCCTCCTCATAAAGAAGAGGAAAGATACAGACTGAATGCAATCTCCGCACGTGCCCACAAGTTGTCACTATGGTCTGAGTAGTAGAGTTCACATAAGTATTTTACAAATATCTCTGTGATTTCAACTCGGTGTGTGATGATATTGGTGCTAGAATCAAGGATATCGGGGATAGCGTCTTGTGGCTCCCTAGGTTTGAGTTTCACTGTTAGTCGATGCCCTGCATGCTCGCCCTGCTCATAAAGGCAGCACTAAACCCTGTTACAGCATATTCTGTTCTCAATGTACATAGGCGGTCATTCCTAGATTGGCGGGCGGCGGTCGCCGCCCGCCAAGCGGGAACCGCCAGAAGACCGTACCGCGGTCACAAGACTGCGGCGGTCATTCTGAGTTTCCCGCTGGGCTGGCGGGCGACCGCCAGAAGAGCCCCGAACCCGCACAGCGGGAAACCCCCTTCCACGAGGATGCCGGCTCCGAATGGAGCCGGCGGAGTCGAAGGGGTGCGACGGGTGCAGTTGCACCCGTCGCGATTTTCAGTGTCTGCCAGGCAGACACTGAAAATCTATGTGGGGCCCCCAGGGGCCCCACGACACCCGTTCCCGCCAGCCAGGTTCTGGCGGTGAAAACCGCCAGAACCAGGCTGGCGGGAAGGGGGTCGGAATCCCCATGGCGGCGCTGCTTGCAGCGCCGCCGTGGAGGATTCCCTGGGGCAGCGGGAAGCCGGCGGGAAACCGCCGGCTTCCCTTTTCTGATCGCGGCTTTACCGCCGCGGTCAGAATGCACCCGGAAGCACCGCCAGCCTGTTGGCGGTGCTTCCTCCGTCACCTACCCTGGCGGTCATAGACCGCCAGGGTAGGAATGACCCCCATAATGCCTTAAGATTAAATTTCATTTGTTCTAATAATTCTAATTTGTCTATTATTGGCTATCATAGCTAGCCATTTCTCCTCTACTCTTATTTCTAAGATAATTTGTACATCCCTGAACATGCTCTTAGTTAGGGCCGAGTTCTTCTTTCATATACCTCACATAGTTGCCTTTCCATCTGCCTACAGTGCTGAGGCATTCAAGTATTTATTGAGGTCTAAGTATGTATGTAAAGGTTTGCATAAAGTGGCATTTTCCATTGGTTGCACCTGGTTATATTCATACTCCGTTGTTTAAATCATGGTGCTGTATGGCCTAGTTTGAGGTTTAGTTGTATTGGTGATCCTGTCTCCACCCTCCAGAATAGCACAACAAGACTGTAATAGCATGACTGTATGGGGGTGGAGTCAGTGCTTGAAATGAAAAATTAAAGTGCAGGTACTCTGTGCCAGAGTACCTGCTTAAAAGGAACCATGTACATGTGATTTAAAAAAAGTGTATTATCTGTCTCCAGTGTGCAGTGTTCTCCAAAGGTCTTGGCAGTTATGATTTTCTATAATATCTTATAATAGAACCCTATCATTTGCAGTAATGTTATCTAACACGTCTATGTTCCAGCAAACTCCTTTCATCACTTGTGTGGGACTAAATTCAGAGAGATTTTTGAGAGGTTGGAATGTGATTTGGCTGTTTTGGAGGTATGTATTTCAGAAAATGATTGCCACCCCCATCTTTGAGGGAATTAGAAAATATTGGAGGTCTTTGTGGCATCTGTAGGTTTTGGTGGTTTGTTTCTACTAAGCGCTCTACCAAAGCAGTCTGTGAGTGATTTGTTTCCTGTGTCCGACCTACGTTGGGGGATTTTGGCGCTAAGTAAGACAGGCCCATATCCGGCGCAGTTTTGCGTAAAAAATATTACCGCCGGCTAACGCCATTTTGGTGCGCCGTGCGGGCGTCATATTTATACTTTGACGCACGGCGGCGCAAACAACAGGTGGGAGTCATTATTTTTGACACACACCGCGGCGTCAAGTCGTAAAGGAAAACAACGTTAACGCAGCGGAAATGACTGTGGGTCGATGTACGACACCGCAAACCGGATATGCACCGTTTTCTTTTTACGCAATAGCGTCAAAAAACCCAGCGAACACAGCCATTTCACTAGAGGAGAGCCAAAATGGATCCCAGATGCCACTATAGACCCCAGGAAGATGACAGCAGACCAGGAACCAGCCAGGAGGACCCACACAAGAACCAGGACACATTTAAGAAGAAAAGAAAGTGTTGCTTTAGTGCAGAGGAACAGGAAATTCTGGTTAAAGAGGTGACCGAACACCAGCACCAACTGTTTGTCACATCAAAGTTGCCAATCAGTAGGAGAGAGGCCATATGGCAACAAATTGTCGACAAGATTAACAGTGTGGCTCAAGTACGCAGAACAGTCATCGAGTGCAAGAAACGCTAGCATGACTGCAAGCGCAGGACCAAGGAAAAGATGGCCAGGAACAGGAAGGCAGCACTGCAGACTGGAGGTGGGAGTCCAGCACACCAGGAGCCCCTGAACCACATGGAGGAGATGGTCGCAGCCGTCATCCCTGAGGAGATCGTCACAGGGATTCAAGGACAGGACAGCACAGACTACCACGAGACTACGCACATGCAGGGTAAGTCGCATGGGGAATTATAATGCAATAATGTTAACTGCAACCGGGGGGGGGGGAATACCTACTACACATTGCATGTAAGTCATCATATACATGGAGTGGCATGGGTAAAGGGGCACGGCATGGGGCCATTGGCCTGCACAGACAGAAGCTGGGGCACACCATTACACTACACCAACAACAGTCCCATGGGGGCATGCTGTCATGCCAACGATGGAGCAAAGGGAAAGCCACGACAGGAGGGAAGGCCACTACGTCAAACTGACATCCTGGCACACGTCAGCCAACATATCCCCTACATTAACTAGGGCCCTATTAGCAATCCTCTAGCCATACCGACAACTGCAATGTAACTGCGGCAACAGTTGCCACTACCACCTCTGCTCTGTGTGCAGCTCAAGTAGCCAATGGCAGTAACCTCCCCATGGATCATACACACCGAAATTAGGGGGTGAGGATGACAACTGCAACAATCCCCAGAAATAAGACAAAGGCCCCAGTACTCTCAAATGTCAATGCCCATAGTTGTCACAAACATCAGCCAATGTAAACAACAATAGGAGCTACACAGCACTAAGGACACACCCATGCTGCATATGTCAGGGTCCATCCTGTGCCTGGGTAACAAGGCAACATCCCAAATGTCATACTGCTCAGACAACAGCATTGAGGAGGGGACACATGTAACTGGTCACTGAAATACACCTGCACAGTCAGAGGAGGAAATAGGACACAGATACGACTATCAGGGCAATCCATTGTAACACACATTCCCCAACATCAGCAGGACACATTACCAATGTCAACATCCATATCGGATCATAACATTGCCATGCATAGGATATGCCACATGTCAATTACATTTAAGTCGATGTGAACAATTAGGGATTGGGGCAGGTCCTGATAGTTAAGTGTGCTGCCAGGGCCATCAGTACACCCACAGCCAGTGAAAGGTCTCACCATGAGAATGGATGTACACGGAGGGTCGAGTAGGAAAAGGAGGTGGCAATTCTCTATTTGGCAAAAATCAACCCCTAGAGGCGATGAGGCTGACAAGTCTGATAACTCAATAACATACATTTGACACACAGGTGGGCCATAGGCCTGGAAGAATGCCCATCTGAAGGACTGGAGAAATTAACACAAAACAAGATCACAAAGTGAATTCATCAAAAGGCAGGCACGTCACATTAAAATTGGCACAACACAGACACACTAATTGCACCCTGTTTCATTGCAGAGGAAGATGGATCTCCTGCCGATATGCTTGTCCCAGATTTCCCTGATGACATGGATGAAGAGCCGATAAACATTCCCCAGGAGACCATCCAAAAGGTCCTTGAAACCCTCCAGACCCCACCTTCTGTCACAAGGAGGAGCACAGAACAAGCAGCCATCGCAGAGGAACCACCCACCACCCCAATTGTAAGACCTGCCAGCTCCAATACAGCTGAGGACTCAGACGACACTGGCACCAGCTTTGAGAAAGCTGTAGTTGGAGTACAGTGGGAGCTGGCCAAGGAGGTGCTGGTGGGGATGCAAAATATGACAGCCAGCCTAGAGGGGGTGCGTTCGTGCATGATGTCATCTGCAGATCAGGCAGCAGCTATGCAAGCCCTAACATCTATCTTGTAGGAACTGCAGAAAACCCAGTAGGAAATCAGCACAGCTGTAATACAGTTGACCCAACACCTACAACAGCAATCCTGTCAACGCGTGCACGAAGGCAACATTGAACCCCTCAGGGCCGACCTGGCTGCCTACCATCATGATGTGGCTGCTATTCTCAAGAACCAGCAGATACTCCTTGCTGCAGTACTGCCCTTAAGACCTTCACAGGGAGCAGCGACCGGGATGTCTGACTCCTCGTCTTCTAACACTGAGGTGTGTGTTTCCCCTTCACAACCAACAACAACAAGGACAGAAGAGGCAACACACACATCAGAAGAAGAAGACATGGAACAGATCACTTTCACACGGAAAAGTACCCGGAAGCACTAGTCCCTGCCACATGGCCAACTATTACCAAGGTCCTGCGCTTTAGAACATGCCAGTCTTACAACTCTACTTAATGACTGTTCTGCTTACCACTGTATATCTTGTCAGCCTGTCCAGTGATTGTCTCTCTCTTACTCATTGGCAAATCCTGTCCCTCTGCACTGTCTGAAACATCACCCCAGCATGTCAAAAGCATTTCTGTAACCCCTTGTGTAGGATCACAATGCAAGATGTCACTCCAATGTACAGATAGCACTACAGCACTTTTCAATAAATAGCACTTACACAACAAATCTGTCTCTGGGTAATGTGACATATCAACTGTGCATTAGATAACTGAAATGTGCCTACTGTCAAATTACATAGCTTGTCAATACAACTGTCCTTATATTATGTAGTGTGATAATTCTGCACAGTGCCCATGATTGCATCATGCTCTGCCCATCCTGAGGGACATATCTGATGGAGTGAGAAACCATACACCATCATGCTGTGTTGGACAGAAGAATGCTTCCTCAGGGGATATCTAAGTCATCAAATAGTGGCTGCAAAATGTTGTCACCATGCAATACTAACACATATAACAGTGCACACAAATCTAAGCAAACACTACAAAAACTGCATGAATGAAGCTGTCTGAGTTTACATACTAATAGGTACTCATGCTGAACTGTGTCACAAATGACGTATGTGAGTCATGAAGACAAGAATACAGAAGTGCCTACGAGAACTCATCTTATAAGGGTGTCCTTGATCATCACACTGCAGTCAGACCTAAAACTGTTCCCCCAATACCAAGTCTGGAAGCACTGTTTGTGACTTAGAAAACATACTTATCGACAGAAACACATTGGGATCCATATTAACTGTGATTGGTGGTTGCAACAAATGGTGGAAACTTTGCAAGGTAGCTCTGGGGTAGCTGCCAATCTTACAGCTCAGTTAGGATTTGTTTGTAGCATAGGACACAAATGTAATAGAACAACATTCATGTACTCTAATTCCAAGCCCATGTTCAAGTAGCATTTAACACATACTGTTAAGGGTTAACTATATATTTATTAAATGCTAATCACAGAAGAGGAAACTGAGGGAAAAGTCTTACCTACCCTAATCTACCCTGACTACTCATTACCCACAACTGTCCCCAACTAACCTAAGCTACACTCACTTATCACATGTAACGAAACGTTCTAAACATCTACCCCCCACCCCACTTATGAGACGGGGCACATGGATGACAACACATACTAGCCTAAACACATACTATACTATCCTAAACAAATATATATTTTTTGTGTTTCTTTTTTTTTTTTTTTTTTTTTTAACACACAAGAACCCCAACATAGCCCCCCACCCACACATGTGATAAGTAAAAAATAGAAACAAGCAGGCCCCCCCACCCCACACTCACTAACACTAACTAAACTAACAGCCTATACTAACCTAACACTAAGCCCCCTAAGCCCACTAACTATAAGAACAAGGAAAGAGGAGGGAGGGGAGGGTATCATGTCCATCAAATAAAGTGTCTAGAGGTTGGCCCTCCGGAGGGTGTTCTTAATATCCTTGACCCGCCGTTTAATGTGCCGCACATCCCGGATCAGGTGGCTCACCTTGCGCAGCACTTTGTCCATCTTATGTTCAAGTCTGTTGAAGGCTGCAGGGTCAACAGATGGAGCATTGGCAGTCTGTGTACCGGTGGAGGAGGTCTGTGTGGGCTATCCTGCACCGGTGGCAATGCTGGGGCTAGGAAGTCCTGCAGATGTTGGATCAACAGTGGCAGCTGTGGGTGGGGCCACCTGGCTCTGATTGGTGGTTGTGGTGGCTGTGGTGGGCAAAGTAGGCTGAAATTCACAGACCTGGTCTGGAGTCATGTTAGCTGCTGTGAAGACAAATGCAGATATGCTACATTAGTAACTGCATTGTGTGAAACGGCACAGTAAGTTAATCAGACATTACATCTACTGTACTTGTAACAGCTCATATCACGATACAGAGCATTGAATGTCCCTGAGGAAGTATATGGCAGGCCAGACAACAAAGGTCACATCACACAAAGCACATCCATAACCCACAAGATGGGTAACAACTGGCTTTGACTTTCAATCTGAGTTCTGACAGTTATCATCTAAGAATCATGCTGCATATCCTCCACCAAGAGCTGGGCTACAAATGTCAGTGTACGGAAAGCAAAACTAAAGCCACATGGTCTGCAAGTTGTAACTGGACTTGCCAGTATAGTACCAATTGCCAAACCTGAGTGTGTATACTAGGTTCCAACCAAACCGTCACTTATTCACATGTATGTGTAACATAATGGTAGCATCAGTACTAGGTACCCCATTCACAAACCCATGGCCGTGTTTGAGGGGGGTGGTGGATACACAACTATAATTTGCCAACAACCTGTACACCGAGGAGTGTATAGGAAACCCCACACATGTTTGTCTCTACAGACACACCACTGGTAAGGTCTATCTACAATTAGGAGTCAGCAAACCCTAGAGCACTCATAGGGTCAGACATGTCAGGAAATGCAGAACTTAGTACACAACATATACTTCCAGTGAGGCCTGACTTACATCAGACACAGAGTTGCTAGAACACCCATGATCATGAATTGCATGCACACCTAGGCCATTGCACTCAGGTTCCACAGACTTGATGCACTACATGTGGAAGTACATGCTGCTAGGAGGTTCTACCTATTGTTTCAAACTTACGTAGGTAAATAGAGAAGCAGATGTCTATTGGAAAGCTATTAGCTCTACCAATCTTAGAGAATGTGGGTCTGACAGGCTGACTAAATTGGGGCTTACTTCCATTGCGACTCTTGGTGATACAAGTGTCATACACATGACTATCCCCTGTACTCACAGTGGGGCCTACAGGGATGTCCTATAATCCCTACATGATACCATTGGATACTGTTGGACCTGGCTTTTTGACAGGGAGATCCCCAAACTTTTTGCCTCCTTCCTCCTATTTTTTTCTGACCTGTTGTTGTTGGCTTTTGACCTCTGAGCACTTTACCACTGCTAACCAGTGCTAAAGTGCATATGCTCTCTGTGTAAATTGTACTATTGATTGGTTTATCCATGATTGACTATTTAATTTACCTGTAAGTCCCTAGTAGAGTGCACTACATGTGCCTAGGGCATGTAGATTAAATGCTACTAGTGGGCCTGCAGCACTGGTTGTGCCACCCACCTCAGTAGCCCCTTAACCTTGTCTCAGGCCTGCCATTGCAAGGCCTGTGTGTGCAGTTTCACTGCCACTTCGACTTGGCATTTAAAAGTACTTGCCAAGCCTAGAACTCCCCTTTTTCTACATATAAGTCATCCCTAAGGTGTGCCCTAGGTAACCCCTAGAGCAGGGTGCTGTGTAGGTAAAAGGCAGGACATGTACCTGTGTAGTTATATGTCCTGGTAGTGTAAAACTCCTAAATTCGTTTTTACACTACTGTGAGGCCTGCTCCCTTCATAGGCTAACATTGGGGCTGCCCTCATACACTGTTGAAGTGGCAGCTGCTGATCTGAAAGGAGCAGGAAGGTCATATTTAGTATGGCCAGAATGGTAATATAAAATCCTGCTGACTGGTGAAGTCGGATTTAATATTACTATTCTAGAAATGCCACTTTTAGAAAGTGAGCATTTCTTTGCACTAAAAACTTGTTGTGCCCTTCAATCCACGTCTGGCTAGGTTTAGTTGACAGCTCCTTGTGCATTCACTCAGACACACCCCAAACACAGGGTACTCAGCCTCACTTGCATACATCTGCATTTTGAATGGGTCTTCCTGGGCTGGGAGGGTGGAGGGCCTGCCCTCACACAAAGGACTGCCGCACCCCCTACTGGGACTCTGGCAGACAGGATTGAGCTGAAAGGGAACTTGGTGCATTTCTTAGAGACTCTTTGAAATCACCCCCACTTCAAAGGCACAACTTAGTATAAAACAGGGCCTCTGCCCTACCTCATCAGACACTTGCTGGAGAAGAAACCTGAACCAGAAACTACATCCTGCCAAGAAGAACTGCCTGGCTGCTCAAAGGACTCGCCTGTCTGCTTTCTCCAAAGGACTGCTGTCTTGCTGTTGCCCTGCTGCCTTGCTGAACTCTTGTCTGGCTGTAAAAGTGCTCTCCAAGGGCTTGGATAGAGCTTGCCTCCTGTTCCTTGAAGTCTCAGGACCAAAAAGACTTCTTCCTTTCACGTGGACGCTCCGTGCGCCGAAAATTTCGACGCACAGCTTGTTTCGCGGCGAGAAACACGCCGCACACCGACGCTGATCAACGCGACGCACTCGGGACGATCGAGACTTCGACGCACAACCTCGCAAGGACAAAGCCGCCCGACTTCCAAGGAGAAATCGACGCGACGCCTACCGTGAGTGCGAAACTTTGACGCACGGCCTCGCAAGGACAACGCCGCCCGACTTCCAAGGAGAAATCGACGCGACGCCTGCCGTGAGACCAAAATTTCGACGCACGGCCTCGCAAGGACAACGCCGCCCGACTTCCAAGGAGAAATCGACGCGACGCCTACCGTGAGATCGAAACTTCGACGTGCAGCCCCGCAGAACGACGCGCAGCCGGAAAATAAGCAGGAGAATCCACGCACAGACCCGGGACATCTGGTAATCCTCGCGATCCACAAAAAGAGACTATCTGCGTGCCGGAAAACGACGCCCGACTTCCCCGCGTGGAAAAGAACGACGCAAGTCTGTGTGTGCTGAGCGGAAAACGACGCACACACCCCTTTTTCCACGCATCTCTTCTCCTGTGGCCCTCTGAGGAGATTTCCCACCAGAAACCAGGTACTCTGTGCTTGAAAGACACTTTATTGCTTTTTAAAGACTTAAAGACTCTTAATATCACTTTTCAGTGATATCTTTACAAATTCGTATTGCAACTTTGATCGTTTTGACCTACAATTATCCAGATAAATATTCTATATTTTTCTAAACACTGTGTGGTGTATTTTTGTGGTGTTATACTATGGTGTTGTATGATTTATTGCACAAATGCTTTACACATTGCCTTCTAAGTTAAGCCTGACTGCTCGTGCCAAGCTACCGGAGGGTGAGCACAGGCTGATTTTGGATTGTGTGTGACTTACCCTGACTAGAGTGAGGGTTCTTGCTTGGACAGAGGGCAACCTATCTGCCAACCAAAAACCCCATTTCTAACATTGGTGATCAGCGGTGAGGATAGGACTTGTGTTTGTGCAGTGACATACAGTGGCAAACTCAAAACATGTGAGAACTGCATTCCCACTCATGGAACAAGTGAAAAGCTTGCCCAACGCATCACACCTTGCTCTGCGTCCAACTCACATGAGTCCATAACCAGCACATACAACACATAACAGACATATCAACACTTACTGGAGTGGTCGGGGTCCTCAAATGTCGCCACCTCTCCCACAGTGTAGAGTGCCGGTCCACCTGTAAGGTATGGAAGGAAAAATTGCTCAAAATCTGTGCACAGTGCAACAATTTCATAAACATATACAATGTGTAGGCTGAATACGGAAATGGCAGCCTTTCAGACATGATGGTACTGCATCTGATATATCACGGCCAACTTGTACATAGCATGGGTCTCCTGTGACAGTTACACACATACATTGGCCCTAACTATCATGTGGTTGCAAACATGCCCATAATTGGTGAGCACTAAGAAATATGGAGTGTAATCGTCTCATCATGTGCATCCAAGAGAGACATCCAAAGCCTGGTTACTTGAGGACTGCATTACCAGTCAAACATGCCTTGTGGCAATGACACATTTATTGCACATAGGCCTAATGTACAGAGGGAGGGGCAGGGACTCTCGTAAGCCATCCTGTTGGTACAGTTTAGTCAATTGATGTGGCCCAGCTATGGTGATTTGCACCAATCATGGAGATGTGAAGCCATGTGCATACACTTGGACTGCCATCCATATTTGGAATGTGGCTCAATTAATTCCAACAAACATCTTAAGATGTTAGCTGAGGGCACCTTACACCTTTTCACTATGTTTTCAAATCAAGAACTGACATGTATCCAAAAAGATCAAGGAACACAATAATCCCACACATTCATAGTACTTCTGTGAACAATTTCCTTCCACACTCACCAGACTCACATGAGACAAATGTCTGAGCCACTTTGCTATTATCAATTGACGTGAAGGAAGCACTCATTTTCTGCATCATGTAGTGATTCTAAAGTAGTCTAGCAATTGCGTCAACATAGTTGGCCTAAATGTTGGTACATCTGTACTACATGATTGGCTCCTATTTTGTTAGCTGATCTGACAAAAAGGCCGCACCAATTTCCTTCATGGAAAAGTAACCTGTAAGATTGCTGAGCACGTGCTACCTGAGAGCTAGTTATTGTGATCCTTGTCATAGTGCATCAATGATCCCCGTATATTTCCCCAGCATTACACACAGTCAGCAAGTTAGTTGGCAGACATTGCACTAATCCCCTGATGTCACTACAGAGCATTTAATCGTGCACATTAACATAAGTCGTACTCACCAACATTGCGACCAATCATGATTCCCAGGTGGTCCAAGAGATCTTGCTCCCTGGTGATGAGGTCAGCCCAGCGGTGCTTCAGCTGGTGGTCACTCCTCTGGCTGGCATACACACGCTGCAGGTGATGCAGCACCTTTTCCCACCGGATTCTGCACGCCTCTGTTGGATACCCCTGATGACCCTGCCCCCTGCCTGGATCATGAGCAGCAAGAAATGTGTCACCAGCCAGATGAAGCCCCCCAACTCCTCTTCCCCCATCCTGCCAAGACGTGGCCTACCAGACATACTTATAATTGAAGATAAGGAATAGGGGTACAAGAAAGCGGAAAAGGGTGAAAGGAGGGGTACAAAGACAGAAAAAAAGTAAACCTAAACACTAAAAGAGCCCAACTATCCCCAAACTATCACTACCCACAACAGACTCCCACAAACAAGAAAAGCACAAGATAAATGGACAAATGTAGACAAAACACAGTACTACAGTATACACAAACAATATTTATTTCACAAAAGGACTTTACAGATAGCACACAGGACAAAAACAGCAAAAAATCTACACAGCCACACTCTCTACACAGCCACACAGTCTAGAAGGATCATAGACTGCAAAGTGAAAGTGAAAGTACACCCACTGTACATGATCTGTAAACAGGATATCCTATTACATCACTTCCTGTATGAAAAGTCCCACCTTTTTCGCATTATGCGTCATTTTTTGTTTACCAAAACTGTATTTGCGTAATTTTTTTTGACGCACAGAAGTGAATATTAACCCGCATCCACATAATGGTACATGGACCGTACAAATATCTGGATGCGGGCTAAATTTCACTCCTGTGCGTCAAACAAAATGACGCAAATACAGTTTTGGTAAACAAAAAATGACGCACAACGCTAGGGACGTCAAAATTACAGTGCATTAACTGGTTTGGGGCATTTTTTCTTGTTTTTTGGTTATTTTACATTTGGAACACATCAGAGATTGGCTAATTGAAGACAGTATGGTATTGATGGTGTATGTTCACATGTGTGACATCATACTGCAGCAGAACATCATCCACTACACCCTTCACAGTATTTTTACAGTTGGCTGACGCAATAGATGGTCATAAGTGTGGCCTCCATATATGTGTTGCACAAATTGTGCATGTTTGGCATAAGGAGAGGATAGCAATGTGACGCACATATGTACAATACCTAAATGCCTTTGGCTCAAAGGGTGTGCTTTGACAACTAATGTGTTGGTTGACCAAATGTGTGTGTATCACATGAAGAATAATTGTACATATGGTTGTATGAATGTGACGTCCATGTGTCCAATCCTTAGATGCAAGTCAAATTGAAAAAGAGCAAGGGCATGTGTTAGTCATACATGTAACAACACCCGTAAAGTGTACTTCCAAGTTTTAGGGTCACGTAGACACCACATGTGACATAGCATGCACCAGATGAATGGCAGACGCTTGTTCATGTCAATGGTCCACATTTTCTACATCCTATGTCCTAGAGTATTGGTAAGAGCTTCCTAGGCACTAGTTGGTGAATCCCACAGTGAGTCATACACATGCATTGAGGAAGTGGGTACCATGTTGTTTGCACAGACAGACAAGGGTGAATCTCATATGTATGATGACACCACAGTTGAGGCCATAGAAGTGAGCCCCAACTATCAAGTGGCTGTGGTGGACCAGCATACAAGACAGCACGTGTCCACATATTTCCAGTGATCAATTGCACATAGGTGTCTTGTTCATGTGTGTGGTCCAATGATGATCTTGTAGATTGTTTGGGGTGTAATTTGTCACAGTTCGGTCCAGGACTCATCATGAGTCAGTGGCAGCTATTCCTGTAACTACTGAGTATCCTTGGTTGATCAATGTGAGTAAAGTAGATGTGGACATGTGAACCAACATGTGGATGGTCCCACCCTGTCACTAAAGACGTGTAATGAGACAGTCAACAGGGCAACCTTGGTGTGCTGAGTGAGATAATGTCTCAGGTGTCATGATCCGGCAGGTGTTGTTACAACATTTGTACACAGATTGGTGTAGGAGGCTGGACTGGCTTGTAGTGAGTACCAAGGGGTACTTACACCTTGCACCAGGCCCAGGTATCCCTTATTAGTGTAGAGGGGTGTCTAGCAGCTTAGGCTGATAGAAAAGGTAGCTTAGCAGAGCAGCTTAGGTTGAACTAGGAGACGAGTGAAGCTCCTACAGAACCACTAGTGTCATATGCACAATATCATAAGAAAACACAATACACAGAGATATACTAAAAATAAAGGTACTTTATTTTTATGACAATATGCCAAAAGTATCTCAGTGAGTACCCTCAGTATGAGGATAGCAAATATACACAAGATATATGTACACAATACCAAAATATGCAGTAATAGCAATAGAAAACAGTGCAAACAATGTATAGTCACAATAGAATGCAATGGGGGCACATAGGGATGGGGCAACACAAACCATATACTCTAGAAGTGGAATTCGAACCACGAATGGACCCCAAACCTATGTGACCTTGTAGAGGGTCGCTGGGACTGTAAGAAAACAGTGAGGGTTAGGAAAATAGCCCACCCCAAGACCCTGAAAAGTGGGTGCAAAGTGCACCTAAGTTCCCCAAAGAGCACAGAAGTCGTGATAGGGGAATTCTGCAAGAAACAACAACACCAGCAATGCAACAACGATGGATTTCCTGACGAGGGTACCTGTGGAACAAGGGGACCAAGTCCAAGAGTCACAATCAAGTCGGGAGTGGGCAGATGCCCAGGAAATGCCAGCTGTGGGTGCAAAGAAGCTGCCACCGGATGGTAGAAGCTGAGGATTCTGCATGAACGACAAGGGCTAGAAACTTCCCCTTTGGAGGATGGATGTCTCACGTTGCGAAGAGTTGTACAGAAGTGTTTTCCCGCAGAAAGACCACAAACAAGCCTTGCTAGCTGCAAGGGTTGCAGTTAGGGTTTTTGGATGCTGCTGTGGCCCAGGAGGGACCAGGATGTCACCAATTGCGTGAGGGGACAGAGGGGGCGTCCAGCAAGACAAAGAGCCCACTCAGAAGCAAGCAGCACCCGCAGAAGTGCCAGAACAGGCACTACGAAGTGGAGTGAATCAGTGCTCACCCGAAGTTGCACAAGAGAGTCCCACGCCACCGGAGGACAACTCAGGAGGTCGTGCAATGCAGGTTAGAGTGCCGGGGACCCAGGCTTGGCTGTGCATGAAGGAAATCCTCGGTGAGTGCACAGGAGCCGGAGTAGCTGCAAAACACGGGGTTCCCAGCAATGCAGTCTAGCATGGGAAGGCAAGGACTTACCTCCACCAAACTTGGACTGAAGAGTCACTGGACTGTGGGAGTCACTTGGACAGAGTTGCTGAGTTCAAGGGACCTCGCTCGTCGTGCTGAGAGGAGACCCAGAGGACTGGTGATTCAGTTCTTTGGTGCCTGCGGTTGCATGGGGAAAATTCCATCGACCCACGGGATATTTCTTCGGAGCTTCTAGTGCAGAGAGGAGGCAGACTACCCCCACAGCATGCACCACCAGGAAAACAGTCGAGAAGGCGGCAGGATCAGTGTTACAATGTCGCAGTAGTTGTCTTTGCTACTTTCTTGCAGTTTTGCAGGCTTCCAGCACGGTCAGCAGTCGATTCCTTGGCAGAAGGTGAAGAGAGAGATGCAGAGGAACTCTGATGAGCTCTTGCATTCGTTATCTAAGGAATTCCCCAAAGCAGAGACCCTAAATAGCCAGAAAAGGAGGTTTGGCTACCTAGGAGAGAGGATAGGCTAGCAACACCTGAAGGAGCCTATCAGAAGGAGTCTCTGACGTCACCTGCTCGCCCTGGCCACTCAGGGCAGTCCAGTGTGCCAGCAGCACCTCTGTTTCCAAGATGGCAGAGGTCTGGAGCACACTGGAGGAGCTCTGGGCACCTCCCAGGGGAGGTGCAGGTCAGGGGAGTGGTCACTCCCCTTTCCTTTGTCCAGTTTCGTGCCAGAGCAGGGCTGAGGGATCCCTGAACCAGTGTAGACTGGCTTATGCAGAGATGGGCACCATCTGTGCCCATCAAAGCATTTCCAGAGGCTGGGGGAGGCTACTCCTCCCCAGCCCTGACACCTTATTCCAAAGGGAGAGGGTGTAACACCCTCTCTCTGAGGAAGTCCTTTGTTCTGCCTTCCTGGGCCAAGCCTGGCTGGACCCCAGGAGGGCAGAAACCTGTCTGAGGGGTTGGCAGCAGCAGCAGCTGCAGTGAAACCCCGGGAAAGGCAGTTTGGCAGTACCCGGGTCTGTGCTAGAGACCCGGGGAATCATGGGATTGTCTCCCCAATACCAGGATGGCATTGGGGGGGCCATTCCATGATCTTAGACATGTTACATGGCCATATTCGGAGTTACCATTGTGAAGCTCTACATAGGTAGTGACCTATGTATAGTGCACGCGTGTAATGGTGTCCCCGCACTCACAAAGTCCGGGGAATTGGCCCTGAACAATGTGGGGGCACCTTGGCTAGTGCCAGGGTGCCCACACACTAAGTAACTTAGCACCCAACCTTTACCAGGTAAAGGTTAGACATATAGGTGACTTATAAGTTACTTAAGTGCAGTGTAAAATGGCTGTGAAATAACGTGGACGTTATTTCACTCAGGCTTCAGTGGCAGGCCTGTGTAAGAATTGTCAGAGCTCCCTATGGGTGGCAAAAGAAATGCTGCAGCCCATAGGGATCTCCTGGAACCCCAATACCCTGGGTACCTCAGTACCATATACTAGGGAATTATTAGGGTGTTCCAGTATGCCAATGTAAATTGGTAAAATTGGTCACTAGCCTGTTAGTGACAATTTGGAAAGAAATGAGAGAGCACAACCACTGAGGTCTGATTAGCAGAGCCTCAGTGAGACAGTTAGGGGGTCATTCTGACCCCGGCGGTCAGAGACCGCCGGGGCCAGGGTCGGCGGGAGCACCGCCGACAGGCCGGCGGTGCCCCGCAGGGCATTCTGACCGCGGCGGTTCGGCCGCGGTCAGATGCGGAAAACCGGCGGTCTCCCGACGGTTTTCCGCTGCCCTTGTGAATCCTCCATGGCGGCGGAGTGCGCTCCGCCGCCATGGGGATTCTGACACCCCCTACCGCCATCCTGTTCCTGGCGGGTCTCCCGCCAGGAACAGGATGGCGGTAGGGGGTGCCGCGGGGCCCCTGGGGGCCCCTGCAGTGCCCATGCCAATGGCACGGGCACTGCAGGGGCCCCCGTAAGAGGGCCCCACTTTGTATTTCAGTGTCTGCTATGCAGACACTGAAATACGCGACGGGTGCCACTGCACCCGTCGCACCTTCCCACTCCGCCGGCTCAATTCTGAGCCGGCGTCCTCGTGGGAAGGATGATTTGCCCTGGGCTGGCAGGCGGCCTTTTGGCGGTCGCCCGCCAGCCCAGAGCAAATCCCAAAATACCCTCAGCGATCTTTCGACCGCGGAGCGGTATTTTGGTAGGGGAAGTCTGGCGGGCGGCCTCCGCCGCCCGCCAGACTCAGAATCACCCCCTTAGTCATAACACAGGTAACACATACAGGGCACACTTATGAGCACTGGGGCCCTGGCTGGCAGGGTCCCAGTGACACATACAATTAAAACAACATATATACAGTGAAATATGGGGGTAACATGCCAGGCAAGATGGTACTTTCCTACAGTTGGCCTCTGCACTTCCCACTGCATCTGGGAACATCATAGCCTCTGTGCTGATTATTCTCGCAGCTATTCACCACACACGGCCCATTACTATGTTGTGCGCACTGTGATGCTGTGTGTGAACTGTCATGGTCCTGACATTTGTGTAATATTCAAGGACATTATCAGAGGTTGCTGGTTGTGCTGAAAGCCCTGTACCCAATCCCTGCTTACAGCCCTGGGACACTGTCACACTTTGTCATTCATGCATAAATGCAACCCAGGCAAGGGATGGGCTATGAATTTTGCTTTTCCAAGAGGATGTAACTCAAAAGGTACAGTTAAAAGGCAGATGATGCTATACAAGGTATTTGGGTATTAGTGGAAAAGAAGCCCATGCCCAATGTCCCCCTGATGAATGAGAGGTTTGCTAACGCAAGTGTGGTACATATGTAGACACAGGGATACTTTAGTGTGACGCACAGACAGTTGCTAGTCAGGCTGACAGAATGCAAGGTGATTCAGGATCCAGTTACTTGACAAGTTACGTAATCAGTGCTCTGACTGAGGCTGTTTTGAGGACAAAGTAGACAGTTGACATGTCAAACTGTGTACGTCCTGTGTTTTTGAAGGTGACAAATGAACCCAGTGGCTGTGTTACATGGCTTAATTAGTATCAATGGTTGACGGTGTATTTGACATAATGGCAACTCCTATGCTGTTCCAGGCATCATCAGGGGCAGTGCTTTTTGAAATGGGTGTTGTGCATGGAGGTGATCACAGGTGTGGGCTGCATCTGTTTCTCACCAGTCCTGTAGGTGAGACTTGCATTCTAAGGGCCAACAGACATTTTCAAAAGGGGAAGCAATCTACATGTGCTAACAGGCCTTTGAAACTAGAAGACAGTGTATAAATTGACCTGACGTCCTTGCAGTCAGATGTTCTATGACAATGGCATACTATAGGAAAGGGTGTAGCACACTGGTTTGCTAATGTTGGTGTGTGTGTGTAGAGGAGGTATTATCAGGGTACACATCTTAGTATTCCAGGGACGTCTTCTGACAGGTGGCTTGTGACCAGGTGCATGGGTGTGTAATGAGTTAGGAAATGGCCAGACATGTACATGGAATGTCAGGTGCCCAATGCATGTCATATGTGTGGCACTTGTGCTGCCTATGTTCTGCTTCTATGGAACTCTAGTCACAGATAGGCCTTGCAAATATTGGATGCAGTTGGACTAACTGCTGTCAAGGGTCTGGTCAGGCATTCCTGTTACTGATGCCAAAGCACATTGACATCCTCATGTATGAGGCTTGTTTTCCCCTTATTGAGTGATGGTGTCATAGTTGTGTGCCATATGCTGTGTTGGACCTTGCTTTCAACATGTATGTGTGAAATTGTTGTGGTCCTCTGCTATTGGCCTTCAAAGGAGATATGTACATGATATATGTCATTAAGAGTGTGTGTGTATGTGACCATTGTATGTTAGGCATCAAATTAGCTCTGGGATGTTCCGTGTCCTACTCAGTATCTCAGCAATGCTCCATGAGGCAACACTGTTATTTTGATAAGTAGAGATGAAGGTGTGCAAAAAGGAATGGCCAGACCATTATATGGTGATAAGAATAGGTGTTTATTTAAATTAGTTAACTAAAGTGGTGAAGGTGATCATAATCAGAAGAAATTATTTACAATCTGTTGCCGCCTGCGTATACCAACGGCCGTGTTCTGTAGTTCCCCCTCCTGTTGCAGGCCAGGATCCTCCTCTTCCTCCTCTTCAGGCATGTGTGTCTCTGGTTCCAGGAGGGGAATGTTTCTTTTGATACAAATGTTGTGCAATATTGCACATGTGAGGATGATCCTCCAGACCATCTCGGGGGAATATAGGAGGCTACCACCAGTGATGTCGAGGCAGCGGAACCTTGACTTGAGGATGCCGAAGGTCCGCTCGACAATGCTGCGTGTCCTCCTATGGGCGTCATTGTATGCACACTCTGCAGCAGTACTTGGGTTGCCAAAAGGTGTCATAATCCATGGCTGGTTGCCATACCCCTGATCAGCTGCAAGAGAAAATGAATGGGATCATGCTGATGTAGCTGGCACCATTGAAAAGACCTTTCATGGCAGTAGTTGTCTTGTGTTGTCTGTGACTATTTTGTGTACTAATGTGGCATCCTATGCTTGTATGGCTGTACCATCTGCATTGTGTTGTTTCCTTGGCTGAACGAGTGTTTGGCTACTGACCGTTTGTCAGCTGTATGTTTTGGGATTTACAGTACAGTGTGCCCTCCCTAGCATTGTGACTTGTGATACAGGTGTCCGTGTGTCTTCACTGGGGGTGAGACGATAGTTCCATGCACAGTTAAAATTTAAAGTGTTGTTAACATGTTCATATCAAAGTACCCTGGACATCCCATACCTTGAAACTTATGCAATGTATTAATGTAAAGGTCACTGGGACACTTACAATTTGCAAGGTGACATTGAGGCAACCACACTCATTAATGTCTTCACATTAGGCTGTACACTTATTTCCAATGTGTGACAGGTTCAATGGTGACTTCAGAAACATGGCTAGCGATGTCACGACCTCAGTATGTTCCTGTTCAAATGTTGCTGTTGTGGTGTATGTGTTGTGTGTCCTAGAGGGTTGCTGTGCAGTGTGTATATAAGTAGGTTTTTGTAATTACCAACAAGTAGTCCATTGCCATATCGTCCATCCTGGAAGTGTTCATTGATGGTGCAGTGACGGAAGATGTATGAGTCATGTACACTCCCAGGATATTTAGCCACGATGTTGGTGATCAATCCCTGGTGATCGACTATGGCCTGCACATTGATGAATATGAGGTGTTCAGTTGCAGCAGGTGGCACAAGGCGTACATGTGTGCAGTTGATTGCACCAAGGAGATGTGGGAAGCCACAGATTGCGTAGAACCCCTGTTTTGTTTCCTGCTTCTTCTGCAGTGTTTTAGGGAAGCAGATGTGGCGGGGTGTCAGTCGAATGATGGCATCCAGTACTTTGGGCAAAAAGGCGGAGAATGATGGTTGTGATATTCCGCCAACCAGGGCACCAGTTGTTTGGAAAGAGCCACTTGCCAGCATATGAAGTACGGCAAGCAGCTTTGTTTCTGTTGGGATGGTGCGGGGTGTCACCAAAGTGGGGGCCAACTGCTGTTCAATGTTGCGCAGCAGCTGCTGAATTGCCTGCCAGTTCAACCGGTACCTCTGTATGATGTCGTGTTCCCTGAGGCCCTGCAGGGTGGTTCTTGGGCGGAATATCCTCTCCTGCCTTCTGCGCTGCCTTTGGGGTCCCTGCTGGTGTTGTTGTAGCTGCTGTTGTTGCTGCTGGGCTCTGCGTCTGCGTGCACGCTGGAGTAGAATCACCTCCATAGCTCCCTGTTGCTGCTCTGCTGTTTGTTCTGTGTGTTCTGATTAAATACAGGTGTGTCTGCCCCATTTTAATGCCTGCCCTGACCCAGGCGTTAAATTTTGACGCAAATCGGGCTGTGCGTAATTTTCTGGCTTCGCCTCCCGGCCGCGCGTCATTTTTGCCCGAAAGCATAAATACGACGCACGGCCCTTTAAGCCATTTTTTGGACGGGAATGCCTACTTTGCATATAATTAACGCAAGGCGGGTTGCCGCATCCAAAAAATAACACACACAGCGGAATTTTGACGTCCGCAGGCTCGGCCGTCAAAGTTTAAATACGGGGCAACGTTTGCGCTGATTGTGCGTCAACATTTTTAGACGGAGTATAAATAAGCCCCACAGTATTTTCTTTTTCATTTCACATAGAGATTTATGTTGAGACAATGGTAACATAATTGTCTAAATATTGAGACTTGATTTCAGAGTTTGGGCCGATGCTTCACCAGTACAGCTTAGTAAGTCAAACTTCTCTCTCTGTGACTTTCAACAGGGATGCTTTTTTGAAGCGTGTGTTGTAGTGTAAGAGGAGAGTATGCGGGGAATTGAATGGGTTCCATTGAACGGAATAACAGGTGAGGAAGAATATTGATTATGCAGGAGACTGCTGTTGCATAACTTACAACTATGGCGTAGCTCTACAAGGCATGCTTTCCCACCAACGGGTGACAAGGATGAACTTGGTTCAATGCACCAATGATGTATGTGAAAGACAAGTTATTGTAGCCCCACAAAACTTTATTCAAAATGCTACTGAAATAGAGTCGCTGCTTTTGAGTTACTAACAATCCCTCAAGAAGGGATCAGGGTCACCATGGTAACGGTAAAAAAACAATTTCATTATTCAGAGTATCGCACACACAATGTACTAAGAAGAATTAACACTTTTAAGTAAAAAGTATTTATTACTACAAGAACAATCTGTTTCTCAGTACATCTAAAACACCTACACAGAATATTATAAAACCAGCAAGGAGACACATTATAAATAGCAAAAATAAAATGAACATTTCTAACATGATTCAAATATTATTTAGTGACTATCACCCTAAATCCTACTTCTATGTGCTACACTAAGATAGCATGGAGGGCAGAGCAACTTGCAATCTAGAGTTTCTTATTGAGAAGAGACGCACTGCATAACTTGTTGCCAGCAAAGGCTGCCTTTATCAGCGGAGGCACGAAGACAGTGTTCCCTGCGAAGGGAAAACACATGCTGCAGCCTTCCTCTGGGACTCAGGTTTATCAGCTACAGGTGAGATGTAGCATCTCTGAAGTGGGAAGTGTGGTTCCAGTAGGTGAGACCGTCTAGCAGAATCTTGAGTGATAATCTGGGCAAAGGACGTCTCTTGACAAGTGTTCAAGTGGCAGTCCTTATATACCAAATTATATCAGAAATGAGATTTTCTAACACAAGTTTATGAATGTCTGACATAGATTATGTGCATCAAGGTGTGCATCCCTAACATTTCCTTATGAACATATAAGGTAAAAGGATGTCAATTTAGACTACATTAATTCGGCTAAATGTCTGTATCTGTTCTTATTTAACTTTGGCCTGATAAAGAGTAGACATTTGACCCAGACAAATATTACACCAAGGGTTGTATCTATGCCATTAATTGAATGGTTTGATGCTTTCACAGTTCCAAGAAAGATAAGGTCTGGGGACATCTGCGTCTAATGGCAAATAACAATGATTCTGCATAAATCACGGAATATGGCGACTTCCATTGTCTAAGAGTGAGAAGCAGGCAACCTACATTATCCAAGATGAAGTCAGGCCCTACATAAAATAGAGTCAGACCATAGGTGCTTTATGTAATCCCTGGATTGTACATCTGAATATTTTGTTACAGGGGCATATTTAACCAATAAGGATTTATCTAATGTATGTGGAGATCTGTGCTCTCAAGTTACTGAGGTCTAAAATACCTAGTGTGAAATATACACTTAATCCAACTATGTGTGAAACACAATAAAAGCATTTAACAAATCAAGGATGTAAATGAATCATAAAGTCAAAGGCATAAAATAAAGGCAATTAACGTATCAAAATGACAGAAAATTATACCCGTAATAAGTAAGCATACTGAAGCATGATTACGTTAAAGCCTTACATTGTTTCAAATATTTTGAGATCTAATCTATCTAGAGGGTTTTATGTGTGTTGGCGATTAAATATACCAGTGATGACATGAAGTAGGCCATATTAAAAATATGCGGTATAAAAATAAAAGCGAAATTCAAAAGAGTCATAAATAAAAAGAACAGTTTTTTTTCAGTTCATAGGTCATACAGGCTTTTGGGGTATATATAGTAAATACAGGTCGTTGATTGACTCATATGTTCAGTGCATCAGAGGACATGTTGATATCTTTGGGTGCATGCGCAGCATACGTGTGATCTTTGAGGAATCCATGGAGAGTGTGTTTTCTGGACCAATAATTGGTTGCTCGTCTGAGGCACTCAATGGTAAGTGCTGCTCCTTTTCAGGAAGCTCGAAGCATAACAATGAGTCATGCCACTCATCAAGAGCTGCGTCGAAAAGTGCCACTGGTGATATTCCTCTGTCATAGGTAGCATCTTGTAAAAGGGATAGGTGCATTGTTAGGCATTATCTCTGGTGCTCATATAGAGGTTGAATGACTGTTTCCACAGCAAGGTAAGACACAGGGGCTGTTCCCACTGTAAGTCCAGGGTGATCTAATTCGTACAGTTTATGCAACACAACACAGGTTTTATTCATGTAGCATTCATTTTGTTAAATGTGAGCATCCAATGCTCGCTGAGTTCAGATAACCAAACATGTCCCATGTAACATGCTAGAGTCTCTCTGCAGCTTAGTTCAGCTATAAACCTGTACTTCATATTGGTAATTTCCTTGTCGAAACAGGAGAAAGATGATGAGACCGTAGCCAATTAACAGTATAGTGACTGGAAATCCTCCAAAACGACTGGAGAACAGAGAATGAAAAAATGACAGAATCAGTCCAAGTACCACTTTCAATCCAGTCACCAGACCAAATCCAATGTTTTTGAAAAAAGATGCACAACCCCAGTTGTCAAAGATTAATTAAATATAATTTGTACCCTATCTGCAAAATGTGTCGGCTATTGTGTGTATAACAGCCTTTGAATTTCTGAAGCAGGTCTGGCTGTTTGAAGATTATTAACTTCAATTGATGACGTCAAAGGAACTTCGTTTTGAAAAAGAACAGAAAATAGCTTGTTTAGATCATCAAAATTCATAGATTTCTTATATATGCTAGGCCAAGGGATGTTCCTAATGCTATTTCGAGGCAGAGAATACAAAGTCCTTCCATAACACTGTATTGTTTCTGAAACCATTATCAGGTATTTTTTTAAATTTATTTATTGGCATTTCCAAAGGTACAGGAGTTCACGGATTGTCAGGAATACTTTCAAATAATAATAAATGTGCTTAAAAGTGTATAAACAGTTATAATACTTCAATTCACTCCTGCAGGCCTTCTAAAGTATCTCATCAGCAACTACTGATCACATTATGTAGACGGGCAAGAAAAAGGCCAAACATGAAAAAAGCTCCCAACATTAGCATCAGCAGAATTCCCCCCTTCCTCCCTCCCAACCTAGCTTCCAAGACTTCCGGGATCCATAATCGGGGAGTATTGCGGTAGCCTCTATATGACAGTCCCATTCCTCTGTGATCCTCCATGTCCGCACCCATGTTGTCGTGTTCCATTCAGACCCTCCTACTTCGCGCCAGCCCTTCCCCAAATCTAACTGTGCCCTAGAGTGACCTTGGGTAGTTAGTGAGGCGTATCCTCCTCGGGGGGGGGGGGTTCCAAGAGAGACTGTGTCATGGCGGCCTAGGAAATCAAGTCATTCCCCACCCTCTCGTCAAGTCGTGACCTTCGCATGTGCGCCTCCTCCGCACCCGCCCATTCCAACAGATCCCTCTGCCATTCTCTACATAATGGAGGTCTAGGACTCAGCTAACTAATAGCAGTGTGTCTCTTGGCCACCATAAGGCCCAGTACCGCAAACCTTCTACTCATTTTCCGCTTAACACTCTCAGCTAGTAGGTCCAATAACATGAAGGGGACCTCCCAACCTCTTACTCTTTATAAGTGTTAGTATCCCCGCCCAGTAAGCCACAATAAGTGGACAGTACCACATCCCATGCTAGAAATCAGCTTCTCCTGCCCTACACCTAGGGGAAACCATCGTTTCTAGCAGGGTAGATCGTGTGTATCCTCTTTGGGGAGCTGTAAGCCGTATGTGCAATGTTATATTGCACCAACTTAAACCTGGCATTGAGCGAGACCTTACAGACCCAGTCATGGATTTTTCCCATTCTTTGGAGCTAATTGCCTCGCTACTGGTGCACTTCCATTTTTCTTCCACTTTCAATGGCCCCAATCGCCTGTCTGCATGCAAAGCCCGATGTAGGTGCGTTTTCAACATACGGCCCCCCGCCAATGATAGGAGACCAACCAACATCTGTGAAGGTTCAGGGGCCTCAGGGAACGAGGGCCACAGACTTCGTGCAGTGGCTGCTTTTTTTGGCATACTGGATGATTGACCGGGGCTCAGGGCGAAAGATTCAAATGCATCCTGGATTGTGATGAAGCAGCCCTCTGGGTAAAGGTCCGACAACATAATGCAACCTCCCGCCTACCATTTATCGACCGCCATGGACTGTGTGATTTGTGCTAATGTTCGCATGGTACAGAGGTCCAAGTCTGAGGCATCTGGGGCTCTCCGAATCACCACCCTCGCTGCCCTCTCCTAAAGCCAGCACAGTTGACGGATTAAGTGTGGGAGGGAATCTGGCACTGTTTTACTCCTCATCAGCAGCTGATAGACAATCGTGCCTTCGAGGAACTTCCTTTCCCGGTTATGTTCCCCTCCAGCCAATGGACTGCATGTTGCAGTTGTGCTGCCAGATATTATAACTCCACATCTGGGACCTCCATCCCATCTCTTGCCCATTCCCTTTTAAGTGTACAGAGTCCTACCCGACAGTGCCTTCCTGCCCACAAGAGTTCCATTATTAAGATGTCCAACTCTCTGAATACTTTCCGCAGGATTTTGTACCTGGCACCTTGTACAATCTAGAGGCATCTGGGCAAAACTACTATCTTTATGAGTGCTATTTAACCTATCAGGAATAATTGTAGTGTGTTACAGAATGCAATTGAAGGGGGTAAGCTACACATCACCCTACCTAAATTCAGGTCATAATTCTGCTGCTCGTCATATGTGATGTGCATGCTCAGGTACTTGATGCTATCCAGCTTCCATGGTATTCCAGAGTCCGGGAACCGTTCCAACGTCAACTCTTTCAATTGCCCTAGTGGAAACAGCGACGACTTGGAACTGTTTAGTTGCAGTTCTGAGAGGTCACCAAACTCATGCGTAACATTCAGCAATATTAGAACCGATATATCTGGTTGGTGCAAATAAACCATGGCATCGTCTGCAGAAATCAAAACCACATACCTCGATCGGGCTACCTGTATACCCCACCAATGTAGAACCTGTCGGAGGCAGCCTGCCTGGGGCTCCATCACCAGGGCAAAGAGTAGCGGTGACAGCAGACAGCCCTGTCACGTGCCCATCTGCAAAGTAATCGGGGGCATAACATATCGACCACTACGCACTTGCGCTATTGGTCTTTCATAGAGTAGTTGCACCCACTTGATGTTAGTACGGCCCAGGACCACCCTATCCAACACCTGTTAGATGTAGTTCCAACATACCGTATCAAAGGTCTGCTCGATATCTAAGGAGGCAAGTGCATATTTATTTCCGTGGAGAGTAGGAGCATGTAGGACATGTGTTAAGTGGCAGAGATTACATAGTGTATTACGCTTGGGTATAAACCCCGAATGATCTGCATGGATTAAGCATGGAAAGTGAGGCAGCAGTCGTGTTACAAAACATGGCTAAGGATCTTCTGATCAATATTGAGGATGGAAATTAAGAGGTAAGAACTCGCCTCGAGGGAATCCTTCCTCTGTTTTGGTATCAGTATAATAAGGCCCTCTCTCATGAAGTTCGGGAGGGCTCCTGTTTCTAAGGCTTCAATATATACTGGCAGCAGTTTGTCCACCAGTGTCCCTGCAAATACACTAAAAAACTCAGCCGCAGGCCATCTCCTGAGGGGGGCTTTGCCGTCTTCAACACCTCCACCACCACAAGCAGTTCCTGTTGTGTCAGTGAGGCCCCCAGTGCCCCAGTCTCCTTGGAGGAGAGGCATTTCAGTGATACCTCTGCCAAATATTCAGAGAGCAGTTGGTCGTCCACCCAGTCAGGTGCTGTATACACTTTCTGAAGGTGAGCAGCAAAGGCATTGTTAAAGGGCTGTTAAGTTGACACCATTCACCCCACATCATCCCTCACTGCCAGAATGGGATGCATCACCATTGCTGCCCTAATCAGCCGAGCTCTGTCGCCCTCCATGTAAAGCCACCTTCTCCCAGTGCTTCGGATGTGATTCTCCAATTGGTCCCAAACCTCAGATGCCTGGTGTCGTACTCTGTCCCATTCACCTTGGAGTTCCAGACTAGTTGTCAATGCCCTCTCCAGGCTTCCTAAGGTCGCCTCTGTCTTAGACAACTCTGCCTCCAGCATCTGGAACCCCCCTACTGAAGTGGTCATGCAAACCCCCCCGGATGACTACTTTCATGATGTCCGTTTCATTTGCCCGACTAGTTGTGCTGCCCCAGTTCAGGTCAAAGTAGGCTTTAATATTATTCAGGACAGTGTCTCGGAAGACCTGGTCCATTAAGGCCTCTACTTTGAGTCTCTACAACTGGACTTTGGGTGTCAATCGGTTTACCGTGTATGTGATCTGCATGGGTGTGTGATCTGATATGTCTTGTGCCAATTAGGTGGATCTCTTAGAGAAAGGCAATAGATACACCATACCTTTGGAGATAATCATGTATCCTGGTACGCTTTTCTGGTTTGTTTAGCCCCCTCACATTCCATGTGAGGAATCTGTATTTAGGGCCAAATGTAGCAAAGCGTTTGCGACTCGCAAACGGCGAAAAACGCCGTTTGCGAGTCGCAAAAGCCTCACCGGAATGCAGAAATGCATTTTGCGAGTCGGACCCGACTCGCAAAATGCATTTCCGACTCGCTTATAGGAAGGGGTGTTCCCTTCCTATTAGCGACTCGCAATGCTATGTATATAATGAAGGCGCAGTTACCATCCACTTGAAGTGGATGGTAACCCAGGCGCAAACGGGAAGGGGTCCCCATGGGACCCCTTCCCCTTTGTGTCTGGCCATAAAAATAATTTTTCAGGGCAGGCAGTGGTCCAATGGACCACTACCTGCCCTGAAAAATACCGAAACTAAAGGTTTTGTTTTTTGTTTCACAGTGCAGCTCGTTTTCCTTTAAGGAAAACGGGTTGCACTTTGAAAAAAAAAGACTGCTTTATTTAAAAGCAGTCACGGACATGGTGGTCTGCTGTCTCCAGCAGGCCACCATCCCGTGAGTGCCCTGACTCGCTATGGGGTCGCAAAATGCGACCCACCTCATTAATATTAATGAGGTGGGTCTTTGCGACCCCATTGCGAGTAGCAGAAGGTGTCTGAGACACCTTTCTGCATCCCAAATTGCGACTTGCAATTTGCGAGTCGCAGGGACTCGCAAATTGCAAGTCGCAATTTGGGACTTTGCTACATCTGGCCCTTAGTCCCCAGGGTCATTGCTTTTATTTTGCGGTGGTGGCCCAATCTGTCTCATGGGACTGATCGGCTTGCATCTTACTCCCTCCCGCATGCATGTATTGGAAGCTATTCTTGTAACTAAAAGAGTCAACTTCAACAGAATCCCCAAGAATCTCCTTTCCACACCCGCCCTCAGGCAGAATGGACAGAACCCCATATACTCAACGTTCTGCTTCTGAGACTCTAATCCCTGCCCCAGTCTCCCACCCGTACCACCCCAACTTGTGTGTCAAATTAACTCTCAGTACAGACCAAGCTACCAAGACCCCAAAAATCACCAGTTTGTTTGCAACACCCAGTAATCCTGTGTAGATCCTGTGTAGATCCGGCTCCCACTATGAAGCAATAATCAGGTAGTACATTGCACATCATTGAATAGCTTCAACGGGAGCCACACAGGAGTTCATGAGCTTGCCAGGTATATTTGGAGCGATGGGTGACATAGTCGGTATACAGTGGTAACCCATTCACATCAGCCTAAGCAAGGCTAGATATCCTGCATCATTGCTATCACTTAAAGTATCTGGAACCATGTGTATTTGTGTACAGGAATCAGTGTTCATTTGGTCCAGCATTTCGGCTTGCAAAATACCATTGGAGTGGACCAAAATGCGGCCGGGGTTTCGGGTGAGTCCCTCACCCGTCACTTATTTCGGCTGGATCGGCACACTCCTGTGATCTTCATGGAAGGCCCATCACTGCCGTAACGTCCTTGGTCCAGTCCAAACGATTCCACCCAGTCCAACACTCCCCGTGATGATTCATAGAATTGGACCTGGCCCTCATATTGGATAAGTAGTTTAGTAGGAAACATTAAACTATACTTAATATTATGCTCACACAGTTGTCTTTTGATGGGCATAAAGCTTTTCCAGAGTTCCTGCACTTTCCTGGTATGATCAGGAAAGATCAGAATGTGTTTGTCCTCGTACCATGTGGGGCTATGTGAGTGCACGTGCTGAAGTATTACATCACAGTCTCTATAATTAAACAAGCAAACTATCAGTGCTCTGGGTGGTGCCCCCGGTCACGGCTCCACTGTCAATGCCCTGTGTTTGCGTTCTATTGGAAAGAAGTTGGGTTTGAGTGTGTTGATAATCCAATCTTCCCAAAAAAGTTCAGCCGAGGGGCACATTCCGGGAAGCCTATGAGGCATATGTTGTTTCTTCTGGAACGTCCTTCTGCATCTTCCATTCGGCCTTCCAGGTAGGTTGCACTACACTTGGCCTGGAGGGCATTGACTTCCTTCTTGAAGGCAGCTACATCTTCTTCCGTGCACGTTACTGTCTGTGCAACTTTATATAAGTCTAAACGGAGATGATTGACTTGTTGTCCATTTTGGTTTCTAAGGCAGTCCTAGGCCCCTGTATAGTGGCCAGAATTACTGTAGTCAATGAAGGACAATCTCTAGCCTGGTCTCTGGTGGTGTGTGGTTTGGGACCGCATAATGGTCAAGTTTGCGCGGTTCTTGGGGCTTTATCTTAACCCATTATTCAGGTGTTACTAGTTGCATACCTCGCCTATCAGTGTTACCCTGGTCTAGTGGTGGCAAGGCGTCATCACCCAGGGGATATCTGCTGCTCACAGCCTAATGTGCAAGTGTATGCTAGACCCCATATGTTAAGGAGCGTTTCAGGTTCCTGAAGGGGCCTTCTCTGAAGTGGGGGCTTCAGCTGCTCGTAACACTCTGGACTTATGCTTCCTGTTCTCGTCAGCGGGCCTCTTCAATGTTATGCTCAATGTCATTCAATGTCATGCTGGGTTCCCCTTCCCCGGGCGGTGTGGGTCAGTGCGATGCCTCACTGTGGCCCCACCAGCTTCCATCAGCCCCTGAGGCAGCCGTGACCCACCACAGGTGTCGTTTTCCTCCTCTGCCTCCCTACTGTTCTGGGGGGGCCCGCACCAGGTCCAGAATTTATGGAGGGCTTCCTCTCTCCTCGCTCCACCAGTCACAAAGGGCTACCCTGGGCCTAACTCACTGCACTGTGCTTTCTGGGCCACTGAGGATCCGTGCACCTGTGACTTCAAAAGCTCCAATCCCCTCCAACATCCGAAGGCTTACCAATCCCATTCCTCATTCTCGAGGACTGACGGCTGCCTCATCTCACAATCGGTGGCAGGTCTCCTCCCTCTCCGGCCTAGTCACGCCCGCCTTCCACTGTCCTTCTGCAGAAAAGCACTTGCCGGTAGATGTTTCAGGCCAGTGGGTTGTGGGGTGTCCACCCACAAGGGTCGTGCAGACTGTGCTCGGCTCAAAGGTCTAATGCCAGCCCTCAGACCATGCTCCCCACCGACCATGCCATGCTCCATTCTACCATCAAAATGGCCGCAATGCGGTCGTCCCGGCTTGGCCGAGGAAATCTCAGCAGGGCTGCAGCAGTCTCGGGGTGCATTGCGACTTGTTGCTCCCCGGTGCTCAGAGGGACAAGTACGCTCCTCCGTGAGGCCCTTTATAAATTTAGGAAGTTACAGAATGGTGCAGGATTATACTCTGTATTGGGAGCTCTCCTAGGCATGTCTAATCAACCATCGTAGCTGGCCACGCCCCTCACCGTTATCAGGTATTTTTGGCTAGGTTCCAATCCACAGTAAGTAAAATTTGTTAGACATAAATGAATACCATCATTCAGAGGTTCGTGATGCCTGCGAATGGATGTAATAGGGGAAACAGATAAAAAACAACTTAACCCTGGCATCATAATGCTACACATTCTATGCAATGATATGGTGTCACACAGAAGGGAGTTCCCAGGGAATTTCTGTAATTTGCTGTGCTGATCTACACAGGGTCATCTTCATTTTCATTTAAGCAGATGTGTGAGAAAATTCATTTTCATGAATGGAACTACTATGAATTGTGCCTGATTTCATACTAGCCAATGCATTTATGTTTTTGTCAGTCATGAAAATGAAAGGTTGCAATTGGCATTTAAATTATACCGTGTATTAACAAGGTTGGGGCGACAAATGCAAAAAGAACAAATGATGGACGGAATGCTGAACAATGCAAATACTGGGGGTGAGTGTGTGCAATGTTCAGCACTCTGTCCATCATCCTTTTGTGTTGCTAAAGTTGCCCTAAGTGGGAAGGGTATGCCCAGATGTGGGTCCCGTGCTAACTGTGCCACTGGATTCAAGCTAGCCTGGCTGATGAAGGGTAATACCCTGAAACCTGTCCCAGGATGCTGGTTTCCAGTCCAGGAAAGACCTGGCCTGGTAGTTCAGGCTGGACTGTTCCTATAAGGAATAGGGTCACGACTGATTTGCATATGGCTGGGTCCAAACTGGGGTGGCATGGCAAGCAAAAGAACAATGGATTAAACCCAGATCTTTGTGACTTGGGGTGAATGTTTGCATTGTTCAGCACTCCGTCCATCATCCTTTTGTGTTGTTTAATGAGTACACTCTTTTAGAAAGCGTGTACATTCCATTGTCAATAACTTTAAAAACAGCTTTCAAGTTTTCTTGGTCTGCTTGCCTATTTTTTTTCTGCAGCTTCTTTCTCTGAATATTTGTTTAATTCATTGTAAATTGCATATATTCCTGTAGCAAGAATTATTTTGATTTCTTTTAGGACGTGGTCCTAGAAGAAACTCAGAAAAATCCATGTTTTCATTAAATAAGGAAAGGTGTTTCCTTTACAGTTGAAAAAACTAGAATGTTCTAGCCATCATTGGCATAGCTTAGCTACACAATATGCGGTAACTAATACAGGCGTTTGTGTATTATATTGTGGGCCAGGACGATTCATTTTAGGCCCAGGAGTGTTGGAAAGCAAATGCTATACGCAGGTATCAGAATCATAAGGCTAAACCTTCCATAGGGAACTGAGTTGAATTATAGGTGCCATTTTGCATGATATCATTTATGTTTGAATCAGACATATTAATTTGGAATTGCCACTTATTGACCAAGGTCAAACTGACTTTTGGTATAGAAGGTTACTTTAAGTCTGTCATTGTTTCACATTCCAGACAGGTAGACTGTTGGATAGTTTTGTTTGGAAAGATTATTTCTTTCGATATTACACAGTCTTAAAATAATGCATCTTTGCCTTAGATCTGCCAAAATGTGGTTCCCCAAATACTTTTCTCATCAACATTTGCTTTCCAAATCTAATATCCTTGAATAGCCAGGTTTTGCCTAAACTCAGTAGAGTAAAACAGCTTGTTGGTAGTGATTAGAGTGTCTGGAAGCTGCTAGGACCTCTGCATGAAATAGAAGCCCGGAGGGTGTGATGTGTCAGCACTCTGAAAGTAAGGGACTTTCTTCAAGAATTTAGAATGACTATTGGGCAGCAGAGCCTCACAATGTGCTCACTGTGTGTAATTGTGAATTTCTCTAGAATAGCTAGTCCTATGTATGAAATATTGAGCTAAATTCAAATAATTAGCTGAATTCAAATAAGGATCTTCTTTATTCAAAGTAGCATATACCTGTAAACCATACATCATTCTTTTAACAGTCTCAATGATCCAATCATCTGAAATAGAACCAGGCATTATAACATCATACATGGAAACTTTTATCACAACAGACTCAGTGAGTCCCATAATCTGATATGGAACCTTTTCCCATGTCGTGGCCACGGGCACAGGATAAGCTGCAGTGTTCATAGCATAGCGACCTCTTCAGGCTCTGTTGGATGAAGAGTGTGGCTACAATTCAAGAACCACAGATGAGGCAATTGTTTTTGCAGGGACAGAATGTCCATTCAGAACAAAGAGTATGATGAAGAATCACATGTTGAAAAGAAAAATTCCCAAAATGGTCCAGGCATAGGACCACAGAGGAATCAAGTACTTGTTGCGAAACCACTGACAAGCATCAAGCAGTCTCCGGTACTGACAGACTGTAGAAGGGGTTGAAGGGTCTCCTGTGAAATATCTAGAGTCATTTTAAATATTAACAAAACAATACTGAGAAAAATGGACAGTCTCAAACAGTTTAATCTTGCCTGTCGAATTCTTTGTTTCATAGGAAAATGTAGCCAAATCAACTTTTCTCAAACAGCCAACATATGTTTCGTGCATCTTGTGCTTCTTCAGGGCTGTTACAAATCAATAACAGAATACATTTCTTTAAATTAGATTACATCCTACATTAAAAAAAATATTATTCAAAACAATTGTTCTTAGTTACTTTTACTGAACCAGTACATTGCAATTTAAACAACAAAAAGAATTTCATGCTCCATTTAGTTAATACCTCATACCTACATACCTGACAGATATTGGCCCTCATTACAACCATGGCGGTCGGTGTTAAAGCGGCAGTAATAGCAGAAACAGGCTGGCGGAAAAAAAAATGGAATCATGACCATGGCGAAAACCGCCAACATAGACAGCCACTTTAACACTCCGACCGCCACGGCGGTACAAACAAACACCGCAGCGGTAACCGCCAACAGACAGGCGGAAGACAATGTACCGTTCACCGTATCACAACAGGCCTATCCGCCACCTTTTCCGGGGCGGAACCAACGCGAACAAAACACGGTGGAAACATACACAGAAGGGAAAACACTCACCTCTCCACACCCCATGAGGAACCAGGACGCCATGGAGCCCGAATTGCATATACTGCAGATGCTGGTCTTCCTTCTCTTCTATCAGGAGCACCAAAGACGGTGGTGACGACCACGGTGAGTACTGCACCAACAACACAGGGGAGAGGGGAGGGAAAAGAGAGTGACACACACACGCAACACGCAACACCCCCACCCCACCCTCACACACAACAACATATACACAAATACATGCAGCAACAGTACACATACAACCCCCCCACTCCCTTGAAGAACGCAAGAACAAAAGGAAATGATCTGAACGAATGTAATCATGTGAAATCTCATTATCAAAGTTCAAAATCCAGTAAATACAATTATGTACACCAACTACACAAGTCCAGATAGTGCACCAATCATTGTCCGTGGACCACTGGGCCCAAAATGCATGGGCGAAGCCCACACTAGATACCTGACCGGAAACGGAGAGAACACTGCTGGGGCATCAGATCGAAATGAAACAGGCACCTCAGGGGCAGGGGGAGAGGGGCACCTCAGCCAGATGAACGCACGACGCCACTGTTGCACAAGGGGGCTCCATGCCCACTGCTTTATCCTAGGGGTGCAAGGCCACAGTCTCTCCAGTGGGTGGGTTGCCCACTGCTTTATCCTGGGGAGTGCAAAGCCATAGTCTCTCAAGTCTCTCCAGTGGGTGGGTTGGCCACTGCTTTATCCTGTGGAGTGCAAAGCCACAGTCTCTCAAGTCTCTCAAGTGGGTGGTTTGCCCACTGCTTTATCCTGGGGAATGCAAAGCCACAGTCTCTCAAGTGGATGTCATTCTTCACTGGTTCTGGAGGGGGCCTGGTGCCCAGAGTGCTTCATCCTGCCAAGGACTGAGGTAGTGGATGTGAATATCCACTGGTTCTGGAGGGGACCTGGTGCCCAGAGTGCTTCATCCTGCCAAGGACTGAGGTAGTGGATGTGATTCTCCACTGGTTCTGGAGGGGGGCTGGTGCCCAGAGTGCTTCATCCTGCTAAGGACTGAGGTAGTGGATGTGAATCTCCACTGGTTCTGGAAGGGGGCCTGGTGCCCAGAGTGCTTCATCCTGCCAAAGACTGAGGTAATGGATGTGAATCTCCACTGGTTCTGGAGGGGGCCTGGTGCCCAGGGTGCTCCACTTGCAGTGTGACTGATACAATTCACTCACCTGGGTGTGCGTGCCATGACATTGGTGAGGTACAGGTAGCATGATACGACATGGAGGCAGCGACATACCCCACACTGCTGCGGGTTCGCATTCCACCTGCAGGTGCCAACAGTGATGACAGTAATGCTTCATGGAAGCTGCCCAGGGTCCTGTAACTCACCACCAGCCTCGGACAACTGACCACTGGGAATGGTAGGCATGTCAGCGGTGGTGCCACTGTCTGAGGACGTCGCGGGGCCGCTGGCGGTGCTTGCGGCGGTGTCTGTCGTGGCAGTGCTGGTGGCGGTGTCTGTGGTGGCGGCGCTGGCTGCGGGGTCTGTGGTGTCGGGGCTGGCAGCGGGGTCTGTGGTGGCGGTGCTGGCGGCGGGGTCTGTGGTGGCGGGGCTGGCAGCGGGGCATGTGTCAGCCCCTGCTGAGGGAGAAAGCAGGATGTCTCCTGCAGCCTCGGACGGCTGCCCACCGGGGAAGAGGCTGGGGACTGTCGCAGCGGCTGTAGACGTGCCAGAGACGTTGCAGGTGGCGGTGCAGGTGGCAGTGCAGGGGGCAGTGTTTGCCGCCGTACAGGTTGGCGTCGACGTGGACAGAAGGTGTGACACTGGTCCCCCAGTCTGTTCCACCATGCCCTCTCCTGACCTGCCCTTCTGTTTTTGGCCCTTCCCCACCTTGAATGGTGGTGCAGTTGTCTTGCCACTATCCCCTTTCGTTTTCGCTGACCCCTTGGTGGCTGGTGGTTTCGGCTTCTCCCTCCGGGATGTGGGCACCTTTTTCACCTTGGCAGGTGGCAGAATGTCCTTGCCCTCTCTACGTCGCACACTGGCAGCCCTGATGGGTGGCGCACTCGATTACCCCGCAGTTGCTGCCACCACTGTGCCTGGGGATGTGGTGGCTGAGGTGCTGGGCTGGGACCTGGAAAGCCTGGCTCTAGGGGAAGGACGGGGGGGAGGTGTAGGGAAGAGGTCAATGTTAGCCAGGAAAAGTTTTTTAGACACACTGGGACGGGTAGATGGAGGGGGTTTGGGAGTGGAGGAAGAGGAAGTGGTTGTAGGAGGTGTACGTCTGCTGAATTTGGGTGAAGGTGCATGGTCTGGAGGCTGTTGTGAGGTGGATGGCTGTTGGGTGGGTGTGTGCCTGCGTTTGTGTACTTTGGGGGGAGGGGTCACTGACAGACTGATAGAGGACACTGGGGATGTGTGAATGGTAGTGGGGGTGGTGATTGCACGTGAGCAGTGTATGGTGATGGGCGTGCCGGTGATGGAGGTAGTGGCTAAGGATGTAGTGCATGCAGGTGTGAGTGGAGATGAGACTGGGAGGGAGGAGGGAGACGTGGAGGAGGGGGACACAGTGGAGGAAGTGAATGTTGGTATGTGTGCATGGGTATGTTGCTTGTGTGAGTGCCTGTGGGATGTGTGGCGCTTATGTTTGCCTGAGCCACTCTTGTGTGTTGATGTGTGTGCATGCTGGTCTGATGGTGTGCTTGGGATAGGCAGAGGTACAGGGGATTGGGTCTGGGTGGAGGAGGTTGGAGGGGGGAGGCTGGACACAGGGACAATGGCTGCCATCAGTGCTGAGGCCAGAGCCTGAAATGCTCTCTGTTGGGCTGCCTGCCCTCCAGGTATGCATTTGTTTGTTGCAAATGCCTCTCAACACCCTGGATGGCATTCAGAATGGTAGACTGCCCAACAGTGAGGGATCTCAGGAGGTCAATAGCCTTGTCACTGAGGGCAGCAGGGCTGACTGGGGCAGGGCCTGAGGTGCCTGGGGCGAAGGAGATACCCCCCTCCTGGGTGAGTGGGCACGGGACAGAAGCTGAGGGGCTGCTGGGAGGGCGGTGCTGGTAGGGGGGGTTGCGGCTGTACCTGTTGATGCGGTGGGCACAGAGGGGCCCGCCACCGCAAGGGAGCTCCCATCAGAGGAGGAGTCGCTGTCGCTGGTCTCTGCTCCTGTCCCTGCCGTGGAGCTCCCCTCGCCCTCCGTCCCACTGGTGGCTTCAGACTCCGTAGCTTCACCCTCCAGGGCCAAGTGGGATGCAGCTCCCTCCTGCTCCAGTGCCAATGCTCCTCCGCCTGATAATGCTATTGCACACAAGAACAGGGAGACCACAACAAGGGGGGCGGACAGAAGAAAGACATGTTCAGTGCATGCAACACCACTACCGTTGGCGGACACAAAAGACAGTGAGCAGCCCTCTGCACTACGCCATGCACTTATAGTTCCTAGATTTTTCACATGCCCATGGAGTACGAGGCCTAAGCCCAATTGCTGCACACATGGAAGTCACAGGAGCCTGACTAGGTGTAGATGGCTATTACCACTAGTGAGGTTGGGGTGCCACATAGCCTGCCTCACAAGGGACCTTGCCTACCAAGATCGCCCTGGCCTAGGGGAAACCACTGCCCACCTCCCCCGCCCAGACACCTCGTAATGCGTGCAGAGTCAGCTGAATGAGAGTGTACACACCCCTTTGTGGCTGCTGTGATGCCCTCAAGCGCCCATCCAACTCCGGATAGGCCACCGCCAGGATCCAGAACATCAGGGGGATCATGGTGCGACGGGCACCCCTCCCACGTTGGGAGGCCATCCCCATCTGGGCCTCCACCGTCTTCTTGCTCCAGTGGCGCAGGTCCTTCCATCTTTTACGGCAGTGGGTGCTCCGTCTGTGGTAGACCCCCATGGTCCAGACGTCCTTGGCGATGGCACGCCAAATAGCCTTCTTCTGGTGGGCGCTGACCTAGAGGAATGGTACAGGGGGAAAGGACATTACTCACTCGACCGGACCGTCATACTCATTGCCCACCAGTTCCCACCCATGCCATGACACACATACACTCACCATCTGCACATGTAGGCCTCTGCCCACCCCCATGTATCTTCCATCCACACCACTCAAAGCAGGCATTGCCCATTTAGCATGCTCACAGTGTATTAACCTGTTTGTCTGGAGGACCATGCAGTTGCGTGTACTGGGGGAGGACCCCATCCACTAGTTTCTCCAACTCCTCCGAAGTGAAGGCAGGGGCCCTTTCCCCAGACACATGAGCCATCGTCACTTCCAGACACAGGTCACAGCAGCACTTGCAGTGTAGGTCCTCTCCTGTTGAAGGTCAGGTATCAAGTGAGTGAACAGACAGAAAATGGTGGTCACGTCCGCGGCGGTGCGTACTGTCACCGCCGGCGTACATCGTCATTGGCTCGTCGGACCCATAGGGCCCAATGTTAACCAATGCAGAATTGCGCCACGGTCTTCGACCGCCCACTGCGACGGTGTACAACACCAGCGCAGTTACCTCATATCCCTTTGTCCCACCTTACAGGTCAGGCAGCGACCATATCAGGGGGCCGCATTAATAATAACTGCGTCACACCTGTCTAGGCCTGGAATACAAACAGTTACAGGCACATTGCAGATTAATAAATTTCTGCAAATGACATTTTGTGATACCTCAGTGTTGGCTGACTCTCTGCTCGCTGTTCTCCTCCATTTGGCACATCTGCTGGGACAGGTGATAAGATGGCGGCATCCGCCGGTGTACAGACCCCTGGTGGACCTATCGACAATGGAAGAGAGACACATCCTAGTCACATACAGACCTGATTGTGCAACAATCCAGGAACTGTGTGCCCAGTTGGAGCCAGACCTGATGTCAGCTATCCGCCATCCCACAGGGATACCCCCTCTAGTGCAGCTCCTGTCAGTACTCCATTTCCTGGCAAGTGGTTCCTTTCAAACAACAGTGGCCATTGCACGTGTTGTCCAGAGTGTTGTCTGCCCTGCTGAAACACATGCGCAGCTACATCGTGTTCCCTCAGGTGGAGGATTTGCCCACACTGAAAGGTGACTTCTATGCCCTGGGACATATCCCCAACATCATAGGTGCCATTGATGGGACACATGTGGCATTAGTACCCCCACGCAGGAGTGAAGAGAGTGAACAGGTGTACAGAAACCGGAAGAGCTACCATTTGATGAATGTGCAGATGGTGTGTTTGGCAGACCAGTACATCTCCCATGTGAATGCCAAGTTTCCTGGCTCAGTGCATGACGCTTACATTTTGAGGAATAGCAGCATCCCTTATGTGATGGGGCAACTCCAGAGGCACAGTGTGTGGCTAATAGGTGAGGCCATGGACCCAATACAGTGTGAATAGGTGTCTGGGTATGGGGTTGTCCCTAAGGGTTAGTGTGTGTCTAACAGTTGTCCCTCGATATTTGCAGGTGACTCTGGTTACCCCAACCTGTCATGGCTACTGACCCCAGTGAGGAATCCCAGGACAAGGGCAGAGGAACACTACAATGAGGCACATGGGTGAACTAGGAGGGTGATCGAACGCACCTTCGGCCTCCTGAAGGCCAGATTCCGGTGCCTCCATATGACAGGTGGCTCCCTATACTACTCACCGAAGAAGGTGTGCCAGATCATCGTGGCCTGCTGTATGCTGCACAACCTGGCTTTGCGACGGCAGGTGCCTTTTCTGCAGGAGGATGGGCCAGCTGGTGGTCTTGTGGCAGCTGTGGAGCCTGTGGACAGTGAAGAAGAGGAGGCAGAAGAAGAGGATATCGACAACCGAAACAACATAATCATGCAATACTTCCAGTGAGACACAGGTAAGAAGATGTCACTACCTCCCACATCTCATACTATTGTTGGAGCTAGCATAAGTCTGTCATTTTCACTCAGTGTCACTTGGCCTTTCCATTTCACAGATGTGGGTCCCACTTTGTGCCCTCTGCTATATTTCCTCCTGGCCTACAGCTGTGTTACATCGGTATGTGCACAAGTAAATCGACATTGCTATATTCCATGGTTATTGCTATTACACATTCGTGAAAGCACAGACTGACTCCAGATTGTTTTGTGATTGAAGTGTGTTTATTTCTGTGCTAATAAGTAGAGGGGGTTGTAAAATGGGCTGGGGTGATGGTGGAGGTATGTCCATGGCAGAGTCCAGTCTATTTGTTTGACAGGTGCATTGTCCAAAGGGGCATAGGAAGTGGAGCAATGGCAGTTTAAGAATGGACAGGGTGACATAGTGGGACAGAAGGGTGACATTCAGGGGGGTCTCATTTCCTGGCGGGGTCTTGGCAATGATCTCTTTCTTGTTCCTGGATCTCAGGGACCGTTTGCGGGGTGGTTCTCCATCTGCAGGGGGTGGGGAGCTGGTGGCTTGTTGGTCCTGTGTTGGTGCCTCCTGTCCACTAGCACCGGCGGAGGTGGAGGGCTGTTCATCGTCCAGGATAGTGTCAGGGGCCCCTTGTTGTGCCACTGTGTCCCTCCTGGTGTTGAGAAGATCTTGCAGCACCTCTGCAATGGTGACCAGGGTGTTGTCAATGGACATCAAGTCCTCCCTGATCCCAAGGTAGTGTTCCTCCTGCAGCCTCCTGCAGGTCTCCTGAAACTTGGCCAGTACCATTGCCATCGTCTCCTGGGAATGATGGTAAGCTCCCATGATGTTGGAGAGGGCCTCGTGGAGAGTGGGTTCCCTGGGCCTGTCCTCCCCCTGTCGCACAGCAGTCCTCCCAGCTTCCCTGTTGTCCTGTGCCTCTGTCCCCTGAACTCTGCCCACTGCCACTGCCCCCAGGCCCCTAATCGTCCTATGTTAGTGGGGTTGCCTGGGTTCCCTGTAGTGGTGGACACACTGCTGATTGAAGTGTCCTGGGGACAAAGGGATGGGCGTGCTGGGTGGGTGCTGTGCTGGTGTTTCCTGAGGGGGGAGGCTTTGTGGTGGCTTGTGACTGTGTCAGGGGAACTGACTGTCCCGAGGTCCCTGATGGGCCGGGCAGTTCATCATGATCCAGTTGTGCAGAGCTGCTGTCATCACTGTGGGTCTCTTCTGTGGGGGGACTGGATATGTCTGGCACCTCCTGTCCTTTGATGTTGGGTAGGGGTCCTGTAGGGGTGTAAAAGCATGATTATTGCATCTGTTTGTGCCATCGTGTGCAATGGGTGAGTGACCCTCTACTCCAGTGCTTGCATTCTTGCCTTGGTCCTTGTGTGATAGTTGGTTTGGGGTCTGTGTGGGTATCTGTACTGGACATGCTTTGGTGATGGGTGTCCATGCATTGGTGTTACATGCAGGGGTTGTTTTTGGGATGTGTGGGTTGTGTTGGTGGGGTATCTGTGGGTTGTTGGAGTGATGGGTGTGAGGGTAAGGGTGGGGTATGTGATGGCATGCAGGTAGGGTGGGGGATAAAGTAGTTAAGATATGACTTACCAGAGTCCAGACCTCCTGCTACTCCTGCTAGGCCCACAGGATGCAGTATTGCCAAGACTTGCTCCTCCCATGTTGTTAGTTGTGGGGGAGGAGGTGGGGCTCCACCGCCAGTCCTCTGTACTGCAATCTGGTGTCTGGAGACCACGGAATGCACCTTCCCCCATAGGTCATTCCACCTCTTCCTGATGTCATCCCTAGTTCTTGGATGCTGTCCCACTGCGTTCACCCTGTCGACAATTCTCCGCCATAGCTCCATCTTCCTTGCAATGGATGTCTGCTGCACCTGTGATCCGAATAGCTGTGGCTCTACCCGGAGGATTTCCTCCACCATGACCCTGAGCTCCTCCTCAGAGAACCTGGGGTGTCGTTGAGGTGCCATGATGTGGTGTGGGTGATGTGTGAGATGGTGTGTGTTGTGATGTGTGAGGGGATGTGTTGTTGTGTGTTGTTTGAGGTGCGTGGATGTTGTGTAAGTGATGGTGTTGTGTGTCTGTGGATGCTGGTGTTGTTTAAGGTAGTGTCTCTCTCTGGCCTGCTTTCAAATTTCTGGTAGTAAGGGTTTGTGGGTAATGTGGGTGTGTTTTTTATATTGGATTGGCTGTGTGGGTGTGGTGTGTGTATGTGTATCAGGTGTGTGTATTTCGAATTGTCCAATGTGGTGGTGTTTTGTATATGTGTGTGTATTTTGAGCGCGGCGGTGTGTACCGCCAATGGTTTACCGCGGTTGAAAGTCCGCCGCGTTGATTCGTGGGTCGTGATAGTGTGGGCTTATTCTTGTTGGCCTGACGGTGTAGGTTTTGCTATCGCCAGTTTATCACTGACCTTTGGTGTGGCGGTCTTGTGTGGGTGTCTGTATTGTGGCGGATTCCGAGCTGTGGGTCGTAATACCTGTAGCGGAATTCCGCGGCCGCAGCGGTATGTTGGCGGTCTTCTGCACGGCGGTAAGCGGGATTTACAGCCAGGGTTGTAATGAGGGCCATAGTCTCTTTGTAATATATTGTTGCAAATTCTCTATTTGTACACCTCAGTTGAATGTATTCTTATTGTCATATAGTCTGATTCAGTTTCACCTGGAAGTGGATATTTGAGATCATGAGAGGAGCTGGTGAGGGTCTTTTGACAGTGAAGGGTTGAATCTGCTGACAAATTTCATACTGCCTAATATAATCCCAAATCTGTTTATATAAACTAGGCCATCAGGCGCGTTGCTGTACAATTGCTACCATTGCATTTATTCCTGCATGAATGGATGCCAAACCCTTATGGGCTCCTTTGATTACATCTAATCTAGACAGCTTATTCAGCATAATTCTGTCTCCCACTCCTGGTATCGTGACTTCATGATTGTTATCTGAATAAAGGGTGTAGGAGTGTTTGGGAGGAAAGCCTGCAGGAAGTTTTCTACCTTCCTTGTTTGCATTTATGGCTGTTAAAATATCTAAGTCGATCTCCATTTGAGATCTAGTTAGGACTGCTTCTCTAGCAGTCTGAATTGCAGCCGTTGCCACTAGATCAGATTCAAATCAAATCAAATCAAAACATTTATAAAGCGCGATACTCACCCGTGAGGGTCTCAAGGCGCTAGGGGGAGGGGGTTACTGCTGCTCGAAGAGCCAGGTTTTGAGCTGCCTCCGTAAAGCAGGGTGGTTCTGGGTGGTCCTGAGGTTGGCGGGGAGGGAGTTCCATGTCTTGGCTGCCAGGTAGGAAAAGGATTTTCCACCTGCCGTGGTGCGGCGGATGCGAGGGACGGCGGCGAGTGCGAGGTTGGCGGAGCAAAGTTGACGGGTGGGCGTGTAGAAACTGAGGTGACGGTTGAGGTATTCGGGTCCCTTGTTGTTGAGGGCTTTGTGTGCATGGGTGAGGAGCCAGAAGGTGATCCTTTTGTTGACGGGAAGCCAGTGCAGGTGTCTCAGTTGGGCGGAGATGTGGCTGTTGCGGGGTGTTCTAGGACGAGGCAGGCGGAGGCGTTTTGTATTCGCTGCAGACGTTTCTGGAGTTTAGCGGTGGTTCCTGCATATAGGGTGTTTCCGTAGTCCAGGCGGCTTGTGACGAGGGCGTGGGTCACAGTTTTTCTGGTGTCTGCGGGGATCCAGCGGAAGATCTTTCGGAGCATGCGGAGAGTAGGAAGCAGGAAGATGATACGGCGTTGACTTGTTTGGTCATGGTGAGAAGCGGGTCCAGGATGAAACCGAGGTTGCGTGCGTGGTCTGAGGGGGTTGGTGCGGTGCCTAGGGCCGTGGGCCACCACGAGTCGTCCCAGGCGGACGGGGTGTTTCCAAGGATGAGGACTTCCGTTTTTTCTGAGTTCAGTATTAGACGGCTGAGATTCATCCATTCTGCAACGTCTTTCATTCCATCTTGCAGGTTGGTCTTGGCGCCAGTGGGGTCCTTGGTGAGGGAAAGTATCAGCTGAGTGTCGTCGGCGTAGGAGGTGATGGTGATGTTGTGTTTGCGTACGATGTCGGCGAGGGGGCTCATGTAGACATTGAAGAGAGTCGGGCTGAGTGAGGAGCCTTGTGGGACGCCGCAGATGATTTCGGTGGGGTCTGAGCGGAATGGAGGGAGGTAGACTCTGGGAGCGGTTGGAGAGGAAAGAGGTGATCCAGTCCAGGGCCAGTCCTTGGATACCGGTGGAGCGCAGGCGGGATGTTAGGGTTCGGTGGCAGACGGTGTCGAAGGCAGCCGAGAGGTCGAGGAGGATGAGGGCGACTGTTTCTCCGTTGTCCATCAGAGTTCTGATGTCGTCTGTGACTGAGATGAGGGCGGTTTCTGTGCTGTGGTTGGCTCGGAATCCGGACAGTGAGGGGTCGAGTAGGTTGATATCTTCAAGGAAGTTGGTCAGTTGCTTGTTGACGGTCTTCTCGATGACTTTGGCAGGGAAGGGGAGGAGCGAGATGGGGCGGAAGTTCTTAGGGTCGCTGGGGTCTGCCGTAGGTTTCTTCAGTAGGGCGTTGACTTCCGCGCGTTTCCACAGTTCCCTTTAGCATGAATCCCATCATGCTTATGGCTCAAAGTATGCCTTACATGGACCAATGGAAGCTTACCTTGTAAGACAGCTACCTTTCTCCAGAGCTGTTCATTCTTTATAGGTTTTCCTTTTAAATCCTTGAATGCATTCAACCACCAATGCTGCAAATTGACATTATAACCTTACACACAAATGGATGAGTCGGACACAATAAGTGTGGGAACTGGCAAGTCACGTTTTTGCCACGCAAGCAACAGTGCATGCAGTTCTGCATGTTGTGCAGTCCTGTCACCGAACGGTTTAGTGTGGGTGCGCTGTGGGATGAACTCACCATCCTTCACTACACCTTGTGTCAATTTGCAGGGTGCGGAGCATTTGTTCCTACCGCAAGTTGGTAAGAGCCATCCATAAAGGATATTCTCTGGTAAGGCTCCATGGGTAAAGTGGCTGGAGTCAGAGCAACATCCTTTTCATATTGGAGAAAAGTTTGTGTATGAAGAGAGGGATCATATTGAAACTTTACATCCACTGCACTGAAAGAAGAGGCCCAGTGTTCCCATCTCGGGGTGTAGGGCTTGCGCATTAGGGATGCTTGCCTTGGTGGCTGCTTCTAGCGCTGGTAGGGGAGAAACATTAATGGTATGTTTTCCCTGCGCCAACAGCACTCCTTTAAAATAGCTCTTAGCACTCCTGTCAGGCTCCTTTTGATGGAAGCAAAACATGCTTCAGCCAGGGGATACAAGTAAGACTTGCAAGCAATTGGGACAGTGTGTCCTTCACTGTAAGTCACATACGTATGACCATAGTGACTGGGTATGACTCTGATAACTAGGTTGGTTTTGTTATCCTAGTTTGTACATTTAGTCTCTAGCATGTCTGCTTGTAGAGCACGTAAGATATCAGTGTGCGTGTTCAGCCATTGTTCAGGTTAATACATAGGAGAAATCAGGTCCTATAAGGGCTTCTCTCAGTGTAGTAATACAAATAAGAATGTTAAGAGTTAAGAAATGCCAGCAGGGATTACAACTTTTTCAGTGTACCAGGAGATTGCAAGGGAGCGCACTTCTGAAGAAACTCTGGAACTAAGCCCTTTTCCTCGTTGGATAACTTGTATCCTAGGAAGGTCACCATCAGGTAGGCGATCCTTGATTTTTTTAAATTAAATTTGTAACCATATGATGCCAATATGGTCACTACTCTGTCTACCCTGTTTCAGTGTAGATTCAAATCATCATCTTTAAGATAGATATCATAAATGCATGGCAAGTCCTCAGGATCTGGTTGTAAGACTGAAAATAAGCCAGGACTGTTCTTCTAGCCCATTGGCAAGTGTTGGAATGAAACCTGCACTCTGCTGAAAATAAAAGCAGTCAGATACTCACTTTCTGATGCTATGTTTAGGATTCAAAAAAATTGGAAATATCCAGGGCCATTTTGTATTTTTTCTACACCAGGTTGGTCATTAAACCTGTGATATGTGCGTTTTGTACTGTGTAGGTCCGCATGTGCAAATTTAAAATTCTATTGTCTAAAACTATCCTATAGGAGTCGTCTGGTTTGGAGACAGGAAGAGGGGTGTGTTCATTGGTGAAAGGTGCTATTATGCCTGGCATTGCAACTGATCTAATATTGTTTTTAAACCACATTTTGGCTCAGGCTTTAGAGGAAATTGTGCTTGTGATTCATTGAGTAAGGGAATGATATGTGGACTGGAATATTTGTCCACCCGCTTGATTTCTATATAAGGCTGAAGCTTTTCTCATGGCCCAGTCGCTGATATACATTTCCCTGATATTTTCAGGTACTATAGGAGGGAAGCCTACCCTTATGACTTCCTCCCCTGGGTGCTTCCCTAATAAAGACTGGAGTCCACTCGTATTCTGCTAAGATGATATCATAATCATCAGAAAACTGCTTTAGTAATTCATAGTATGACCCCTTCAATTTGTATGTTTAGATGGTAAACCCTATCAGGAAGATTTAAATGTTTATCTCGAGTCTCGATCTGTACAAAGTCATCAACTGGATTTGCATTCAGAAACCTTTGGAGACTCTGGTGTACTTTCATGACTTCTGCTGCATCGTCTAGAAGACCTCTTGCCCAAGTTCTGTTTGGCACAAGGACTCGTTGCTGGATCAGCATGTTTCTTAGAAAGTCCTGCTACTTTCTACTTCTTTACTGGGGTCTTAAAGTCCAATCATTCTTTTTTCCTCTTTGTCTCGTTTCCTGCCTCACTTTTTCTACAATACTCCTCTTTTCTTTGGTACTTGGATCAGCTCCCCTTCTCTATTCTTTTACTGTCAGTGTCCCAAAAAGAACATGAAGAGTGGCTATGAGAATACTGACAACAATCAGGTTTTTTAATTTTCTCGCTCCACCTCTGCCAGATTCTCAAGAAGTGGGTGATCCAGTACGTGTTTCATCTTTGTCTTTCTGTTTTTCCTTTCCTTCCGCTGCATGGTATAGATGTTCCCCATTAATTTAATTCCTAAGTCCAGTACTAGTGCAGCTCCATGCTCATGCTTTTGTCTAAGTACATCAGGGAGAACTGCCAATGAAGTCAAGCAAAGATGCTTCCACAGGTGTTACACTCCTCTACGGGAGGCACCATTCCAAAAGGGAGACACATAGGGGGTCATTACAACATTGGCGGTAAAAAGCTGCTTACCGCCGTGCAGAAGACCGCCAATACACCGCTGCGGCCGCGGAAATCCGCCACAGCTATTATGACCCACATCTCGGAATCCGCCGAAATTCAGACACCCACACAAGTCCGCCACACCAAAGGTCAGTGATAAACTGGCGAAAACAAAACCTCCACCGTCACGCCAACAGAAACACGCCCATGCTATCACGACACACGAATCCACGCGGCGGTCTTTCAACCGTGGTATTCCATTGGCGGTACACACACATCTCCAAAACACCGCCACATTGGACAATTCGAATTACACACACCTGATACACATACAAACACCACTCCCACACACCCAATACAATATAAAACACACCCACATCACCCACAAACCCCTACGACCCAAAATTATTGACGAAGGCCAGTGAGAGAGCACAGAATAGACAACCCCACCACACAGAGACACACAACACCATCACCCACACAACATCCACGCACAAAACACCACACACCACTACACATCACCACACTCATCACCACATACACCACCCCACACATCACCTACACCACCCCATTGCACGGCAAAGACACCCCAGGTTCTCCGAGGAGGAGCTCAGTGTCATGGTGGAGGAAATCGTACGGGTAGAGCCACAGCTATTTGGAGCACAGGTGCAGCACACCTCCATAGCTAGGAAGATGGAGCTATGGCGAAGAATAGTCGACAGGGTCAACGCAGTGGGACAGCACCCAAGAAATCGGGACGACATCAGGAAGAGGTGGAACGACCTACGGGGGAAGGTGCGTTCCGTGGTCTCCAGGCACAACATCGCAGTACAGCGGACTGGCGGCGGACCCCCACCTCCTGCCCCACAACTAACAACATGGGAGGAGCAGGTCTTGACCATTGTGCATCCTGAGGGCCTCGGAGGAGTTGGTGGAGGAATGGACACTGGTAAGTCAAATCTTAACTATCATATCCCCCACCCTACCTGCATGCTATCACACACCCCCACCCTCACCCCCTCCCCTATCAATCCAACTCCTCACGAATGTACTAATAACACAAACCACCCATCCCAACACCAAGCCCTGCATGACACAACAAAGCATGGACACCCCTCATTAAAGCATGGCCACGGTACATACCCATAACACCCCCCCCCAACCATCATCACACAAGCCCCCACACAGGAATGCTAGCACTGGGGTACACGCTCACCCACCCATTGCACACCATGACACACACACATGCAATGATCATACTTTTACACCCCTGCAGGACCACTACCTAACGTCACCAGACAGGAGGGTCCAGACATCTCTACCCCACCCACAGAAGAGGCCCACAGTGATGAAAGCAGCTCTGGCCAACTGGATCCAGATGACCAGCCCGGACCATCATGGGCCTCGGGACAGTCGGTTCCCCTCACACAGGCACAGCCCAACACAGACCTTCCACACTCTGGAAACACCAGCACAGCACCCACCCAACGGGCCCATACCTCCGTACCCAGGACACGTCAATCAGCTGTGTGTCCACCACTACAGGGAACCCAGGATAACCCATCACCCCAACAACAACAGGGACCTGGGGACAGTGGTAGTGGGCACACGGTCCAGGGGACGGAGGCACAGGAACACAGGGGAACTGGGAGGGCTGCCGTGTGACTGGGGGCGGACAGGCCAAGGGAACCCACTCTCCACGAGGCCCTCTCCTCCATCATGGGAGCATACCACCACTCCCAGGAGACAATGGCTACGGTCCTGGACAAGTTTCAGGAGACCCAGCGCCTGCAGGAGGAACAGTATTTGGGCTTCAGGGAGGAACTCAGAACCATCCCGCAAGCGGTCCCTGAGATCCAGGAACAGGACAGAGCACGATGGCAAGACCCCCGCCAAGAAATGAGACCACCCTGATTGTCATCCCCTGTCCCACTTTGTAACCCTGTCCATATTGGAACTGCCCCAGCTCCACTTCCTAGGCCCATCTGGGCAGTGCACCTGTGAGAGTAATAGACTGGACTCTGCCATGGACATTCCTCCACCATCACCCCTCACCATTTTACCACCCCCTCCAATATTTAGCACTACAATAAACACCCTTGAACCACAAAACAATCTGGAGTCAGTCTGTGATTTAGAAAATGTGTATTAGCTATGACAGTAACAAAATCCGTTCTCAATAGTAATGTCAACATACCTATGTCACACATCACAAGTCCATGAAGGATGCAAGCAGATGGCACACATTGGTAACCACACCTGTGAAACCGTAAGGGAAATGTACAACTCAGTTACCAAATACTGGTTAAAATTGACAGACAGGATAGAGGTAGAAGTGTGAAAGTACTTGTAGTAGTCAAGAAAGTGTTCTCACCTGTGTGTCACTGGATATATTGCTGTATGAGTCCCTGTTGTCAATGTCTTCTTCCTCTGCTTCCTCCTCATCTCTGTCCACAGGCTCCACAGCTGCCACAACACCGTCATCTGGACCATCCTCCTGCAGAAAAGGCACCTAGCGTCGCAAAGCAAGATTGTGAAGCATACAGCAGGCGATGATGATCTGGCACACCTTCCTTGGTGAGTAGAATAGGGAACCACCTGTCATATGGAGGCACCTGAACCTGGCCTTCAGAAGGCCGAAGGTGGGTTCGATCACCCTCCTAGTCCGCCCATGGGCCTCATTGTAGCGTTCCTCTGCCCTTGTCCTGGGATTCCTCACTGGGGTCAATAGCCATGACAGGTTGGGGTAACCAGAGTCCCCTAATAGCCACACCCGGTGCCTCTGGAGTTGACCCATCACATAAGGGATGCTGCTATTCCGCAGGATGTAGGCGTCATGCACAGAGCCAGGGAACATAGCATTTACCTGGGAGATGTACTGGTCTGCCAAACATACCATCTGTACATTCATCGAATGATAACTCTTCCGGTTCCTGTACACCTGTTCACTCCTGTGGGGTGGGACCAGAGCTACATGGGGCCCATCAGTGGCACCTATGATGTTGGGGATATGTCCAAGGGCATAGAAGTCACCTTTAACAGTAGCCAATTCCTCCACCTGAGGGAAAACGATGTAGCTCCTCATGTGTTTCAGCAGGGCAGACAACACTCTGGACAACACGTTGGAAAACATAGGCTGGGACATCCCAGATGCCATGGCCACCGTTGTTTGAAATGACCCACTTGCAAGGAAATGGAGCACTGATAGCACTTGAGGGGGGATTCCTGTGAGATGGCGGATTGCGGATTGCTGACATCAGCTCTGGCTCCAACTGGGTACACAGTTCCTGGATTGTGGCACGGTCAAACCTGTAGGTGATGATTAAATGTCGCTCCTCCATTGTCAACAGGTCCACCAGCGGTCGGTACACCGGAGGATTCCGCCATCTCCTCACATGTCCCAGCTGATGGTGCCTAGGAAGGATAAAAGCGACCACAGAGTCAAGCAACTCAGAGGTATGTACCCACAGCTACACAGAACACGAAACATAATCCAAAAAGTTGTCTGTAGGAGTGTTGAGTCCAGGCCTACGTGTGTGTGATGCAGTTGAAAATGAAGCCATGTGGGCCCCTGAAATGGCGGCTGCCTGACCTCTAAAGTGGGACAATGGGATGTGAGGTAACTGCGCTGGTGTTGTAGACCGTCGCGGTAGGCGGTCGAAGACCGCGGCGCAATGCTGCATTGGTTAACATTGGACCCTATGGGTCCCAGGAGCCAATGACGAAGTGCGCCGGCGGTGATGATATGTCACCGCCGCGGACGTGACCGCCATTTTCTATCTGTTGAATCACTCGATACCTGATCTTCGACAGGAGAGGACCTAAACTGCAAGTGCTGCTGTGACTCGGTCTGGAAGAGACAACGGCACGTGCGTCTGGGGAAAGGGCCCCTGCCTTCACTGCACAGGAGTTGGAGAAGCTCGTGGACGGGGTCCTCCCCCAGTACACGCTACTCTACGGTCCTCCAGACCAACAGGTGAGTACATAGGGTGAAAGTTGTATGGGCTATGCCTGGGTGGAGAGGGGTGGTCATAAGAAGGAAGGGGGCAGAGTTCTGTGAGCATGAAGGACTGTGAATGCATGTGCCACATGGCAAGGGTAGGGATGTGGGCCACTCACTTCGACGGTGCAGTTGGTAATGACTTCTCTTCTTCCCCTGTCCATGTCATGTAGGTCAGCGCCCACCAGAAGAAGGATATTTGGCGTGCCATCGCCAAGGACGTCCGGACCCTGGGGGTCCACCAGAGACAGAGCACCCACTGCCGTAAAAGATGGGAGGACATTCGCCGCTGGAGCAAGAAGACGGCGGAGGCTCAGCTGGGGATGGCCTCCCAAAGTGGGAGGGGTGCCCGTCGCACCATGACCCCGCTGATGTTCCGGATCCTGGCGGTGGCCTACCCTGAGTTGGATGGGCGCTTGAGGGCATCACAGCAGACACAAGAGTGTGAGTACACTCTCATTCAGCTGACTTTGTGCGCAGTGGAGGGGTCTGGGTGGGGGAGGAGGGCTGTGGGTTTCCCTAGGCCAGGGCGAGTTCCGTAGGCTAGGCCCCTCCGTAATGCAGGCCATGTGCCACTCTACCCCACCTCTGTAGAGTGCCAAGTACAGGTATACATGCCCCGTGTCATCTATGTGTGCAGATGTCCACCATAGAAATGTAGGCCATATCCCAGGAACTGCATCTGTAGAGCCCAACAGCGCAGCGTAGTGCAGGGGGCTGCTGTGTCTGTATTGTCCACCGGTAGCGGTAAGCCATGCACTCAACCTGTCTTTCTTCTGTCGCCCCCCCCTTTTTGTGCTCTCCCTGTTCTTTTGTGCATCAGCATTATCAGGCGGAGGTACAGTGGCACCGGAGCACGAGGGGGCTGCATCCCACATGGCCATGGAGGGCCACACCACGGACTCCGAATACACCAGTGGGACAGAGGGCGAGGGGAGCTTCACGGCGGTCACCGGATCAGCAACCAGCGACACAGACTTGTCCTCCGATGGGAGCTCCCTTGTGGTGGCGGCAACATCTGTGCCCCCCACTTCTACAGGTACAGCCGCCACCCCCCTACCAGCACTGCCCTCCCAGCAGCCCCTCAGCGTGTGCCCCGTGCCCGCTCACCCAGGAGGGTGGGCATCACCTTCGCCCCAGGCACCTCAGCCCCTGCCCCTGTCACCTCTGCTGCCCTCAGTGAGGAGGCCATTGACCTCCTCAGGTCACTCACTGTTGGGCAGTCTACCATTGTGAATGCCATCCAGGGTGTAGAAAGGGAGTTGCAACACACTAATTTATTCCTGGAGGGCATTCATTCTGGTCAGGCTGCCCATCATCGAACCCTGCAATCTCTGGCCTCAGCACTGATGGCAGCCATTGTCCCTGTGTCTAGCCTCCCCCCTCCAACTTCCTCCACCCAGACCCAATCCCCTGTACCTCTGCCTATCCCAAGCACACCATCAGACCAGCCTGCACACACGTCAACACACAAGGGAAGCTCAGGCAAACATAGGCACCACACATCCCACAGGCACTCACACAAGCATCACCCACATACAGACACAGCAACATCCACTGCCTCCACTGTGTCCCCCTCCTCGTCGTCTCCCTCCTCCCTCCCAGTGTCGTCTACACTCTCACCTGCATGCACTACCACTACAGCCACTAGGACTCGCACCAGCACTCCCAGCACCACACCCCGCTCACCTGCACTCACCACCCCCACTACCATTTACACGTTCCCTGTGTCCTCTCCCAGTGTGTCTGTGACACCCCCTCCCAAAGTACACAAACGCGGGCACACACACACCCAACATCCATCCACCTCACGACAGCGTCCAGAACATGCACCTGCACCCAAATCATCCAAAGTTACACCTCCTACAACCACCTCCTCATCCTCCACTCCCAGACCCCCTCCAGCTACCCGTCCCAGTGTTCGTCAGAAACTTTTCCTGAGCAACGTTGACCTCTTTCCCACCCCCCCCCCTCCAATTCATAGGTCCCGTACTAGCACCTCACCCAAAAAATCTCCGGTACCAGTGGTGCCTGTTAGAGGTATGTGGAGTGCACCGGGCACCAGGGCAGCCAGTGTGACACAGAGCCAAAGCACAGCCAGTCCCCCCCCTGTGAAGCACCAGAAGTTGGACAGTGCCCGACGGGATAGGGGGAAGACTCCAGCCGGCAGAGCTGCTCACTAGGGTCCCGGGGGGAGTGTCGACTCAGCTGTGACTCCTCCCAAACTGGGGAAGGGGCAGAAGAAAGCGCCAAAGTCTGGGAAGAGCAGCACGGCGGAGAAGTCCGCCATCATCCCCTCTGCCCAGGAGGCCTCCGCCAGCCCGATCGTCACTGGCCAGGACGCCACCGCCAGAGTCAGTGCCCAGGAGGGCAGTCCCATTGTCACTGGTCAGGAGACCACTGCCAGAGTCAGTGCCCAGGAAGGCAGTCCCATCGTCACTGGTCAGGAGACCACCGCCAGAGTCAGTGCCCAGGAGGGCAGTCCCATCCTCAGTGGTCAGGAGACCACCGCCAGAGTCAGTGCCCAGGAGGGCAGTCCCATCATCACTGGTCCGGAGACCACCGCCAGAGTCAGTGCCCAGGAGGGCCACGGCAGCCACAGCCCCGCTGGGCAATGAGGGACCACCATGGCAAACACCGCTGCACAGGTCAGAGACAGCAAAGTCAAGCACCGCTGAACAGGGCAAGCACCGCTGAACAGGTCAGAAACTGCAAAGTCAAGCACCGCTGAACAGGGCAAGCACCGCTGAACAGGGCAAAGACCGCCATGGCAAGCACAGCTGAACAGGACAAAGACCGCCATGGCAAGCACCGCTGAACAGGGCAAGCACCGCTGAACAGGGCAAAGACCGCCATGGCAAGCACTGTTAAACAGGTCAGAAACTGCATAGTCAAGCACCGCTGAACAGGGCAAAGACCGCCATGGCAAGCACCGCTGAACAGGTCAGAGACAGCAAAGTCAAGCACCGCTGAACAGGGCAAGCACCGCTGAACAGGGCAAGCACCGCCAACTCAAGCACCGCTAGCCCATGTGCGGCAGGGGCAGTGACGGAACTGGGACCGTCACGGGGACAGTGATGCACTCTGGGCACCAGTCCCCCTCCAGAACCAGTGGAGACATGCATCCACTCCGTCTGTCCTTAACAGGATGAGGCACTCTGGGCACCAGTCCCCCTCCAGAACCAGTGGAGCCTGTTATCGACTTGAGAGACTGTGGCTTTGCACTACCCAGGATGGTACAGTGGGCAAACCACACACTGAAAAGACTTGTGAGACTGTGGCTTTGCACTCCCCAGGATAATGCAGTGGGCAAACCACCCACTGAACAGGCTTGTGAGACTGTGGCTTTGCACTCCCCAGGATGGTACAGTGGGCAAACCACCCACTGAAAAGACTTGTGAGACTGTGGCTTTGCACTCCCCAGGATAATGCAGTGGGCAAACCACCCACTGAACAGACTTGTGAGACTGTGGCTTTGCACTCCCCAGGATGGTACAGTGGGCAAACCACCCACTGAAAAGACTTGTGAGACTGTGGCTTTGCACTCCCCAGGATACATCAATGGGCATGGAGCCCCCTCGTGTATCTGGCGTGGTGCTGTCATCCGGCTGAGGTGCCCCCCCCCACCCTTCCCCCTGAGGTGCCTGTTGTATTTTGATCTGATGCCCCAGCAGTGTTCTCTCCGTTTTGCTCAGGTATCTAGTGTGGGCCTCGCCCATGCATTTTGGGGCCAGTGGTCCACGGACATTGAATGGTGCATACCTGCACTACTAATTGTGACATATATTTTGTTGAATGTGTATATATACTGTATTTTTATACATTATAATGGTTGCACTCATTTCCTTTTGTCTTTGCATTCTTCCGGGGGGGGGTTGAGGGTTGTTACTGTAATGTTTGGATATGCATTGGTGTGTGTTTTGTAGTGGGTGAGGGTCGGGGTGGGGGTGGGGGTGGGGGTGTTGCGTGTGTGTGTCCCTGACTTTTGCCCTCCCCCTCCCCTATGTCGTAGGTGCAGTACTCACCGTTATCTTCGGCGCCGGCGTTGATGGTCATCGTACAGGAGCAGGAAGACTATCGCAGGGAGTATTTGGAGTTCCGGCTCTATGGTGCCCTCCTTCCTCGTGGAGTGTTTGAGGTGAGCGTTTTCCCTTTGAAATGGCTGTTTCCGCTGTGTTTTTATCCACGGTGAATCCGCCCTGGAAAAGGTGGCGGATTGGTAGGTTGTGATACTGTGGGCGGTAGTTTGTCTCCTGCCTGTCTGTTGGTGGTGACCGCCGCGCTGCTTGTCTGTACCGCAGTGGCGGGCAGATTGTTAAAGTGGCTGTCTTTGTTGCCGGCTTCCGCCACGGTCATAATTCCCTTTTTTTTTCCGCAGGCCTGTTTGCGGTCTTATCGCCACTTTAACACCGTCCGCCAGGGTTGTAATGACCCCCATAGTCAGTAGTCTATGTTTATCTTTGCTGGAGCGTAGTGTATGGATACACTACTCCTCATTGTTTGGTCTTACAAGCAATCCAGAAAGCCATTTCATTGTGCTTTGTGGGTGCTTTCTGCAAGATAACACTAATAATCTGTGGACTAACAGTCTGTACCTGTGCTGGAGCAGATGGTTGTGCTGAGACAAGAGGTCTGAAGCTCCATGTCCATTATACAAACTGTACAAGTCGACTGTGTAATTTAACACCTCATCACCTCTGCAAGTGTCAGGTTGTTGGGACGAGGAACAGAAGTATAGCCAGCCAAAACTGGCCATGTAGCCCCTTCATTGCTCAGGGGCCCCAACCGGATGTTTCTGTACATATTTGGCAACTGACCACCAAACCATTTCTGATGTCCCTGGTAAGTTAAAGGAATTTCCAGATCTTGGTGACCTCCATGGTGTGCTGACAGGTCTACCGCAGTATATTCTTGAAACATTTATAGGCTCGAACCCCACCCTTGAGTAAAACATCCCCCATCTTTGGGGACACCTCGATATCTGAGATGCTGGCTTTCGGCTTCCTTCTAACTGGCCCCTATCACAATAGGTGATGTCATAATGAATGGATTCAAATAAAAAGGGCAACAAAGAATTAGAAAACCCAGAGAATAGAGAATGACCTTTTGTGAGTCAGGCTTGACAAACCTACAAAATAGGTGCTTCCTTATCCCCAGTGGGAGGTAACCACAATAACTATGGCTATCTCTATGATAATCATGTAAACAATGGTTCAAGTGTGTGTCAAAAGATGAAAAACTATTTGAGGCGTGGCTGTAAGTTACGGGCCTCACTTTGGGTGCCAACTGTTGGGTAAGCCACGGCATTGGCGCAGCTTTCCCACCAACGGATGACAAGGATGAACTTGGCTCAATGTACCAAAGATGAATGCGAAAGACAGGGTATTGTAACCCGGCAAAACACTACTCAATATGCTACTGAAATAGAGTTGCTGCTTTTGGGTTACCAACATTCCCTCATGAAGTGATCAGGGGCATCGTTGTAATAGTAACAAACCCATCTTGTTATTCACAATATCACATATGCAGTGTACTAAGAAGACTGGACACTTTTAGGTAATAAGTATTTATTGCTACAGGAACAATCTGTTTCTCAGTACATCTAACACAACTACCCAGAATATTATCAAACCAGCAACGAGGCATATTGTAAATAACGAAAATAAAATGAACATTTCTAACATAATTAAAATGTCATCTAGACCTATCACTCTAGTTTAGGTATGTCTGGCATAGATTATGTGCATCAAGGTGTGCATCCCAGACATTTCCTTATGAACATATAAGGTAAAAAGATGTCAATGCAGACTACGTTATTTCAGTTAAAGGTACGTGTGATCCTATTTACCATGCCATGACGAAGACTAGACATTTGACCCACACAAATGTCACATCAAGAGTTGTATCAACGTCATTAATTAAGTGGCTTGATACTTTCACAATGCTAAGAATCATAAGGTCTGTCAACATCTGCATCTAACAGCAGACATAACAATGATTCAGCATAAATCAGGGAATATGGCGCTGTTCATTGTCTAAGAGTGAGAACACAGTGACTTCTGTTATCCAAGATGTAGTCAGAGTCTACATAAAATGGAGTGAGACCTTAGGGGCTTTACTTCACTGCAACGCCAAGCAATGTGTCTCAGCCAAGTGGGATGTGAAGAATTTTCCACAATTTGTCAATCAGTAATATGTACCTAAAGTTCTTAACCAAATGCATCCAAATTAACTGTTTTGCAAATAGAGACAAAACATATTGCAATTCAGCCCGTCACTAATAAATCAAGCAAAAATATAAGGTAAGGTAACAGACATCATAAAACCAAAGAGGACAGTTTTGTATTTCAAAGTAGGTTGCTGCTAGCTCAGTTGGAGGAGTGCTGAGACATATAATGGCCTTCAGCCAAGTATGTTCAAGGTGAATTTTGCTTATCCCCACCATGCTGGCATGTTGGACAATGACAAACTATTCCCTTAGCGCTTGCAACAATTTGACTTAAAAGGGGGCCTGAATGTGATAATTTGTTTGGTAGTTGTAGGAGAGATTTTAATTTGTCCTTGTCCTTCTTCAGTTGCACCCTCTCCATGTTATAACAGTGGTTGTGAACACAAACCAGTAGATCCTTCTTGACCCATAGGAAAGCCTAAGTATGAACCAACCCTCCATCTTCAGCGGACGGAAGAGACAAGTTATTACCCACACATTCCATCAACATACTTGGAGACAATGGGCCTGATTATGACCTTGGCGGATGGGATACTCTGTCACAAACTTGACGATATCCCACCCGTTGTTTTACAAGTTCCGTAGGATATAATGGAACTTGTAATACGGCGGGCGGGATATTCGTCACGTTTGTGACGCAGTATCTCATCCGCCAATGTCGTAATCAGTCCCAATGTGCATCGAGCACATAACAAGCAGTCAGAAACTGATTTATTGTTCTGAGTTCTGGCAACATTTTGCCATATGTACACACAAAAATCAACACAGCTGTTTTTAATGACTTTACTGCAAGCCAATTTTTAATGAAGAATAAATGCAATTGTGTAATTGCAGAAATCAGTAACATTTTAGAGAATACAAATAAACAGAATGTAAATATTGTGAACTCAGCATATTATATGGTGCACTTTTAAGGAACCCTGAAGGCCTGATTTGTATGAATGATTTGCCACATTGAGGGTTCGGTATTTAAAAGTCAACACACATGCATACCTGAACTTCATCTATTTATCCAGTTCAAAGTCTAGCTAAATGAGAAGTTGAATTATTTCTCTGTATAAGGAACTGTTTATGAGATTATGTGCGGCTATGCTTGGAGGAAAGCTGCTCTGGTGCCTGGAAACACCTGCAAAGCCTCCATCTCGCTCACAGAGAGGGGTGTGAACAGCTTATTTACATCAACCAAATCCTTATTTAGAGAAAAGTAAACCTTGGGACCATGATGACAAGTGGGAGAAATAATATGACAAATCTCTTGCAAAACATAAAGCTCTTATGCCCTTTTCTCAATCACTGAAAAACCAAAGGTTACAGTGATATTATGGGTAAGTGAAAATGTGAATTTAAACATAATGGGCCAGAGTCACAAAGGTAAACTTACACCAAAAGTCTAAGGGCCAGATTTATACTTTTTGCCGCAAAACTGCACAAATGCAGTTTTGCAGCATACCACAGCACCAGCCGGGTGGTAAATGGAATGGCGCAAGCCAGTGCTAAACTTGGGCTAGCGTCTTTAAAAAAGATGCTAGCCGGGTGGGAGTAGCGGTAGCAAAAAAATGCCTCTAACCAGACTGGTGCCAATTCCTGGTGCACAACCACCAAAAACATGACTACTGTCTTAGGAAAGTCAGGAGTTATGCCCACCACCCCACAGGCCAGCATAGGGGACAAGTGTCCCCTGGGCATGGCCATTGCAACCTGGACCATGCCCCAAGTTAGGGCCCCGATGGCAAAAAAATATAGATTAAAAAATACTTATCTGGACTTACCTGGGATGGGGTCCTCCATCTTCTGGTGTCCCTCTAATGGGCTGGGGGTGTTCCTAGGGCTTGGGGTGGTCACCAGTGGGCCCATTTTTTGGTGTGACTCAGGCGTTAAATAATTGTGCAAAGCAAGATGCACCATTATTTAGCCCCTCCTCCCACCCGTGCATACTTTTAGCACAGGGATAAATATGGGGCATTTTTTAGATGGGAACGCCTACCTTGCATCTCATTGACACAAGGTAGGTTCATGCATCCAAAAAATGATGCAAACTCCAATATTGTGACGCTAGACGTGTCTAGTGTCAAAATATAAATATGGAGTTGAGTTTGTGCCGAATTTGCGTTACAAAAATGATGAAAATTCGGCGCAAACAGAGTATAGATATGCCCCTAAGTTTAGACCAAAAGTCTAAGTTTAGACATAAAGGGGGTCATTCCGACCCTGGCGGTCGGTGTTAAAGCGGCGGCCAACCCGCCAACAGGCAGGCGGTAAAAAAAATGGAATTCTGACCCTGGCGGGAACCGCCAACACAGCCCGCCACTTTAACACTCCGACCGCCACGGCAGGGCAAACAAACAGCGCGGCGGTCACCGCCAACAGACAGGCGGCAGACAATGTACCGCCCACCCTATCACGACCCACCAATCCGCCACCTTTTCCGGGACGGGAGCCCCGCCGATAAAAACACGGCGGGAACAGACCACGAACGGGAAAACGCTCACCTCTATACACTCCACGAGGAATCTGGACAGCATGGAACCCGAATTAAACATCCTACCAGCGATTGTCTACCTGCTCCTCTACCAGGAGCACGAACGCCGCCGCAGGAGACAACGGTGAGTACTGCACCTACGACACAGGGGAGGGGGGAGGAGAAAAGATTACGGGCACACACATACGCGACCCCCCCCCCCCCCAAATCCCCACACACCAATGCAGAGCAACAAGTCAGATTTACACCCCCCAAACCCCTGGAATAATTCAAAGACAAAATAAAATGATCATTAAAATAGAAGTATATTAAAGCATATTTGAACTTAAGTGAAATATGAGATTTTTAAAACAAATAAATCACAACATGAACAATGTATACATAGTCCAAAAGTCCGGCACATATTGGCTACATGCCATTGTTCGTGGGCCAATGTGCATAAACACATGCGCAAAGCCCACACACGAGACCCGATTCCATTGGAGAGAACACTGCTGGGGCATCAGATAATAAAACCACAGGCACCTCAGGGGGAAGGGAAGGGGGGCACCTCAGCCACATGAGTCCACGACGCCAGATCCACGAGGGGCCTCCATGCCCACTGTTTCATCCTGGGGAGTGCAAAGCCACAGTCTCACAAGTCTTTTCAGTGGGTGGATTGCCCACTGTACCATCCTGGGGAGTGCAAAGCCACAGTCTCTCAAGTCTCTACAGTGGGTGGATTGCCCACTGTACCATCCTGGGGAGTGCAAAGCCACAGTCTCACAAGTCTTTTCAGTGGGTGGATTGCCCACTGTACCATCCTGGGGAGTGCAAAGCCACAGTCTCACAAGTCTCTACAGTGGGTGGATTGCCCACTGTACCATCCTGGGGAGTGCAAAGCCACAGTCTCTCAAGTCTCTACAGTGGGTGGATTGCCCACTGTACCACCCTGGGGAGTGCAAAGCCACAGTCTCACAAGTCTTTTCAGTGGGTGGATTGCCCACTGTACCATCCTGGGGAGTGCAAAGCCACAGTCTCACAAGTCTCTACAGTGGGTGGATTGCCCACTGTACCATCCTGGGGAGTGCAAAGCCACAGTCCATCTGGTGGATTACAGACTCCACTGGTTATGGAGGAGGCATGGTGCCCAGAGTGCTTCGTGAAGCCCTGCCCGACACAGATCCGGCCCTGCCAATGGGCCAGCGGTGCTTGAGATGAAGGGCCCAGCGGAGCGGTGCTTGACAGGAGGGGCCCAGCGGAGCGGTGCAGAGACGCCGGGGCCCAGCGGAGCGGTGCTTGAGATGAAGGGCCCAGCGGAGCGGTGCTTGAGATGAAGGGCCCAGTGGAGCGGTGCTTGAGATGAAGGGCCCAGCGGAGCGGTGCTTGAGATGAAGGGCCCAGCGGAGCGGTGCAGAGACGGCGGGGCCCAGCGGAGCGGTGCTTGACAGGAAGGGCCCAGCGGAGCGGTGATTGAGATGAAGGGCCCAGCGGAGCGGTGCCTGACAGCAGGGGCCCAGCGGAGCGGTGCAGAGACGGCGGGGCCCAGCAGAGTGGTGCTTGAGATGAAGGGCCCAGCGGAGCGGTGCTTGAGATGAAGGACCCATCGGAGCGGTGCTTGACAGGAAGGGCCCAGCGGAGCGGTGCAGAGACGGCGGGGCCCAGTGGAGCGGTGCTTGAGATGAAGGGCCCAGCGGAGCGGTGCTTGAGATGAAGGGCCCAGCGGAGCGGTGTTTGAGATGAAGGGCTCAGTGGAGCGGTGCTTGAGATGAAGGGCCCAGCGGAGCTGTGCAGAGACGGCGGGGCCCAGCGGAGCGGTGCTTGACAGGAAGGGCCCCGCGGAGCGGTGCTTGAGATGAAGGGCCCAGCGGAGCGGTGCAGAGACAGCGGGGCTCAGCGGAGCGGTGCTTGACAGGAAGGGCCCAGCGGAGCGGTGCTTGAGATGAAGGGCCCAGCGGAGCGGTGCTTGAGATGAAGGGCCCAGCGGAGCGGTGCTTGAGATGAAGGGCCAAGCGGAGCGGTGCTTGAGATGAAGGGCCCAGCGGAGCGGTGCAGAAACGGCGGGGCCCAGCGGAGCGGTACTTGACAGGAAGGGCCCAGCGGAGCGGTGCTTGAGATGAAGGGCCCAGCGGAGCGGTGCTTGAGATGAAGGGCCCAGCGGAGCGGTGCCTGACAGGAGGGGCCCAGCGGAGCGGTGCAGAGACGGCGGGGCCCAGCGGAGCGGTGCTTGACAGGAAGGGTCCAGCGGAGCGGTGCTTGAGATGAAGGGCCCAGCGGAGCGGTGCAGAGACGGCGGGGCCCAGCGGAGCGGTGCTTGAGATGAAGGGCCCAGCGGTGCGGTGCTTGAGATGAAGGGCCCAGCGGAGCGGTGCTTGAGATGAAGGGCCCAGCGGAGCGGTGCTTGACAGGAAGGGCCCAGCGGAGCGGTGCAGAGACGGCGGGGCCCAGCGGAGCGGTGCTTGAGATGAAGGGCCCAGCGGAGCGGTGCTTGAGATGAAGGGCCCAGCGGAGCGGTGCCTGACAGGAGGGGCCCAGCGGAGCGGTGCAGAGACGGCGGGGCCCAGCGGAGCGGTGCTTGAGATGAAGGGCCCAGCGGAGCGGTGCTTGAGATGAAGGGCCCAGCGGAGCGGTGCTTGAGATTAAGGGCCCAGCGGAGCGGTGCTTGAGATGAAGGGCCCAGGGAGCGGTGCTTGAGATGAAGGGCCCAGCGGAGCGGTGCCTGACAGGAGGGGCCCAGCGGAGCGGTGCAGAGATGGCGGGGCCCAGCGGAGCAGTGCTTGAGATGAAGGGCCCAGCGGAGCGGTGCTTGAGATGAAGGGCCCAGCGGAGCGGTGCTTGAGATGAAGGGCCCAGCGGAGCGGTGCTTGAGATGAAGGGCCCAGCAGAGCGGTGCAGAGATGGCGGGGCCCAGCGGAGCGGTGCTTGAGATGAAGGGCCCAGCGGAGCGGTGCTTGAGATGAAGGGCCCAGCGGAGCGGTGCTTGACAGGAAGGGCCCAGCGGAGCGGTGCAGAGACGGCGGGGCCCTGTTCAGCGGTGCTTCTCTTGGCGGGGCCCTGTTCAGCGGTGCTTCTCACGGCGGGGCCCTGTTCAGCGGTGCTTCTCACGGCGGGGCCCTGTTCAGCGGTGCCTCTCTTGGCGGGGCCCTGTTCAGCGGTGCTTCTCACTGCCGGGCCCTGTTCAGCGGTGCTTCTCACGGCGGGCCCTGTTCAGCGGTGCTTCTCTTGGCGGGCCCTGTTCAGCTATGCTTCTCACGGCGGGGCCCTGTTCAGCGGTGCTTCTCACGGCGGGGCCCTGTTCCTAGGGAACCAGATCTGGGCAATCATTCCCGCTCAGTCGCCATCCGACCTATCGCTCCTGTGCTGGACTCCTGGGCCCGTGGGTGTCCTCCGTCACACCCCAAATGGGGCTGGTGGGGCCCTCCTGGGCAGCTCGCCTGCTGCCGGACTTCTTCGCCCTGCTGCCCTTGCCCTCCTTGGAAGAATCTCTGGGGCCCTTGCCTCCCTTGGAAGAATCTTTGGGGCCCTTGCCCTCCTTGGAAGAATCTCTGGGGCCCTTGCCTCCCTTGGTGGATGGGCCAGGTGACGGTGCAAGGCTGGTGTCCTTGGGGGCAGCCGTCTCAGGCCTGTGGTGCCGGCCCTTCCCTTTTTTGCTTCTTTTCCCAGGGGGTGGGCTGGCTGTCCCCTTGCTGCTGGCCGATGTTCCTGCCCTAGGAGCTGGTGGACTCCAATAGCCCTGAACGATGGTCCTAGTAGGTGCAGGGCTTGTGGTGGCTGAGGTGCTGGTTGGAGTCTTACGAGATGGAGGGGGTGGGTCAGTTGTTGGAAAGAGGTCAAGGTTGGAAAGGAAAATCAATTTAGAAAGACAGGGACGGGTAGTTGTAGTGGGTATGGGAGTGGAGGAAGAGGAAGAGGATGTGGTTGTAGGAGAGTCAAGTGTGCTGTCTTTGGGTGCAGGTGCTTGTGACGGAGGCTGTCGTGAGGTGGATGGCTGTTGGGTGGGTGGCTGCCTGCGTTTGTGTGGTTTGGAAGAGGGGGTGACAGACACACTGGGAGAGGACACAGGGGACGTGTAAATGGTAGTGGGGGTGGTGACTGCACGTGTGCGGACTGTTCTGGTGGGTGTGGTGGTGATGGACGTACTGGCTGATGGTGGTGTGCATGCAGGTGTGAGTGGAGACGTCACAGGGAGGGAGGAGGGAGACGAGGAGGAGGGGGACACAGTGGAGGCAGTGGGTGTTGCTGTGTCTGCATGTGGATGTTGCTTGGGTGAATGCTTGTGTGATCTGTGGTGCTTATGTCTGGATGAGCTGCCCTTGGGTGTTGATGTGTGTGCAGGCTGGTCTGTAGGTGTGTCTGGGATAGGCAGAGGAACAGGGGAGTGGGACTGGGTTGAGGAAGTTGGAGGGGGGAGGCTAGACACAGGGACAATTGCTGCCGTCAGTGCTGAGGCCAGAGCGTTGAACGATCGCTGATGGGCAGCCTGACCCGAATGAATGCCCTCCAGGTATGCATTGCTCCGATGCACCTCCCTTTCTACCCCCTGGATGGCATTCAAAAGGGTAGACTGCCCAACAATGAGCGTCTGGAGGAGGTCAATGATCTCCGCACTGAGGGCAGCAGGGGTAACTGAGGCAGGACCTGAGGTGCCAGGGGCGAAGGAGATGGCCGGCTTCCTGGCCGAGCGGGCACGGGGCGAAAGCTGAGGGGCTGCTGGGAGGGCGGAGCTGGTGCGCAGGGTGGCGGCTGTACCTGTTGTTGCGGTGGGCACGGATGTTGCCGCCACCACAAGGGAGCTCCCTTCCGAGGACATGTCGGTGTCGCTGACGTCTCCACGGGTCCCTGTTGTGGAGCCCCCCTCGCCCTCCGTCTCACTGGTTAACTCTGAGTCGGTTGCAGGTCCCTCCGGGGCCATGTGAGATGCAGCTCCCTCGTGCGCCGATGCCACTTCTCCTCCGCCTGATGATGCTAATGCACACATGAACAGAAAAACCAAAAAAAAGGGGGGGGAGAAGAAAGAAAGACATGTTGAGTGCATGCATTGGCGGCACCGTTGGCGGAGAGGACAGACACAGAAGCCCCCTGCACTATGCCGCGCACTCGGGGTACACTACTCAATTATAGTGACTTGGCCTACAAGTCTATGGACGACAAATGCACACATAGGTGAGCCCGGGCCACGGATAGCTGTACTTAGCACCCTACAGAGGTGGGGGGTGGGGGCACAGGGCCATGTCTAACAGAGGGGCCTAGCCTACAGAAACCGCCCTGGCCTAGAGATAGCCACAGCCCTCCTCCCCCACCCAGACGCCTCCACTGTGCGCTAATATAGCGGAATGTGCTGATACTCACCCCCTTGTGTCTGCTGTGATGTCCTCACGCGCCCATCCAAATCGGGGTAGGCCACCGCCAGGATCCGGGACATCAGGGGGGTCAATTGACGACTGGCACCCCTCCTACGTTGGGAGGCCATCCCCAGCAGAGCCTCGGCGGTCTTTCTGCTCCCGCGGCAGATGTCCTCCCACCTCTTGCGGCAGTGGGTGCCCCGTCTGTTGTGGACCCCCAGGGCCCGGACGTCCTTGGCGATGGCACGCCAAATGTCAATCTTCTGATGGGCGCTGACCTATGTGACATGTACAGGGTTTAAAAATAAATATCATCACTTTTCTGCATGGTCGATGTGCGCGGCCCCCCCTCCCCAACCTTGCCATGTGGCACATGCTCTCATCTGTCGTGCGTTGCACTCCTCATTCGCTCCCCTCCCCACCATCTTACATCCACCCCACTCAACACAGGCATAGCCCATACTACGTGCTCCCAGTGTACTTACCTGTTGGTCTGGAGGACCGTAGAGTAGCGCATACTGGGGGAGGACCCCATCAACAAGTTTCTCCAATTCCTCAGATGTGAAGGCAGGGGCCCTTTCCCCAGTCGCAGCAGCCATTGTCTCTTCCAGACCGAGTTCACAGCAGCACTTGCAGTATAGGTCCTCTCCTGTGGATGATCAGGTCTCGAGTGATTAAGCAAGTAGAAAATGGCGGTCACGCACACGGCGGTGCGTACCGCGGCGGTGCGTACCGCGACCACCGGCGCACATCGTCATTGGCTCCTGAGACCCATAGGGTTCATTGTTAACCAATGCTGCTTTGCGCCGCGGTCTTCGACCACCTACCGCCACGGTGTGCCACGCCAGCGCATTGACCTCACATCCCATTGTCACACTTCACAGGTCAGGCAGCCACCATTTCAAGGGCCCACATGGCTGAATTTCTACGGCGTCACACAGGCATAGGCCTTGCATTGCCACTCATACAAGCCATTCAATGCATAGCGAATCGTGTAATGTGCAAGCTGTGGTTACGTACCTGTGGGTTGCTTGACTCTGTGCTCCATGTTGTCCTTCCTAGGCACCGTCCGCTGGGACTTGCGAGGAGATGGAGGAATCCTCCCGTGTACAGACCGCTGGTGGACCTGTCGACAATGGAAGAAAGACATGTCATACTTACATACAGACTTGACCGAGCCACTATACAGGAACTGTGTGCCCAGCTGGAGCCAGACCTGATGTCCCCCATTCGCCAACCCACAGGGATTCCCCCTCTGGTGCAGGTTCTGTCAGTACTCCATTTTTTGGCAAGTGGATCATTCCAAACAACAATGGCCATATCATCAGGGATGTCTCAGCCTATGTTTTCTAAGGTTTTGTCCAGAGTGTTGTCTGCCCTGATGAAATACATGCAGAGCTACATTGTTTTCCCTGAGGTGGGGGATTTGGCTACAGTGAAGGGTGATTTCTATGCCCTTGGACATATCCCCAACATCATTGGTGCCATTGATGGGACCCATGTGGCCTTGGTTCCCCCCAGTGGAAGTGAGCAGGTGTACAGGAACAGAAAAAGTTATCATTCTATGAATGTCCAGGTGGTCTGTTTGGCTGACCAGTACATCTCCCATGTAAATGCCAAGTTCCCTGGGTCAGTGCATGACGCGTACATCATGCGAAATAGCAGCATCCCTTATGTGATGGAACAGCTACAGAGACACCGTGTGTGGCTAATAGGTGACTCTGGTTAACCCAACCTGTCGTGGCTACTGACCCCAGTGAGGAATCCCAGGACAAGGGCAGAGGAACAATACAATGAGGCCCATGGGCGAACTAGGATGATCATAGAAAGAACCTTCGGCCTCCTGAAGGCCAGGTTTAGGTGCCTGCATATGACAGGGGGATCCCTAATGTACTCACCAAAGAAGGTGTGCCATATCATCGTGGCCTGCTGTATGCTTCACAACCTGGCTTTGCGACACCAGGTGCCTTTCCTGCAGGAGGATGGTCCAGATGGTGGTGTTGTAGCAGTTGTGGAGCCTGTGGAGAGTGAAGAGGAGGACAACGGGGACGACACAGACAACAGGGACACAGTGATACAACAGTATTTTCAGTAGCACACAGGTACGAATCAACCACGCCATTTTACATTTACTTAAAGTCTCCTGCCTCTCTACTGTCTGAGTTCCCCCCAGTTCCTGTTAACTGAGTTGTGACTTTCCCTTCCGTTTTCAGAGCTGTGGGCCCCACTGCGTGACCTCTGCTTTGTTTGCCCATGGACTACAGCTGTGTGACAGTGGTATGTTGTCATCACAATGTAACTGAACATTTTGGCACCGTTATGTCTAATACATTTGTTCAAAATACAAGCAGACTCCAGATTTTTTTAGTGCAAGAAGTGATTTAATTCAAGTGCTAAATTTAAGAAACATGATTGTAAAACGGGGATGGGTGATGGTGGAGTAATGTCCATGGCAGAGTCCAGTTCTCAGTCGCACAGGTGCATTGTCCATATGCCTGTGGAAGGATGGAGCAGGGGCAGTTCAAGGTTGGACAGGGTGACAATGTGGGACAGTGGGATGACATCAGGGGGTATCGTTTGCTGGCGGGGGTCTTGCAATCCTACTCTGTCTTCTTGTGAGATCTCAGGTTCCGCTTGCGGGGTGGTTCTTCTTCTGCAGGAGGTGGGGTTCTGGTGGCCTGTCGTTGTGTGGGGGCCTCCTGTCCACTAGCGCCGGCGGAGGTGGTAGGCTGTTCCTGGTCCAGGCTAGTGACAGGGGCCCTTTGTGGTGCCACATGGTCCGCAATGTGGTGACTATCTGGGTTAGGGCCACGATGATGGTCCCCATTGCGGAACTAATGTTCCTCAGTTCCTCTCTGAACCCCATGTACTGTTGCTCCTGCATGACCTGGATCTCCTGGAACCTGGCCAGTACCGTAGCCATCGTCTCCTGGGAGTGGTGGTATGCTCCCATGATGGAGGAGAGGGCCTCTTGGAGAGTCGGTTCCCTGGGCCTGTCCCCCCCCTGTCGCACAGCAGCCCTCCCAGTTCCCCTGTTTCCCTGGGCCTCTGTCCCCTGGACGGTGCGCCCACTACCACTGCCCCCAGGTCCCTGTTGTTGTTGGGGTGGTGGGTCAACCTGGGTGCCCTGTAGTGGTGGACACACCGCTGATTGACGTGTCCTGGAGACAGAGGCATGGGCCCGCTGGGTGGGAGCTGTGCTGGTGTTCCCAGAGGGGGTTAGGTCTGGTGTAGCCTGTGGCTGTCTGTGGGGAACCGACTGTCCCGAGGTCCCAGATGGGCCGGGCTGGTCATCAGGGTCCAGGGAGACAGAGCTGCTGTCATCACTGGGGGCCTCTTCTGGGGGTGGGATGGACATCTCTAGACCCTCCGTGGCGTTGTGGTGGCGTTCGGGTCCTGCAGGGGTATAAGAGTATGGTTATTGCTTCTGTGTGTGGCATTTCGTGTAATGGGTGGGTGGCCGTGTCCCCCAGTGCTGGCATTCCCTTGTGGGGGCTTTTGTGACGGTGGCTTGTGGGGGTGATGGGTGTGTGCAGTGGGCATGCTTTGGGGATGGGTGTCCATGCTTTGGGGACGCACGCAGGGCTAGGTTTTGGGATGGGTGGGATGTGATGGTGAGCCATTTGCAAGGAGTTGGTGTGATGGGGGTGGGGGTATGATTTGGCATGCAGGTGGGGTGGGGGGAATGGAGTAGTGAAGATTTGACTTACCAGAGTCCATTCCTCCGCCTACTCCTGGGAGGCCCTCAGGATGCAGGATGTGCAAGACTTCCTCCTCCCATGCTGTGAATTCTGGGGGAGTAGGTGGGGGTCCGCCGCCAGTCTTCTGCACCGCAATGTTGTGCCTTGATACCATGGAACGCACCTTCCCCCGTAGGTCGTTCCAACGCTTCCTGATGTCGTCCCGATTGCGTGGATGCTGTCCCACAGCGTTGACCCTGTCCACTATTCTTTGCCATAGCTCCATCTTCCTGGCAATGGTGGTGTGCTGCACCTGTGCCCCGAAGAGCTGGGGCTCTACACGAACTATTTCCTCCACCATGACCCTGAGTTCTGCGTCAGAGAACCTGGGGTGTCTTTGGGGTGCCATGGGGTGGTGTGGATGAGGTGAGGGGTGGTGTATGTGTTGTAGAGTGTGGTGAGTGTGGTGGTGTATGGTGTTTTGTGCGTGGAAATTGTGTGGGTGATGTTGTGATTTGCCTCTGTGTGATGGTGTACTCTATGCTGTGCTCTCTCTCTCTGTCCTTCACTCGCAATTGTGGTCGTAGGGGTTTGTGGGTGATGTGGGTGTGTGTTTTATATTTAATTGGGTGTGTGGGAGTGGTGTGTGTATGTGTCTCAGGTGTGTGTATTTTGAATTATCCAATGTGGTAGTGTTTTGTAAAGATGTGTGTATTTTGACCGCGGCGGTGTGTACCGCCAATGGAATACCGCGGTTGAAAGACCGCTGCGGGGATTTGTGGGTCGGAATGGTATGGGCGTATTTCTGTTGGCGTGACGGTGGAGGTTTGGTCATCGCCAGTTTCCCGCTGACCTTTGGTGTGGCGTACTTTTGTGGATGTCGGGTTTTTGGCGGTTTGCCAGTTGCGGGTCAGAATGACCGTGGCGGTTTACCGCGGCCGCGGCGGTGTTATGGCGGCCTTCTGGCCGGCGGTAAGCGACTTTTACCGCCGAGGTCAGAATGACCCCCAAAGTCTAACTTTACTAGTAGTCAAGTTAAACTTTATTACGACTCAATTTAGACTTTTGGTCTAACTTTAGACTTTTGGTGTAAACTTAGACCAAAAGTCTCAACTTAGACCAAAAGTCTAACTTTACTAAAAGTAAAGTTAGACGTTTGGCCTGAACTGAGACTTTTGGCCTAAGTTTACCTTTGTGAATCAGGCCTAAAATTTTAAACTAAAAAAAAACCACTGAAATTCACCAGTAGTATATTAATCTGAAATAACTATAACTCATGCTCCTCCTATGCAAAGTGTTCTCATCAATGTAATTTCAGTTGTCATCAGTGCTGTTATCAATGACGTGATAGAACATGTCATGAGTGTTGCAATATGTGAGGTCATAAGCAGTGTATGGCATGTGCGAGAGTTATAGTTACTTCAGGTAACAATAACTGGTGAATTATAATATTTTTTGTTTTGTTTTTTGTTCAAAATGGTATATTGTGAATTATCATTTTACCTAACTATGGTAAAGTGCATGAAGGGGTGCTCAATTATGGAAATGTTGACCTCACTAAATAAAACTGAACTATGGTTCTTACAGGTGAGTGGGTGGGTTATTTGTGTGGGAGAGACGGAGAAGTGAGTGAGATAAAATGAATTATGAGCAGGAGAGAGTGGAATGGTGCTGAAAACGAAAGAGACAACATTTTTGATATATAGATGGAGGATTTCAAAAAGATGGAGGTGGAAAATGGGTGCTGGTGCATAATAGAATGAGAGCCTGCAAAGGAAAGTAAGGGCTCCGTGACAAGTTTGTTCGCAGATCTCTGCTACTCGGGCCACAACACTCACGTCATAAAAACAGATTGCTTACAAGAAAAAAAAAAGCAATATGTAAGAGTCACGTAGCTATGGGAGCCTCAGATTTAGGGAGGCCACACTCAATTACAGGCTGACCTGGCCCCGCTGCACCCCACCGCCGTGGCTATTGCCCTGTGCCCTGCCTCAAAAGGAAAGGGAAGGAATGTGCTGTATTAATGACAACAGGGAGCAAGGGTGCCTGCGTTGTTGGCACAATTGTTTTTGTGCAGGAAGAGACACCTTCCAGCACAAAAACAGTTGATGGAGGCGTTTTCCTCTTTCTCTGTGTGTTGCAGAATGCAGCACACATAGAAAGAGATAGAAAATAAAGTTATTTCTCATTGTTACGCCTCCCCTGGGGAGGCGTACAGTTTTAAAGCATTCATAGGTTTACAGATTCTTGTAAATCTAGGAATGTGTCAAAATCCATGGGTGTTGCATGGGAAAACCCATTGCAACATCCGGGGAATGCCTCCTTGACATAGTGTAAGGCAACGTAGCACTTCGCGCTGCCTTGCCTTATTCCATTTCTATGAGAACACGCAACGTCATACATGGTGGCTTTGCGTCACCTCATAGATATGATTAAGAGGCCTGCGCCAGCGGAACATCATAAAAAATGACACTCTGACAGCGACGGCCTCTTGTAAATGATGCCCAGTGTTTGTACAGAGAACCAAGGGCCTCACTTATATCTCATTGGTCAGGCCGGCGTTCCGCTACGGCAACAGAGTAAATTCATAGATCGCCCTGGTGAAAGTGCTGTCACAGCGGTTCCTGTCAATGTATCTAACTGTTTGGCGCAGGGCTGCATTAGCTTGACGCAACCCTGCACCAAACAGTATACTTTTTTTATTTGCAAAAAGAAAATCCCAACATTGGAATCCTTTATGAAAATATGAAAAGTAATGCTTCTCTCGCCATGAGAGTCATGTCCCATGGGGCGGGGAGCGTGATTGGGTTTTTACTGTTCCTCACCACCAGGGTTTGCCCGTAGGTGACAGACAGTAAAAAAATGGCTACATGTCCAGCTGATTGGATGGGTGGACATGTAGCCATTTCTCTGATGGCCCTTACTCCGTTGGGTCGCCAGAGAGGTTTTGGCTATGGTGACAGAGTAGTCACCACCGTAGCCAAACCAAAGGTCCACCTGCATTTAAATTGGACAGGAGAACCTTCATTTTGGAGTATATGTATCGGGCCCAGGTCAAAGTGCTGTTACACCAGCATAATTTTGCATACATTTGGTAATTTCACAATGCACTGGTTATGTGCAATTTATGAAATTATGCTTTTATACCATGTCGTGTGAATACGCAACGTTAGTGGCAAAAATGTAGTATTAGAGCATTGAAACAACACGAATGACCAGGACACAATCAGGTGATGTTTACAGCGCTTCTATTTCCTGCACTATTTTAAAGCACTAAGGGCCAGATGTAGCAAATTCCCAAATTGCGACTTGCAATTTGTGAGTCCCTGCGACTCGCAAATTGCAAGTCGCAATTTGGGATGCAGAACGGTGTCTCAGACACCTTCTGCAAAGCGCTATGGGGTCGCAAAGACCCACCTCATTAATATTAATGAGGTGGGTCGCAATTTGCGACCCCATAGCGATTCAGGGCACTCACGGGGGATGGTGGCCTGCTGGGAACAGCAGACCACCATGTCCGTGACTGCTTTTAAATAAAGCAGTTTTTTTTTTTCAATGTGCAACCCGTTTTCCTTAAAGGAAAACCAGCTGCACTTTGAAAATAAAACCAAAACCTTTTGTTTCGGTATTTTTCAAGGCAGGTAGTGGTCCATTGGACCACTGCCTGCTCTGAAAAATTATTTTTTGTGCCAGACACAAAGGGGAAGGGGTCCCATGGGGACCCCTTCCCGTTTGCGCCTGGGTTACCATCCACTTCAAGTGGATGGTAACTGCGCTTTCATTTGCGACCGCAATCGCAGTCGCAAATGAAAATGCATACCATTGCGAGTCGCAAATAGGAAGGGAACACCCCTTCCTATTTGCGACTCGGAAATGCATTTTGCGAGTCGGTTCCGACTCGCAAAATGCATTTCAACATAGCAAAGTGGCATTAGCGACTCGCAAACGGCGATTTTCGCCGTTTGCGACTCGCTAAAGCTTTGCTACATCTGGCACATAATGCCCCCTCATATCCGAAATGGATGCAAGAATGGATCATTAGGAAGTCAATTATCAGCAATTACAGTGTTCAGAGAGATAAAGGTATAAACTTCTAAAGTAGAATTGTTAGCTTATCAATTGTTGAAGTTTTGAGTATGGAAAGCTATGGTTCATACATCAGTTCCCAGCATTTGATTTTCTGTTATTTTTGTTAATACTGCAAAGCACCTTTTTGCAGACTTTGGAATCTGTATCTCTATCCTAGCTAAGGGATAAAACCCTCTTTCGGGTTTAATTACTTCATCTAGAAGGATTGGAGAGTTTGGTGAATTATTATCCGGAACACCTTTTTTTACGATTCTATCCAGATAGAGTCACATATATGGTCACATCATTCTTTCTATCAAAGGGTCTTTTCTAAATTGCATATAGAAGTGGGTATAGTCCACCATTGTACTCCAGAAACCAGTGAAGAAGAGGCATTCCATTAGGTAGTTGTACATAGAGCCTTGTCAACATTTATACGAAGCTCTCTTCAGACAATCAGACTTCCTTTTTATGTCTTTTGGCTGATCAACCGAAGGTTAAAAAATACACATTATTGCCCACATTAACTAGGGTTGCGCGTGACAATGAAGGAGGCATCTGCCGCTGCCCAAGTGACTTTACTTGAAGGAGTGCGGGGTACGTGGTTGGAAGCCAGAGATGCATCACTGAAAGATATATGTACGGAGCAACATGGGGGGGCATCAATGGAATATCACTGAAAGACATATTTAGGACATATGAATAGTAGCCACATGGCTGGAAGCCATGGGAATACCAATGAAAGACATGTGTAGCTCCCACATGGGCGGTTGCCTAGGGAGTATCACTTAAAGATGTATCTATGGCACCCGCATAGGTGGGCACCAAGGGAGTATCACTCAAAGACATATGTATGACAGCCACATGAGTAGGTGCCAGGGGAGTGCCACTGAAAGACATATGTATAGCAAGATATATGTACGTCAGCCACATGGGTGGAAGCCACAGGAGTATCACTGAGACATATATGTATAACAGCCACATGGGTAGGCACCAGGGGAGTATCAATGAAATAAATTTGTATGGCAGCCACATGGGAAGGCGCCAGGGGGGTCTCACTGAGAGATATATGTACAGCGGCCACATGGGTGGATATCAGGTGAGTATCACTGAAAGATATATATACAGTAGCCACAAGGGTGTAAGCCAGCGGAGTATCACTGAAAGATATATGTACGGCAGCCACAAGGGTGGAAGCCAGCGGAGTATCACTGAAAGATATATGTACGGCAGCCACATGGGTGGAAGCCAGTGGAGTATCACTGAAAGATAAATGTACGGCAGCCACAAGGGTGGAAGCCAGCGGAGTATCACTGAAAGATATATGTACGGCAGCCACAAGGGTGGAAGCCAGCGGAGTATCACTGAAAGATATATGTACGGCAGCCACAAGGGTGGAAGCCAGCAGAGTATCACTGAAAGATATATGTACGGCAGCCACATGGGTGGAAGCCAGCGGAGTATCACTGAAAGATAAATGTACGGCAGCCACATGGGTGGAAGCCACGGGAGAATCACTGAAAGATATATGTACGGCAGCCACATGGGTGGAATTCAGCGGAGTATCACTGAAAGATAAATGTACGGCAGCCACAAGGGTGGAAGCCACAGGAGAATCACTGAAAGATATATGTACGGCAGCCACATGGGTGGAAGCCAGCGGAGTATCACTGAAAGATAAATGTACGGCAGCAACAAGGGTGGAAGCCAGCGGAGTATCACTGAAAGATATATGTACGGCAGCCACAAGGGTGGAAGCCAGCGGAGTATCACTGAAAGATATATGTACGGCAGCCACATGGGTGGAAGCCACGGGAGAATCACTGAAAGATATATGTACGGCAGCCACATGGGTGGAAGCCACAGGAGAATCACTGAAAGATATATGTACGGCAGCCACATGGGTGGAAGCCACGGGAGAATCACTGAAAGATATATGTACGGCAGCCACAAGGGTGGAAGCCAGCGGAGTATCACTGAAAGATATATGTACGGCAACCACAAGGGTGGAAGCCAGCGGAGTATCACTGAAAGATATATGTACGGCAGCCACATGGGTGGAAGCCAGCGGAGTATCACTGAAAGATAAATGTACGGCAGCCACATGGGTGGAAGCCACGGGAGAATCACTGAAAGATATATGTACGGCAGCCACATGGGTGGAAGCCAGCGGAGTATCACTGAAAGATAAATGTACGGCAGCCACAAGGGTGGAAGCCAGGGGAGAATCACTGAAAGATATATGTACGGCAGCCACATGGGTGGAAGCCACGGGAGAATCACTGAAAGATATATGTACGGCAGCCACATGGGTGGAAGCCAGCGGAGTATCACTGAAAGATATATGTACGGCAGCCACAAGGGTGGAAGCCACGGGAGAATCACTGAAAGATATATGTACGGCAGCCACATGGGTGGAAGCCAGCGGAGTATCACTGAAAGATATATGTACGGCAGCCACAAGGGTGGAAGCCACGGGAGAATCACTGAAAGATATATGTACGGCAGCCACATGGGTGGAAGCCAGCGGAGTATCACTGAAAGATATATGTACGGCAGCCACAAGGGTGGAAGCCAGCGGAGTATCACTGAAAGATATATGTACGGCAGCCACAAGGGTGGAAGCCACGGGAGAATCACTGAAAGATATATGTACGGCAGCCACATGGGTGGAAGTCAGCGGAGTATCACTGAAAGATATACGTACGGCAGCCACAAGGGTGGAAGCCAGCGGAGTATCACTGAAAGATATATGTACGGCAGCCACATGGGTGGAAGCCACGGGAGAATCACTGAAAGATATATGTACGGCAGCCACATGGGTGGAAGCCACGGGAGAATCACTGAAAGATATATGTACGGCAGCCACATGGGTGGAAGCCACGGGAGAATCACTGAAAGATATATGTACGGCAGCCACATGGGTGGAAGCCAGCGGAGTATCACTGAAAGATATATGTACGGCAGCCACATGGGTGGAAGCCAGCGGAGTATCACTGAAAGATATATGTACGGCAGCCACAAGGGTGGAAGCCAGCGGAGTATCACTGAAAGATAAATGTACGGCAGCCACAAGGGTGGAAGCCAGCGGAGTATCACTGAAAGATATATGTACGGCAGCCACATGGGTGGGCACCAGAGGAGTGTCACCTAAAGACATATGTATGGCAGCCACATGGGTGGGTGGCAGGAGAGCATTACTGATAGACATATATGTAAGACATATGTGTGGCAGCCACATGGGTGGAAGCCAGGGGAGCATCACTGAAAGACATGTACAACGATAAGGCCGACATCATTATGTCATTCCTCCCCCCACCTGCACCCTGGACGTTCAGGCGAGTGTGAGGCAGCTTTGCATTGTTCGTTTATTGTGTATTTATGTTCCTGTTAATTTAAAATCTAAATTGAGGTTGCAAATTAGGCAGGGAGGACGGAGCCCCAGAGCCCTATATGAGAAGCCGCCACTGATCTGCATACATTTGTTTGTCATTTGCAATTAGAAAACATTTCTCCTTTTTCTTTTGATTTGGGTGTCTTGTCATCAGTTCACTAACATATTTTGTATCATGAATTCAATTAAGTGCTGTAGTATGAGATATACTACAGTGTGAGTCATTTACTGGTTGTTACAACTCAAACAGTAAGGAAGGGACGACAAGGTAATGGTCTATCTCGTGGAGTGGGACACTCAACAGTAAGGACGGTGACAAGCAGGACTAGGACTTGGAGTAATGAAGATTACCAATAAGTAATCAGGTGAGTAATCTTCCTTGGGTGTCAGCTTTGGTCGAATGAGTGAACAGTTCTGTTCCCAGAAGATTCTCCAAGGAGAGGTGTTTGTTTCTGCCTTCTGCTCCCTGGCCAGGCTTTTCCATGTCAGCGATGGATGCCGGATGAGGCGTGAGTTGGAGAGTCATCAGAGAGAGCTGGCAGGGATGCAAGGCACTGCTAGTTTTTGCAGCTACCCTGGCTCTTTGTTCCAGTAAGCCTCACATACAATGTGGAGTGGCTTAAACTTAATCCTTGACTCCACCGGTAACCGCTGGAGGGCTTCGAGGGATGCTTTCATGTAATCCTGCACCGCAGGTTGGGGCAGATCCTGGCCTGTGTCGGTCTCCACAGCCTTCCTGCAAGCCTGCTTGCTATATATTACTATACAATAATCCAGGCTGTGGCAATAATGCCTCTCGCCAGCTCCATGTCTCTGTGGCAGTGGGAGGATGCTAGGAAGCACGGAGATCTGCAAGTTGAGACCCAACACCACAGCATTGTGGATTCCGGGGTAGCTTTCTTGGGAAAGGAGGGTGCAGTTCCAGGATTCGTGAGAATGCAGCTTGAATCTTTTTGAGCCCTACCTACCCTGGTTGCTGAGTATACTTTTTTATTTATTTTATTTTCGTAGCTTTATAGCAGGGATAAGGCCAAAAGGGACAAGGCGAAAGGGGCGTCAGAGCATGTTTGCATAGCAGAAATACCACAGCAGCTACATAGCAGCAAGATAGCACGCTATGAAATGCAAGGAATAGGCAAAGTTGAAACATAATTAGAAGCAGAAATTGATTTTTTTGAGGGGAGAAATACTGCAAAAGTTTTATATAAATCATGCGCACATTATACACTACAAATTACGGCATTCATTACAATGCAATTACACATATTTTTTAGATATATTAAAATGCAGAAAGTAAAGGAACAATTGACTTTAATGATATCGGCAAGAGCTGTGACGTAAGCTGTCAGCTTAGCAGTCAGGGATCACAAAAATAATTAATTTTTACAGTCTTTTCTTTAGTTTTAAGACATTTAGGGGCAGATTTATGAAAAGTGGCGCGGCACCTAGTGCAGCATCACTTTTCTTGCACCCTTTAGCCCCCCCTCTAACGCCACCATAGTCGCGCCATATTCAAAATACGGCGCACCATTGGGGTAGTTATGGTGACTAGCATCATAATTTTTTATGCTAGTCCGGCGCTTTGCAGAATTAGCGTCAACAATGATGATGCTGCAAAGCAACCAGAAGCCCGTTGTAATCAATGGGAGTCTCTTTTTAACGCCTGCACTTAGCAGCCGTTGAAAAATGCTGATACAAATGGCACAAAGGAATCTCATAGATTCCAATGTGCCATTTTTACCACCCCCCTAGCACCGAAATGCCCCCCCCTCAATACATTATGCCAGGTGCAGGCATAATGTGGCGCAAGGGGTTACAAAGTGTTGCAATGCTTGTAAATATGGCGCAGCGTTTTTCCAGGGGCAGCTCCTCCGTTAGGGCGGAGGAGCGTTGCTTCCCACCAGCAGCGGCAGCTACAAAACCATTAGCAGAAATTGATAATAAATTGAGTTTATTATCGTTTTCTGGTAAAGGGGCGGGGCCACGGGGGTGACGTGCAGCACTCCCCCTCACTGCACATGTATGTTTCACCCGCCGTCTCAGACTGGCCAAACAAACATGCGCAGTAGGCTGTCTCCAGCCCAGAAACACAGTTGTTGGGCTGGAAAGAGCCTGCACAGCTCCCACTCTGGCTGGGAGCACCCAGCCAGGACGCCCCCAGCCAATCCTGATGCTGCTATGAGCAACGTCAGGATTGGCCGCAGGGCAGGCTGGGAGCCTGTGCTTGCAGCCTGCGACGGAGGAGAGGAGCGGTATGGCAATGAGTGAAGGTAAGTGGTTGTTTTAAAAAAAACGAAATTAATGTTTATTCCCCCCTTCCGCGCCCCGGGAGCCACTACTGCGTTTTTCCCCTTCCAACGCCACATTAGCATAAAAAAATGATGCTATTGTGGCATTGGAGCGACGCAAGGCCACCATAAATCTGGTCCTCAATTTTTCCAGACTTTACTTTATTTTTTAGACATTTAGCCTTTAGAGCCTTTTTTGACTGAATGATTGTTCCAGAGCCATAGCAGCCAAGCGGAAAGAAGACATGGGTGCCACTTGAGCCACCCCTGTCTTTTACCCAACAGTCCTCTCTGGCTCCCCACATTTGAAAGCTTACACTTGTCACTACAAGATCCAGAATGCAAAGTGCTGCTAGCTAAAACATCAGGATGGCCTGAAAGTGTTATACATGACATGGGCTTCTTGGCAGCTAAGAGACAGGTTGCAGAGGTCAGGGGTTGTTAAGTGTTATTATTGTTTCATTTAGCAGACAAAGGACCTATAAAGGCAACAATTTAGTTAGTTAGTTTCCAGAATCTAATCTATGCTTATTTTATATGATTTCAGCTGTTATTCCAAAAAATATTTACTGCTCTTTTAACCTGCATCTGTGCACAATTTCGATTTAAGCTTTCAGGATATGTTTATATACATGTATTTACAAATATTTCAATATGGGGTGTATGCAGGAAAATATAAACACGTTTTCTTCTTCCCAGCATCCACCACCCCAAACAAAAAAACATACTGTCTTTTTAAAATGTATTTTAAAACTATTTGGTAATACTGTTCACATAGGTTGTAATCAAGAAAAGCCCCTAAATGTACATGATGTGTATGTACATGGTATTATTATAGCATGAACCCAGCCAAAAGGCAGAGGAGCACTATACATTAAGTGCAAGCTTAAAGTTGGTAAGTAATGGGAGAGGAAGCTGAATTGTGGACGGTTAGTGTATTTTGATGTGGGGTTCTCTAAAGAGGTGCGTCTTCAACTTGTCTATAAACTGGAGCAGCGCTGGGGCAGCCCTGATGGGTACGGGGATGCTGTCCCATATCCTGGGTGCATAGATAGAAAAGCCTTGTCTTGTTTCTTGTTTTGTACACTTAGGGGGGTATTTATAAGCCCCTATCGCCACCTCGTGCCACATTTGCGGCATTTGTATTGACTCAAATGTTGCGTTAAGGTGGCGTTTCCCACGTGCCATATTTACAAAGTGGCGCAATGCTTGCACCACATTATACCTGTGCCAGGCATAATGTATGCATGTGGGACGTTCCCCTGTTAGGAGGGGGCAAAAATAATGTCGCAAGCAAATCTAAGAGATTTCCTTGCGCCGTTATTTTCGGCACCTTTAAGGCCGGCTCAGAGCAGGCGTTAAAAGGGGGCTTCCATTATTTATAATGGGCCCTTATGTACTCTGCAGGAGTAGTGCTAAAAAAAATTGGTATTTTGGAATTTTAAATACAGCACACATATGGTGGCGGTAGGGGGGCGCTAAGGGGTGCAAAGAGAGTGGCTCTGCACTAGGTACAGCACCCCCTTACTTTAATCTGCCCCTTACTCTGCATTCTGGTGGTGCCCCGGTCACTACCACGATGACCACCAAGCATTGGTAATGGCTTTAAGTGAGTACAGATTTCCTGTTCTGAACTCCACATCTATGTGCCTTGAAGGTATGCATGTATATTGATGCTTAGCTGTATATTCTTACCTTCATGATATGGCGGGAGCTGATATTCTGGGTATATTTGAAACTCGGGATGGTGGTGGAACACTCCCAGGGCTTAGAGAAGGACTCCTTCTATGAGCCCTCCAAATGCAACTTTAGCATAGCTCTGCAGCTGAAAATATCAATGATCAGCCCTTTGTTATATCACATTGTTAGAGTCTTCCACGATTAGAAAAGAAAACCTGACGCCCTTGTTGGGAGAGTTTTTGCAGTTAAAGTAATTGCTATTAAAAAGCTTCCTTTAATAACACCTAATAAGTACAGATTTCAACAATCTTCGGATCGCACATGGAAACCGGAGGTGGGGTGGGGGGAGGAAAAACCCATCTGCGGGAGGTCTGGAACGACTTGCTGGGACGGCAGCCAAATCCCCTTTCTCAAATGGTAGAAATAAAAATAATAAGCCAGCGCTTGGAACCTGTCCAAGAAGCTTCTTAGCGCTGCCTGCAGCTGTTAGTTTTTCAACCCACTGATGTCTGAAATGATTTCAGCGCGGGGGTCTGCACAGCGCTGGACCCCGAAAAGCTGGGAAGCTGGGAAACCGGAGGCGCAGGGGACGGGGCTTATTTAGTCCACAAACTTCTTTTTTTTTCATTTATTTTTGCCTCCGCATTTCAGAAATGGGACTTTTTTCTTTTAAAAGGCAAACTTGGCTGTGAACCGTTTTTGCACGTCGGTTCGCCAAGTCGTCGGTGATCTTGCGCAAAAATCCCATTATCTACCTAAGCCAAGTATAACAAAGGTAACTTGAGAGTGCCTAAACCAGTGCTTAATTTGAGCCGGTGGTTGGGGCCACCGGCACTTATTTCTCCACATCAGACATTTCCCGAGAACGAAATGAAAAAAAACGGAGGAAGAGAAATACATAAAATGTGTTCCCAGCGAGAAAGCAGACACCTGTAAGAGTGAGGTAAAGAAGCAGGGAGTGTCTCACTGTGAACTAAATTTGGGCCTGCGCACCCTTCATATTCGCGCTCTGAAATTTTACAGCGCCAACCTTCGATGTCTGAGCAGCGCTTTGAGCACCACGTCTTCTAATTTTACAAATAAAGCACTTGCCTAAACGCAGGATTTGGAGTGAGTTGAGGGCATAAAATTGCACGATTTTAATAAATTAGAAGAGAAGTATCCGAAACGCCAGGAAATGGCAGAAGTAGCCTGGTGATGCCCGGTATCCCATTCCGGGACCTGGCGAAGGGAGTATTTATAGCAAGCTGTATGTCCTTTGCCTGTGTCCAGAAGATAAACGAGCATTTGCAATGCAATGGGCCTTGGGTTTGCTCCAGTTAGAGCTATTAGGCCCATATTTATACTTTTTTAGCAGCGCTTTTGCGCTGCTTTTTGACGCAAAAGCGGCGCAAACGTACAAAATACAATTGTATTTTGTACGTTTGCGCCGCTTTTGCATCAAAAAGCGGAGCAAATGTGGCGCTTAAAAATTATAAATGTGGGCCATAGTGTTATAAACTCCCAACTGGACTTTTCTTGCCACATAAATTGAAAATGAAAAGTAAAACAGTTGACATAAGCGAGCCGATTGAAAGCGCCATGGCCGCCATGAGCATGAGCTTGAAGGGAGCACCAAAGGAAAAATAAGTTCGCTCGTAGGCAAGCGTATTGGCCATTGTGCAATTATCCATGTAACAGGGTCGATGTCCAAGGCGGTAACCAAACTGCCCCAAGGAGGGACAAATGTAAAGCATTTACCAATGATGATATAGGATTTTTGAAAGGCAAGTCCATTAACGAGTGATAGTGATGGGCGTGTGTTGGGGGTGGTTAAAAGCCCGCAGATAGGTTACAACAGGTGAGAGCACTTGCGCGCGCGACCTAAAAAGAGGTTAAAGTAATGCATGCCAGTGAAATGGCTGGAGAAAGGGGAAGCCAAGTTATGAATTTTCTAAATTGTAGGGTGAAAAGCACTCAGAAAAAGTAAACCCCCTTTTAAGAACAACGGTTTACATTTGACCAAGACATCGGTGTGATTTCAGGTCAGTGGTGATGCAGCAGAGGGAGCATTGGTCTCTGAAATGGAAGTCAAAATCCTCTAGCAGGGCAAGGTCCATGGCTGAGGCCAGCAAAGGTTCCTCGAAGTTTGGATTCGTCATCGCTGTGCACCTTTGCAGCCATTGATTGCATCACCAAAAGCTCGGAGTGCGACAAAGCTGGATTTTACAGCCACAGAGGGTGCTTCATCCTTAAAATAGATTCATGACCTTGCCCCACCCAGGTTTTTACTTTTGAACTTAGTTGATATTTTGGTTCTTAAAATCCACTAATCGGGTAAAGGCTTGAATCTATAGCCAGGGTGCCCTTGACGAGATACTTTTGCTGTGAATCCAGCAGAACTCATTTTCAGTGCAGAAAAATGTTCCAAGCAGGGCAAACCTTGTTTTCTTGTTCACATTGGCTGCAACCTCTCCTGGCAAACCTCAGCTCCTTGTCCAGGTCCTCCAGAGGTGGGGGGAAAAAGGGAATAGGTTCCATTTTCTCCAGCCCCCTAAAAAGCACTTCCTTGTCACTCCTATTGCCTCTGGGTCCTCTGGGTGTCCAGCCAGGGCACCTAGATGGTCGAGTACTCTGTGGTCAGCTAGGCTATCTTGGGGTCAGTAGTCATTCTGTCCTTAGCATTCCTGAAGCAGGCATAAAGGATAGCAACTAGAAAGCAGTTCCAGTCCTTGGGTACCAGCAGGAGTCGGGAGTCCTTGAGCCTCTTTTCCAGCAGGAGTTTAAAGTCGTCTTTCTTCCAGAAGGGCCTTCTTCTTCAAGTGTAGTCTTCCCAGATCCAGGAATGTTGTGAGGGGGTGGTGGGGTGCCAGCCTTATCCTGTGTACTAGCCAGGGATTAGTGAACTTTCCTACCCAGTCGTGTCTACTTACCACCCCTGTGACCACCTCCTTTTGCTGTACTTCCTCTTTGCTTTACTGTAGAAATTCACAGATGCCCTAACTTCAAGGTGGCTGAAAGCTTCTTCGCTCTGAAAGAGGTCCATACAGGCCCCAAATCCCCCAACTTTATATGAGCTCTGCTCCCCTCCTTCAGTGCTAGAATAGGTTCCTTCCTGCTGGAGATGGAGCTCCAGGGTCTAGCAGTGCCCTGGGAGGGAATGGGACCATGTCCCGGCAGCCTCATTTGGGATCACCCCATTCAAAAAGAAGTGTTAGAGGTGTCATTTGTTCTTCCAACTGTCCTGTGCCCCTTTCAGAGTTGTTGTTGACAACAATTCAGCTTTCCTAGGCCTCAAGGCCAGGGGATTATCTTCTGGCAGGCGGAGTCATCAACTACAGCTAGAAATGTGTATTGGCCTCTGGAGGTGTGATGAGTGATGAAACTGGTTTTAAGGCAGTGCTGACTCAGGCAGCCCGAAGAACATTTTTATGAACTTACTTTTTCAATAAAGTTGTCAAAAATCTGATTTTGCCATTAAATTAAACTTTCAAAACTAAGTGGAAAATGTCTTGTCTCACACTTTCCCAAGCAAATATGTAAACTAGATATTTAAATCACACCTAGGTCAGTTGTGTGGAAAATGTAGCTAAACCTACTCCGTTCGGACTGCATTTAGGGACACAGTCACTGTGAAAGCACACTTTTTCAAATATACAATGTGTCAATTGAGCCCTGCCCTGCTGGCGCTGTTGGGGTGAATAATTACTATATAAAATGAGGTCTTCTTAAATGGCCAAGGCATGGTTACAGCAGTACCTTTAAATTTCAGCCCAGCAGGGGGCTTGTTTAGTTTTTTTCATATATATGGGTGGTGTAAGTATACAGCACACATATGACCTTCAGCTTCCATATGATGGGTGCATTTATAATGTTTCATAAGATGGTCTTAAAGGAATGTGAAATACACCACCTAGGGTAATCAAATTAACAGTACAGGCTTTAGGGGAAAAACCCACACAATATACTAGTGTTCAGACCTGGGAGTCCAACAGCAGGTCAAGCCAGAATGGAAACAATGGGGACCACAACTAAAATGATGTACTTTATTACAGCTAAGTACTTTCTGAATATGTTTGTTTAACTCCAGAAACCTTAAGGTAAGACACACAAGATGGAGATTATACACCAACTTCCCAAAAACACGTCATGCACTCAGTCTCAGTGAACCCATATGTCATTCACCACATGTGCCAGGTAAATCAAATCATTGTGTTTCTCCTTCATGGCATGGATCCATTCCCATGCTTCCTCAGCAATACGAAAACTATACACCATCGCCTCCCTCTGAGCCCAATAAGGGAAAATCCTAAAGGGAAAACAATGAAAATTCAAGGCTGGCAGGGATTTCAGCATATTTCTGGAGTCTGCGCCTAATCAATCAATCACAATATTTGTAGAGCGCACTACGTACCCGTTAGGGTTTCAAGGCGCTGAAGGGAGGGGGGGGGGGTGCTGCTATTGGTCGAAGAGCCAGGTCTTAAGAAGTCTTCTGAAGGCGAGCAGGTCCTGGGTCTGTCGCAGGGAGGTCGGGAGGGTGTTCCAGGTATTGGTGGCAAGGTAGGAGAAGGATCTGCCACCGGAGGTCTTGCGCTGGATGCGGGGAACGAGGGCGAGGTTGGCGGAGCGGAGTTGGCGGGAGGGGGCGTAGAAGTTGAGTCTGTTGTTCAGGTAGGCAGGTCCGGCGTTGTGGAGTGCCTTGTGAGCGTGGGTGAGGAGCTTGAAGGTGATCCTCTTGTCCACGGGGAGCCAGTGGAGGTCTTTCAGGTGGTGGGAGATGTGGCAGCGGCGGGGTACGTCGAGGACCAGTCGGGCGGAGGCGTTTTGGATGCGTTGGAGGCGTCGGATGTCTTTTGCTGGGATGCCTGTGTAGAGTGCGTTGCCGTAGTCTAGTCTGCTGCTGACGAGGGCCTGGGTCACTGTTTTTCTGGTTTCCGTTGGGATCCATTTGTAGATTCTACGGAGCATGCGGAGGGTGTTGTAGCAGGAGGAGGAAACTGCGTTGACCTGCTTGGACATGGTGAGGGCGGAGTCGAGGACGAAACCCAGGTTGCGTGCGTGGTTGGCTGGCGTTGGCGGGGTCCCAGCGCGGTGGGCCACCAGGAGTCGTCCCAAGCTGAGGGGGTGCGTCCGAGGATGAGGACCTCCGTCTTGTCGGAGTTCAACTTCAGGCGGCTCATTCTCATCCACTCGGCAATGGACTTCATTCCCTCGTGGAGGTTGGCTTTGGCGGTGTGTGGGTCTTTGGTGAGGGAGAGGATGAGCTGGGTGTCATCGGCGTAGGAGAGAATGTTGAGGTTGTGCTGACGGGCCAGTTGTGCGAGGGGGGCCATGTAGACGTTGAACAGCGTCGGGCTTAGTGAGGAGCCTTGGGGTTCGCCGCAGATGATGTTGGTGGCTTCGGAGCGGAAGGGTGGGAGTCGGACTCTCTGGGTTCTGCCGGAGAGGAATGAGGAGATCCAGTTGAGGGCTTTTTCTTGTACTCCGGCTTCGTGGAGGCGTGTTAATAGGGTGCGGTGGCAAACTGTGTCGAAGGCTGCGGATAGGTCCAGGAGGATGAGGGCTGATGTTTCGCCGTTGTCCATTTGCTGTCTGATGTCATCTGTGGCGGTGAGGAGAGCAGTCTCGGTGCTGTGGTTGCGTCTGAAACCAGACTGGGAGGGGTCCAGGATGGAGTTGTCCTCGAGGTGGTGGGTGAGCTGAGTGTTGACGATCTTCTTGGTGACCTTCGCCGGGAAAGGGAAGAGGGAGATCGGACGGAAGTTTTTGAGGTCGTTGGGGTCTGCCTTGGGTTTCTTGAGGGTCACAAACAGGGACAAACCAGGAGGTTTCTAGGACTTGGAGCTATTTATGGCACCCAGCTGGAAGTGGGTATAGCATGGGATGGATTTGCAGCAGATTTCCTCAAGTTGTTCCTATTGAGGTGGGATTCATCTCACGAAAAATGACAGGGATGACTATTAGGTATGTAGAGGTGTTTGAGATGTTTGAGAGAAGCTGGAGTCTCTCTCTCCCATGTAGGAAAGCAACCAAATTTGTGGTGATTTGCTGCACAAGGGGGCAACAACAAAGAGCTGTATCTACTAGGACCATGATTTCAGGCTTGAAACTCACATCCAGTGAGGGGGACTGTGTAGGAAGCTGTGAAACTCACACTCAATAATGCGAGTTGACCGGACTAAGGCACTCCTCGGAAGGGTGACAATACCCTTTTCCCCAGAAAAAAGGAAAATTAATTTGTGTACAGCTCACATGTTAAACAGCCTGTTAGAAGCTTCTCAATTAAACTCCAGGTGCCAGTAATTTTTTTAATAACTGTCTGTGGTGTGTGGACTTTGGGCGCAGAAGAACTGGGTACACTACATGGACACAGCCCTAGACTAATATGTTTTTTGAATAAGGCGGCAAAGAATAGCATAACAAAACCAAAGACGTTGATTGGGAAGCTCTTGGGCCCAGATTTAAGAGGCCTAGTGCCATTCCAACACCACATTAGTGTCATTTTTTTACGCTAATGCGGCGTTAGAAGGCTAAAAATGCAGTGCCATATTTACTTAGTCAGGCATAATGTATGCAAAGGGGACGTTCCTCTGTAAGAGAGGGCCGTAAAAATGGCGCCAAGAAATCTAACAGATTTATTTGCATTATTTTTGGCGGGTATTTTTAACGCCTGCTCAGAGCAGGCGTTAAAAGGAGGCTCCCATTGGTTCCAATGGGCCTCTGGGTGCTTTGCAGGATTAGCGGCAAAATTCCTGAAAAGCGCCAGACTAGCGTAAAAAATTCTGACACTAGTTCCCTGACTACCACCATGGTGCACCGTATATTACACAGGGCGCACACATGGTGGCGTTAGCGGGGCGCTAAGGGGCACAAGAAAGGTGTCAGCGCACTAGGTGCAGCGGCACTTTTCATAAATCTGCCCCTTAGTCTTTTAGGATTAAACTACATGACTGTCACAAACTTCATACTTTTTAATATAAAATATGTTTCATTTTAAACAAAGACATTCTACTGTCCCGAACAGTGTTTGATATTGGTCTGTGATTAACAAAGCCAGATTTTTTTAGATTCAAGTGAGTGATAAGTAAAGATTAGAAGAATTATAAAGAAATTGTATGTGATAAATGGTGGACAGATTGTGTCATGCTCCAGTCATAGGTTGGAAAATAATCGAGCTGAGTCCACATGCATTTATACAAATTTGGTCATATGTGGTTCCCTTTCAATTAATTTATGTTAGTAAGCAAGAAAGTGAAGTTTGGATCCTGCATTGCTTATATTGGTGAAGCAGACATGGCATTTTGGGGGCCTCCATGGCTGTTTATTTGGATTCCATACATACCAATGGTAATAGCAGGAGGTACTTTGCCGTTTTGCCTCGCTATGTCCTCCTCACCCCCCCCCCATCCACTTCCCTTTATCCTCTTTCCTATATTCCAAGGCCCATATTTATGAAAAGCTTATGCCACCTTTGTGTAATTTTTTTTTTAACGCAAAAGTGGCGCAAACCTACCTAGCATCAAAATATCGGCAACCCCACAACGGTGGAAGGACGGGCATACATTGAAGGGCACAGAAGGTCACGAAATGTGGTGGAGAGGACATTTGGACTCCTGAAGGCAAGGTTCAGGTGCTTGGCTCTGACAAGAGGAAGACTGTTGTATGCACCACACCTGGTACGCAAGATGATAATTGTATGTGCAATCTTGCATAACATATGTATACAGACCAATGTTCCCTGAGATGAACTGGTAGATGTCTCCAATGAGGAGGAGGATGACAATGGTGCAGAACAGTTGGAGGGGGAACTACAAAACACTGCTGCTGGAGTTCTCAGGAAACAACAAATTGTACAGAACTTCTACACCTAGACACTGTGCAAATAATATCACTTTGTAATTATCACCAATAAATCATTTTGCACCAGAATGTCCATGGTCTATTCATTCTCCACTACATATACCACTGGAATGTTGCTCAAACCTCAGAGAGCAGGAAAGAAACACAACAGTAACAAAGATAGTTGGAACATAGGTTGTGATGTAAGAGGGTCTAGCGCCTCCATGCCACACATCAGAGTAACATAACTCACTGCCATGTGGCTCTCAAAGGCCTAGATCCATGCACCACAAAAGATATGTGGCGTTAAGTGGGCAAATTCCTACCCCTTTCCCTACATCATCCCTATGCCTTGCAAGATGTTTGCAAGGGGGGCGCACATATGGTAGGGGCTGTTTCCAAATTGTGCATTTGAAAAATAGGAACTGAACTGTGTCACATCTCAGGCGGATAGCTGCAACGCCAGCACTGAGCACATGTGACAAGGGGAGAGACCATTGGGATCTATGGACCTTCATTGACTGTTCAGGGTTAGGAGCCAAAGTTTGAGCCTAAGCCTGCACCGTATATCAATGGCGTTGTGTTCCGGCATCGCCATTGGACCCAACGCTGCCTCATGGTGTGCTGTACCTCATCTATAGCACACACATGTTGGCTGTGGAGTGCGCTAAGGGTTGTTAGACAAGTGAAGCAGCAATGGGTGTTGATCCACTTCCCATACGTATGGCCCATAGCCAGGATTTAACTATAAAATGGGAGAGTTCACAACCAAATTAATGTCTCGGTGGAATGTAGGCAGACCCTGTCCCACTCCCTATGTACATTCTAACACATTTGGCACACAAATTTGCTGTCTTGACACATGCCTGCAGCTAATCCCGATATACATGTGAAGACTGATGTATGGGTGTATGGTCTAGGTATCAAAGGGTTTGCCTTTACCTATAACGGTTGACATGTGTCAGCAAGGTTACCCAGTATAGTCTGTATGATACTATCATACACCACATATGAAAACACACCTCTCATTGACACTCACATGCTTGACCAAGGGAAAGTTATCAAAAGTGGCAAAATTCCCTAAAATGTCTAGCTCTACAACATGCCACTCAGGGGCCACAGACCCATCCTAAAATGTATGTCTGAAGAAGGAGACAGACATGTTGCATGTGGTGAAAATAAACAGCGCTGAGATGATTTCACATACTAACAAGATACACTCTTGGTGACACTGACATAGGTTATGGAATGATGAATTTAGTGCAAACCCATGCACACTGAAGGATGTGGAAGGACAGCTGAATGAATCTCACAGAAACTTGGAGATGCAACATGGGGAGGTCACTTGGAGACTACCCAAGTGCTGTGGCAGGTGTACTGTCATGTGTGGGAGGAAGTCATGTAATCTCACAAAGCCTGGAAATGGGAGGGAAACTAGCATGTAGCCTATAGTAGAAGTCCAAATTACACAAGTCACACGTTGCACCCTGTCCATGTATGACCGGACAATGTTGCAGTAGAAGATGTGTACAAAGTGTAAGCATAAAGAATGCCAGCAATGTAGGACCTAATCTATTCCAAACAAGATATGCCATAAATGATGGAGAATGTACACACACAGACCAATACTGACTGAGCAACAGAACAATGTCACCATGTGATCACCCAAAACATGTTCAGAGAGGATGACTAGGTCAGTATATTACCCACTCATGTTTACTACAACAACAACATTGTAGTTGCCCATCGCATACTATTCTGACATAAGGCAGTGACAGATGACATCATCTGTCCCCTGGGTCATACGAAAAATACAAGTTACGCTAGAGATACAGGCCCTAATCAAGCTGCAAATGGAAATTACAAAGATTGTATTACTGTGTCTGTCAGACCATGCAAATGATGAGAAATGTCCTACATGTACAAGTAGCCAGTCCTCCATATATGATAGGGCAAGCCTGACATCATGTACCCCAAAGGAAAATAAAAATTCCAGCCCATTTAATCAAAAATGTACATGTGACAGTCTGCAGAAGAGCTGTCATGAGGAGGCTAGATCCCTGCACAACACCCCTTAGCCCCAATGCTGAGGCTACATTGACTTTTGACACCGTCAGGGGCCTGATGCATGTGCACAGTGGACTGAGCAGAGTGGAGCACTGTAAAGCTGTGCCAAAACATGCAACCATGTGTCTGTGTGGGCATAAATAGGCCCACAGTACAAAGGATCACTAGGCTGCCATCATTGTCTGACTGCAACACTGCTACACAATTGTATGCCATTGTATGTGACAGTCATAACAAACATGTTATGATCAATTGTAAGTACCTAGTTTGTGGCATGCACACATATGTCTGATATCTCTGTCTGATGTCTGATATCTCTGTTCAAATATACCACTTAAATGGCAAAGGCCTGGTATTGTGTTTTGGAGTCTACCCAAAAGTCAACATTCCACTAATGAATATGCATTTGGATCACATGATCATTGACAGACTTAAATGACCATCAGATGTGTTCCAACATACGGAAACATAGGTGGGACTGATAAGACTACATAGCCATTTAACAAAGTCCAACATGTGTCCCTGCAGGAAGGTAGATATGTAAGGTTTCATATCCCATGAACACACTGTTGGTAAAATTTGCACATCTGACACTACACATGTCTTCCAACCTACATGGCACATACCAACCTTCATTAAAAAATGTGAGTACACCATCTCCTACATCATAGATGCATGGGGAACTATATGTCACACTTGTAACAGAGCATCATGAAGCATGAACCTAACAACAAACTAACAACACACCTCATTGTGGACACACATGCATTCACATTGCAAGGTGTAACGTGTTATCAACCCAGCCGTTGTCCACTGCATCCTCTGATTATGACTTGCATGAGAATAACATGCATTACCATGTATTGGACATAACCCATCATATCTACTGTGCTGTTGTCATATATACATTTGGAAATCAGACAATATAATGTGATAGACACACATATATGTGTTAGATCACATATGTACACTCCTAGTACACATGTGGCAACATGTATGTGTACAAAGTCTAGCAACACATGCACATATGTAAAGGGTTTTGCATGCATCACACACACATATAAACATAATGGTAACACATACTGATGTTACCGTTAAGAACTGTTATCGTATAGGTTCTCATTATCTCAATGAGGCTACTGGATTTGGGCAGAATTGCATAGATTTTGGGGTACTAAGTACAATTCCACACTATGGGACGCCTGTCAGCCTAATCCAGGTTTTTCAGCTAACTAGCAGCGCCTCATCTCTGCCCAAGCACAGGGATGATTGTGGCAACCAGGCGCTGACAAGAAAGACTCCTCAGGGGAATTGTGGTCGATCAGATCTCGTCCCTTTCTCTCAGTTACATTAGTCTCACACAGGTAAAGACAAACAAAGGAAGAATATAGTTCAATAAGGGTTTATTGAAGTAACTGCATCTTAGATAATATGGCATGTATTGTAATAACTAGGTTGATAAAACACAGTAGACACAAGATTGTGACAAGGAGAGTGAAACACAGAAACATACCCACCATACTGTCACTAGGAGTGATACATATCTTTCCTACCTAAACTATGTTAGAACACCGTTTAATAAGCCTAATCCACCCTTCAGGTTACCCCCCCAGGAAGACATCAATCCCCATACCTGAGCAAGGAAGCCTATGGTCTAGAGCAGTGGTCTCCAAACTTTTTAATGCCGCGCCCCCCTAGTTGAAAAATAAAAATCATTGGGCCCCCCTTCAGAATGTTTCACAAATATTTTATAAAGATTGCAATGTTTAAATATGTCTAGATGTATTTTAACATTGTAATAAAGTACTGTTGCCATTTAAAAAATGCAATAACATGTTTCAGCTTAAAACAAAACACTGTTATCTGTGAAATGCTTCTTTTGGCTAGAGCCTGGTGCCCCCCCTGGGATTACTTGAGGTCCCCCTGGGGGAGCCAGCCCCCCAGTTTGAAGACCCCTGGTCTAGAGGGACACTATCCCCATTTAGGCCAGGGATCATGTAGTCTAAGCAAGCAGCTGTAGCGAAGGCAATCAACATATAGTCGTAGTCATCTGGCTGGAATCTCCCTCTAATGTGTACGGGCCAAAGAAGTGTTTTTATAATAAAACAGTTGATAATCTGAGAAAATATCCCCACGTAAAGATGTGTATGTTTATGTGAATGTTGGAGACCCAGCGTACCTCTTTTACCGCCAACCCTATCTGACTGCTGCCTTGAGGAAATGACAGAGTGAAATGAATGTCCTGCTAAGAACATAATACTTTCCTAGGCAAAAGAATAACTAGATAGAGAAAAATAAAACAATACCGCAAATTTGGCTAAGGCTAGAAAAATAAAGCAATGCTGAATAAAATGTAAAAGGGCTAAAATGCACAACGGCAGGCCAGTTTTGCTGAAATAACATGTCCAAAATATGGCTAAAATAGCTATACAACACTGTATGAACATGCACACACAGGTCACCATACCATACATACTACATACATGAATAGCTCCTGTGACAATGGTATGTGAATCTGGGTGCACTGTCAGCCTTTCCCCAAAAATCCACGCCTTCCCGTTATGCGTAAAAAACAATTACGCAAATGGCAATAATCCATACTCCGCTATGCCACCAATACAACACCTGGCCCCTGCGTGTCATTTGCAAGTCCACAGGCCTTGTCAGGCTTCATGGGAAGGAATACCATGCACGACCGTCATGGATCACAAATGTCGATGCAAACGCCAATACTTATTACTTTGCTAAGAAAAAATTATGCCTGGACCCTGCTCGTCAATCGCAAGTCTTGAGGCCTTGTTAGCCTCAATGGGGAAAAATCGAAACATGACTGTCATGCATCAAAAAAAAAGACACATATTAGAAAACATGACGCACAGGCCCAGAAAGTGATGAAACAGGACTTCCTGGCTGCATACATGGTACAGTGCATTCACTTTCACTTTAACTTCACAGTCTTTTTGTCTGTGACTGTGTGAGGGTGTGTGGAGCTGGTTCTGGCGGAGGATTGGTGTTGTTGGAGAGTTTTGTGCTGTGTCCTGTTGCAGTTGTGTGCTTTTTGGCTTTTTCCTCAGTCTTTTGTGGTGTTTTAGTCCTGTATTTGTGATTGTATTGTGGGGTATTTGTCCTGGGGTAGTATAGTTTGTTAAGGTAATTGGGCTTAGGTGGGGTAATTTACTCATTTAGTTTTTTTGAGTTACATTTGCAGTTTGCACATACTTCTTAATGTCTGATGAACTGGGAGGGTTCATTTGGTTGGTGCAGTATTACCATCCCATGATGCTAGTTTTGGGTGGCTGCGTAATCCAGGGCTACCCCACAGAGGCACAGAAGTTGCGGTGGGGCAAAGTGCTCCAACACCTGCACAAAACATTTGGAGCAGTGCGCACCAACCACCAGTTGAAACACTGTTGGGCTGACCTGAAAGCACGGGAGCAGGATTTACTGGATCACTTGGGGATACAGATTGGTGGACCAGTTGGCAAGTACCCCATTTGTATTGCAACATCCTTATTTGCATGTTCATGACAGGCGGACATAAGGTTGAATGCAGCATGTTTTGTCAAAGGTCAGGACAGGTTGTTGTGGGCCAGATTTAAGAGCCACTAGTGCCACCTTAACGCTGCCATTGTGAAATTCATAAATGATACTAAGTCAGGGCTGAAATGCCATTTTCCCCGTGACATATTAACAAAGTGGTGCGATGCATGCATGGTGCCACTTTGTTAAGCCTTGCACAACATGATGACTGAGCCAGGCATCATGTATGGGAGGGGAGCCTTCTCCTGTAAGGGGGGCAAAATAAATGGGGCAGGGAATAATTTATATACCCTAGCACCATTTTTTCCACACTTTAACGTCTGCTCATAGCAGGCTTTAAAAGGGGACATAGCTTTATATATTATGGTCCACTATGTACTCTGCAGGAGTAGTGGAAAATGTTTGGTGCAACTCCTGATGAGTACATCATTTGTATCTATATAAATGATGCAATTGCCCCTTACCCAGCGGCATGTTGCGCTGTATATTCCATACGGTGCACACATGGTGGTGGAAAGAGAGGCGCTAAGGAGTGCAAGGACCGTTGCAAGGCACTAGGTGCAGCACCACTTTCCTTAAATCTGCCCCTTTGTGTCTTTGGCCAGCGGGATTAAAGGGAGCTTAGCTAGGCACCGGGTCCAGACTACTTACACATTCCTCCTTGTGTACATTGTGTATCACATACACCCCATAATGTTTCCATTATTTGACACACGTGCTGATTTTGAACCACAGGTCTGCCCCATTTTACAGACAGTGCGATGCCGGCCTGCATCTGCAGCAGTACTAGCACATTACTCAGAAGCCAACACCAACAACTGCATGACAAATCCATGCACATATGGTGCAGTGAAATGCACTACAGGAGCGTCAGGGAAAGTGATGCTTTGGTGGTGCCAGGGTCTCCATTATCTGGCCCTTCATCTCACAGACAGATTATAAGTGTTTGGCGGTTGTTCTGACCTATCACTAAGCTGACTTGCTTACTCAGCTTAACAAGTTGAATGTAAAACAGTTGTCCATGCACGAAATGTCCAAAATATCAATAAGCTGTTTTCCTGTCATGCATTGCAGGTGGGCCTCCACCAAACACCACTGGAGAAGTGTCCTGATTTGAAGATCCCAATGCAGCCATTAAGTGTCATCTTGTGCTTCACCTGTGTCATTCCTTTTGCGTGAGGAGGTATGATGTGTGTAATGCAATGATGAAATGTAATGTGTGACCAATGAGATGACGTCATCTGAGTTAGGATATGGACATCATGTCTGATGCTATGTTGAGGATGGAGTACGAGTTGATTTTTGCAGAAGTGCCAACATGTGCTGCTATGGAATAGTGGTTGTTAGGAATAGGAAAGCATGCCCACATATACATTGATGTCAATCCTTATATGTGTCTGAGCTGCTGTTTATCTGATTAGCATGCCTGTTGCCAACATATATGTCACAGCACTTTTGACCGCACTGTGTGCCAGACGTAGCTTTCAGTTACTCAGGAAATGGTACAGATGATGTACATGTTTTGAGGTCTGTAGGGGGCTTATGGAGGAGACACTTGCACCACTGGTGCGTCACTACTCTTCAGATTTTGAGTGAGGCAGCAGTCGTGCTGGTCAACAGTCAGTTGAGTACACAATGAGAATACAACTCTGCTCAGGTAGGTTGTGGGACATATCTATGGTATGTAGCAAGCTAGATGTGTGCAGATTTACCAACATGGTCTACCCATCATGATATTTGTGAGTGATCTTGGTCACATCATGTGTGCACAGAACGTGAATGCTGAGTGTGTACCTGGTCCTTAGGAGATGTCTGACATGCATGTGCAGATGTGGTTCAATAATTAGGAATACTGTAGTTGCACCCAGTGCAGTGGCAATCTTACTGTGCTCCTTAGGGCACCCATACAGCCACCATGTGTGTGCCGCATTACCCAATTTGCACAACATAGCACAGGGTAGGGGGCAATAGGTACCAAATCTGTAGACAACATAGATCTACTGTTTATGCTTTGGCCAAACTATATGGGCACTAAGCCTGAACTGTACGTGTGGGCAATTGTGAGCAATGGTGCGCCCCCTTGTAAGTGTGCTCTGAGCAGGCATTAATCCAAGGACACATAAATGATGCTTTGCCAAACCTTAGAATTGCCAGTGGGAAGTTTCCTGTCCCTCTATTAGATGACCCCCACCTTGCATCCATGATGCCTGACCAAGGCTGAAATTGTAGGGCCACTTGATCCTCACTAGTCTTATGACACAAATGTTTAGCAAGGACTGTCTTGTCCACTTACCTCTGGGCCCTGATGGTCAACAATGGATAGCCGATACCCCAGTGACATGTATATGATAGCGTAGATGGCTGGTAGGAAGTTAGTATAGATTTGGAGTTTGTCAGTGTTGTGGAATGTGTGATGGACAGCATCAGTCATTTGAGGATGCTGTGTACATTGCATGGCTTTTCTACCTTCACCCAATGCTTGGCGTGCATTTCCAAATTGGGGACCTCTGCTACAGCCCACAACTGGTCAGGCCACATTGGGGAAGAAATCTGGGGTCATAGGGCCTCTGCTGGCCCTGTCCCCTCCACTTTTACAGCACCAGTCCACAGCCAGGCACCCCAACAGCCACCTGCTACAGCCACAAGCTCTACCTTTGAATCCGACATGAGACGGGACTTGGCAGCCATGATGGCAAGGCTGGATAATATGGAAAGTGACAATGCCAGTAATTACAAACGACAAAAATACTGCAAGAAGAAACTGAAGAAGTTGTTAACAATTGTGCCACAGCCTCCCAGGTCCTTCCCTCTCCTTTTTACTGATGTTCAATTGTTTAGTGGGTTTTAGGTGGGTAGTGTTAGGATAGTAAAATAGTGTACTTTAGGTGTAGGTTAGTGTAGGTGTAGTTGGGGGGTGGGTTGTAGTACATTTTTTATTTTGGGGGTTTGGGTGGGGGGTTATGTTGGTGTTTCTATGTTAATAAAAAAATAAACAAATTTAAAAGGAAATGGGTTAGGTTAGTACATGTATAGCCTTAGTTTATGTTGTCCTACTTGTGTCTTGTCACTCAAGAGGGGCGGGGGGGAATGTTTAGAGTGTGGTATTACATGTGTAAGATAAGTTTATAATAGGATAGATAGGTGTAGGTGTAAATTAAGTAAAGTTAGTTTAGGTTAGTGTAGTGTACGGGAGTGTATAGGGTAGGTTTTATAAATCCTGTTAGTATTAGACAATTATCTCTCCATGTTGATCGGGTGTCTGGGTGTTCTCATGTGTGCACTGGCCAAGTAGGAGGAGTGGCTTAGGGTATGCTTTCTGTCTTTATTTCCATGGATGACCATTTGCATCCTCTATGACCAAGGAGCTGTCAGATTGGTGCTAAACGACATCAGCTACTCAAAACATTTGAGATCCACAGATCCAGCCATTCACATTGTGTATGTATGCGGTATCGTGGACAGGTAAGTATGGAACTTTAACTTTTAACTGCCAATGCTGGGTTCTAGCAGTATTATTGGTGGAAAGTGTGGCACATATGACATTAGCCATTTGGGGTCTGTATCCTGCCACACTCACAGCTGCCCGTCACTGATTAGATTCGCCTCAACTGAACCACACTTATTAGTTGTACTGCTGCTCTTATCTGGGTAAATTACCATACACTTGGTTTAGACCCATGCATTCCATATGTCAACTTCTATTGTTGGTTGTAGCACACAACACCATCATTCACCTTTTTCATGTTAGGATCCTAGTGTGTGGTTTTGTGTCTGACAGTAATGCACACATGCAATTATGTTCTTTTCTCATTGATATAGATTCAAACAATGCCTACGTTTAGTCGAGTTGTTGGATTACAGTAAACGTTGAAATGTTACATGTGAACAATGTGATTTATTCAGAAGTGCAAGTGTATTTTCCAATGATAGACAATGTCCAGTTCACAGACCCCATGAGAGATCCTGAGACATTTGTTGTACAATCAGAGTCCAGAGGTGAGGGACATGTCATGAGACATGGTTAGGAGATGTGTACATTAGTGAGGAGGTGTCCAAATAGCCAATAGGTAAGATTTGAGACAACGACAGTCCATAGCAGACAAGTCAACAGTGGTTGAGTGAAGAGGGCACATTGCCAGCTGTCATAACACTGGCTTGATGTTAAGCACAGAACTAAGGTGATACTGTCTATGTGGCACAGACTGATTCTACCGGGTGGTTTTCCTTGCGAATGTTCTCCCTTCTACATCTTCATCCTATGATGTGTGTGGTGCCTCCTGTGCCATGTCTGATGCTGTTGTGGAGGTAGAAGTGGCCACACACACTTCAGGGGATAGAGATGTGGAGTCAAAGGTCCCGGCATCTGCCATTTGTGGGAACACATAAGGCATCACTACAGCAAGAAGGAACCGCTGATTTCTCAACACCTCAGCGACATCACGGTGGTAGGCATCCATGTTTTCCCTAAGGAAGGCCACTTCCCGCTGTATGGAATCCAGGGTATTTTGTATAGCACCCAGCCTGTTGTCTATCATACTGCTGCCACCTTGGGAGGGCAACTGTTGAAGCCTCTGCCTCATGACAGCAGCTATGTCGGCCAGGGTCTGCTAGAGTCCGCATAGCGGGCAGTGAGTGCCTCTGATGGCAGCTGAGTTGTCCTTAATTGGACTGAGGTCCCTCTGCGCTCCCTCTTGGCTGCCTGCTGTGGTCTTCATCACCACCCTCACCTGCATAGCCAGCTCCCACTGGGCTCCTACCCCTGTCCTCTGAAAGATGATGTCTGGGTCCTCAGAGTCGAGGGCTGTGTCAGGACTGGCTGGTGCTGTGTGTTGGTAGCTCAGTGGTACATGTGGAGATCCCGCAACGCTGTGTGTCCTCCCTGCGACTGGAAATGGTGTCTGGAGGGAACGTAGGACATCTTGGAGAGTCTCTTAATTGATGGTCGGCAGCTGGTCATCTATGTCATCTGTAAAACCAGGACAGGCAGGTCGGCAGGAGGTAAGGCATCATCCTCTGCAATGAGATAGTGATATGTCAATCTTTGACTGTGGTGGCTATTGACATGGCACATCACGTACTTGATAACGGAGGCTCGGTGACATGTTACAGACCCCAGGTTGTAGTTTTATATTATGTGTAGCATTGTGCATCACACATGGGGCAACCTTACAAGGTATTTTGGGCTTTGATTCCACACCACCTACTTCCTTGCAGGATCCTTCCCCCTGCCACTGACACCCTGGTGGCACGGAATGTATCTTCCTATTCACTATGGTGGACATTCCCACAGTAGTGTAATGTGTGCTGTCACTCTTTTGGTGCTATAATGCATTGGCAGAATGAATGATGGCACAAGTGGAGCATAGCATAGGTAGGTCCATTGCGTATGATACTTGTGTTACATTATCATCTGCCTGTAGCAGGCCCCACACATGTGCTACTTGGAAGGGACAGTGCAACCATTATGGATTGTCTGCCCCATTATTTTATATCTCCCCACATTAGGAACATTTCCTTGCATGCAGCATATCTGCCACAGGAATATATTGGTGTTTGGATGTATAATGTAGATCAATGCATGCATTTTGATACTTTGTTGATGTGGCACAAGGGGAATGTGCCGCTTGGATCCCCATGGCCAACTATTCGTATAATGGTACAGTTGCATTACGGGCTAGTGACATTGTGCCGGTAATGCAACCTTGATGCCACTTGTACCAGTTCTTACCCATGTTGAATGTCCCATTAAGCAGTACACCAACCATTTACACAACACACTCAATCTTGTTAGATGGTGAGATTGCAGCTACTTGTACAGCTGCACAAATGATGTTCACAGACATGCCTCATGTGTTGTATGAGTTAACTTTTGTGGCCATTCCCAAATGGCGCATGGAGGTGTGTGTGAGGAAAGCATTTTGCCTTGTTATGTCATCCTGACACCACCCCTGGAGTGGTATTGACTTCAGTCCCAGTCTCTGATGAACATGTGTTGGATCTGAGGCAATGACAATATGCAACGGGTGTTGTTGTGGCACAGACACACTAATTGCACATCCCTTCCAGGCAATGTGCTGCATATTTACATGGTGGTGTAAAGCCCTAGTACGTGGCTTGTGTCCATGTTATCTATAGGTCAGAGAGCACTGTGCAACCAGTACGTAACTACAAATGTGGCTTGGGTGCCGATGGGGCACTTTGATTCAGGGCTTATGTGTCCCGATGCAACCCTTTAGCATGCATTGAGTGTGTCCTATGTGCCTCCATCTTCTGCCATTTGTGAGATCACAGATAGTCCCCCTGCAATTTACCCTGCTTTTGTGGTAGTTCTTGGTAGTCTGCGCTGTCCTGCGATTCCAGTAACCAGCTCCTCCTGGACCTCTGGGATGAAAGCTGCAACCATCTCCTCCAGATCATCCAGGTCCTCCTGTGGTGCGGGACTTCCACCTCCAGTCTGCAGTGTGCCTTTTGGTTCCTGTCCAGTTTCTCCTTAGTTCTGCATTTGCAATCATGCCAGCATTTCTTGCAAGCGGTGACAGTCCTCCTCACCTCTGTCACGCTGTTGCCTGCCATATGGCCTTTCTGGTATCTACTGGCAATTTGGTGCTCCGTCACCTCTCTCACCAAGATGTCATGCTCCTCCTCACTAAAGTGACACTTCTGCCTCCTCTTCTCCTTCTCCTAGGACTTTGCTGGACCCTCCTGGCTGGTACTTGGCTGATTTGGATCTCCCTGGGGTGTCTCCTGGCCTGCATTCTCCATCTTGTCTTCCCAAATGTTTATTTCTTGCTTGCAGATTTTTTTTATGCTAATGAGGCTGAATATGGCCCTAACCTGTTTGTGTAAAAAAATGTGCTGCAAAAGGGTCTAGCGCCGCTTTTGCACCATTAGCGTAATTTTTTCTTACGGCATGTTTCAATAGTTAGCATCATTTTTTGGGTGCTAACCATTCCTTAGCGCCATCATGCTTCATTTTTCAAATATGGCGCACTGATGGTGCTAGGGAATGGCGGTAGCTCTTGTTAAAAATTTTAACACACTACTGCGCTAACGCAGTTGTGCGGCATTTTCCATAAATCGGGGCCCAAGTTTACTATGTTTTTCCAAACTTAAATACCATATACATACATATAAACCTCTTTACTTACCAGTTATGTACCAGTTTCAAAAATTTACAGTATTACTGGTTTAACCTTTATAGTGGAGTGTATCTAGTTCCATGCTTTAACTTGATTTGAGCTACAACTATTCTTGCAAAATATTTGTGCCTTGTTTTGTGAAAACCTTCCCCCAGAATACTAAAAATAAGACACCTAATAAAAACTCCTTCAATAATAACTGAAACAATATTTAGAGGGAAGGTACAGTCATTTATTCATATCAAGAATTGATGTTGTGGTTACACCCCCCAGAAAAGCACTGAATTTCGTGCACCTTTCAATCCACTGCTCATTCACTTGGGACATGTGCTGTTCCTAGTACCCTGCACACAGTATGTACGGGTAACAGCGAGTTCCTGGTACCCCAGCATTGAATACCTGCTGGCCATAGCTCTACCTATGGTTTGTAGGAACATGACATGGCCTGGGCGAGTGACCTCAGCCGAGAACCTCTCTCTCCAGTGCTGCACTGGACAGAGCCTTGCATCAGGTTTATTACAAAGACAGAAACCTGGACAGTACTGATCACACAAAGTATTACTAAAGGTTTGCATCTTTACCTTGTGTTTAAGGCTGGAAGTATGGGCCAGATCTACAAGAAAATGGCGCATCGGTCCTGATGTGCCACTTTTCCTGCGTGTCCCTACTGCCACCTAACAACACCATAGGTGTGCCGTATTTACAATACAGCGCACCATGGCGCACGTTAGGCCAATAGATCAACTTGTTTGACACTATTGTGTTGCTTTGGTGCACTAGCATAAACATTTTTGATGCTAGTTCAGCAAAGTGCAAGGAGGCCCATTGATTACAATGGGTGCGTCACTTTAACGCCTTCATTGAGCAGGTGTTAAAAATGACGCCCAAAATGGCCCAGTGAAATCTTGTCGATTTCCCATTTTGCCAGCCTCCTAACTGCAGAACACCCCCCTTGCATACATAATGCATGACGCAGGCATAATGTGGTGCAAGGGGTCGCAAAGAGGCACAAACCATGCATTGCCCCACTTTGTTAATATGGCGCTGCGGAAATTGCCTCCTTGAGCAACATTAGCGTAAACAAATTATGCTAATGTGGCGCAAGGAGGCGATAGGGCTTTGTAAATCTGGCCCTATGTTCTCAAAGTCTACGACAGTTGATCAAACAAAACCCAATGATTTTTGCACCTACACTCTTAGGCCTCTTCAGGGCCCTACTTCAGACTGAATCCTGGAGCAAAGCTTGCTGCCTCCCCTCACACTCTCTTTTAAACAGATGGCGTGTAGGCGGTGGAGGTAGGGCTATGAGGTTCCTAAGAGTAACACGTGGAATAAAATGTGTTTAACCCAGGGATGAGATTGAATGGGTGTGACAAGTCATGGTATCATGGCACTTCTCTGTTGTGGTGTGACACCCAGCGCTCATGTGATGTGTGTTTTGATAAATCCACCAGATGTAAGATGTAGACAGTACTTTAATCACAGCTTCATGATAAACAGGACACCTGCTTCCCCAGTCTGCCAGCACTGGAAGTCAGTGTGTTCTTCAAAGACTACATTCCAGACTCTACATTCAATCCGATTAATAATGTAAATAAAGCATACACCCTTCTCTCAAAACACAGAAACACGAGCACATATGGGTAATGCATAAAATCAATAGCTATAACTAACATGTAAAATAAATAAAAATAACTCCAAACGTGTTATACAGCCGGGATACTACAAAGATTGTTCTGCCTTTTGTGGCAATTAATGCCTCTTTTTTGTCTTTTGAGCGCTACCTTTAGCCACAAATTCACCGCCCCTTACTTTATATTAAACAGTGTGTTTTGTGCAATTTCCAACAAGTCACAGCATGTTATTGTCCAAATGTCTCAGAATTCGTCTCCAACTAATATGGTTGTGTTATGAAATGTTAGGTGCAGAAATGTTGAGACTTCCCTGCAACAAAAATAATGGAGATTAATCTATTGTAGAATTCAGGGTGGTCCTGTAATTTCACAGAATGTTTCTTTCTATTCCAGAGCCCTATGCAATGAACTGTAAATGTATGCTCAACAGTTAAAACGCTCCACCAAACCATTTTCCTGTGGATGGTATTATGCCATACATAGGACCAACGACCAGGACAAACCATTTTCCTATGGATGGTATAGTGCCATCCTGTGATATTTAATTTCCTGAACCTTTGAAAATGTTTTTAAAGGTTTTGATCTGTCACAAGATATTCTGGACAACATTCTCTTTCAAACACATCAGTCATACGTTCTGTAGTATCCTCTGGCCCGATATTGATGACTATTGCCACTTCTACCCACTTTGATCACCTGTGACCAACTCATCCTTTTCAGACACACCATTACCAACGAACGGTCCTCAAATATTTAAACCAACATTTTGCAAAGCCTTCTTGAGATGTTCACTGGGAACAATCAGACTTTCCTGAATGCTTTGGAACTTATCACTCATAGTGCATGGTAAACAATTCCTGGACAAACCCCTCAAATTGATGATGTATGCCTGGCCACCATAATCCACACCTGTCTTCATCGAAAACATCTCATTATGACCTCTATAGTTCACGGCATGAGCATTAAACTGACTTCTTTTGCATCCTATGACTGGCGCATGCCACCATTTGTCCACCATCCATCACATACAGTTTCATTATAATTCTTTCAATGTTTACTTGCCACTCTAGCCCCACTTCCCTTGTATGTTATCATTACACTTATATCTAAAAACAAATTGGCTCCGAAGAGCACAGATCAATGTCAATCACAGCCCAGGATACTCGAAAATCCATGTTTAAAATTAAAAAAAATAAAAAAATAGGCCAAGATTTACACTTGCTTTGTGCCGAATTGCATCATTTTTTGCTTGCGCAAATTCGGCGCAAACCTAACACCAAATTTATACTTTGGCACTTGAACCGTCTAGTGCCAAAGTTTTGCAGTTAAAGTCATTTTTTGCTATCGGGAAACTTCCTTGCATCAATGAGATGCAAGATAGGCGTTCCAGGGCAAAAAATGACTAATTGGCCTTAACGCCATATTTATACCCGTGCTAAAATCAAGAATGGGGCAAAGGGGGCTTAGCGCCATTATTTAATGCCTGGGTCAGGGCAGGCGTTAGAGGACCTGTGGGCTTATTTCCATGGTCAGAGACCATGGAATGGGCCCACAGGTGCCCTTCTCTAGCCCCAGGGACACCCCCACCCACACCAGAGGGATGCCAGTGGATGGGGGACCCCATCCCAGGTCTGACAGGTAAGTTCAGGTGAGTATTTTCAATTTTATTTTCAAAGTGCCATAGGGGGGCCTACCTTGGCCCCCCTACATGACACTGGGCCCAGTGGCCATGTCCAGGGGACATATGTCCCTTGGGCATGGCCATTGAGGTGTTGGGCATGACTCCTGTATTTATTAAGACAGGAGTCATGTCCATGGGGGTGGTGCGTCAAAGGATGATGCGAGTCTGGTTAGAGGCATATTTATGTCTCCTACCAGACTAGTGTCATCCGTTGACGCACAAACTCCTGTTCCCCCTACACCCCCCACCCCCACCCGGCTAACATCCTTTTTTAGGACGCTAGCCGGGCCTTACAGCCGGCTACCGTCAAACCATAAATATGACGTCTGGCCGGCGTCTTGGGATGGTCCTAGCTGGCGGTATACTTTTTCACGCAAAACTGGGTTAGCGCAGTTTTGTGTGAAAAAGTATAGATCAGGGCCGAAGTATGCCAAAAAGTATGCAGCTTACGACAATCAGGTAGCATATTTCTATTAAACCAAGAGCTTCCCAAACAACATCTTTTGGTTTTGCTATATTTTCTACCTTCCAGGTACCACCAGCTATTAGCCTTACATAGATTCCCATTCACCATAGTTAACCTTGCCCACACCTTTGTATCACAATTTAACAAAATCTCCTTATCAATACTTCTTTTACAACTGCTTCCAATGCAGTCCACCACTCCAACACCCTTCTCATTCTGGCCTGCATTGGAGTTCCAATCTTCTTCACTGATGCCACCAGAGCAAATGCCCTCCACACGGCCACCAGCCAACCCTCTTCTCCGTTACTTTCACTTCTATCATCATCACCCAAGGCAAATGAGTGTAGAGCACCCTGTAGTAACATTGCGACTTCCCGGCACATGCTTCAGATTCACTGTGAATTCCTGTAATACGCCCACTTGCCAAATGAATAGTAGTATCAATCCTGCTTTTATAGAATAAATATCTGCTTAAGATATATGATCAGTTTGCATTTCAGACTCAGTTCCACCTTATCAATGCTTTGAAACATGCCAGCACCTCCTTCTGTTTTACTAATGCACCTTTTAAGGTACATAAGGCAAACAACACTAAGCTATTTAAATCATCTTTTTCTTCCATCAGTGCATCCCCAAAGCCACATGGATTGGCAAAAGTTAAGGAAATCGTCATGTCCTTAGGATCACACTGCTTGAGAAATACGTTCACTTTATTTTGCCAGAGCACCTCGCATAAGCTTCTGTCCATTCAGTCCTGACATCCGTTCTTTTTTAAGCTGTTTATTGATTTTTTTAACAAACCAAACCACGCAGCATTGATTATGATGCTCAATTAATCAGCTATTTTGAGTTGCATTACTAAGATGCTTTTGAAAACTGTCACAAGTCCTTCTTAGGCTTCTTCTATTGTCATTAAGTGCCTGTGTGCAGTGCTTTAAATGGGCCGGTACTCTCCGGTACTGAGTACCGGCACTTTTTTATTTTGAGAGGGAGAGTACCGGCATATCTCAAGAAAAACGTAATACTTTTAATTGGAGAGTACCGGCACTTCTCAGAAACAAGCAGGTACTCTGTTACAGAGTACCTGCACTTATATTTTTCCATTTAAAGCACTGCCTGTGTGTACAGATTTTTTTATCTCTTTTAGAGGAAAGTGTGAAGTTTTACATATGCACAGAAATATTAGTAACATGCAAGCCTCCTACGTAGGCTGACATATTTTATTGTTAAATTACGTCCGCTGCCATGACATCATGGCCGCTTAAAGTATAAACTGACATGTTTTAATGTTTTTAGTTATAGGAACATGTAATCTACATGTGAATCGAGATGACACATTTATCACCATATTTGTTAAGTCTTGTTGTTGCGTTAATGTCGGCAAGTACTGTTTTCTTTCATCCATAGAAGACAAAAAAGGCGATCACGTACTATAAAAACCCAGGTATCTGACCGTCAGCTGGAAGAGCTTCATGCTAGAAGTCACACCAGTTCCCAGCGACAATCAGCTCTGATGGAGGTTGTCCCCAGAGCAGTGCAGGGAAATGGTTTTCAGCCTTGCGCTGCTCATCATTCATAGGAACAGGGTGCATTAGAGAATAGCTAGGTACCTATTTTATACTGATAGAAGGTATACTGTGCGATCCATCTTAAGAAACTAGATTTTTGAGCTTGCCATTTACTGCTTTTGCTCAAATTTAGCATAGAGCTTAGAGATAGCTATAGGGTGCTAGGATGCAAGGAACGTAGGAATGTTGTTTTTGTTTTCGCTGGCCATGTCATGCATAGTTGCATTTATTTTTGCATTCTGTATGAGTTTTAGAAATAAACATTAAAAAATATATCCCCTGGTTCATAGTGCTAGTTTGAGTGTGTTATTCATTTACAAAAGAGGGCTTAAAGTTCCACTTTGTTCCTGAACTCATCTAGTGGGACTGATTGTGAGCATAAATCACTTCCTGCACAGTACAGCTCAGTGGATTATGTACTGGTTGCAGTCCAACTGGATTTCTTATTCATATTGGTGCATTGATTAAGTTCTTGCCCCAGGGGTTAGAAATCTGACCGATGCAGCTCTGGGTGGGTGGGCCCAGATCAACGCATGCTAAAGTATCAAAAAGTAACTCAGGATATAAAATCAGGCCATTTCTATCACTATAGACTCAGGGGAATATAGTAGCACAATTTTGGCTTCACCCACATATGTTACAGATTATCATAAAACATGTAACTGACATCATATTCTCTGTGTGCCTTAACATTATTAATGTAGAGTGAAGCACTAAAATGTATTATTGACATTGCATTCACTGTAGAAACTAGAGTTTCATAAATGCATCTGTTTAATGTTTAGTTTTACCATGAAGATTTGTAGTTCCCGTTCACATTTATACTTGTGCATTTCGAATAATACTGCTTTATCAGAATTTCATTTTTATGGTCTCCTGCTCGGCGACCTCAAATTCCATGTCGACTACCACAACAACACCAACTCTGCCTCCCTCCAGGAAAACCTCGGCAATATCGGCTTTACCCGACTGGCCACTGAACCCGTGCACAAAGCCGGACACACATTCAATGCCATATTCACCTCTAGCGACAGAATCAAATTCGCCCACGTCACAGAACCCACCCGGACGCACCATGCCATTATTCACTTAACCATCTGTGATGCCCAGCACCCCACCACCAAGCACCAGAGCAACCCCCACCCAGCTGGGGCAGGGTGACCGAGATGCTATGGACTCAAGCACTTAGCACCTCACAAACCTAAACTTCACCAGACCTTGTCCAGGCCATCCAGAAGTTCTCCGCCTGGATCAACAAATGCACCAACAAAGTCGCCCTGATGAAACAAGCAAAAGCCAACAAAGCCCCGAAACAAGCCAGCTGGTACTCCCCAGAGCTTAGAACCACCAAGGGCAAGTACTACCATCCTGAGAAATGATGGCGCACCACCACGGACAGAGCCGCTCACAAAGCAGGCCTCAGCAATTACCACCTACACATCAAGGAAGCCAAGAAAACAGCTATCACTGTCCGCATCAACACCGCAGCCAATCACACGAAGAAACTCTTCAAAATTGTCAAGGAATACTCCAACCTGACAGTCACAGAGAATACCATCCACCCCTCCCAAGAACTCTGAGACACCCTCTCAGAGTTCTTCGACAGCAGTATGGCCACCATCCACAATAACTTCGACCCCCAACCCACCAACCTTAGCCTCGACAACTTCAACCAACCAACGAACACCAGCTGAACATTAACCACCTGGTCTCGGCTCACCACCCAAACCACCACAGCCATCAAGTCGTCCATCCACTCCAGTGCACTCAACAATCCCTGCCCCCACCACCTCTTCCACCCCGGAGCCAACATAATCAGCTCGGTACTCACCAGCATTCTCAACACCTCCATGTCCACAGCAACCTTTCTGGACGAATGGAAACACGTGGAGGTCAGACCCCTCCTAAAGAAGCCTTCTGCTGACCACAGCGACCTCAATAACCTCTGACTGATCTCCCTGCTCTCCTACCAAGCCAAAGTAATTGAGAAAACCATTAAGCAACAGCTCATCGAATACTTGGACAAAACCACCTACTGGACGCCTCAGATCAGGGTTCCTCGCCAACCACAGCACTATGATCGCACTGATCGCCATCAGAACTCTCCTTGATCGCAGAGAAACCGTGGCCTTGATCCTCCTTGACCTCGCTGCAGCATTTGACACGGTTTCCCCCCACACTCTCATCAACAGATTCCACAACATTGACTAACTGCACAGCAGCCTTAATGGATTGCTTCCTTCCTCACAGGACATACACAAAGCATCTGATTGCCCCCCTTTACCGCAGCACCCAAGAACATCCTCTGCAGCGTTCCCCAAGGATCATCCCTCAGCCCCACCCTGTTCAACATGATCCCCATCAACACCAGAAAGACTGTAAAGCAGGCCCTCGTCACCAGCTGCCTCGACTACGGCAATGGTCTCTATGCTAGAATCTCCACCCAGCTCCTCAAAAGATTCCAGATCATACAAAACACCGCAGTCAGACTTATCCTGCCCCCCACACCCCCCCAAATGAACAAGCATCACCTGGTGGAAGCTGGCCATTTATGTGGTATGTCAATTCCATGTACAGGGTCCAGGGGTTTCCCAATTAGTGGACCGGGGCTTGCTATGCAATCCCAAAGTGCTCTATGTGGAGTAAGTGTGGTGGAGCAACCTTAGGCTTAACACAGAGGAGTGCAAGACATCCTCAAGTACACACAATAGTCAATAAATGAGACACCTGACTGAAAAAGGAGATCCACACCAATTTATAAAAATAGTAACCACCTTTATATATGTTTAAGCACCAGAGAAAAATCGCTCAGGTTTGTACGTTTTTAAATAGGAATTCTTTTCACTTTGAAAAGTGGACACTGCAATTTCTGAGTTCTGCAATGTTATCCTATGGGAGGAAGAACAAGTTCTGCAAACAGGTAGAGTACAGCGACTTACAAGACCAATCTCCAGGAATTAAGGTGAGTGGTGGGCAAGGTCCAAGGCAGCACCAGCATTACACCACCAGCAGCACGGGGTGGCCGAGTGAAGGGTGCAAAACAGCATTGGGTGCCCAATGCGTTTCAGTGGAGATCTGTCACTGCGACAGAGGCTGCAGGCTCTGGCCAGGAATCAAGTCGGGCTGAACCAACAGTGAGGCTCAGGCCTCATCATGCTCGGGCACAGGTAGGCACCTTTGGCCGTCTTCTCCACGTCTCAGGGGCTGCGGGTGCAGAGGTATCTTTAGTTGTTGGGTTTTCCTTACCGGAGTGGTCGCCGTAGGGGGGGCTGCGTGCAGAGGCATCATCAGGGAGTCCAGTAGGGTGAAACCAAGATGGACTGGGACACAATGGACTCGGCTGGGGAACCTTGTTGGCACCGGTGGTCCACTTCAACTCGGGTCAGAGATGGCAGGTGCAGTGGTGACTTCAGGTGTCATGTTTTGAAAGTTCCGGAGGCTTTAGAGTCCCTTCTTTGGAGTTTGCTGTTCACGGGAGGTCTTGAGTCTTTTACGAAGGCAGGGAGTCCTCCCAGGTTTCATGAGACACAGCTGCAGGGTGAATCGATTTCTGTGCAGATTTTCGACGAGGGATGCAGGCAGGCTGACAGGGTTGGAACCAGGTCATCTGCTTCTTTTCTCCTCTTCTGCAACTCTTCAGGGTCCTTGGTCTTCTTAGGCTGTCAGGATCTGGTTCTCTGGTGCCAGGGGCTTCCCTAAATACTGAACTTAGGGGCATTGGGGAGGGTGTAGGGTAGTAGCCAATGGGATATTGACCCTTGGGGCCACTATGCCCCCTATATGACCACTTCCTATGGGAAGTGGGTATAACCCTGTCCCAGAATTTCTAGGTGTGCCATTTCAAAGATGGCTACCTCTGAAAAATCGTGTTCACCTTGGCTTACCCCACCTTAGGGGTGGTACTAGGCTGAGGGTGGCACGCCTACCTGACTAGCTAATTTCTCGCCTTTCCAGGTGCCAAGGGGCTCTGGGCAGGGGGCTGACTTACTCTCCTGTGAGGGGGAGCCTAGTTTTGTATTTCAAAGGTGGCAGCACCTTGAGGCTTGCAGTCTTAGGAAGGCTAATCAGCAGGGCATCCTGTGAGAGGGAGTGTTACACCCTCTTCTCATACACGCTTTTGTTCTGGGCCTCCTGACAGCAGAAGGCTCTCACTCTAGGGGGGCAGAACAGTGTCTCGGTGGCAGGCTGGCAGAAACTAGTCAGCAAGCACACCAGAGGATGGTAGGTTTTCAGGGGGCACCTCTAATGTGGGCTCTGGGTGCATGTATTGGTACATCCATCACTGTAATCAGTGTGGGCTTATGAATACAAGATGTTTGATACCAAACATCCCTATCTTCAGTGAAACCATCATGTAGCTGGGAAACTTTTATTGATCAGTGTCCAGCACATGCATTTAAAATGGCTTCACTGCACACTTACTATGTCTAAGAATTGACAAAGACATAGCAGGGGCATATCTGCTCTTGCAGAAATGCCCTCACATGCAATATAATGCACTTGCCTTATTGCTGTCAAGCCTACTGTAGGGGTGACTTACATATATTACATGCAGTGTTAGGGGACATGGCATACAGGGATGGGTGACATGTCGAGTTTTCACTTTTGTCTGCACCAGGACACGCAACCTGCAATGGCAGCCTGTCATGTGCTTGGTGAGGGATCCCTTAGGGTGGTACAATTCACACTGCAGCCCTTAAGGACCCTCTTTAGCACCTCAGGCCATAGGTACCAGGGTTATCATTTGCTAGGGACTTACAGAGGGTCCTAAAAGGACTTCCAATTGGGGAAACAATTATACAGTTTTGGAAAGAGATCTGGCTCTGGTGACATGGCTGGCAGGAACCCAGTGCACTTTCAGTCAAAGTCACATCAGGCACCAGGCAAAAAGTGGGGGGTAACCATGTCAAAAAGAGGCACTTTCCTACATCACCCCTCACCTCAGAAACCTCCACTAGCTCCCCATCCAGAAGAGATGCCAGTTCAAGATCCTCACGCACGCAGAGCCCTACACAGCCAAGGACCATCATACATTAACCAACTGAACTTCTACCGCTCCTCAAGACACCTGCGCTCTGCTTCGCTTACCCTCCACAACCCTCACAGCATCCGTCGCTGCACTGTTTGCTCCTTCTCTTTAATCGATGCCAAGACCTGGAACGGCCTGCCGCTCCACCTTCGAACAGCCCCCTCCCTGGCAGACTTCAGGAAGAAACTCAAAACCTGGCTTTTCGATGGAGACACAGCACCCTCCGCCTCCAGAGACCCTTAGGGGTGATAGTGCTGCGCTATACAAATACTAAATAATTGATTGATTTTTTTTTTGCATTTATTCTGTAATTCTGAGTGCACTTATAATCATGTATTCAAATGTGTACACTGACTGCCTTGCTAAGTTAGCTTAACGAAAGGCTTTAAGCAAGTGGTCCTTAATGTTTAACCTTCAACATGAAAGTTTTGCTTGTGCAGCAGTGTTCTTTCTTTGCAGGTGCGTTCACATGATCTCATAGTCAGTGAAAGGCATATTTTGTATTAAAGATAGTAACGTCCGGGAGGAGAATGTTTGGTAAGAATGAGAGGCGCTAATGAACTAAGAGAAGACTCCTCTTCAAGTCCTATCAGGCGCAGGAAGATATCCAAGGTCGTCCTGATGTTCAAATTGTAGGATGGGAAAATCGAATGGAGTTGCCAGTTTGTACTGTGAGAAGGTGGAAAACTACTGGAGTCGATGACGTGGAATTCTTGAATGTCCTGTGTTCTCAATTGGTGTTCATGCAGTTAGTCGAGACAGATTTTCCTAGGACTTTGAGTACAGACCTCTGCTTCACTCTCTTTGTGTGGCTTTATTTTATGCATTGCCTTTATTTCGAGGACTTCTACCTATGCTGACCCCTTCCTTTTTTCCCCAGAAATAACTAGGTTTCCCAATTTAAGTTTAGACCTGGTTTGGGTGACTTTAGATTTATTCATGCACAGACAGGAGGAACGGAACCTGTACACTGACCATCAAATTATATTTCTTATCTTTTGTATTGCTGCAAATGAAGATCTTGTATGCCTTATGATATTAAGACTAAATTTCATTCAACGTGTCAATTTATCTTTGGTGATTCTGTATCTTCATAATATGTTCTTGAGATTCATATATATCAGTTTGGCACTTAATTTGTAATAAAGCTCATTTAACTTTATTTACTGATTCCTGGTCCTTAATGTGTGGCCAAATGGGCCACACTGTGAATTGAATTATTGGATTGACATTAACTCCCCTTTACCTCCCAGGAAACTAAACAAGGTTAATCTCAGGAGAAACTGTATGACCGGCCCAGTGCTTCTGCAGGGTCAGTATTGGCTTATATATTTGTGCTCCTGTGAGCCAGCCTTACAGTGGAAACCTAAGCCTGCTTCATTCATGTGTCCTGGTCGATCAAGCTGGGCATCCTTGTGTTGCTACATGCTGTGCACTTCTAAGAGAAGCCTGACTCTGATCATCAGTTACATGGTAATGTGGGTACATATGGATGTCTCAGTGATACCCTGGCCGTGAGCGGGGGGGGGGCTGCATGACATTTCATGACACTATGGCCCATATTTATACTTTTTAGCGCCGTATTTGTGCTGCTTTTTGATGCAAAAGCGGGGCAAACTTACAAAATACAATTGTATTTTGTAAGTTTGCGCCACTTTTGCGTAAAAAAATTACGCAAATGCGGCGCTAAAAAAAGTATAAATATGGGCCAATATATGTCATTGAAAGTGGTGTGTCTTCATTTTTACAGATTAGAGTAACATCTTCGTCCCAGATTGCTGTTTTGGAATACCCTGTGCTTGACTATAACCGCATATTCTTTCTTAACAACAATGTATTGTCATCGGTTTTTATTCTAAATTAAGTGGTCAAGAAACCTGGGTCCATATTTATACTTTTTTAGCGCAGCATTTGCTCCGCTTTTTGACGCAAAAACGGCGCAAACTTGCAAAATACAATCGTATTATGCAAGTTTGCGCCGTTTTTGCGTAAAAAAATTACGCAAATGCAGCGCTAAAAAAGTATAAATATGGCCCCAGTATCATCCTCCGCCATCCCCAAAAACAAGTGCAAATGTTCCTTATTTTTGGGGCAAAGTGTCTCTTCAATTGCTATTACCAACTTCAATTTGTGTTTAATGCTGCCTCTGGAAATGAAGTAGTCGAAATGTTCCACACCACTCATTGCAAACCTTCACTTTTCAGTTCTCACCTTAGCATCCTCGTCGCCACTGTAAGTCCACCAGAGACGTGTTAGATGTGAACAGTCCTTTACACACCCTTTATGACAAACAGGCCACTAGCCCCCCTGTCAGAAGCAGCTGCTGGAGCTGGAATGCAACACGTCCCTCAAGACTGCATTCCACATTCTAATTTAGTTAGGATGCAACCCAAAAATACAACATTCTTCAATAGAAGGCTGCAAGTGAATGACAGCGAAACTAACAGACAGCAGTAGCTAGTTCCAAAGTACAACCCAACAGGCATTACAACCATATGCCAGTGACTAGCTCCAGAAGAAAACAAGCATTTGCAATGCAATAGGGTCTCGCATTTCTCTGAGTTACAGCTATTAGCAGTTGTAAACTCCCAACCGGACCTTTATTTCCACATTAAATGTGAAAAAACAGCGCGATCGAGCTGCTACAGTTCACTCGTATGGACAGTTGAAGACGGCATGCAGGGAGAAAAAAAAAAAATTGCAAAAAAGAGCACGATCGCGCTGCTACAGTTCACTCGTAGTGAAACCTATCGGCAAAAGTGCAATTATCTACGGAACTGGCAAAAGTGTAATTAACTATGTAACAGGGTTGATGTCATGCAAAGCGCTGGACTTCTGTCAAGCGAGATTGCGCTGCGAAAAAAAGATAAAAACTAGTCCACAAACCGGACGGAAAACAAGCGAGCCTCCCATATTTTCAGTACTTGGTTGCTACGCTCGAGGAGGGCTAACCACTGGAAAAGGCATGACATATGCGTGCCTTCCACTAATGAGAGCAAGCAGATTTTGAAAGGCAAGCCCACGAACCGATGAAAGACACTGACGTGACGTGGCCGGGGCTCCGAGCCCTTTTCTATTTACTAAAGCGAAACGCATGCGCAAGCACATGCGACGCAGGCTCGACCCTAAAAAACATTTATAACGGATAAACTGGAATTTCCACCAGGGTATATAGGCGTTCATAACAGGTACCATTACCCAGTGGGGGACGGATGTAAACGTACAGGGGGCATAAAATCATTTCAAGCTACTGCATTAATTCACTGACCAACTATGCAAAAGTGAAGGGTTGCCAAAGACTATATAACGAGTTTGGGGTGGAATGGTGCTACGCTCTCGTTTTTGCTAAATGGTAGTGTCTACAGTGCTTACACTAACTTGTAAATGCACGAGTTTATATGCATGAGGTTCAGTACACACAGATGTTACAATGTAGTGCCGCAACTTCCATGGAGAAACTCAGGGCATATTTACGAGAGGCTTGCGCCACCGGAACGTCACTTTTTTTTTTACGCTTCAGCAGCGCAAGTCTCTCACCTATATCTATGAGTCTGTGCAAAGCCGCTTTGCGTGGCTTTTCATGGCCTGGTAGATATGGAATAAAGCAAAGCAGCGCAATTCTCTGTGTTGCCTTACTCTGCACCGGGTGCGGGGGGTGTTCCATCGGCACTGCAGTGCGTTTTCCCATACAACACCCATGGTTTTAGACCTGCCCCAAATTTATTAAATGATATAAACTTGGGACAGCGCCAAAGAGAAATTTTTAATTTCTCCTCGATTTTTCCTCTTTCCACGTCTGCTGCATTCTGCAGCACACATAGTAAGAGGAAAATGCCTCTCTGGATAGTTTTTGTACAGGAACCTGCCCCTTCCTGCATAAAAAACAATCCTGCATGCAATGCAGACACCCTTGCGCCATGGTGCAAGTGTGCTTGCCTTTGCGCTAGGCACCAAATTGTGCGCTGGCACTGGGGGAAAGGGCAGGACTGTACCATATTTTGTAAATACTACGCATTCCTGCCCTTGCACATTGGCGTAGGGCAGTGCAACAAAAAGGCTTGTGGCGCTGCCTTACGCCAATTGCCCATAAATGTGGGCCTCACTTATTTAATATATCCGCTGTTGGCGGCGCAATTTCATACAACACAGGGGCGGGTTCGTGATACAGCTAAAAGTATTGAATGCCCAGGAACCCCTGTAATCCGTCTGGTTTTGGAATCATTCTTCGTCACAGGAGGTGAACTTCAGATACACAGTGCCTAATTTGTAAATAAAAAGGTGCCGGTGCCCAAAGCCCTCCGCTTAAACATGCGGCTGCTGCAATTGAATGTGCGAGCTCGGAATACTGAGGAAGCGTAATCCTGAAGCCATCTCGGGCCTCTTCGACCGATTTACAGCCACTCCCTGCCCCTTCGGCTCACTCTTGCAGCTTTCTGATTAATCCCTTTGTGACGCTTTTTCTTTTTTTTTTCTCTTCCTCCATCTTTCCCAAATGTGTCTTTTGCTCGCAGGAAATGCTTGAGGCAGAAAAATAAGTGCCAACAGGCACAAATTAAGCACTGCAGATACCGCTCCCACATGGAAGCCCCCTAGTTTGTTGCCACCGTGGAGCAGCAGCAGGGGAAGCAATAACTTATCGCCTTTTTGTGCTTTCACAGCTGAAGAGTCAAGACCCCTGGCTTTAGGAGAGGCTTGTGCAGCTCTAAGGTTATCAGAGCAATAAAACATCTGCAAGGAGTTGGCTTAGAAGTGCCGGGGAGGCTGCAGCGACAAAGGGCGCCTTTCTCTTCCAGTTCCTTCGCTGCTCACGGTGTCTCCAAAGGCTGAGGTGAATTATTGGCTGGTGCCTTCACTGCTGCTTTGTCCTTGTAACACAAGCCTGGCCTCTCTGAGGCTGGCTTCATGTATTCCTCCCCTCCCCGCCTATTCCTGGCCTTGTGTTTACAAAGGCCCGAGTGATGCGGAATGTGGCGCCCGCCATCTTTAATTATACTTGTTTGAAGCCTACGAGCGATGGGAAATATTACTCCTTTTCGAAAAAGACATCAGGAACAAAAAGAAAAAAAATTGCAATTACCCAATATATTAATCGCCTGCTTTTCATGCCCTGTGAGAGGGAATCTGAGCCCTGCAGTCCCTGAGAGGATGTTGCAAGTAGACACTTTTCCAGAGATAATCACTGCTCCTCACAAAGGCCCAGTTCCGCTAATAGACTCATTTTGTCTAATTGGATATGTGCTGTCTTGGAGCGGAGTCTGGGAGAAAATGGTGCCTGACCTTCGGACGCGCAGCGTCAGATACGGAAAAATGTAACTGGATGCGCGGCTCGTCTTGTGAATTTGCGCAATCAAAGGTTCACAAGGAGTGAAATTGGTTCTGCACAGTTCAAGACCATTTCGAGTACGAGGCTGGTCTGCAGAAGGGATATCTGGATAATAAATATGATGATGAAACATTAGCATAAATATATCAACAAAAAAATAAATTGGAAATCTCTGTATTGGGCCTCAGTTGAGAGGTGTATTTTAAAGTGTAATGTGGTTCCAGGAGATGGTTTTGGACAAATTGACCTTATTGTGGCACTAGTAAATTAAGGGGCATATTTAAGGATTCCTAGTGCCTCCTTGCGTCACAGTAACGTAATTTTTTTACACTAATGTGGCCCAACGAGGCCAAAATGCCCGCCATATTTACAAAGTGGTGCAATGCATGCATTCTGCCACTTTGTAACCCCTTGCGCTACATTATGTCTGTGCCAGCCATAATGTTTGCAAAGGGGGCGTTCCCCCGCTAGGGGATGCCCAAAAAATGGTGCAAAGAAATTTAACATATTTCTTTGCGTCATTTTTTTTGGAACTCTTAATGCCTGCTCTGGGCAGGTGTTAAAAGGAGGCACACCACTGATTACAATGGGCCTCAATGAGCTTTGAAGGATTAGCGTCAAAATGTTTGACGCTAATCCTGCAAAGCTCTGGACTAGCGCCTAAAATTCTGATGCTAGTCCCCTAACTACCGCCAAAATGCTCCGTATTTTAATTACAGCACACACATGGTGGCATTAGGGGGGCACTAAGGGATGGAAGAAAAGTGGCGCTAATATGCCCCTAAACCTGTAAAATAGCTTGGTGTGTTGATGACCACCGTCAAATATCTGTGCCTAAACGACAGTTCATAGCTTTGAATTTCAGGAATCTGGGTATTTTGTTTCTAAAACCTTTCCTTTTTAGGGCGATTCCTTTAGTGACATAGTAATGGGAGGGCAGGTTGCGTTGTGGGTGTTCTAATGCATAGGGAGCACCAATGGTGTAACGAAACTTGAGCCCCCCCCTGCAAATTACATGGAGAGGCCCCCTCTGAACTTATTCAGGAGCTCTCAGGCCCGGCTACTGTGCTGGGGCATCCCCTAGAGCCCAGGGGCCACCCGCACTGCGAGGGCTGCGAGGGCCTTTGTTACACCTGTGGGGAGCACCCCATTACCCCTTCATTATTTTTGCCACAGCTTTACCAGGCTTGGTATTTGCCAAAGCATGGTGCTTCTATCTTGTGTGAATTCATTCCCCCATCTACCATTTCAGATAATTTTTCACCCATATTGGGTGGAGTGCAGTTATCTTCACAATAGCGCTCACTCTGCAGGTAAGTAGCGCTACTGGAATGTGTTTTGGTGGGCTAAGCAGGCCCACAAAAGCACGTGCTATGTTCAGGGCCATTGGAATTATGCGACCACATCGATTTCCCCATAGTTATAAATTTGTTACACAGTTCAGAAGGTATTAAAAATGCAGCCACTTGCGTTGTCAAGCAGTGGAAGGCCTTTTACAAAGCTGCACGGACATCTATCTGTTGCTTATTACTAAATGAGTATTAAACTCGTACTAAAAAGGTGCAGCCAATGCCCATAGAGTGTCACGAAGTTTAAAAATGACGAAATATTGAATTGGCACTATTACAAAATGTGTTGCATTATGCCACATAGTGTGCCTTTTCTTGCTGCATAATTTACTCAACCCTGCTGCATACTTTGTCCCTTTCCTGCCGCATAATTCCCGTGGCCCTGGCTATATTGCTCCGTATAGCTTTCGATGTCACCCAGATTGGACTAGAGCTGCGCGCCTGCTTGTGCGCACTCTCAGAGTGTACACCGGAAGTGACGACTGGGAGAGAGAAGTGAAAACAGAGTCGAGGAAGGTTCAAGGTTGAAGGGGGGGGGGGGCAAAACACCGTCAACGCCCCCGCAGAGGGGGGCAGCAGCGGGGACAGAGCACATAGCTTGGGTTTCTGGTGTCGCATTGCTTGCTCATGGACATCTTCAGCCAATTGGCCTTCGGCATCAGTTAGAGGCGGTTGCAGCTCATTTGCTTCCACTAGACTCCTAAACTTTCCCATGTTTTTAGTTTGAGCGGATAACTCATAAATTAAAAATCTTGCAAAGGAGGTAAAGTTGAAAAGGAAGTGAAACACATGACTTTTGAACAAAACAACTGCACCAAACAAAGCGGATATTCTTACCAACCAGCCAGAACGAATTTGTAGAGGATTCCCTTTCAGCACATGGGTTTGTTCTACCCATTTAGATGTCCATCTAAATAAAAAAAAATGTTATGTTGTTTGAGTAAAATAGCGACTGAAATTGACAACTAGGGTTACATGCAATTTTTAAGAGACTATTGAAAATAAATGAAAGATTCTCGAAAGCATCCAATTGGATGCCCAAAGACGAATGTGCCACTAACACGGTGCAGGAAAAATCATTTGTTAGTGTTTGACTGGCATTTGCTCGGCCAATGAGCATTTTTGTTTCAACGTTTTATTTTAAGGTCGAGCAAAGCATGTCAATAAACAGTGATTCATAGCAGACAAAAAACACAACTACTCAATACCAGCAAAAGCACAGGCCATGCCTACGTCTAAGCCACCGACAGGACGATGGACTGCAGCGAAGAACATAGGGGTCTCCGCTCCAAATGGCACCGTGGATATCTAATCATACCGAGCAACGCAAATTGCAACACGTTGTACAATGCAACAAACGTGGATGCTGAAAACCAGGAACTTAAAAGGCACCCTAAAATCAATATAACCAATTTTGTGCAAATCACTCAAGCAGCTAAGTCGGCTCAGCTAAATCAATGTCACATTTTGTGTTTAAGGCCGTGGTAGCTTATCAGTCACATGCAGGTGACATGTCACACTGCAGGCCAGATCGACATCTGGCCCTGTTGGTGATCAATAACACACAAAATCCTGAAAGCTTTTTTTATAATCTTAAAAAAGACACATTCGCTTCAGAGCCGTAAACTGTGAGCCATATTTTCTGAAAAGCAAAGGTTCTTTGATATAAAAAGACTTCAAACAGTAGAGAGAATGCACCATATCTATGAAGAAGCACGCACCAGTGTGTGTACCAAAGTACCAAAGTGTGAGTGCATTGAGTGTTGAGTTTTGATTTGCTGCACACGCATTAATCTGGCATCTCTTATTATAAAGACCACTCAGCAAGCCAGAAAGCAAACAGGTAGTTTTGTTGGGTCGGTGGCCGATGTTTGCTTTGAAACAGTATTAGCAACATGTTTTTGGAAGACAAGGATCACATTAGCCAAAAGGCAACTGATAATTCTTGCTGGCCAAAAGGCAACTAATAATTAAACAACACAACAGAGTAGGACTCCTGGAAACTGTTTGCATTCGAAGGTCCCATTTGCTCCCGGAAGAGTGCACATCCTCGTCGCCAATGCTTGGATGTTACAAACCAAGCTTTCTGTAGGCCAGCTCCTGTTTCATGATGCATCTCAGCATCATTTGACGCATCTGTCCATCCACACTGTTACATACAAATTTGTTTAGGATGCACTTAGTAATGTAAACTACAGACCTTATTGAATCCTTTGAAGATGGGCAATAATACTTCTAACCAAGAGTGCAGTCAGGCTTTTGTCTCAGGCCAAAGATGGAATTCATCCCAATGGAGTAACAGTAAAAGTTTTATAGAGTTTAGTTGAAGGTCACTTTACGACACGTGTCCTAAAATGTCTGTAGGCTTGACGCTATGGACTACAAGGTATTTCTGAACAAGTTGGTCATAGTAAGAAAACCTGAGGAAATACTGACCTAATTTAAAGATGTATTTACTGTGATCATGACTAGACAGGGCCGTTTGTCTCTCCACCACACGCATGACCTTTGTTTAGGCAACTGTCTTGCTACATTTGCTATTTTATGCCTATTTGGCCCACTATCATCAGTTCTTAAAAACTTCATGTAGACAATTCAATCCTATGCAGATAATATTTTATTTAGGAGTCTGCCATTTCAGAGTTACACTCAAATGTTATTGAAAATACCTTTGTAACTTAGGTTTTTCTAACAAATGCTTAAGACTTTGGAGACCATCCAGGACTAGATATAGCTGCTGTCACTTACCACAAAAATAGAAGCAGCATATTTCACAGGAAACAGCAAACAAATCCTTCACTTTTACCCTTCTAGTGAAGAAGGAAGAGTCTGTCCCATTAGCTGAAAAGGTAAACTCTCTGGGGCTATCTTGGTCTCCAAACTAAAACCTGAGAGCCAAGCTTCTTCACTATTCAAAAACTATATTCAGCAATCTTCGAGAAAATTTGCAGAGCTCCTCTCCATACGGAATATGGCTGTAGTTATAGCGGCTAGTCAATTCTCAAGTGGGTTACTCCAGTACTGTTCATGCACTGTGATATAGGATCTACACGCAGAAGCAACCGTGCAGCCATGGCAGTGTGGGGTGGAAACACAGATGTTCCCCATGGCCCAGAGGCCCCACACCAACATTGTAATCCGAAAAATGATTTTCCTTGAGTTCCTTGCTCAACTGCTCTCTGATAACAGGGAATCCACCTGACGCTATCACGCACACGCAGGGAATTCTTCAGGGATACTTAGCCCACCAGAGAAGGTAATACATGTGATTACCATGGTGCCCGTAGGCATGGGGCAAATGCATCAAGGGAGTTCAGGGATTACCTGAGCGTGCTGTGCAGACCAGGAGTTAATTTATGTGGGTTCCCTGAGCTTCACAATAGGGAGACAGAAGCTGAAAGTGGTTCTGAAGTGGTGGCCTCTCCGCCACCTTTCTGCCATGTCAGGCCCTGTAAAAAGTGGGTGATAATCAGAGCTTAATTTGTAAATAAAAACGTGCCGGTGCCCAGAGTTCTTTTCTGAAACACGTGGCTGCTGCATTTAAATGTGCGAGCACAGAATACTGATGCAGCATAATCCTAAAACCATCTCTGGCCTCTTTAATCTATTTACAGCCACTCCCTGCCCCTTCAGCTCACTCTTGCAGCTTTCTATTTCTCCCTTATGTGTCTTTTGCTCTTAGTAAATGCCTGATGCAGAAAAGTAAGTGCCGGCCCTCAAAAATAAGTGCTGGTGCTCCACCGGCTCAAATTAAGCACTGGTGATAATGTCACCTAATTGTTACCTATTGGGTGTTTGGTGAGTGACTGGCGGTTGAGGGAGTTCTTACTTTGCCACTGGCACTGTCCATGACTCCTTCTTCTAAGCGGTGGCTGGATGGTGGCACATTGGGCTTTCCTGCCACGGTTAGACTGGTGTCCCAAGTTCCATTGGAAATTGTAGTCATTTCTCAACCTCTTTTGTACAACGTCCAGATATCTCGATACTTGATACATCTGAGGAGCTTAAAGGCTTTTATTCTGTTTTTAATTTGCCAATTTCTTTGTCCACTCACATCTCGAATACTCACCAACTCCCAATACGCCTTAAACCTTCACTCCTCATATCATGTCTCTTAGTAAGTTACACAACAGTGACTGTCAGAATATATCGTGCTCAGACCGCACGGCATAACTGACCAGGATATGCCTCTGAGTGTTGGATTTCAGCATCATTTATAGCTCTCTAATCCAATATTGCACCCTTTGTCATGCAATAATATAGTATTACTCAAAATAATTGGGAAAGGAAGAAATATATTGTAAAATTTTCACACATTCCTAACATTACCACACCTCCCTAAATGAGGATGGAGCTGTGCCAGGGAATGATTAAAATTACAGAAGTGTAACGGAGGACCCCTTAGTGCAAACAGCCGTGTTTTCTTAAAACATGTTGCATTATCCGCTCATCTGCGGCTTCCCTCAGTCCTGAGGGTGTAGTGTATTCACTCTGCTCCTGTGTGGCTCTCTATTATTTTCTCACTTTGCGAAATGAAAAAAAATGGATGATGGGCCTAAAATGATAATCTTTCCATCTCTAATCAGGATCTGAGCCCAAGAATAATTTCTGTGTGAAGACCTGCTTTGCAAACCCACCCTTCAATCTGTGGGTGGGCCAGGATTCAATGTGTTAATACTGCCCAGTATTGCCTAAAACCTCACAGCCCTTTTAGCGGAGTTGAGGTGAGTTCTTAAACTATGGGTAATTACTTGTCTGCCTCCCACAGGGTGGTCCAAGGGTCAGGGTGGACACTTGTATACCTTCACCTTCCCATCACACACAGGTGTGGAATGTTTCCCCTTGTCACCTTGCGTTCTGTTGAAGAAATGTGATCCAGGGTTCTATAAGATCTTGTGTGGTGTGCCACAGGGGGTGTAGCTACCATTGGTGCAACAGGAGCAGTGGCATTGGGCTCAAGAGCCCAGAGGGGCCCATTCAAGCCTGATAATTGCTGTATTTTACTACCCCAACAGCAGTTAAGGGGCCATTTTCATTGTTTGCACCAGGGCCCATGGCATCCACGCTATGCTACCTGTGAGCCGCTGCACTCTGGCGCCCTTTCCATCCCCACCTCCTCAACTCTCACATAGAAGACACGCCAGCCATGCCCAAGAGCCAAGGTCTTGTGTGCCACTTGACCCATATATTGCTCAAGGATGAGGAACTGCCAGAGGTGTGGAATGACCTCCCTCTCCACATCCGCCTCTCTTCTTGAATTCTGCAAGAAGCTGAAGACCTGGCTTTTGACTAACCAAAGTACCCTAGACAGTTCTAGGCATATACACCTGCTCAGTGCCAGGACAGCCTTGCGGGTGATAGTGCGCCATACCTATACACATAACATAATACACAGAACATCTGACAGCATGCCATGTTTTCCCATTGCGGGAACATCCCCATTTTTCTTCCTCCTGCAATTCACAAGGGAGATCGAGCAAGGGGCTGCTGCCATCTGCCCTGGCATCATGTTAGCAGTTACGACACCTGTCACCTGCCAGCACAGAGGGCACAGGGCCTGAACCATTGATACCCAAGCATGCCTGTGTCTATGGCTGCTTATTGCTGCCTGATGCCACTGTTATTATTAATGCATTGGGGTTCTTCATTGTGTGGGGCCATTAAACATGAAAATTAAGGCCCAAATTTACGAGAATGTCACTCAACAGCGGCACACGGCTCTTATAAATATGTCCATAAGTGTCCTAATGCGGGGTCAATTATTCAGTTAGTAATTTGGAATTTTAGTTCAAATTGACATGTTGTAGTACTCATGCATAAATAGACGATGAAGGCAAATTAATAAGACCTTTGAGGGAGACGTGACAAGACCCAAACTTAATGACGTAAAGTTCCATATATTTTTGTATCACAGGAATGTAAAAGACCCTTCCAAGGTGTACAGCAGTTGTACATAGTTTAATGACTTCTTTCAAAACCTGTTGAGTCCTGATGAAGCACACACTTAGAATAATTCTGGGTTAAATGGTAATTGGCCAATCTAGTAGGTAGTTCTACCTAAATACCGGCTTATAAGCCATTTCCTCAAATGTGAAATCATACACGATTTTCTAAATTATCTAAAAGTTCAAGCCTTTCAATCTGATTCCAGTGCACATGATGTACATCTCCTGGGGTCCCTGGAGGCCACGCCCCATGCATACAAGTTACTGACCATGTTTAAAGCCCGAAGGCAATGTTTTTTGAGGACACAGGAACTGGGCGCCGGCGTCCTCCTGATTTTCATGGTTTAGGCGTGCCCACATACAGTCTTACTTTGGCAGGGGACCGTAGTGTATTATTTAAAAAACAAGGATTCACTGCAAAAACTTTCTCAAAGGGAAGTAGTGGCTGTTTACTGAGAGTAGAAAATAATGTGTGTTATTAAAAACAACTTTGGTAGAAGAGGCAATTTGGCTGTGTTACAGCCCTAAAAACTACTGAAATTCCCCTGTTGTCATGGGCAAGGTAAACACAACTCCCCCATAGCACGTGCTGTATGTGTGCATGAGTACCTACGTGTGTGTGTGGCAAAGAGCTCCTAAAAATGCAAATCTTGCGACATTCACTACTCAAAATGTAGATTCCACATTATATCACTCATTCTGACAGAATAATGTGTAATAATGGAATGACACCACTCAGGGCCTAATTTAGATTTCGGTGGACAGTTTACTCTGTGACGGATAGCCCATCCGCCGAATTAAACATCGCATTATATCCTATGGGATTTCAATTTTGGCAGATGGGCTAACCGTCACATTTGTGATGGAGTAGCCGATCCACCGACATCTAAGTCAGGCCCTCAGTTATTACACACCCTATGATGCGACTAACACTGGTGTGGTATTACCACCTCATTTCACTGTGGCATTCGTAATGAGGTTGATTCACCAAAATGCCAGGGGTAGCAGGAGTGATGTCACATACCCTTTGACCTTAATGACATCACAGGAAGTGATCAGATGGCCCTTGACCCTGAGTTTTTCCAGGAAATCATGTCACATAACCATAACCTTGATGACATCACAATAATTTACATCAATGAAGTTTTATAATAATGTCATGATTAATGTAACAAATCAATACAGACATTTGCCTATTTAAAATAACATTTATATTATGGTGCTGGCTTGATCATTGGAAGTTCTGCGGCATAATACTTATCCTGAATGGTAGTGTGTGAGCGAAGGGAGTATGCCAGGCCTCTTCCAAAATGGTTTGCCTCCCATAAACAATTTTGAAAAGAAAGGGGTCTAAAAGTGTATTTTAAAGCACATTTGTTCACATAAATGTGCTAAAATGGCATGGATTTTGAAAAAACATTCATAAATGTTCAACTTTCTTCAGGAGTTTGCCTAATTTTTTCAAAATGTGGTATGGTTGACCTATGTGTCAGAAATTACCTCCATTGTGCTAGGAACCACATTTGGCATGGATGCCACATATGCCATGGGGGCCCCAATATTCCAGTGACTGTGACAAAATTTTGCCACTTATGCTCTCCACATGCCATAGGCGACCATTATTTCACAAATGACCTCTTCATGTCATGGTGGGAACTTTGTCACGGTTGCCAACCTCAAATATGGCAGGTTGTCCTCCTTTATTGCAATGTGCTGGTGCCAACATTTTGCGATGGATGACCTCATGGCAAGAATTTCCTCAAAAATAATTTTTCAATGTGTGGCCCATATGCAATAATTACCTTTAGTATGCCAGTACCAGTGTTTCACCATGGATGTTGATAACACGTCCAGTCCTTATAAATTACCTCTACCTGGACACGTTGCAGGTCGGTGAACCTTTTAGCCGAGTTGGGCTCTCCTCATCCTTGAATAGTCGGGTCACTTAAATAAGTAATCAATAACTGTTGTACGTGATAGCCAATATTCAATTGGTAGATCAGTATAACACATTAGAAATCAATAACAGTTGGTATTGCGACGCACCATGACCTTTCAGTCATGAATAACCACACCAGTTTATTAAAAGTTAGTGAATTTATTTCCCTATATTAATAAAGCTAGCACAATGTATATAAGTCTCAAAACCAAATGATATATGTATACGAACATTACTAGCTGTCCATAGCGGCAGAAGAAACGCAATCTACGAAATATCTGAATAATAGTACATTCAGTTATGGCAATACAAATCACTAATATAAGCAACTGAATTTGACTAATTTCATACATCGGTCAGCATGACAAGATTTCAATTCAGCATGGTGCATCAAGTTCATACCTCTACTAACCTCTAATTAGCATTGGCACGTGGGACTTCATGCAAAACGAATTTAGTCGACACAAATTTGGAAAACTTCTAGCTTGGGCCCTATCAAAATAGCAGTTGGTACCGAAAGGGAAAAACACAATGCATAATACAATTATCCTTTCATAATTACCAATTACAATCAGCATTCAAGAAAGTCTTCGTCCTTCAGGTACCGGTTCGATCAGCATGGGGCAGAATTTCAAAGGGGCAAAGTTAAGGGCAAGCTTTCTTGCAGCAGCAAGGAGAATGGGGCAAAATTACTGCATGGGCAAGACGGGGCAATTTAAAGTTAAAGTCTCTAGGGCGAGAATTCTCAAAGTCTCTTTCTCTGGAATAGAGAAAAGGGTATCAAGATGTCGTCTAAGATGGCGTCTGGCTTTTGGCTTCAAAGATGGCATCAAGAAAATGGCTGACTTCTCTTTGTCCAGTGAGTTTAAATAAGAAACATTCCAAATTCTGCAGGGTCTTCCATTGGAGGGTTCATAGGGTGGTTTCAAATTGACCAATGAAAAATGTCTTTCTACTAGTACTCATTTATGCATACATTGTCCTTGGAGCCTTGGAACACAAGTTGCAGCAAGGTTCGACAATTATTTTGATATCTGTACCCTCATTGTCCGCACCTGCAGACTGACTTTGGATCAGAGGGGATGAAACCGGCCTAGCACGAAACCTTGGAGATAAGTGTATTAGTCATCTCTACTGGAAAAATACAACTTTAAGCAAGAATATATGGTACATTAGTTCAAGCAAAAGCCACGCAGTTAGAATTTGATACCAGGCAACTAGGCCAAAGCCTCTACTAAATTTAAGCAAAGCACAAACAGTTTCAATAAGAAATCATGGCACACATTTGCAATTATGACGGATTACTACAATTTTCAATTCTTCATGATTAATAAAGCACGTTTATAATATTGGCGAACTACTCCGAGGGCACAATTTCCCCTGTACATTATTTTCTTTACTAAAATTAAACTACATTATACGATTTTGGTTACATGACATGTGAATATATGTAGGACCCTCTTTTTCTGCGTCATCAATCCCTCCTCTGATGACTAATTATGTCATCACATCAAACCTTTCCACAAATTTTATTCCATTAAAATTCTGTCTTAATAATTTGGCATTTCAGTCAATTCCCTCTTTCTTTTAGTTCCCTTTGATTTCTCTCTGTATATTTCTACTATTTTGTTTTCTATTTTCTCTTCTCTTTTCCTTTTGTTCCTTGCTTTCAATATTTTGATAGCTTTCCATATTCCCCAAATGCCTAATAAGCAAATTAATATTATTAATATTCCCTTTATTATTTTCAGTAATAATCCGTTCCAAACGTTGCTGAGCCAATTTCCCACCGAAGCAAATCCTTTTCCAACCTTCTCCCATACTCCTGGTTCTTTCAATTCCTTCAAATCTGTACTTTCGTTAGTTAAGTTTGTAAGCATTTTTCTAATACGCCCACTGCTGTCCGGTATATATGTACAACAGTGACGTGTACCAAGCATTTTGCAAACGCTGCCATCCTTTGCTAAAAGAATGTCTAAAAAAAGAATGTCTAAGGCAAGCCGATTCTGAAGAGTCATAGCTCTTTCTGCAGCGAGTTCAGCATCCATCAGGATTATAGCTCCTGAGAATTTTGTCAGCATGTTATCCACAATAGTAGACAGCTTTCGTATTTTGATTGAATTCAATATGACTCCCACTGAAGGAATCATTGCTCCAAATATATCTCCTACTACACCAGAAGCTGTCTCCCTCTTCTGAACATGATGTGATTTGGACATCTTTGGAAATTTCTTCGTCTAGTTGGTAAATCTTTGGGAACACTATTCCCAAATAACATCTCCTATACCATCCTTTAGGAAGACGATAATAGGCGTTAAGTCCATAAATGTAATATACCCCTGGAATAACTGTGTCTTGTCCATTCAGCATGAACGTCCATTTAGGTTGAAACAAAAACGTGTGTTTACATTCACTCGTTCCCACAAAAACTGTGTCATAATATGAATTATGTCTATGTATACAGAATCTCCCTACGTGTAATGTATCTAAAGCTATTTTCCCTTGTGTCTTTATCGCGGCAAAAGCATAGTTATCTACAGATGTCCTTTTGTGTAATTCCCTTTCTAATTCCTCCTTCATTTCTTTCCTCCTATCGTCAGTGCGGTCTAAGAAGTTTATCTCCAGCGGTGAAAGCAAGCATGTAAGGTTCTCTCTATGTGCGTGAGCTGTGTGGAAAGGTGACAACGGCTCAAAGAAGCCCCTCATCAATTTTATATAATAATCTCTGGCTACTTTACTCAGGTATTCGATTATGGGGACATATGCAAATGTAACATCATAATTAGAGTAAAAATAATGAATGTACTGCTGACCATAAAATCTGGACGTTATTATACTACATGTAATTCCATACGTAAGAGGCATGCTATGATACGTCACCTCTTCCACTACTGAGGTAGGTATTTGTGTGCACACATAACAATCTTTCGCATCCTTGGTCTCAACATACTCACTCAGCAAGCGATAGAAAACATTAGACGAAAGTTCCTTTTTATCATGCAGATGTCTTTCATCTTGTTCGAGTCTCTTTAAAGCTGTTAGTTCAGTAGTAGTAGTAGGTCTAGAAGTAAAAGCGTCATCCGTCCCTTTCTCATCCTTCCCATGCATTCCAAGAACTATTGCTACAATGATTAGCACACATGCAGTTATTAGACCTATACACATGTATTTACAACACTTCATTTTATGCCCCTGTGTAGTGTAGCCTGTCATGATCTGTATAGAATCAGAAAGTTGAAGACGCTTTACCAAATCGGATTTGCAGATATATATATATATATATATATATACAAAGCTGAACGAGTTCAATGTTCACACAGTTTTCTTTAGCAGCTTCGTCTTTTATCGGTTAGCAGCTTTGTCTCAAAATCGGTTTCAAAGTCAATCAAATTTAGCAATGTCTTAGCCGGTTTAAAAGTCAATCAGGTTATCAATGTCTTATTCAGTAAAGTTCATGGGGTTTCACTTCTCAAGTGCCAAAGTGAAGTTCTGCCTCTTCGTTCTCGAGACTGAGAGATAGGAATTCGTCTGACCAATCGTTAGTGGCTATGTATGCCCACTCCGGACCAGAGTACCTTCTGCTCGGTATTCTTTTTCTTTTCAATTTTGCATCTCCCTTTGATTCTCTCTCACGGGTGCTTTCTTCCTTGGTCAGGTCTTTCTCTTCACTTGGTGTGGCTATTGCGACAGGCACTTCTTTTCTTTTCTCTTTCAACTTTGGCTCTTCATTCTCATTTGGTATTTCTTTAATCCTTAGTTTCACTGGTGATATATTTTGCATCCGTTTTGCACTGTTTTCACCTCAGGGACCAGCAACCGATTCCAGAAGGGGTTGAGAGATTTCACTTTGTCCCTCCTCTTTTTCTTCCTCCAGGAGGTCGATCAGATTTTCCTTTTCTTTTCCTGTATCGTCTGTTTCTGGGAAAGCCCTCCTCTGATCCGGCTCTCCTGCTTCTTCACTTGTTGCAGGCTCTTTGTCACCCTCAGGGTCTCCGTCGCTTTCTGATGTCTCTCCTCCGTTCTCCTCAAATGGATCGGCTGTTTCTTCCTCAGAGAGTATCTCTCCCTCCTCTAATTCTGCTTGTTCACCTCCAGGTTCTCGTTGCTTTGTCTCGGTGCCTGGTACTTTCTTGTCAGTCACTGGTGATTTCAGTGCTTCAACTTCCTCTTCTGTGGGGCACGTCACCCTTTTCGTGTGACTGGCGTGAATCCAGTTGGGAACTCCCGCACACTTCACAGCGGTGGTAGTTTTCAGAATCACTTGGAAAGGTCCCTTCCAACGGGGTTCCAGACACGACTTCCTCACGTGCTTCTTTATCACGACCCAGTCACCTGCTTTCAGGGCGTGTCCTGGACCTTGGATCGGTGGCAAGGTGGTTGCCTCTGATAGAGCGGAACGTGGTGACAAATTTACCTGCGTTTGGACGCTCTTTAGGCCGATGAATCTTTTGACTTAGTGGGAACTCTCTGTACTCTTAATCGATCAATCTCATCAAAATCAATAATCAATAACGAACATAAGCAACACCTTGAACAACATAACACTTTACAATTAATCCAGAATACATTTCGGCGGACCCTGACCTTTCAGTCAGGAATAACCACACCAGTTTAATGCAAAGTTAGTGAATTTATTTCCCTATATTAACAAAGCTAGCACAATGTAAATGTGTCTCAACACCAAATGATAAACATATATGAACATTAATAGCTGTCCATAACGTCGAAACAAGTGTAATCTATGAAGCATTTGAATCACAAGGCATTCGATAATGGCTATGCAAAGCACTAATACGATAATCTGTAATGAACTAATTGCGTACATTTAGTCAGCATAACAAGATCTCAAATTGCATCGTGCAACATGTGGAATCCTCGTCTAACCTCAAATTAGCATCAGCATGTGGGACTTCATGCAAAAACAATTTAGCAACATTAATTTAGAAAACTCCTAGCTAGGGCTCTTACCAAAATCAGCAGTTGGTTACCTAAAAGAAACACAATGCAATTTTACAATTTCCTTTCATATTTACCAATTACGATCAGCATACAAGGAAGTCTTCGTCTCACAGGTACCGTTCTTCGGTCATCATGGGTACCGTTACTCGATCAGCATGAGACGGGACAAAGGGGCAGGGGTGAACGGGGCAAATGCCTCACGGTGGCAAGGTAAAACTATTACTTCATGCAAAGGGATCAAATCAAAGTTACAGTCTCTAGGGCAAGAATCATTTAAAGTCTCTTTCTCTCGATTAGAGAAAGCATCAAAGTCTCTCAAAATGGCGTCGCAGCAAAGTGGGCCATAATAGCTACGAAGTCTGCAAATGGCGGGTATCGAGCTGGTAATGGCTGTAATGAACTCTTTTCTTCTCGTGCACCTGGTTTTTATAGACAACAGTTCGAGTCCTGTAGGGTCTCCATTGGAGGGTTCATAGGTTAGCTTCAAATTGACCAATCAAAAACGACAGTTCTCAAGCTTTTACTTAAGCATACATTATCCTTGGAGATGGGTACGCAGATCGCAACATTGTCTCCTAATTAGCTTACTCTCAGAGCCTCCATTGTCCGCACCTGCAAGTCGACCTTGAATTAAAGAGAAAATATGCCAGGCTGGCACCAACTTTAAGATAAGCATGTGAACAGTTTCTGTGGAAAAGTACAGCTTCAAGCAAAAATACACATTTAATAGCACAGTGGAAAAATACGAGCATCTAAACCATGAGACCAGGCAACTAGGCCAAAGCCTCTGCTAAAGTAATGCTAAGCTAAAACATTTCAAACAAGCAAATCGTAGCACACGTTTATGATTATGTCGGATTAGTGCAATTCTAATTCACCACGTTATATAAAGCACGCATATAAATGATGGCAAACTACTCTGAGGGCACATTTTGTCCCCGTACAATCTTTATTAATTCAGTTAATGTCACACATGATTATTCCAGCACTACGTTTAAGCGTTAATAAATCAAAACCTTCATTTTCTGCTTCATCAATCCCTCCTCTGATGACTACTAGTCATCACACCAAACCACGCCCACAAATTTTATTCCATTAAAATTCTGTCAGTTCCCTTTTCCTTTTAATTCCCCTAGTTTGCGCTTTGTATTCTTCTGCCATTCTTTTCATAATTTTCTCTTCTTTTCTTCTTTTAATTCTTTCCATAATCATTATTATTCCCCTTTTTATTCCCCAAATTCCAAATACACAAATTATTACTATTAATATTCCTTCTATTATTTTCAATAATATTCCATTCCAAATTCCCCCAATCCAATGTCCCACTGAAGCTATTCCCTTTCCAACCTTCTCCCACACTCCTGGTTCTTTCAGTTCTTTCAAATCTGCACTTTCTTTTGTTAGATTAGCAAGCATAGTTTTAATCTTCACACTATTATCCGGTATATAGGTACAGCAGTGACGTGCACCAATCATTTTGCAAACGCCTCCATCCTTTGCTAAAAGAATGTCTAAAGCAAGCCTATTTTGAAGAGTCATAGCTCTTTCCGCTGCAAGCTCAGCATCTATCAGGATTATAGCACCTGAAAACTTTGTCAGCATGTTATCCACTATAGTAGACAACTTTCGTATCTTGATGGAATTCAGCACAACTCCCAACGAAGGAATCATGGCTCCAAATATATCACCTACCACAGCAGCTGCGGTCTCTCTTTTCTCGATATTATGAGATCCAGATGTCTTTTGAATCATCGATACGTCATCCAGTTGATAAACCTTTGGGAACACTATACCCAAATAACATCTCCCCCACCATCCCTTGGGAAGACGATAATAAGCATTATGCCCACAAATGTAATACACCCCTGGAATGACAGGGTCAAGTCCGTCCATCATGAATGTCCATTTGGCCTTAAAAATAAACGTATGTTTGCACTCACTCGCTCCTACAAAAATATTGTCATAATATGATTCACCTCGATATATACAAAACTTCCCTACATGCCAAGCATCTAAAGCTATTTTCCCTTGTGTCTTTATAGCAGCAAAATCATAATTATCTACTGAAGTCCTCTTCTGTAGCTCCTTTTCTAATTTCGCTTTCATTTGAGCCCTCCTATCATCTGTGCGATCTAAAAAACTTATTTCTACAGCAGAGACTGAGCAGGTAAGGTTTTCCCTATGAGCATGAGCCGTTTCAAAAGGTTGCATTGGCTCGAAAAAGTCCCTCATAATTTTGTAATCCCAATATCTTGCAGTTTCGCTTAGCTGCGCTATTATAGGAACATAAGCAAAGGTAACATCATAATTCTAGTAAAAATACTGTATGTTAGTTTGACCATAAAACCTAGACATTACTATACTACACGTAATCCCATATGTAAGAGGCATGTGGTGATAAGTCACCCCTTCTTTTACTGATGTCGGTATCTGTGTACACACATAACAATCCTTCGCATCCATAGTCTCAACATACTCTGTTAGCAAGCGATAGAAAACGTTATACGAAAGCTCTTTCTTATCGTGCAAGAGCCTCTCATCCATTGCTAGTCTTTTCAATGGGGTTAGTTCACTGGCAGTAACAGGAGCAATAGTAGAAGCAGTAATAGTCTCATTCTCACCCTTTCCATGCATTCCAAACACAATTGCCATTATTATTATTACACATGTAATTACCAAGCCTATACACACATATTTACAAAATTTCTTTCTATTGTTTTGCGCCATGATCTGTATAGAATCAGAGAGCTAGAAGCACTTAAAATGAAACTATTTAGCAATTCAGTTACAAAGCTGAACAAGCACAATGTTCACACCGTCTTCTTCAAAGGCCAGTCACTTATCGGTTAGCAGCATTTGTCTCAATTCGGCAATAATTCAGTCTTTATCAGTTTAGCAAATGTCTCATCCGGTTTAACAATGTCTCAGCTGGTTGTTTCTTTCACGTTATATTGTAGCGAGCAATATCATTTACTCTTTCAATCGACAGAGTCTATGAAACTTTTCTTTTCTATTGGTATCTCTTCTTCTTCTTCGTTCTCGATGCTTAGAGATACAAACTCGTCAGTCCAATCATCATTGACTGCGTATGCCCATTCAGGACCGGAATACCTCCTGTTTGGTATCCTTTTCCTCTTCAATTTTGCTTCTCTTTTCGATTCTGCTTCGCTGGTACTTTCCTCTTTTGTCAAGTCTTTTTCTTCACTTGACAATTGATCCACAACAGTCACTTCTTTAATTTTCTCTTTCACTTTCGGCCTTCCTCCTTCGTTCAAACTTTCTTTACCCTTTTCTTTTATTGGTGAGATACTCAGTCTTCTCTTTGCACCATGTCCATTTGATGGACCTGCGATCTTTTCTGTGGAAGCTTGAACCTTTTCGTTCTGTTCTGCCTTGTCCCCTCCTTCTGGGGAATTAATCACGTTCTCTTTTTCTTTTTCTGTATCGTCTGCTTCTGGGAAAGCCCTCCTCTGATCAGGCTCTCCTGCTTTTTCACCTTTTTCGAGCCCTTCGTCACCGTTACTTTCTTCAGGCTCTTTATCACTTTCAGCTGCTTCAGGCTCCTTGTCACCTTCAGCTGCTTCGGGCTTTTTGCTACCCTCAGCTGCTTCAGGTTCTTTGTCACCTGCAGCTTCTTCGTCACTGTCTGAACTTTCTCCTTGGTCTCTCCCAAGTGAGTTGGTGTCTTCGTTGTCGGAGAATATCTCCTTTTCTCCTGCTTCTGCCTGTTCGCTTTCAGTTCGCTTTTGTTCTGTCTCAGCACTCGGCACTGCTTTATCAGGCACTGGTACTTTCAGCGCTTCAACTTCCTCATCTGTGGGACACAACACCTTCTTTGTGTGACTGGCGTGAATCCAGTTGGGAACCCCCGCACACTTCACAGCGGTAGTTGTCGTCAGGATCACTTGGAAAGGGCCTTTCCAACGGGGTTCCAGACACGATTTTCTCACGTGCTTCTTTATCACGACCCAGTCACCTGCTTTCAGTGCGTGTCCTGGACCTTGGATCGGTGGCAAGGTGGTCGCTTCCACCTGGTGAGAGAAAGAGCGAACCACGTCAGCCAGTCCTTTGCAGTAGTCTAACACCATATCATCTGTAATATTCAAAAGCATGTTTGCGGGAACTGCAGGAAGTCTCATAGCCCTGCCCATGAGAATTTCATGCAGAGACAATCCAGTCTTTCTATCAGGAGTGTTTCTCATTGACATTAGCACTAAGGGCAATGCGTCAGGCCATTTCAAATTTGTCGATGCACATATTTTTGCCATTCTCGATTTCAGCGTACCATTCATCTGCTCCACCAGTCCTGATGCTTCAGGGCGATAGCTACAGTGCAGCTTTTGCTCAATGTTCAGTGCTTCGCAAAGTAACTTCATCACCTCGTTATTGAAGTGACTTCCCCTATCTGATTCTAAAGAGATCGGGAATCCGAAACGTGGTATCAACTCCCTCAACAATAGTTTGGCAACTGTAAGACTGTCATTTCTACGTGTAGGATATGCCTCAATCCAGTGACTAAAAATGCACACAATCACCAACACATATTTCAGACCCCCATGCACAGGCAACTCAATGAAGTCCATCTGCATGCGGCTAAAAGGACCGCTTGCCCTACCAATGTGACTCGCACTCACAACTGTTCCCTTTCCTGGGTTCATCTGCTGGCAAGTGACACATCGATGGCAAACTGCTTCTGCAGCTTGGCGAAATCTGGGGTTAAACCAATCAGTTTTGAACAATCTTATCATGGCATCTCTCCCTAGGTGAGCTTGCCCATGATAGAACCGCGCAAGCTGTGATAAGAGACTATTTGGCAGAACAAAATTTCCCTCATGTGAAACCCATAACTCATCCTGTCTCTTTATACATTGTGATTTAATCCAGGAATCTCTTTCATCCTCCCTGACATTATTCTGTAGTGCTTTCAGTTCCTCTATTGTATCTACAACCTTCAAGGCAAATGCTTCAGCTGGTTCGAGTTCTGGCTCATTTATCGTATTCCAATCATCTCTCAGTAATATACAGTTCAAGGCACAAAATCTTGCGACTTGATCTGCATATGCATTTCCCAGAGACACATAGTCCTGTCCTTTCGTATGAGCACTACACTTTACCACTGCAACTTCAGCTGGCACTTGAATGGCATGTAACAACTCCCTTATTCTTTCCCCATTCTTCACTGGAGATCCTGAAGAAGTCAGGAACCCTCTCTGTGACCATAGTTGTCCAAAATCATGCACAATCCCAAACCCGTATTGACTATCAGTGTAAATGGTGACTTTCATCAATGCAGACAGTTGACATGCTCTTGTAAGGGCAACAAGTTCTGCTACTTGTGCAGAATAGACTCCTTGAAGCCATCCCGCTTCCAAAACACCTGTCACAGTACATACAGCATATCCTGCTTTCAAAATCCCCATCCCATCTCTTAGACATGAACCATCAACAAAAAGAATGTGGTCATTTACATCAAGCTTAGTATCCTTGATGTCCGGTCGGGGTTTTGTGCAAAATTCAGTCACCTGAAGGCAGTCATGCTCGACGTCTTCAGCGTTCTCAATTTCAGCATTTTCTCCAGGAAGCAAGGTAGCTGGATTCAACGTAGTGCACCTTTTCAGCTGCACATTCGGTGAGCCCAGAATTATCGTTTCATACCTTGTGAGTCTCGCTCCAGTCCTGTGTTGCGTTCGGGAGCGGGTCAAAAGTATCTCAACTGAGTGAGGGACCATGACTGTTACTGGGTGTCCCATCACTATTCCTTCACTCTGAGTGAGGCTGATACCAACTGCTGCTACGGCGCGCAAACACCCTGGGAGTGCTGCTGCAACCGGATCCAAAGTAGCTGAAAAATACGCTACTGGTCTGTTTACGCCACCATGGGCTTGAGTCAAGACAGACAAAGAACATGCATCACGTTCATGGCAAAACAATGTGAAAGGCTTCGTGTAGTCAGGCATACCTAAAGCTGGAGCCCTGCACATGCATTCTTTCAGTTCAACAAAAGCATCCATCTCGTCTCCTTTCAGCTCAATTTCATCCAAAGCATCCTTTTGGGTCAATTTCAGTAGGGGCTTCGCTAGAGACGAAAAGTTGGGGATCCACTGGCGACAATATCCCACCATTCCCAAAAACTTCCTCACCTCCTTCCTTGTCTTTGGTGGACTCATCTGAAGTATGCTTGTGACTCTTTCCTTCATTATTCTCCATGACCCTTTCTCTATTTGGTGACCCAAATATTTCACTTTCTTCTGACAGAACTGTAATTTGGAAGGAGACACCTTATGACCATTCCTTCCCAAATGGTTCAACAGAGCAATGGTATCGGCTGTGCAGCCATTTTCTGTCTTTGATGCAACCAGTAGATCATCAATATACTGTACTAGAGTTGACTCGAATGGCAACTCTAACTCTTCCAAATCTTTCTTTAGAACTTGATTGAATATTGACGGTGACTCAGAAAACCCTTGAGGGATTCGACACCAACTGTACACCCTGTCTAGGAATTTGAAACAAAAGAGGAATTGGCTGTCCTCATGAAGAGGCACAGAAAAGAATGCCTGTGACAAATCGATGACTGAGAACCATTCAGCATCGCAAGGGACTTGAAACATTATCACAGCTGGATTCGGTACGACAGGGCAGCACTTTATTATGATGTCATTTATTTTCCTCAAATCCTGCACGAGTCGGACCTTTCCACTTGGCTTTATTAGTCCCATTATTGGTGAATTACATGGACTGCTTAGCACTTCTTTCAGTACCCCCCGCTTTACAAATTCGTCAATGAGTTGGGCAACTTTCATGAGGGTGTCTTGTGGCATGTGGTATTGTGGGGTCTGGGGAAAGATCGCATTGGGCTTTACCATCACTTTTACTGGTTCCACTCCTTTCATCAATCCCACCTCTTTCCCTGTCATGTCCCACACTTCCTTTCCGACTGTTTCCCGTAGTTCTGCTGGGATGTCTTCTTCAGTTATCATCGGGAAAAGACAAATCAGAGGATACTCTTCGTCGACCGTCTCCATTTCATCCCCCTCTACACTGTCCTCTTCTTCCCCATCATTGCTTGTTTCTATTGTTATTCCTTCGTTTGAACACATTATCGAACAACCCAATTTACACAACAGGTCTCTCCCTAACAGTGCTATCGGGCTTGAGTCACACACCACAAACTGATGTACCCCTTGATAGTTACCGATGCTGACTGGAACCGGATCTGTTATCGGGTTCGTCAGATGTCTGTTTGCTACTCCCACCACTTGAACTGTCCTCCCTGAGAGAGGCAAATTTGGAACTTCACTGCTCTTAACTGTTGAACGTGTGGCTCCCGTGTCAACCAAAAATGAGACACGATGACCCATTACTCTTCCCTCTACGTACGGACCCCTTTGATCAACCTCCAAGGATGCCGCAAGCACACAATCTCCTTCTTCTCCTGAACTTTCACTCTCCCATACGTTGTTTATTCCACCCTCACTGTGTAATGGGAACTGTTGTACGGTGCCGTTTGTACTCATTACCTGACCCGTTACCTGTGGAGGAACCATCACTTGCTGCTGACTCATTGGTGCCAAAGGTATTTGCATTTGCTGATTAGGTACCATAGGTAACTGCTGTTGCATCGGCTGCATTTGCGTCATCTGCATACGGGGCATCTGCATCTGCTGCGGCTGCATAGGTTGCAATCCCTGTAATTGATTCACAGTCTGAAAATTTGCGTTTGGACCTCTCATTTTCGGTCCTCTCATTGTCTAAAATGCATTGACATCATTGTTTTGCTGACCAACACCTGCACCTGCACCTGCACCCGCACCTACACCTGCACCTTCCTGCACCACCATCGGGCACTCGCGTTTCCAATGACCGACGATCCCGCACACGTGACACGGCATCACCTTCTTCATTGCCTGTACACCCGTCACAACAGTGTTCAAATCCGGACCATTATTCACAAAACCTCCTCGACCTCTGCCTCTGGCCTGTGGCTGAAACGCCATGTTTCCCTGCAACTGCAACTGCTGTTGCGGTACCTGCTGTTGGAACCCTTGCATCCCTTGTAAGCCTTGCAGACCCTGCAGACCTTGCAAACCTTGGAAACCTGTCTGAGCTGCCTTAAGCTGCATCATCATCACCTTCTCTTTCAGCTTTTTCTGTTTTACCTCAATTTCGTCGCTACAGTATTTCGCATAAGTCAAGACCTCATCGATCGGTTTCGACTGCCAACAAATCAAATGCGACTTTATCATTTGGCTTATCTCTGGCCTCAGCCCTTCCACAAATCTGAAGACAAAATGAAGCATGTCCTTCGCCTCAATTGTTTCCGTGCCACTGTAATTCTTGAACGCCTTCAACAACCTCTCATAGTAACTATGAATTGATTCTTTAGTCTCTTGGGCAGTTCGGTCAATCTTCTGCCAATCCACGTTTTTCGCGGGTACCTTCGTTTTCAAATGCTCAATCACCTTGTAGTACAAGCTCATCACCATAGGTGATGGTGCGCCCGTCTCCCTGTGTCTCTCTGGTTCACTTGTCGGCCAACCTACAGCTCTTTTGCAATCCTCCCACAAATCTGCCGGAACCACAATCTCAAACAGGGTATTCAGGTCTTCCCAGAGACATTTTGCAAGTTTCACAAACCTATCAGTCTGCTGGTACCATTCAATTGGTTTCTCTCTTAGTTTGGGAAAATCGTCCGTAAAGGACTGAATGTCGCTTCTGTGCCATGGTACATGTACTAATTTTCCTCCTGCTGTTTCCCTCATTGGTAACATTGTTACTGTATCACCACTCTGTGGTCTTTTCTCATTGTGCTCTGTAGCACTGTCCCTCCTCTTGTCCTTCCTCTTTACCCACCTGCTTTCCCATTTGTCTAGGCACCTCCACACTTGTGCACTCTGCAGCAATTCTTTAAGGTGTGTCTTCATGCCTGCTGACCTCATGTGCTCAAAATCTGTTGTCCCAAAATCTAACCTATAGCTCCTGCTCAAGTGCTTCGTCTTGTCTATGTCAATCCCGTTTCTGTCAGCTGCTTCTTGCAAGCTCTTATGTATCTTGTTCACTTCTTTCGTAATCCTGGGACATAGATACCTCAGCTCTTCTTCCGTGTAGGACTCTAACCTGTTCACACCCATTGTCCCTTCCACCAATTCTTGTGCTTCCATGTTCAACCTGACCCTATTCATATAGTCTTCTCCTTTCCCACTAGCTGAATTTTGTGTGGAATTCAGACTGTTGAACCACTGTGTCAACTGTTGCGCATTCACTCCCATCAGGGTAGCGTTCACATCGACTGCCATCGATGGCTGCGGCAGTTTTTCAGTGTTCGATGTGAGAGGTATTATCAGTGGGGGGCTCGACCTCACCAGTGTTGACTGAGCACATATGGGACTAAACTCCATCAAGGACCCAGACCCAGTTGGCTGAGCCGCTATCGGAGTTATCCCTGGAGTGTTTTCTATGCACCTTCTTTCTGTCCCATTCTGCAGCATTGATCCCTGACTGTTCAGACCCGTATTAGGCTGACTATACAGAGGTACCACTGGACCTACAGTAATGGGTAACGATATCGCGTCTGGGTTCTGTCCGTTCCCCATGTTCTGAGGCATGTTCATTCCCACACCATGGGTCATCATTGCCGGCATGCCCATCTGGCTCCCCATCATTTGAACATGTGCGTTTCCTCCCTGCATCTGCTTTTGAGGCATCATAAACTGAGTTGAGTCAGCTTGTGCCATTGTTGGGTTGTAACCATTCTGTACTCCCCTTACGGTTGGATCTAGAATCATTCCTGCACTGTTGTCACTACTGTAGTACCCTGGCATCTGCGGCTGATAATTTTCTGCTGGTTTCAACACGGGCACATCTGGATATATTCTCCTAACCTGTGGTATCTGCGGGGTGAGCAGCAGACTCGGGTCCTTAGATCCCGATGATGCTCCTGAACTCTGGGTTTCATTGCTCTGTATCGGTGCTGGAGGGGCAGAACTGGTACTTGGACCTTGTCCATTCTCTGCATAAGGCGGTGGACGGTCGTTCAGCAATTGCATTATCAACTCCTCATCCTCTAACTCCTCTTCTCTTCTCAACTTTTCCTCGTCCTCTTTATCCTTAGAACACTTTCTGTCTGTCTTACAGGTAGCTTTCTTACCTGTCTCTTCTCCTTCCTTAGTAATTGCGGGGAACAATTTTATCCCCTGCAATACATCCGACCTCCACACCTTCTGTGCATTATCCCACCTAGCATCCGCTAGTGTCTTTTCTACCTTCCTCATTCTGGTCTCAAACTTCTTTTGCTGTTGCTGTCTGGCCATCAGTTCCCAAATTGCTAGAGCCTCAAACTGTGCTGGCCTTGGAGGCACCTTCATGTCGTACATCGTGAATCTCAAATTTTCTAAAATCTTTATATTGAATGTCCCGTATATCGGAAACGCTACGCTCCCATGTTTCTCTGTCAACTTGTGCCACTGCTTTAGCCAAAGGCACGGAGCTACCCCCTTTTCTTCCATCACAATGTAAGCTGGTGTACCCTCGGGCGGCGTCTCCTCTCCTACGTTCGCTTTAATGTAAGACTCCCCCTTCATTGCGCTCCTAAATGCTTTAAGGAATTTCATTTTCTCGTCTTCTATTTTCACAAAGTTTATAACCAATATTTGACTTCAATTCCACAAAACTTTAACCAATAGGTAACTTTAATTGCACAAAATTTGTAATCAATAGGTGACTTTAATTCCCGGAATACTCTTCACCTGCCTTTCCCCTTCCAATCGAGCCCCACGGACTGCGTCCAATCCGTGCGCGACCCGTCTCTGCAACCAACCTATCCCAGCGCGGCTCTTAGTGACGTCACACTCACACACACTGCGGCTGACAAAGCCTCGCGGCTAGTCCTCCTTCACTCACCTCCTCTCGTAACAACTTTTTGCATAAATTGCGAGCTACCAAAAAATAAAACAGATCTGTCGGTTTACTACAGGAAGGGTAACACAATCGCTTCAGGACCTTAGGGACTTTTCACCAGCCTCGACCACTATTCGATCTCTTTCACCAGCCTCGGCCGCTATTCGGTCTTTCTCAGTCCCCACATTCGCAAGCAAATCTGACCCGCAGACCTACTCTCAACTTGTCAATGATCTGTTCTAGTGCACTTAGAATCTTGTCAAAGCCCGAAGTCGAAGTTTCTTTCACTCCCTAACACACGTACCCGACTCGTTGACCACGCCCGATCAACCTACTAAACCGCCCAGACCACAACATGGATCAACATACTCCGGAGTCTCTTGACCTCGCAGGGCCCGTCTCAACAACAACAACCACGTGGACCTTTTTATGCACAAAGCGCCACACGCACATGAAGTTCGACGACTTCCCTACTCTCACACTCGGAGCCGCACCTCCGCTAACTTTATGAAGTTCGACGACTTCTCTACTTCTACACTCGGAGTCGCACCTCCGCTATCCTTAAAAAGAAAATCCTCGCAACCTTTTCACACACCCTGCGGCAATAAGCTGTGCAAGCGCAAAACCTTAACTTCACTCATACCATCACTAGTACCGCCAACGCTGATTCCACGCCTCCATTCTCTCCATTCGCAAGCTCCGAGATCCCGGGAAAGTCGCGGTGGACCTAGCCCATCATCATTTTGTCAATCCGTTTTATCCAAGAAAATCTAATTCAACTTCTCGAATGGGGTCTCAAAATGCGTAACCCTTAATTCAACACCATGTACTTTAATGGTACAGGGTCCCAAAAGACAGAACCGTCCTCTGCTACCATCTACTGATAGAGCGGAACGTGGTGACAAATTTACCTACGTTTGGACGCTCTTTAGGCCGATGAATCTTTTGACTTAGTGGGAACTCTCTGTACTCTTAATCGATCAATCTCATCAAAATCAATAATGAATAACGAACATAAGCAACACCTTGAACAACATAACTTTACAATTAATCCAGAATACATTTCGGCGGACCTTGACCTTTCAGTCAGGAATAACCACACCAGTTTAATGCAAAGTTAGTGAATTTATTTCCCTATATTAACAAAGCTAGCACAATGTAAATGTGTCTCAACACCAAATGATAAACATATATGAACATTAATAGCTGTCCATAACGTCGAAACAAGTGTAATCTATGAAGCATTTGAATCACAAGGCATTCGATAATGGCTATGCAAAGCACTAATACGATAATCTGTAATGAACTAATTGCGTACATTTAGTCAGCATAACAAGATCTCAAATTGCATCGTGCAACATGTGGAATCCTCGTCTAACCTCAAATTAGCATCAGCATGTGGGACTTCATGCAAAAACAATTTAGCAACATTAATTTAGAAAACTCCTAGCTAGGGCTCTTACCAAAATCAGCAGTTGGTTACCTAAAAGAAACACAATGCAATTTTACAATTTCCTTTCATATTTACCAATTACGATCAGCATACAAGGAAGTCTTCGTCTCACAGGTACCGTTCTTCGGTCATCATGGGTACCGTTACTCGATCAGCATGAGACGGGACAAAGGGGCAGGGGTGAACGGGGCAAATGCCTCACGGTGGCAAGGTAAAACTATTACTTCATGCAAAGGGATCAAATCAAAGTTACAGTCTCTAGGGCAAGAATCATTTAAAGTCTCTTTCTCTCGATTAGAGAAAGCATCAAAGTCTCTCAAAATGGCGTCGCAGCAAAGTGGGCCATAATAGCTACGAAGTCTGCAAATGGCGGGTATCGAGCTGGTAATGGCTGTAATGAACTCTTTTCTTCTCGTGCACCTGGTTTTTATAGACAACAGTTCGAGTCCTGTAGGGTCTCCATTGGAGGGTTCATAGGTTAGCTTCAAATTGACCAATCAAAAACGACAGTTCTCAAGCTTTTACTTAAGCATACATTATCCTTGGAGATGGGTACGCAGATCGCAACATTGTCTCCTAATTAGCTTACTCTCAGAGCCTCCATTGTCCGCACCTGCAAGTCGACCTTGAATTAAAGAGAAAATATGCCAGGCTGGCACCAACTTTAAGATAAGCATGTGAACAGTTTCTGTGGAAAAGTACAGCTTCAAGCAAAAATACACGTTTAATAGCACAGTGGAAAAATACGAGCATCTAAACCATGAGACCAGGCAACTAGGCCAAAGCCTCTGCTAAAGTAATGCTAAGCTAAAACATTTCAAACAAGCAAATCGTAGCACACGTTTATGATTATGTCGGATTAGTGCAATTCTAATTCACCACGTTATATAAAGCACGCATATAAATGATGGCAAACTACTCTGAGGGCACATTTTGTCCCCGTACAATCTTTATTAATTCAGTTAATGTCACACATGATTATTCCAGCACTACGTTTAAGCGTTAATAAATCAAAACCTTCATTTTCTGCTTCATCACCTCTACCTGGTGAGAAAAAGAGCGCACCACATCAGCTACACCTTTGCAGTAGTCCAACACCATATCATCTGTAATATTCAACAGAGCATTTGCAGGAACTGCTGGAAGCCTCATGGCTCTGCCCATGAGGATCTTGTGCAGGGACAGTCCAGTTTTCCTATCAGGGGTGTTTCTCATAGACATTAATACCAAGGGCAATGCGTCAGGCCATTTCAAGTTTGTTGATGCACATATTTTCGCCATCCTTGACTTCAATGTGCCGTTCATTTGCTCCACTAGACCTGAGGCTTCAGGGCGGTAGCTACAATGCAATTTTTGCTCAATGTTCAGCGCTGCACACAGTAATTTTATTACTTTGTTATTGAAGTGACTTCCCCTATCTGATTCTAAAGAGATCGGGAATCCGAAACGTGGTATTAGTTCCCTCAAGAGTAGTTTGGCAACTGTGAGACTGTCATTTCTACGTGTGGGATATGCTTCAATCCAGTGACTAAAAATACACACAATCACCAACACATACTTCAAGCCTCCATGCACAGGCATTTCAATAAAATCCATTTGCATCCTGCTGAATGGACCTCCAGCTCTCCCAATGTGGCTCAAATTCACTACTGTTCCTTTCCCCGCGTTCATTTGTTGACAAATGACGCAACGGTGGCAAACTGCTTCAGCAACTAGACGGAATTTGGGGTTAAACCAATCAGTTTTGAATAGCCTGACCATGGCGTCCCTTCCAAGATGAGCCTGTCCATGGTAGAACCTGGCTAATTGTGTCAACAGGCTGTTAGGCAGAACCAATTCCCCTTCACTTGAGACCCACAAATCATCTGGGGCCAGATGTAGGAAGATTCCAAATTGCGAGTTGCAAATTGCGAGTCCGAGCGACTCGCAAATTGCAACTAACAATTTGGAATGCAGAAAGGTGTCTCAGACACCTTCTGCGAGTCGCTATGGGGTCACAAAGACCCACCTCATTAATATTAATGAGGTGGGTCGCAATTTGCGCCCCCATAGCGACTATGGGCACTCACGGGGATGGAGACCTGCTGGGAACAGCAGACCTCCATGTCCGTGACTGCTTTTAAATAAAGCAGTTTTATTTTCCCAAGTGTAGCCCGTTTTCCTTAAAGGAAAACGAGCTGCACTTAGAAAAAAAAAACGAAACCTTTAGTTTCGGATTTTTTCAGGGCAGGTAGTGGTCCCTTGGACCACTGCCTGCTCTGGAAAAATATTTTTGGGTCCAATCACAATGGGTAAGGGGTCCCATGGGGACCCCTTCCAGTTTGCGAGTGGGTTACCATCCACTTCAAGTGGATGGTAACTGGGACTCCATTTGTGCGAGTCGCAAATAGGAAGGGAACACCCCTTCCTATTTGCGAGTCGGAAATGCATTTTGCGAGTCGGTTCCGACTCGCAAAATGCATTTCTGCATAGCAAACACACGTTTGCGACTCGCAAACTGTTTGCTACATCTGGCCCCTGGTTTCTTTACACATTGTAATTTGCTCCATGAGAGTTTCTCATCCTCACTAACATCGTTCTATGAAGAATTCAATTCATCTATTGTATCTACGACTTTTAGAGCAAAGGCTTCGCTTGGTTCAAGTTCTGGCTCATTTATTAAGTTCCATTAATCTCTGAGCAATATACAGTTCAATGCGCAAAACCTTGCGACTTGATCTGCATACCCATTTCCCAAAGAAACGTAGTCTTGTGATTTTGAGTGTGCGCTGCACTTTACCACCGCAACTTCTCCTGGCAACTGAATGGCATGTAACAACTCTCTTATTCTTTCACCATTTTTCACTGGTGATCCTGAAGAAGTCATAAAGCCTCTCTCTGACCACAATTGTCCAAAGTCATGCACTATTCCAAATCCGTACTGACTGTCAGTATAAATGGTGACTTTCATCAATGCGGAAAGTTGGCAAGCTCTAGTAAGCGCCACCAGTTCCGCTACCTGTGCAGAGTAAACTGCTTGAAGCCAGGATGCTTCCAGAACACCTGTTATCGTACATACAGCATATCCTGCTTTCAATATTCCCAGTGCATCTCTTAAACATGAACCATCAACAAAAAGGACTTGATCGTTGTCTTCCAACCGGGTGTCTTTGATATCAGGTCTTGGTTTTGTACAAAATTCAGTCATCTGAAGACAGTCGTGCTCGACGTCTTCAGCGTTCTCAATTTCGACATTTTCACTGGGAAACAAGGTTGCTGGATTTAACGTAGTGCACCTTTTCAGCTGCACATTCGGTGAACCCAAAATTATTGTCTCGTACCTTGTAAGCCTAGCACCAGTCATGTGCTGTGTTCGACAACGTGTCAAAAGTATCTCGACTGAGTGAGGGACCATGACTGTTAAAGGATGTCCCATCACTATTCCTTCACTCTGGCTTAGGCTGATACCAACAGCTGCTACGGCACGCAAGCACCACGGCAGTGCTGCTGCCACCGGATCCAAAGTAGCTGAAAAATATACTACTGGTCTGTTAACGCCGCCATGGGCTTGAGTCAAGACAGACAAGGAACATGTATCACGTTCATGACAAAACAGTGTAAAAGGCTTCGTGTAATCAGGCATACCTAAAGCTGGAGCCCTGCACATGCATTCCTTTAATTAAATAAAAGCATCCATCTCATCTCCTTTCAACTCTATTTCATCCAGCGCATCTTTCTGGGTCAGTTTCAATAAAGGTTTTGCTAGAGTCGAGAAATTGGGAATCCATTGGCGACAGTAGCTCACCATTCCCAGAAACGTTCTCACTTCTCTCCTCGTCTTCGGTGGACTCATCTGGAGTACACTTGTTATCCTTTCTTTCATAATTTTTCGTGACCCTTTCTCTATTTGGTGACCCAAATATTTCACTTTCTTCTGGCAGAATTGTAATTTTGAAGGGGACACTTTGTGTCCGTTCCTTCCCAAATGATTCAGTAGGGCCATGGTATCAGCTGTACAGTCACTTTCTGTCTTAGATGCAATTAGCAGATCGTCAATGTATTGCACCAAGGTTGATTCGAACGGTAATTCCAACGATCCCAAATCTTTCTTTAGAATCTGATTGAAAATTGATGGTGATTCCGAAAACCCTTGAGGAATTTGACACCAACTGTAGACCCTGTCCAGGAATTTGAAACAAAAGAGAAATTGGCTGTCCTCATGAAGAGGCACAGAAAAGAACGCTTGTGACAAGTCGATGACTGAGAACCACTCAGCATCACAGGGAACTTGAAACAGTATCACAGCTGGATTTGGTACTACGGGACAACATTTGACTATTATGTCATTTATTTTCCTCAAATCCTGAACAATCCGGACCTTTCCACTCGGCTTTATCAGTCCCATAATTGGTGAGTTGCATGGACTGCTTAACACTTCTTTTAGTACTCCCTGTTTTACAAACTCATCAATGAGTTGGGCGACTTTCATGAGGGTGTCTTGCGCCATATGGTATTGTGGGGTCTGGGGAAAAGTTACATTGGGTTTCACAGTCACTTTCACTGGTTCTACTCCTTTGACCAATCCTACTTCTTTCCCTGTCATATCCCACACTTCCTTTCCGACTGTTTCCTGTAACTCAGCAGGAATGTCTGCTTCAGTGAGCACTGGGTAAAGAGTAATCAGGGGATACTCTTCATCAACAGTTTCCACTTCGTCCCCTCCCACACTGTCCTCTTCTTCCCCATTGCTGTTTGTCTGGATTTTAATTCCATCATTAGAACACATAATCGAACATCCCAATTTGCACAATAGGTCTCTCCCTAACAGTGATATCGGGCTTGAGTCACACACCACAAATTTATGTGACCCTTGATAGTTACCAATTCTGACTTGCACTGGATCAGTGATGGGGTTTGTCAGGTACCTATTTGCTACTCCCACTACTTGAACTGTTCTCCCTGAAAGTGGCAAATTTGGTACTTCAATGCTTCTAACAGTGGAGCGTGTAGCTCCCGTGTCAACTAAAAATGAAACGCGATGACCCATAACTCTTCCTTCCTACGGACCCTTTTGATCAACTTCCAAAGATGCTGCAAGCATACAATTTCCCTCCTCATCTGAACTTTCACTCTCCCATACATCGTTTATTCCATCCTCACTGTGTAAAGGGAATTGGTGTACTGTGTCATTTTGGTTCATTACTTGACCCGTGACCTGTTGAGGAAGCATTACTTGTTGCTGATTCATTGGTGCTAAGGGTATTTGCATTTGCTGATTAGGTACCATGGGAAACTGCTGTTGCATTGGCTGCAACTGCGCCATTTGCGCACAGGGCATTTGCACCTGTTGCGGTTGTATGGGTTGTAGACCCTGCATCTGATTCATACTATTCTGGAAATTTGGATTTGGACCTCTCAATTTCGGTCCTCTCATATTCTGAAATGCACTGACATCATTGTTTTGCTGACCTACCCCTTCCTGCACCATCATTGGGCACTCCCGTTTCCAATGCCCGACGATTCCGCACGTGTGACATGGCATCACCTTCTTCATTGCCTGTATACCATTTGGAATCATAACAGTATTTATGTCAGGACCATTATTCACAAAACCTCCTCGACCTCTGCCTCTCATCTGCGGCTGAAACATAGCATTTCCCTGCTGTTGCTGCTGCGGCATCTGTTGTTGAAAACCTTGCAAACCTTGCAAACCTGTCTGAGCTGCTCTAAGCTGCATCACCATCACCTTTTCCTTCAACCTTTTCTGTTTTGTCTCAATCTCATCACTGCAGTATTTTGCATAGTTCAACACTTCATCGATCGATTTTGACTGCCAACAAATCAAATGCATTTTAATCATCTGACTGACCTCAGGTCTCAACCCTTCCACAAATCTGAACACGAAATGGAGCATGTCCTTTGCCTCAATCGTCTCCGTGCCACTGTAATTTTTAAACGCTTTCAACAATCTCTCATAGTACGCATGTATCGATTCTTTAGCCTCTTGTGCTGTTCTGTCAATCCTCTGCCAATCCACATTTTTCGACGCAACCTTGGTTTTCAAGTGCTCGATCACCTTATGATATAAACTCATTACCGCAGGCGATGGTGCACCTGTGTCCCTATCTCTTTCTTGTTCACTCGTCGGCCAACCTACAGCTCTTTTACAGTCTTCCCATAAATCTGCCGGAACCACTATTTCAAACAAGGTATTCAGGTCTTCCCAGAGACATTTTGCGTGTTTCACAAATCGATCTGTCTGTTGATAACATTCTATCGGTTTCTCCCTCAATTTGGGGAAATCATCCGTAAAGGATTGAATATCGCACCTGTGCCATGGTACATGTACAAGTTTTCCCCCTGCTGTTTCTCTCATTGGCAACATGATTATCAGGTCGTCATTCTGTTGTGCTTTTTCATTCCGATCTGGGGTACTTTCTTTCTTTTTGTCCTTTTTCTTAACCCATCTACTTTCCCATTTATCTAGACATCTCCAGACCTGTGCGCTCTGCAGTATCTCTTTAAGGTGCGTTTTCATCCCTGCCGATCTCATGTGTTCAAAGTCTTTTGTCTCAAAGTCTAACCTGTAGCTTCTGCTTAAGTGTTTGGTCTTACCTATATCGATCTTGTTTCTGTCTGCAATTTCTTGTAACTTCTTATGTATGTTGCTCACTTCTCTTGTAATCCTAGGGCACATGTATCTCAACTCTTCTTCTGTGTATGACTCTAACCTGTTCAGACCCATTGTTCCCTCTACTAGTTCATCTGCTTCCATGCCCAATCTTATTTTATTCAGGTATTCTTCTCCCTTTCCGCTGGATGTACTCTGTGGGGAGTTCAGGCTGTTGAACCATTGTGTTAGCTGTTGTGTGTACAGTCCCAACAATGTAGCATTTACATCAACTGCTACTGATGGTTGCGGTAATGTTTCAGTCTTTGAAGTTAACGGTATTAATAGTAGTGGACTTGACCTTACCACAGTCGACGGAGCACAAATTGGAATAGGACTAAATTCCGACAACGACCCAGATCCATTTGGCAGTGTTGCTATCGGAGTTGTTTCTGTAGTATTTTCTATGCATCTTCTCCCTGTCTCACTTTGTGTCATTACCCCTTGATCGCATACGTTTGGGTTTGCCTGTATATATAATGGTACTGGCGGACCCACAGTAATAGGCAGAGATATTGCATCTGGATTCTGTCTGTTCCCTGAATTCTGTGGCATGTTAATCCCCACATTATGGTTCATCATTGCTGGCATACCTGATTGGCTTTCTGTTACTAGAGTGTACCTCAGCACTTCTTGTGCCTGGTTTTGAGGCATCAAGATTTGCGTTGATTCGGCTCGAATCAACGTCGGGTTTTGATAACTCTGTCCTCCCCGGGCCATTAAATCAGAAGTCATTCTCAAATTATGTTCATCACAGCAGTGCCTTTGAACCTGCGGCTGATACGTATCGACAGGTTTCAATTTAGGCATGTCAGGATATATCCTCTGGACTTGTGGTACCTGTGGTGAAAAAGGCATATCGGGACCGTTCTGTCTTTGTGATATTCTCAAGTTCGGTGTTACATTACCCTGTGTTGGTTCTGGAGGGGCATTACTAATGCTTGATCCTTTTTCACTTTCCACATATGGTGGCGGGCGGTCATTCAGCAATTGTATAATGAACTCCTCATCGTCTGACTCGTCTGACCTTTTTACGTTTCTGTTATTTTCCCTATCTTTGGACTGACTCCTGTTTGTTTTATAGGTAGCTTTCCTTCCTTCCGCCTCTGCTTCATCAGTAATTGCTGGGAACAATTTAATTCCCTGCAATACGTCTGATCTCCAAACTTTTTGTGTACTATCCCATCTAGCATCCGCTAGTGTCTTTTCTACTTTTCTTATTCTTGTCTCAAATTTATTTTGTTGTTGGTTTCTAGCTATTAGCTCCCAAATTGCTAGTGCCTCAAACTGTGCTGGCCTTGGAGGTACTTTCATGTCATATAGCGCGAATCTTAAATTCTCCAAAACCCTTAGGTTAAACGACCCATGGATAGGGAACGCTACACTTCCATGCTTCTCTGTTAATTTGCACCATTGCTTTAACCAAAGACATGGTGCCACACCCTTTTCTTCAATTACGATGTAAGCTGGTGTACCCTCAGGCGGTGTTTCTTCTCCTACATTTGCTTTAATGTAAACATCTCCCCTCATGGCACTCTTAAATGCTTTGAAAAACTTCATTTTTCCGTCTTTTATTTTTCAATATAAGTAATCAATAAGTGACTTTAATTCCCCGAATACTCTTTGCTTGCCTTTCCCCACCAATTGCGCTTCATGGACTGCGTACAATCCGTGCGCGACCCTTCTCACCAACCAACCTATCCCAACGCGGCTCCTAGTGACGTCACACTCACACACTGCGGCTGACAAAGTCCCGCGGCTTGTCCTCCTTCATTCAGCTTCACTCAAAACTAATTTCTGCAATATATCGCGAGCACTAACCAAAAGAAGAAAACAAATCTGTTGGTTTACTACAGGAAGGGTAACACACTCGCTTCAGAAACCTTAGGGATTTTTCACTAGCCTCGGCAGTTATTCCATCTTTCTCGGTCTCCCACTTTCGCAAGTAAAATTTGACCCGCAAACTTTACTCTAAACGGATCAATGAACTATTCTAGCGCGCTTTAGAATTCGTCAAATCTCAAAGTCGAAATTTTTCTTTTATGCCTCAATATTCATACCAACTTGTTGACCACCCCCGATCAACCTACTAAACCGAACAGATTACAACATCAATCAAGTGTCTCATACACTTTTCAACATACTCCGGAGTCTCTTGACCTCGCAGGGCCCGTCTCAACATCAACAACCACGTGGACAATTTTTCTGCACAAAGCGCTACACACATGTGAAGTTCGACAACTTCCCTACTCTCACACTTTGGAGTCACACTCCTCTAAAACTTCAACTGGAGTTCGTAACCCCCCTAAAATCCTCACAAACTTCTCAATTCATCTGCGGCAATAAGCTGTGCAAGCGCAAAACCCTAACTTCACTCATACCGTCACTAGAAACGCCAAAAACATTCTCATACCTCCATGTCCTCCATTCGCAAGCTCTGAGATCCCGGGAAAGTCATTGGGGACTTAGGGCATCATCATCTCTTCAACTTGTTTTATCAAAGAAAATTCTAACTTAATTCCGTCTATTGCTCGGATGGGGTCCCAAAGGGCGAAACCATCAATCTCTGCTACCATCTACTGATAACGCGTCCAGTCCTTCTAAATTACCTCTACCTGGACACGTTGGAGGTCGGGGAACCTTTTAGCCGAGTTGGGCTCTCCTCATCCTTGAATAGTCGGGTCACTTAAATAAGTAATCAATAACTGTTGTACGCGATAGCCAATATTCAATTGGTAGATCAGTATAACACATTAGAAATCAATAACAGTTGGTATTTCGACGCACCATGACCTTTCAGTCATGAATAACCACACCAGTTTATTAAAAGTTAGTGAATTTATTTCCCTATCTTAATAAAGCTAGCACAATGTATATAAGTCTCAAAACAAAATGATATATGTATACGAACATTACTAGCTGTCCATAGCGGCGGAAGAAACGCAATCTACGAAATATCTGAATAATAGTACATTCAGTTATGGCAATACAAATCACTAATATAAGCAACTGAATTTGACTAATTTCATACATCGGTCAGCATGACAAGATTTCAATTCAGCATGGTGCATGAAGTTCATACCTCTACTAACCTCTAATTAGCATTGGCATGTGGGACTTCATGCAAAACGAATTTAGTCGACACAAATTTGGAAAACTTCTAGCTTGGACCCTATCAAAATAGCAGTTGATACCTAAAGGGAAAAACACAATGCATAATACAATTATCCTTTCATAATTACCAATTACAATCAGCATTCAAGAAAGTCTTCGTCCTTCAGGTACCGGTTCGATCAGCATGGGGCAGAATTTCAAAGGGGCAAAGTTAAGGGCAAGCTTTCTTGCAGCAGCAAGGAGAATGGGGCAAAATTACTGCATGGGCAAGACGGGGCAATTTAAACTTAAAGTCTCTAGGGCGAGAATTCTCAAAGTCTCTTTCTCTGGAATAGAGAAAAGGGTATCAAGATGTCGTCTAAGATGGCGTCTGGCTTTTGGCTTCAAAGATGGCATCAAGAAAATGGCTGACTTCTCTTTGTCCAGTGAGTTTAAATAAGAAACATTCCAAATTCTGCAGGGTCTTCCATTGGAGGGTTCATAGGGTGGTTTCAAATTGACCAATGAAAAATGTCTTTCTACTAGTACTCATTTATGCATACATTGTCCTTGGAGCCTTGGAACACAAGTTGCAGCAAGGTTCGCCAATTATTTTGATATCTGTACCCTCATTGTCCGCACCTGCAGACTGACCTTGGATCAGAGGGGATGAAACCAGCCTAGCACGCAACCTTGGAGATAAGTGTATTAGTCATCTCTACTGGAAAAATACAACTTTAAGCAAGAATATATGGTACATTAGTTCAAGGAAAAGCCACGCAGTTAGAATTTGAGACCAGGCAACTAGGCCAAAGCCTCTACTAAATTTAAGCAAAGCACAAACAGTTTCAATAAGAAATCATGGCACACATTTGCAATTATGACGGATTACTACAATTTTCAATTCTTCATGATTAATAAAGCACGTTTATAATATTAGCGAACTACTCCGAGGGCACAATTTCCCCCGTACATTATTTTCTTTACTAAAATCACACTACATTATACGATTTTGGTTACATGACATGTGAATATATGTAGGACCCTCTTTTTCTGCGTCATCAATGTCACAAGCATGTCTCCACATTCTCACCCATTCACATTCACTCACATACACTGTCTTCACTAATTCATTCTTACTCACTCATTGTCACTCACTCTGACTCATTCATACTTACTGACACTCAATCTCACACATTCTCCCTCATTACCTGTAACTGTCTCTCACTCACTTGCACTCCCACACACATGCTCACACATTGAGACTTATGCTCACATATACACACACTCTCTCACATAAACACACGCACACACACAACATTCATTTAAAAGCAGTTTTTTAAAGGCACCAAATGTCCTTTTCCAGCAAATTGTGCTCCATTTTTAGTGGACCAATAGTATATAATTGAACATTATTGACTCTTACTATAATGAAAAATTAACAGAAAAAGGAGTGTGCAGCGGACCCTGTCTTTTGGTACTGTTTGCCATCTCTGAGTCCAGGGGTCGCAAAGGCAGTTCCAGGATCTGCAAGGGGCAAGCCAGGGATAGCAGCTGCGACCCCCGGTGACCCCTAAATGATGTCCATGAATGAGGTGCTATGTGATCAGGCACTTGTTGTACAGAAGAGCTGTTGTTATGAAATGTTCTGTAGCTAAACCCAGGGTATTTACATTTAATAAGTGCTTCAGTGGGCATACAATTCAGTGCTTCCATTGCTTGACTAGCAGAACTCAGACTCTCTATACTCTATTCTGCTTTGCTTTGCAGGGCTCAGAGCTTGTTTATCATGATGGTCAGCAGACCATTTTAAGGGGATTTGCATGGCCAGACTTACTCAAATGACAGCTGTTCACAAGGAGTCCTTCAAATGAAAAGATAGAAATGGGGTAGTAGCACATTTGAGTAGCTGGTTTATTTGTGCTTTGAAGGATAGGTGGTTGCCAGACCAGGGTCACTATAACTAGAGGCCTTTGAAGGCCAAAGGAGTCAGTCCCTCAGAATGGTTACTGATTGGGATCAGGAAAGCCACAGTCTCTGTCTCCTGCTTTACTGAGGAAGGGTTTACTGTGCAACATCCGTCCCTTGATTGTCACGAGGCATGCAGTGATGGGTGGGGATTAGATTAGGGGGGTGTGACATTTGTGTAATTTCCTTTTGTTTAATTTGTGTGAAGTTTTTGGAAAATTACGCAAAAGTACATGTAATTTCATGAAATAAAAATCCTTCATTGAGCGCTATGATGTGGCATGAATGCATCCTAGTGCTAATGTATGATGTGAGGACGCACTGCTCGCTAAAAATTGCACAAAAGAATACCATTGCTGCAAACCACAGCTGCTTGCTTTGTGCATGTTCGCGTTGTTGCCATGGTTTTGTGCTAATAATTTTATTGTGAATGTCAATGTAATTTCAGGACATGTAGAATTACAAAAGTTTTGGAATTTTGCATACCAAGCGTCATTTGAGAGTCCCCAAATTACATCATTTATGTGGGCATAATTTAAATTTTATCCAGGCCAAGTAAAGATGAAAAATGTGCACTTGTGCCATCTGGGTTCTCTAGAAACCAGGGCCATTATTACACATAGTGCATACTTTTATTGTTTGTGCCATGGCGCACCTTTAAATAGCTGCGCAGTGCGCAAACAGGAAGACTGTGCCCAGTACAGTGAATGCGCTGCCCTCAGGTGAGCTGTAAACGTGCGCTGCCGTGGGGGCGGCGCATTCAACTGAAATAGGGAGCGGCTGCTTCAAAGCAGCTTCGAGTTTCACTGTGAAGGCGGCAACCCGCCTGCTCTTTGGGGAGGGATTACTGATTCCTTTGCAGGTGGATGCACTGAGTGACTGCACACGACTGCAATGTGATGTCTGAGTGTTCCGTGGGACCCTCTTTCTCCCCTCCAGAGGGCTGCCATCAGGGGGTGCACTGATAGTGTGCCACCATTTTTTTGTGGAACACTTTGAGTGTGCCCCGACAGCTTTTTTGTGTTTGTGCCTGTGTCCATAAAACGACACGGGTGCAGAGTTAAAAAGATTCACTCATTTGCATGACCCCGCCCCCCATGCATATGAGAGCAGGCCCTCTTGAAGTAGCGCTGGAGTCACATGTGCGCCAGCTCTATCAATGTTGCATAAGGGCCGCACAAGCACCTGTGGCCCCTTTTGTAATACCCAAGTTCCCTGGTAGTGAGCAGTGTGGGTGCACATGCCTGACGTGTCCCTGAGGCACTTTCTGTAATACAGCCCCTGGCGTGTACTCTAGTTGGGCATCATCAACACACAATTTAGGCCCTAATTAAGAGTTTGGCGGCCGGAAACACCCGTCCACCAAACTCCTGACAGGGTGGCTGCTGCCGTAGTGGTGACCACCCCGCCGAACCTATTACGAGTTTCCCACTAGGCTGACGGACGGAAACCAAGTTTTCTGCCCGTTAGCCTAGTGGGAAACTGGCAGCAGCATTGACTCTGGCTCGAAAATCGGCACCAGCACCTTCGCAATGCTTGCTGTCTGCACATTGTGATGGTGCAGGGCCCTCCCCTGTGGCACCTATTCTCTGCCAGCCTTTTCATGGTGGTAAAACCGCCATGAAAAGGCTGGCAGAGAAACAGGTCACAATCAGCAGGGTCGGCTGCATGCAGCGCCACCCTGGCTGACTGCGACCTCCACCTGCCGTCAACCGTCAGGATCACAGATCCCAGCACAGACGGTGGATCCCTGGTGGTCTCACCTCCAGGGTCTTAATGTGGCGGTCGGACCTCCACAGCAGCAGCAGGCCTGACCGCCAGCCTGGTATGTAGCAGAATAAAATAAGGAAACTTAAATCATTTATGATCACAAGATGAGTACTTAGGGATGTGCCATGTCAACTACTGACTGATATTCTCAAAGATACTGGTTGTGTGAGACAAAAGATAAATTTAATTCATGACATAGTGGACGTAGTTGCATTCTTGAATGAAAGACTGTGCAGTAATGGACGCATGGCAATTCCAGGAAATTGAAGGAGAGACATAGGGGCCTATTCAGAAACTGCATTTTGTAGTGTGTTTGGCAGTACTACAGTAGTACTGCTCACGTTCTACAAAATTCGATTCACTAACCTTTTCTGTGCCGAGATCCCCAAACATGTACGCCTGCGATTTAGTGTGAAATGTGTAAGAGAATGGAGGAGTGGCTAGAAAATGGGAAATACTTACTACATAATGGGAGGGATAAAGGAAGAAGGACTGAGGGCTAGGGAGGGTTATGGTGGGGGAAGGGAGGGACATGCACCTACCCACAAAACAATAGATCTATTGCTATTCTCAAACTGCACTTCTACTGTTAGTACAGCCAAACAGGAACCCAAACAAATGTAAATGTACCCCAGCTCAGACCTGCAGAAAGCCCAGCATCACAGATGGCCAACCACTGGTACTGCAACACTCTCCCATAGAAAATAACGGAGGTAGGGGATATAACATAGACCCTCGTAGTAATAAAAGTTTAAAACAAAATTAATTTATTTCTATTGTTTAAAAATATATGTACATTTTTCAATGTTGAAATAATTATATGTATATAATAAATACTATGTTATTTTGACACATTCTAATATCCCTTTTTAATATGAAATTGCATATAATTTAAAATAATAATTAAATCAATTTAAATTATTTCTATACATGACTTTTGGAAACTTTTAATACACAATAAATAAATCTAAACATTTTTCTTTAGGTGATATTTATTTTAAATAAGACTTGACGAAAATAATTTTAATATAATATAATATATTTAAATAATTAAATATTTTAACAAATAGTAAGTTAATAGTACTGTGGCAGTTTTTCTTTTGTGCCACAAATATATATAAAATAAATTTACATTAGTATGTAACATAAAAGTATTTTTGTATTTTACTAAACTTTTAACAATTTCCCTATATTTTACCATATGTGATCTCCGTCCCACCGGAGGACACCTCTGCCTACTTGTAAAAAGTTACTAAAATAATTTCACCCTAGTGAATTAGGCTCCACCCCCTAAATGAAGGGGCCGGAGACATATAAGTGCTCATGCTGTAGCAAATTTACACTTGTAAATGGTGAATAGCTGAAGTAGCAAATTTACTACAAAAGTTATTTTTATAGCCATCTAAACATAAACACATCAGTTCAGATGTCCGTACATAAAAACAGTTCATATCACCCAGTTCACCTCACTGAAAAGAAGGCGTGTTTCTTCTTTAACTGCCTCTCCTTTCTTTCAGTTCTTAGCAGAGGAGTCCCTTCTCCATTTTCAACTTTTAGTAATTCAAGCATTTTAGTGCAGTTGTTTTTTAAATAAAAAGTTTGGGAACTGTTTAGATCAAATTAACGAAGCTTGGGAACGTGCTCCCCCGTTCCCCTGCCCATTCCAATCTGGTTGCCGCACATATTGAAATTGACCGGTCTGCTCTTACTGAGGTGCTAAGTAGTAAATGTAGGACACACAGTGTAATGGAAAATGGGTGTGGTTCAGGGAAATAGAAGGAGAGCTGACACACTAATTTAAAAAAAACCCACTTAAGAGTAAGATAATAAGATAATCGCAAATCACGCAATATAAGTCTAAACCTACTGCTACAGTACTACTCACAAAACAAGCTTAAATGTACTTCAGCCCACCCTTGGCGTAAATCAAGAACAACACATGGTCAGCCGTGGGTATTGCAACATTCTCCCATAGAAATCAGTGAAAGCAGGCACTAACACATCAGCAAATATAGCAATACATTCAATTAGATTACATTTTAAATAAAACTTTATTTAAAGTAATGTGGAACTTATTATAAGATATTTGTTTGTTTTTAATGTACATAACATATTTTAATACCAAATATTGTAAATGGTAATTTTTTTTCATAAAATTGAACTCACAAATAAAATAACACAAAGCTCTCTTCAAAGACTGTTACACATTCAACACAAATGGGAGGGTAAGACGTGGGGGAGGGGAAATGAACATTTTCAATTATTTTATGAATTTAACATATATTTAAATTTTAAAGACTTAAATAATTTAAAATTGATTAATATGTTAGATTTAAATGCCGGTGTGTTGTCCTTCGAAGTCTTAGGTGACTAGTAGTTAAGAAAATGTGCTTTTGTTTTTAATGAAAATAATATTTATCTTTGAATAATTTAAAATTAATGTTCTAAAATTTTCCTCGTGCTTATTATTTGGAGATCTTTGCAACGGTGGTGGAGATCTCCACAAACAGGTGGAAAGATACTAACAATAACATTATATTTGTAAATTCTGTCATAGGAGTCCTAATCCCTGATTTAAGGGGGTGGAGGCTCGTAAGTCTAGGTGTAAATCAACGCATGCAAATGGTGAATTTCCTCTACAAGGGGAGTTACACCAAGCTGTAGGCGTTGTTGTACGAGTGAGGAGCTCTACCCATGCAACTTACCTTTGTAAATAGGGCCCTATGGTTTTATGCATCAGATATGAGGTGAAAAATTTTAGTCGATTGAAAAAATTGGCTTTTTGGTGCAACAACATGGAATTTGACAAACAAGTCTGAATTTGAATGAGCTAAGAAACCATTCAAGTATTAAATGAAAGATTGCATAAGTTGTGGGGACTTATCTTTTCATCTCCCTGAATGGAACAAGTTGAGTCGTTGATGTATCGCTTGTGTAGGCTCTTTCATGCAGTTTTTCTGCTCCAGTTTTACGTCTACTTCCCAATGCTGCATTTTCATGGAGTACATAACCAGTCTTTGACTTGCTGCTGATCCATGTTCTGTTATTCATGTTGCTTATTGTTGGCAAAGCCATGTAGTCATAAACACAAAATCCTGGACAAAGTGCCAAGATACCAAATAATTGGTGAAAACTGCACCACAGGGATGTCCACCCTCCTTAGAAAGTTATTGATTCTCTGAGCAAAGTATTTTGGTTTTACTATCCTCAGGGGATCTTTGAATACTCTCAGTAGATTTCTATTGATTAAGTTGTGGGTGGCTCATTAATTTTTGCACACTTTCCTCTCAATCTCTCATGAAACTCAGTCAGTGGTGAAAAACATCACTTTTTGTGTTCGGTGGGTGAGGTGCTGCACTTGCTGGGAGATAAGATGTTTAGCAAAACTAAAAGCCAGGAACTGAAGGCATCCAGGGAGAATTTGGGACCATGGAGCTTGCAACTTCCAGTGTGTGTACGAGTTGTGGTCTTTAAACAGAAATTAAAGTGCTGCTAGCAAGAAGCAGTGGGGAGTGCCGGGGAAAAGTCTAATGTGGTGTGAGATGTATTAGAAGTTCAGGACAGGCTGCACCCACAGTGTGGTAGGTCGACTGATATGTTAGGTGGGGTGGTGGGGAGAGAGACAGAGAAAGCATCAGTCAACAAGATGTGTAACAGGAGGGGAACCTGCAAACCCTCATGGAGCTGCCCTGTGTCACACAGTATCAGAACTCTTCACACGTGCACACATCACACACCATACACAGAATATGTTTAAGGCTCATGCGTGAAAGTTCTGCATTTGTACTGCTTTGATACTTTTGAAAACTCACACAGAAATGGAAGGTATCCTGAGGCAACATTGTCCTGGAGGGGGTGGTAAGGAAAGTGCTCTGGCAGTGCCAATGCTCCAACCATCACCCCCTTTCTACTCTCATTAGGCCCCACAAAAATGACAGAGGGTAGTAGATTTGTAAACCATGAAGGTTTGTTAGCTTAATAGTCTGCAAACTCAAAGTCAATTGAGCATAAATGGTCAGGACATAATTGTCTTTATTATGATTTAAATCAATTCAAAATCAGCAAACGCAAAGCAAATTGGTAAGAACATCAGAGTAAAATCAACACTCCCCACGATCTCCAGGGAGAGGAGACGTATCAGAATCGAATGTTCCCAGGTGAGATGATTTCACCCTTCTTCCCAGCCATCGCACAATTGAAGGTGTCAGCTGCATGCCCTCCAAGAGATATCTCATACCAGAACGATACATCGGGATCAGCTTTTCCCAGGCAAATGTGGAGAGAAGCCAAAACATTTAACACACTTTAATTATCTCAAACTACTTTAGCTTTGCTCCTGAAAAGGAAAAAAAGAACACCACAGCCAATTAAATGTTCATTTTAGTGTGAGCTATCTAACTGAGACCTACTTAAACAATGTGAACATGATTAACTCTGGTCAACCTTAACATGAAAATCACCTCATGCGTATATGTTGTATCGATTAGTAAATATGTTATATAAAATTGGTAATAGTGAGAGAGCATCACCACTTGTGAGAGGGAAAGGTTCACTGGCGGCTTTACAGTTCCGGTTCTGAGTGGCTAGATGTGCTCCTGGATTCAATTTTACTTTACAAACACCAAAAACTGCTGGCTTTGTCAGTGGTGGTCTCTTCTGCCCCACCTGTCCTGGACACCCACTGCTGTAGCTAACAACTGAATTCAGTGACTTTTGGCGGCAGCACTCGGGGAGGGTATTTAAAGATGGCGCATTCCTGTGCTGTAAACTAATATTACTACAGTGACTGAGCACAGAAGGCAAGAAGCCAAAGCTTTCACCGGCAGTATATTAAATGGTTGACCTCAACTCAGAGCAGCAAGCAGGACTATTAAATTAGAGAGATCCAATTCCATGAAAACGAATTCCTGCATGACAACTTATCACTGAAATGAACAATTCTGGTGCGTCGGCTGATGATGACAGACTGCTCAATGCAGCCTAGTGCGGGAATCAAATTCTGGGTAAGTGACACCCAACAGATATATCTACTCTGTGGGAAAGACTGCTTGAACTTTAAACAGAACCACAAGTGCATGAAAATGACCTATGACCATCTATATATTTGTGATTCTGTATCACCATTACTATTTATCGGGTTCCAGAGCCACGTGCATTAATTTGTTAACCTTCAGCGGGGCACACGTGTACTTCAGATGTAAGGATTACTTTAAGTTTCCATCTGTTTTAAAATGTAAATGTCCATCGAAGTTGAACTATAGTCAGATGTCCCGCCCAGGAAGGGCGTCACTTCCTGCTAAACGGAAATCGAACATTCTCTCTTCAGTGGAGGTGTTATGCCCACAACAGCTTAGGGCTCCAATTATCCTTCAGTGGCAGTCATAAACCAACCACTGCAGGGCAAATGAGAATTGCAATTTACTATTCAATCTATAGGGCACAACTGCTACTGCAAGGTGTCCTGGTTTATGTCAGCAATTCGCTGCTACTCAACATCCTGAATCTTAGCGGGTGGGATTTCTGATGTCATATAACTGCCATACGCAGCTGTCACTGGTGCTGGACTGTTCAACATCTTGTGCAGGAGGTAGAATGTTTTCCTGCTGTCATGGAAGGCCCCTTTTTAGGGTCGAGCCTACGTTGCATGCGCTCGCGCATGCGTATAGCAGGGAGACTCTTTTGTATTTAGAAAAGGGCTCGGAGCCCTGTCAACTTCACGTCAGTGTTTTTTATTGGTTCGTGGGCTTCCCTAATAAAATCTGCTTGCTTTCATTAGTCGAAGGCACCCATATGTCATGCCTTTTCCGGTGGCAAGCCCTCCTCGAGCGCAGCGACCAAGTACAGAAAACATGCAAGGCTCGCTGTTTTCCATCGGGCTCGTGGACTTTTTTTTCTCTAATTTACGAGCGCGATCTCGCTTGGCAGAAGTCGAGCGCTTTACATACTTGATTTCACTTTTTCGGGTTATGTACATAAATGCACTTTTGCCCGATAGGTGAAAAGTCGGGTTAAGAGTTTACAACGCGATCAGCTCTAACATGAGCAAACGCGAGACCCGTTGCATTGTAAATGCTTGTTAGCTTTAGTTGTGTGTTAGACAGACCTTTTGTTTACAATGGACTACAGATAGTGGGCTTTATGTCAGACCCTTCCTCATGATAGGAGGGCTTTGTTGTTTATCTCGCTTCTCGGTTTCTGGTCCAATGGCTGTCTTTCCTGTTCGTATGTTTGTCTCATCCAGGAGTATTCTGATCACCTTTGTTTTTACAAATCCTGTTCAAGGAAGTTTTCCACAAATGTGTCCATCCATAGCGGCCATCTTTGACCATGATTCATAAACCAGTTGTAGGGCACAGTAGGAGGAGAGATGATCCTGTCTGATTCATTTCTTTTCTGGATATGAGCCATACTGAGGGCCACTGAACTACTCAAATTGGGTTCACCGGAGGGCACAGTGACTATTCAGAAGGGAGTTATTCAAGAAGTTGCTCCTACCATATTCAGCATCATCAATCTTCTATCAACACCTTGCTGGAGAAAGTATGTTCTTGATCCATGCGTCTGGATTCACTGCAGGCCTGAAACCCTTGTCCCAGCAGTTTTGAAGATCATAGATAATCATGGCTTTAATAATCATGGCTTATTAAAGTTTTGGAAGATAACTGCCTCTCGATAGGTCATAGGGAGGCTTTTGCACATTGCATGGTACAAAGGCCATCCTTCTGGCCACCTCGGGCGAACTGTGGCTATCTCAATATGAGCATCTCCAAGTGGGACTTATGCTGCTGAACCAGTCCCCTGCTTTTGATATGGTAAATTGTCCATCTTGGTCAGCTGTCTATCCAGAGCTTATTTTGTTAAAAAGAAAACAAAAGCAAAAAGAAATGCCTCCGTCCAAATTTTTTATAGGAGGTCACTGCCCACTTCCAATACCATTGCAACCCACTTCCTCCAACTGCAGTGCTTAATTTGAGCCAGTGTTTGCCGGTGGGGCCCACTGACACTCATTTTCCTTAACAGACTTTGGGTGTGATTTAGAGTTTGGTGCAGGGGGTTGCTCCATCACAAACGTGATGGATATCCAGTCCGCCGTATTAAAATTCCATTATTGCCTACGGAAACTGTAATACGGCAGATGGGATATCCTCCACTTTTGTGACTTCGGCCCTTTGACCTAGAGCAAGAAAATGAAAAACAGAGGGTAAAAAATGAGGAAGAGAAAGGAGGCAAAATGTCCAGAAAGGAAGAAAGCAGCAACCTGCAAGAGAGATAAAGGGGCAGGGCTTCTCTGGTAGATGATTAAAGAGTCATGAGGTTGAGTCAAGACTAGTAGCCTTCGTATTCGGCGTGGCCACATTTAATAGCACCGACTCTCGGCTTCTGAGCAGAGTTTTGGGCGCGGGCACTCATTCTTTCACAAATTAAGCACCGGCCAACTGTATACGTAGAGAGACCTTGCATGCACGCAAGAAACAGGGACTTTTCTAAGGGAGGAACTGTGGGTACAAGAAATATGATAGAGAGTTCTCTGCTCTGGGAACTGTTTGTGTTTATGCAAGGGAAGAGGACCAGGAGGTTCTTGAATTAAGGGTAATGTGTATGCATTGGAAGAGTATGAATGGAGGAGCATGTGTTTCCACATTAAGAGCAGTGCACATGCATGTGTGTTTGATGTGTGTGTAGGTCCTTGTGTGTAAAACGTGTGTGAGAGAGGAGCACAGGTTGTCTGCATTTAGAAAACATGCTTGCAGTTGTAGAGCACAAGGGTTCCATGTATTAGTCAGAGGTCATGCAGGTCAAAGGATAAATAATGGGAAGAGGCACTGGCTGATCGCTTTCTACTGTAATAAGTGTGTGTCCATGGGACAAGAAACATCTGAAAGTGGGGGCACTCTCTGGTTTTATATATTTTCAATAAAATAATAGAACACGTTGAAAGTTGACAAGCCTCTGAAGTCTGTGTGGATCCCTTGAGGAAACACTGAGGCCCATATTTATACTTTTTTAGCACCGCATTTGCGCTGCTTTTTGACGCAAAAACAGCGCAAACTTACTAAATACAATTGTGTTTTGCAAGTTTGAGTCGCTTTTGCATCAAACAATGACGCAAATGCGGCGGTAAAAAGTATAAATATGGGCCTTAAACTCTTCATAGGATGTTTTGCACCTCCAGTCTGCATAGTCCTTTACAGCATAAAAGAGAGAACGAAGGGAGGTGAAAAGAGAGAGAGAGAAAGATAACGCAAGAGAGGGAGAGAATGAGGCACAGATGGGAGAGAAGGAGAGAGAAGGGAGAAAGAAGGACAGGGAGAAAAGAGAGAACCTAAAAAAGATAATGCAGTGAGATTTCTTTGTTGTCTCATTGCCTCATTGTCTCATTGCCTGCTTAGTGCATGAACCTTCCACTCCGTATGGAAGCTGGACTATTGCGGGCGGAGGAAACCTAGCAGAATTTATAAAAGGATCACGTTGTGAAATAAATAAGGATGAAGTCACTACGCACATTTCCGGCTTCTTAAAACCGCTGAGAAAAAGAGTAACTTGGGGCCAGATGTACGAAGCAATGGTTGTAAAATACTGGTCACAATTAGCGACCCCAATGTGGCATTTTACGAAAAGATCTATGAACTAGTAGGTTGGTTCCAAAAATACTAGTTCAGAGTGAGTCGAATTCAACGATGTCATGAACCATGATGAAGTAGGTTGCAAATTGTGACCCACTAGGAATCACAGCCATCACAGGGGCCTGCTGAGGTAAGCAGAACTACCATTGCAGTAATTGCTTTTACACAAAACTAATGTTTTTTAAAGTGCAACCCCTTTTCCTTAAAAAAAAATCAATGCAAAGTGTAAGCAATATTTTTAAGAATAGGCAGTGGTCCCAATTTTTTTTTTTACATTCACAAAGGGGAAGTGGTCCCTTGGCAACCTCTTCCCGTTTGCAAATGGGATACCGTTGCCTTTGTGTAGTTGGTAATATATTGCTGTTTTTTCAACCAGGTTTTGCAAAACATTAAGACATACCATGCTTGATGTACAGGTATCCCATTTGCAGAAAGTGGTCGCAACGTATGCACCCACTTTTTGCGAATGTAAAGTAATTTTGTGAACCAACCTATGCACCAATAGGTTGGTTCCCAAAATTCAGAATTGTAGTGGGTGTCTATACAACATACCTCATTGACATGCATGAGGCCAGTCGCATATTGTGAAGCACTACGATTGTCTAGAGTCATAGGCATGGTGGCCTGCTGGGGTCTGCAGACCACCATGGCTGTGACTGTTTTCAAACAAAGCAATCTTTTATTTTGAAATACAGCCCACTTTACTAAAAAAAAAAACACTCACCCCACACACATCTTCTGATTCAAGGGTATCTGCACCCTCACAAACCATTGTTCAGCTTTCCCTTTACCTGTTGTACCCTCAACACAATGCACCAATGTGCTCCATTCAGTTATAGGAAGCAGGAGAAAGCCCACAGTGGATGACTGAGCAACTTGGACTGGGTGGGTTCCCTGGAAGGACATACTCTGCAAATGTCCTTACTCAGCCCTGCCTGCAATTCTTCTAATCTGCTATTAAAATATTTGAAACAATCCTTTATAGGCATTTTGTAGCCAAAAAATACACAGCTGTGAAGGAGCATGCAAAGATCATTATCCTGGTATTCTCAAAAGTGCAAACAATGGAAGAGTGAAACAGCAAACTACAACATAACTGAGTTTCATCACATCTCAGGTTCAACTGAATTAAAAGTGTTGATAGAAAGACAGATAGAAAACAGCACTATGGAGGCCACCCACCCTGGTGGAATCGAGTCATCAAGGCCCTCATTACGAACATGGCGGTTTGGCCCGCCATGCCAGCATTGGCGGCTGAAGCCGCCAGCCGGCATGGCGGGCCAAACCGCCATATTCTGAACATGGTGAGGGCCGCAATCGGCAGCCCTCACCCACCACCAGGCTCCCGCCGTCAGGCAGCCTGGCGGTGAGTTAAAAAACTATCTGGCAGGGTAGCTGCGCTACCCTGCGGATAATGTTTCATTTTTCGCCAGACTTTTCCTGGTGGGATATCCCGCCAGGGAAAGGCTGGCGGAGGGGCCCCCGGCGGAGGGGCCCCGGTGCTGAGCCCCATCGCGCAGGTCACTGCCCGATTTTCGGGCAGTGATCTGCGCGATGGGTGCAACTGCACCTGCCGCACAGAGGCATTGACGGCGGCTCCATGTGGAGCCGCCGTCAATGTCCCGGCCGGGCCTTTCTTTGAGTCGGCGGGCGGAAGCAATGTTTCCGCCCGCCGGCCCACAGAAATGTTCATAATGTGGCCGGCGGAGTTCCAGGGTCGCTGGCGGTCAGTATTTTGACCGCCAGCATGAACGCGGCGGTTGTTACCGCCGTGTTCATAATGACCCCCCAAGTCAGGATTGTAGGTAAAATTACAATGTAGCCCTGAGAGAAGAGGTAAGAATGGAAGAAGAGGAGAGGGTGGGAGGTGATAGGGAAGGGAAAGCGTGAGGGTGAGGTAGTCTGAGCGAGGAGTATGCTTTACATAGGCTAGGACTAGACTATCTCACTAATGGAACTTACAGGTTGAGTCTTCCAGGTGTCATCACATATATCCAGATCTTCGCCAACAACTTAAGAATAACAGAACTTCAGGGCTTCCCTCTGCCTGGTGTATTTTATGTAACAAGACAAGTTGGACATGAATGCCCAGTTCCCTCCCCATGTGCTCTCCTAGGTAGTAGGAGTAACCTCCCTCCTAAATTGTTGATACCAAGTATGGTGACGAAATGAGGCCTGATTAGGACCCTGGCGGATGGGATACTCCGTCACAAATGTGACGGATATCCCGTCCGCTGTATTACGAGTTCCATTATATCCTATGGAACTTGTAAAACGGCGGGTGGGATATCCGTCACCTTTGTGGCAGAGTATCCCATCCGCCAAGGTCGTAATCCCGCCTATAATGTAGGGCGGCAAAAAAACACAGGCACAGGCACAGGTGTCAAGCTTCTTTATGTAATAAGTAAAGGTATGGAGTGGAAGTTCGATACTGGAAATCAGGACACTAGGCGGCCAGGTTAGCCAATTACCAACTTCTGGATCAGCCATTAGGTATAACCTTTTGGGATGGCAATAAAATATGGACAAGGAGAAACAGGGACAGTTTGGTGAAGGGAATCAGTAGTAAGAGGATCATCAGGCCCAAGTTACCTCATCATGTTCCAAACATGGTTGCCCATATTTTGATAAAAGTGGGGAAACAAAACATGATAGGTGGATTCTTGAATTAATCTCACCCACTGGTCATATCTTTGGGCTGCAATCCAGTGCTTTTTTTTTGTTCAGCATGCCACAGCAAACAGAGAACAGCCGTATGCAAATCAGCCTTGACCCTGCTCCAATAGGAAGAGTCCAGCCCAAGCTAACAGGCCTGGTCCCATCCGAACAGGAGCACAAGCAACCTCAGACCAATTTCAATCTATTTAAGATTCATTAGTAGGGTGCAGCTTGAGCCCTATGGGACAGTAAGCACAGGAACCACATCTAGACATACCAGCTACACTTAGGGTGCTGCTTGAATTAATCTCAGCCACTGGTAATTACCCTGGGTCACAATCCAGTCCATTGTTTTTTGTCCACCATGCCACCTCAGATTTGAAGCATCCATATGACAACCAGCCTTGCTCCTGCTCAAATAGGAAAAGTCCAGATCCAATTGCTAGGTCAGATCACCTTGGAACAGGAACACAGGGAATCAAGACCCATTACAGCATGTTTGGGCTTTGTCTTTAGGATTCAGGTTGAGCACAATGCACATTAAGAAGGCAGCTTGCATCTTACATACCTGTGGCTCTTTGGATTTTGCACTGTAGAGAAAAAAGTGAAGGGGGGATTACATAAATTTATCTCTGCCGCTGATGATAACTCTGGGCTGTAATCCAGTCCCTCATTTTTTCCTACCATGATAGCTCAGATAGGAATGAGCCATATGCAAACCGGCCTCTGTCCTGCTCCAAAAGAATACGTTCCGCTTAAAAAGCGAATCCATGTCCCCTCTGACTGGTTTCGGCCCATCTGGGCCTCGCCAGTAGGATGCACTATGGCACCATGAACAGAGCTGGCATCTAGTAAATAAATGCTACATAGGAATCTTAAATGTAAATACAATATATAAATACGTGGAGCGGCCCTGAAATGGCTGGGGCTGTGGGGAGTAGGGTAGACTGGTTTAGATCGACTGTCACAATTCAGACAGATACTTCCCAGTTAGGTGTACTTCGCAGAGCAGGACAGAAAAATAGAGGGTTACATTATAAACATGGAGGTCGGGGAATTGGAACAGACCAACCACATCATAATCAGGCCCTAAGGAGGTTAGTGAGGGGTTGTTAGTCATTAAGAGTGTCAGAGATCGGTAGGAAGTGGCAGGTTCTAATGCGTAATGTCCTGAGCTCTTCGGGGCTAGGGGAACCAGGTTCTAGTCTCAGCATCGGCTCAATATCCTGTGATTCTGGACAAGTCACTTAATCTCCATGTGCCTACAATTCAGCGCCTTGAGACCCTCACGTGTGATTTGCAGCGCTTTACAAATCCTGGATTTATTTTGAATGGCTTGTGACCTCCAATCCTAAACAGGGCTTAAAGGAAAGCTGCACAAGAAGATGAACACTTTAGCTGAATTCCTGGCATGGAGTCTCCAAGAGGGGGACATTAAATATCCATGGGTGCCGGGGAGGTGGAACAAGTGAAAACAGCAGCTATTCAGCTGAGTGGGACAGAGAAGATGGTGGGGTGGGAAAGTGTGGTTAAGGGAGATGAGGGATATGGTAGCCTTAGATGACCTGGAGCGTATGCTACAACAGGTAAGAAACCATGGCAAAGTACAGGAAGGGCAAGAGATACATTCAAGGAAAGCAGAATCACGGTCAGTCACTTTGCACAGAAATTGATCCAGGCAGGCAAAGGAAACAGATTAGAAAGGAGAAACGAGACAAGAGCAGAAAAGACGAGGGCAGGAAAGAAATCACCATTAAAATTAGGATTATTAAATCATATTGTTTTCTTGCAGTCCACCAAGTTACTAAATTATGCCTGAAACTATCAAGGACATTAATCTTTGCTATTAAGGGGGTGATTCCGACAGGCCCCCGTAAGCGGGCCCCACATAGAATTTCAGTGTCTGCATTGCAGACACTGAAATTCGCGACGGGTGCAACTGCACCCGTCGCACCCTTCCCACTACGCCGGCTCCATTCGGAGCCGGCGTCCTCGTGGGAAGGGGTTTCCCGCTGGGCTGGCGGGCGGCCTTCTGGCGGTCGCCCGCCAGCCCAGCGGGAAACACAGAATGGCCGCCGCGGTCTTTTGACCGCAGTGCGGTCATTCGGCGGTTCCCGCCAGGCGGGCGGCTCCCGCCGCCCGCCGGGGTCTGAATGACCCCCTAAATCTTTTCACCACTTCTTTTGGATATTACAGATAAGGCTCACAGTTTTCAATCTTCACTGCTTTTGCATGTAAATACTGACATAAAGCAATGTGCATCTCTATCTGCATTAGTTTATTTAAAGAACTAAGGGGGTCATTCTGACCCCGGCGGTCTCTGACCGCCGGGGCCAGGGTCGGCGGGAGCACCGCCGACAGACCGGCGGTGCCCCGCAGGGCATTCTGACCGCAGCGGTTCGGCCGCGGTCAGATGCGGGAAACCGGCGGTCTCCCGCCGGTTTCCCGCTGCCCTGCAGAATCCCCGCGCTCCGCCGCCATGGGGATTCTGACACCCCCTACCGCCATCCTGTTCCTGGCGGGTCTCCCGCCAGGAACAGGATGGCGGTAGGGGGTGCCGCGGGGCCCCTGGGGGCCCCTGCAGTGCCCATGCCAATGGCATGGGCAATGCAGGGGCCCCCGTAAGAGGGCCCCGCATAGTATTTCAGTGTCTGCAAAGCAGACACTGAAATACGCGACGGGTGCAGCTGCACCCGTCGCACCCCTGCAACTCCGCCGGCTCCATTCGGAGCCGGCATCCTCGTTGCAGGGGCATTTCCGCTGAGCCGGCGGGCGCTCTTTTGGAGAGCGCCCGCCGGCCCAGCGGAAATGTGAGAATGGCCGCCGCGGTCTTTTGACTGCGGTGCGGTCATTCGGCGGCGGGACCTTGGCGGACGGCCTCCGCCGTCCGCCAAGGTCTGAATCAGGCCCTAAATGTAAAACAGTATGAAATAAATGCAGCTAGGCTTATTTTTTGTACTATAACGACATTGTAATGATGATATAAGATGAGAGCACTGCATTGTTGACTTTACGTGCATCCGAGTGCAAGTGTACCCTCATCAGTTAAATAAATGTAAAAAATACTAGCAAAAACGTATTCAGAGTGCAAACAAAACTGGCTTAATGCCAATAGGATGAGCAGCAAATGAGGATTTATCCCGATGGGTATGTGAAAACAATAAATAGCATGAGGCCTGGAGTTTTACGTATAGACCAGTACAAGGATCACATAAGGGGGGTACCGTGAACCTACTGGTGGGTCCAGTCCTCCTCCCTCCTCGCGAGGGAGTATCAACCTACAGACCAGGCAGAAAGGTCCAGCTGCACAAGTTTGTGAATAAAGCTGAACCAAATCCATTGACTGCTAGATAACTCGTTTCTAAGACTTGGCTCTGATTGCAAGTTTCCCGGTAATTCCAGTGAAGATTGCAATGCGAGTGAATCTGTCGATCCTGTGCACTTTACGCACAGTTTGCAGCTGCTGAAAGCAGGAAGAGTCTCGGGGTGAAATGTTGGGGAGGAATGAGGAATAACCAGGTGAATCGAAATGTTGGGGAGGAATGAGGAATAACTAGGTGAATGGAGACCAGACTGACAGATTATCTCAAGTTATTCTTTCTTACTAAAGGATCGTCCAGCCCCCACTTGTAATTCCTCCTCCTGGAGTTACTGATACCTCAGTTGTTGTTACTGTGGAGGGGGAGTGACTTAACTAAGTCAGCACCTTGGTGCTTGTAATGAGGCCCATAACGCTAACACAAGCCCTTCCAGATGACATCCAGAGGCATCTGCCGCATGTCTCGGCACATGCACAAGGATGTCATGGATTTGCATTGCACACATAGCTTCCGGGGGCCTTATGCTGGATAAAAGGCTCTACTAATAGCCCAGTTTAGCTCTTTCTCGCTAAATTCAACAACAATCTTTGGCAAAGCCAATAGGTCTCACCTATGCAAGAGCTATTGGCTTCACCAATGTCTTCTAGCCGTGGTGAACAGTACCACAGCTTCTGTGCAGACTGGTTAAATGTTAAAAAATGTAAAATAAAAGTTTTTAAAAAGTGCTATGACATGATCAGCGCTGGCCACATCACAGAGCTTTTTTTTCCTACGGCGTGGCAACAGGGGAGGGTGGTGTGAATGAAGGGTGACACTTGCAACAGGAGGGAGTGGGGGAGGTAAAGCGTAAAGGGTGGGTTGAAAAGGGGACATGACGTGGCCAGTGCTAGCTGCAACATAGCATTTTTTATGGTCTCGTGGAGGGAGGGAAAAGAAGCAAGATGAAGAATACATTTAAAAAAAATAGTACCTCGGTCAGTGGAAGGACACTAATGAAGCTAAAGTAATCTGTACATACTCCAGCTGAAGAAGAGGAAGTGACGTGGGAACACGTTGTTGCTCAATTACAAGGGAGCAAAGAAGAGTGACAAAGAAGCCAACGAATGGTACGGGATGGGCCAGCTGCCAGTCCCTTGTTGTACACAATCCGTTTTGCAAGCGAGAGACCATGCGCATGCAGCACGAGCACTGTCACAGGCGAAATCTAAAAAGGAAGGATTTCAGGACAAAGAAGTAGGATGGGAATCCCTCTAACTCACAGCAGAAAAGCATTCAACAGAGTGGGAGCATGAAATGAAAATCAACGATTCCTCCCCTCCAAACTTCAATTTAGGATCATTCAAGAACTGGCCTCTTTTTCAGATGGGCTCAGAAATTGGTAGATGTCTTCAATCAATCCCAGCTTCGGAGGTCCAGTTCCAGAAGTCACATAGGTGGTGAAACATCTGCCACGCCTCCCTGATGTTGCGGTTATTACATCACTTTTGTTTCCCCTAAAGCACCAGGAGATGTTTCAAGGAAAAAGGTCACCAATCCTAAATGTGCCTGCTCAGCTTCAGCAGGTCTGGCAGAAGTGCTGCCTCCATCCACCACGGTGGAGGTTTGGTGGCCCGGATGCCATAAATGAGGCCAAAAGCATTAAACGTAAGGATCTCTGGAGAAGCAACTGGGAGCACTTGTTCCTACAATCCTTAAAGGAACAGGTCCCCAAGGGTATCTTCAACTGCTTGCAGTCAGTAAAGCTAAAAGGTGACAGGCCAAATGGAACACATTTGTTTTATTTAATTTAAAATGTACTAGGGGGCATATTTATACTCCGTTTGCGCCGAATTTGCGTCGTTTTTTTCGACGCAAATTCGACGCAAAACTAACTCCATATTTATACTTTGGCGTTAGACGCGTCTAGCGCCAAAGTTCATGGAGTTAGCGTCATTTTTTTGCGTGAACACCTTCCTTGCGTTAATGATATGCAAGGTAGGCGTTCCCGTCTTAAAAAATGACTCCCAGGCATGTGCGTGGTATTTATACTCCCGGGCAAAAATGACGCCCGGGAGTGGGCGGGGCAAAAAAACCTGCATTTGCGCCGGATTTTAACGCCTGGGTCAGGGCAGGCGTTAAGGGACCAGTGGGCTCAGAATGAGCCCAGAGGTGCCCTCCCCTGCCCCCAGGGACACCCCCTGCCACCCTTGCCCACCCCAGGAGGACACCCAAGGATGGAGGGACCCACCCCAGGGACATTAAGGTAAGTTCAGGTAAGTATTTTTTTTTTTTTTTGTGGCATAGGGGGGCCTGAATTGTGCCCCCCTACATGCCACTATGCCCAATGACCATGCCCAGGGGACATAAGTCCCCTGGGCATGGCCATTGGGCAAGGGGGCATGACTCCTGTCTTTGCTAAGACAGGAGTCATGTTAATGGGGGTTGGGCGTCGTAAAAAAATGGCGCAAATCGGGTTAAGGCGATTTTTTTGCCTCAGCCTGACTTGCCCCATTTTTGGACGCCCAAACACCATTTTCCCCTACGCCAGCGCTGCCTGGTGTACGTCGTTTTTTTTACGCACACCAGGCAGCGCCGGTCGGCTAACGCCGGCTAACGCCATTCAATAAATACGGCGCCCGCATGGTGCTTCAGAATGGCGTTAGCCGGCGCTATTTTTTTTTACGCAAAACTGCGTTAGCGCAGTTTTGCGTCAAAAAGTATAAATACGGGCCTAGGTCCCCACCACAACCCTATAATGTTTTGTGGGTATGTATGGGTGGGCTTTGCCCAACTATATTAGCATTATGAAAGTTCCAAGACTTTGGCTCCACTCTGAGAATTCATACGTAAAACACCTTTGTATATTTTCTCCCATTTTTGATTTTTCAAACAAACTTTCATGCCTGGGCCAGGTTTTTGCTCAAGTGTATTAAGATATTTTGGTGGTGTCGGGTTCGGGGTTTGAGGGGGACTATAGATCCACTTCATTCCAGGAAAAACCCAAAGTGATAGAGAACACCAGAGGACGAACGTAGCCTGGTGAACTTTTATTTTGGTGAATGTTCAGAGTAAGAAACCCACTTTTCCTTGACAAATTTGAGGAATTTCAACAGAAAATACCAGAAAATGAGGACTCGGAAGTAGGCAAATGGTACAATAAAACAGGTGAGGAGGAAAGGGTGCAGGAGTAGTGGGAAAGGACTAGTCGTTGTAGGATGGCGTAGTGGCAGAGCTACTAAAGCGTATGCAGGAGTAATGGTAGACGAACTAGTTTACGTAAGCAAGGGCAGAGGTGCTAAGGTATAGTTACAGGTACCGATTCTAGGTTACATACATAGGGGCACTGGTATTATGGGATATATAGGTACAAGAGGTTAAACTACGATGGTCTGGTGAGAAGCACTAAGGTATAGGTAGGGTTAGATGTTCCCAGGTATGTGGAAGACTAGAAGAAATGCTGTAGAGGTACTAAGAAGTAAGCAGGGGTAGAGATAGTATGGTAGAGATAAAGGTAGGGACAAAAGTACTAGGGTATGTAAGCAGGGGTAACAGTGCTAAGGTATAATTAGGGTGGACGTACAAGGGTATATATGGAGGGTTACTGGTACTAGCTGACAGGCACAATGGAGGAACAAGGATTAAGAACACCAGAGTATAGCACGAAGCACTGTAGTGGCCCATGTGCCCTGGTATAAGCAAGGGTAGAAGACATGTGATGCAGGGATTAAGAATTAAGGAGGGATGGGGCACTAGGATGGAGATAGTGGCATGGGAAGCAGCAGGAATAGAGGTCAGGATAAAAGGAAAAAGTGGCAGGAACCAGCCAAAGTAGAGATAACGAGTGGAAGGAATAAAGCCATAGGCTCCTGCCCTGTCACCCTGCTTAAGGTGTAAGTCTAGCAGACTCTGGATGTGGCAGTGCCTTTTGTGTGTGCCATTCAGATAACTAAAGCGTTGTTTGTGTACTGTGCACTGTGGCTGGCATGCTGCTGTGTAAGCCCCACCAATTACGTAAATGAGCTCAGATCCAGTGGTCGCTCTTGAGCTATGATTACACACTGGGTGTGCCTCCCAGATACACCAATCAGGGCCCTCAGTCTTTGACTAAGGACCACACTCACAATATGCATGATGTACACAGAGTACACAATCTGTACCTGTGCACTGTGTATTTTACGCTGGAGAGGTGGGTTTTGGGATATTTAGCATCCTCTGATCATAGGTGTATGTTCTAATGGAAAGTTCAATGGAGCCCCACTTCTCGCTCTTTACTGCTCACTCTGCTCACTCTTAACTGCCTCCCATTGGTCAATTTTCTAGGATCTAACAGAGTTTGCCACATCCCTACAGTAGCACACGTATCTTTGCTAAAACCTCATTGGCTTTTCATCATGTCAGTGATGCGTTGGTACTGTGAAGTGCGTTTTTCAGATCCATAGGACTAATAACTACCATGTAGGAAGTGCCCTTCATCATCCTCTTTCTCAGCCTGGAGAAGACTCATCTACAACCCATCTAACACCCTACAGCATCTCCTTCTTTTATTGGCCTGTTGTCTCTTGTCTTCTTTCCAACTATGTGGTGCCAATTGTCCATCATGAGTATCGGTTCTACACAACCTTAGTACTTTGGTCAATTCTTGACACCTTCTTCTCATCTCTGTTGGGATGTCGGAGGAAGCTTTCTGTCGGCAGAGCCAACAGAGGCTCCCTCCACGGAAAGCAGGTGGTCCTCCCAACCATAAACAGGGCAAGCGTAACGTCAGTTTGGCAAACAGGGTAATCCATTGCGTTTGTGATGGAAAACTCTGTCCGCCAAGCTATAAATCAGCCTGTTAGTTCCACTGCAGAAAAGATTAAACTCTCCCAGTTTTGCTTTATAGTCAAATAGTTTCTACCAAGTAAATTTAACTAGTACATTCCATATGACAGACTTTAACAAGAAACTAAATTGAGACTGATTTAATGCAGTGCTTAATTTGAGCCGGTGGTTCCCACACTTGTGAATGTCTAATGAATTCAACATATATTAAAAATGACTATTAGCTGCCGCCGAAGCCATTCTTATACCTTTGGGGGCCTGGAATAGTCTGAACTGTCACACTTATAGAAGTTGTGTTGGTACTGTCACAGGCAACGCTGGTAGGGGCAAGTGTTTTGTGCAGGCTGCAGTGACCTCCTGACGAGGGCCCTGGCACTGCCATACACAACGCAGGACCAGCCTACCTGAACGACCGCGTCTCCTTCCACACCCCCACCACATCCCTCCGCTCCATCCAGATGGTCCTGGCCACCGTACCTCGCATCCGCAAAACCACCGCTGGAGGACGATCTTTCACCTACACTGCAGTAAAGAGCTGGAACATCCCCCCCTGCACCTCAGACAAAGCACCTCGCTCACCATCCTCAGGAAGAACCTCAAGACGTGGATCTTCGGATGAGGGCCCTTCCCTCCCCCCAGCGCCTTGAGACCCTCACGAGTGAGTAGCTGCGCTTTACAAATATTGATTCATTGATTTGTTTACAAATTAAGCACTGATTTAATGTATGTCTTTCAATGGAGGGGGAATGTGGAATGTTGACAGATACCAAGGTGGGGCTCCTTTTTTAATTATTAAACTAGATTTCTGTTGTTTTTGTTGGTAGCTGGGCAGGGTGTGACGAATTTGGTTGCAGAGAAAGCGAATGGACAGAAGGGAGGGTGCTTCTTCGTTAAATATAGTAAAATTCTGGAACATATCTTTGAGTTCCTTGGAACCTGAATAACAAGATTAAGAAGGAATCTTCTTCCGTCTTTGTGTAAGGCGAGATAGAGAAGTCTTTTTCTATGCTCCAGGTTGTAATTTTTGGCGCTGGAAAGGCAGCAGCTTGCTTCTCATTTTCCAGTTTGTTCCAGTTTCACGCATAAGTAATTTGGCCTTAAAATGCCTAAACAGAAAGGAAGTTACTGTAAACACTGCTGCTTTGTGACGGCCACGTGCGTTTTAGGCATCTCTTCCATTAGTCATCCCTGGATCTGAGGAGCACCCGTTCATTCTGATGTTAGTTGAAATATTTGTGTAATCTGGGGGGAGGAGAAAATGCTTCTTATTTCCCCAGAGTGTCTATATTCTCTTGTATGCCTGTATATGTGGATTTACACTGAGTGTACCTGTCTAAGGCACATATTTAAGAAAAAGTGGCGCATCAGCTATGATTTCTTCCGCCCTCTTACCGGCCCCTAACGACACCATGGTTGCGCTGTATTTGTAGTACACGCCACCATGGCGGTCATTAGCACAATAGCGTCAACCTTTTTGACGCTATTGTGGCGCTTTGCAGCAAAGTGCAAGGAGGTCCATAGGTTACTATGTTTGCGTCATTTGAACGCCTGATCGGAGTAGGCGTTGAAAGTGATGGCAAAAACGGTGCAGTGAAATCTTTTAAATTTCAGGGTGTCCTTTTTGAGGGTCTGCTAGTGCCGGAACGCCACTTCCATACATTATGCCTGCCGTCACAAAATGACTCTATGGCGGTGCTAAGGTGGCGCGGGGGGCTCATAAATATGCCCCTAAATTGTGTGGCTCATTAATGCTCTTTGCTGCAGAGTCTCTGGTTAGCAGGGGATAGATTGACAGCAGTTTTGAGCACTCTAATTTCCACAATGAGGCTTTCTTTATGTCTGTCTTGACCTATTTTATCAATTATTTAAAACGTACATAGAATGGGTTTAGGATTAGACCGAGAGAATTCCTCTCATAACTCATGCTGTTAGTTGTTGGTCTGTCTTCCTACTTCCTAATGATTGCTTTCCACAGTGCACAAGGGACTATTTAACATCTCAAAGTACATTAAATAATCACACACTACATTACTTATCTCATTTATGACTTCTACACAGAAGGCAATCATGTGTTACTTTGTGTTTTCAATGCTGCATGCTTTTTGTTCAAAATGTTTTAATCAGAACTTAAAAAGAAAGCTAGATCTCTTGGCTTTACCAATGCTTGATATGTCAGGTAGAGAAGGAACATCTCTAACCCACCTTGATCATACACACCATTCTATATTTATAGTTTATGAACCAACATACACATCTGGATAATACGCATTGTTCTATTTTTGTAAGTTGTCAACCAACAGATACATTACAAATCGTCTAAATTAAAATAGATCCTCAGTATCAAGGATATTCACAGGAGCACAAATCAAACGCAGCTACTTACTACATGTCGGTCTACACAAAAAAGTGATCTCCAATCTGTAGTAAGACCAGCATGTCCTGTCTGGAGCTTTGGCAGGTACAGCCCATTCCATTGGGCACAGCACAGGCTGACATTTGAGTCAAGGATGAAGTTTTAAACCGCATTCACTGGTCATACAGTTCTGTATGGGCAACCCCAACTACTTCCGGAAAGACATTGGGCTCAACAATGTGTTTAAAAATCCCAGCTCTGCACACAGAGCACCACAAAAAGCAAGAAACAATGAGACGTTGGAAATTCTTCATAGTTTAAACCAGTGCTTAATTTGTGCCTGTTGTTTCCGGTGCGGAGCACCGGCACTTATTTTTGAGGTTCAGCACTTATTTTTGTGTCTCAAGCATTTCCTGTGAGCAAAAGACACATATCGGAAAGACGGAGGAAGAGAAAAACGAAAAAGCGTCACAAAGGGAGAAAGCAGAGAGCTACAAGAGTGAGCTGAAGGGGCAGGGAGTGGCTGTAAATGGATTAAAGGGGCCCGAGATGGCTTCAGGATTATGCCGCCTCAGTATTCCGTGCTCGCACATTTAATTGCAGCAGCCGCGTGCTTCAGAGGAGACCTTTGGGCACCTTCATTTACAAATTAAGCACTGGTTTAAACTGGGTTCATGCACAACAGCATGGTGGCAAAGAAACCTCGCCAAACACAACACATGTCTGAGGTCCTGTTTACAAACTTCCTCCTCTTTCTAGTTCGGGTGAAAATTCACAATTTGGGAGCTATTCTTCAATAAAGATCTGCCACCTGCCCCTCTCTAAATGGTCCTGTCTGCCCTATTTTCCTCTTCTTTTTAGACAAGTAAAACCTGCTGAGAATTTTGCTGGCACATTGTGTGAATCTCTGAGGTGAACATCCTGGTTCATTGAGCATTGGTGCTCACTAGAGCACCAATGCTGAGCATTGGTGCTCAGTATTGTGCACACACTGCAGCGCCCAAGCGCATTCCAGGTGCACAAATCAGAAGTTGTGCTTTTTCAAACTAAGATTCTGACCAACTTTTACCTGTCGAAAACGTGAAAAATAGCGAGGGTTGTTAAAAATATGAATACCACAAGAGGAACCCAGTGAATACCACATCCTGCATTATTAGTACTACGTGGTGTAGAGTCACTGTGCCATATTCCAGCACACTCAGAATAAAGCCGTTAGGGTCGGATCACAAAACATTTTTGTGGTGCACTATTACATATGCTTTGTGGAAAGCAGGACATTGCTAGGTGGCATGGCGGAAAGCAGGACACTGCTAGATGGTGTGGCTTGGCGGAAAGCAGGACATTGCTAGATGGTGTGGCTTGGTGGAAAGCAGGACATTGCTAGGTGGCATGGTGGAAAGCAGGACATTGCTAGATGGCGTGACTTGGTGGAAAGCAGGACATTGCTAGGTGGCATGGCAGAAAGCAGGACACTGCTAGATGGCGTGGCTTGGCGAAAAGCAGGACATTGCTAGGTAGCGTGCCGGAAAGCAAGACATTGCTAGGTAGCGTGGCGGAAAGCAGGACATTGCTAGGTAGCGTGGCAGAAAGCAGGACATTGCTAGGTAGCGTGGCGGCAAGCAGGACATTGCTAGGTGGCTTGGCGGAAAGCAGGGCATTGCTAGGTGGCTTGGTGGAAAGCAGGACATTGCTAGGTGGCTTAGCGGCAAGCAGGACTTTGCTAGGTAGCTTGGCGGAAAGCAGGACATTGCTAGGTGGCTTGTGGAAAGCAGGACATTATTAGGTGGCTTGGCGGGAAGCAGGACATTGCTAGGTGGCGTGGCGGAAAGTAGGACATTGCTAGGTGGTTTGGCAGAAAGCAGGGCATTGCTAGGTGGCTTGGCGGCAAGCAGGACATTGCTAGATGGCTTGGCGGAAAGCAGGACATTGCTAAGTAGCATGACGGAAAGCAGGACATTGCTAGGTGGCTTGTGGAAAGCAGGACATTATTAGGTGGCTTGGCAGAAAGCAGGACATTGCTAGATGGCTTGGCGGCAAGCAGGACATTGCTAGGTGGCTTGGCGGTAAGCAGGACATTGCTAGGTGGCTTGGCGGAAAGCAGGACATTGGTAGGTAGATTGGCGGAGAGCAGGACATTGCTAGGTGGCTTGGCAGCAAGCAGGACATTGCTAGGTGGCTTGGCGGCAAGCAGGACATTGCTAGGTGGCTTGGTGGAAAGCAGGACATTGCTAGGTGGCGTGGCGGAAAGCAGCACATTGCTAGGTGGCTTGGCGGTAAGCAGGACATTGCTAGGTGGCTTGGCGGTATGCAGGACATTGCTAGATGGTGTGGCTTGGGAGAATGCAGGACATTGCTAGGTGGCTTGGCGGAAAGCAGGACATTGCTAGGTGGCTTGGCGGAAAGCAGGACATTGCTAGGTGGCTTGGCGGAAAGAAGGGCATTGCTAGGTGGCTTGGCGGAAAGGAGGACATTGCTAGGTGGCTTGGCGGAAAGCAGGGCATTATTAGGTGGCTTGGCGGAAAGCAGATCATTGCTAGGTGGCTTGGCGGAAAGCAGGACATTATTAGGTGGTTTGGCGGAAAGCAGGACATTGCTAGGTGGCTTGGCGGAAAGCAGGGCATTGCTAGGTGGCTTGGCAGAAAGCAGAACATTACTAGGTGGCTTGGGGGAAAGCAGGACATTGCTAGGTGGCTTGGCGGAAAGCAGGACATTGCTATGTGGCTTGGCGGTAAGCAGGACATTGCTAGGTGGCTTGGCGGAAAGCAGGACATTGCTAGGTGGCTTGGCGGCAAGCAGGAAATTGCTAGGTGGCTTGGCGGCAAGCAGGACATTGCTAGGTGGTTGGTGGAAAGCAGGAAATTGCTAGGTGGCTTGGCGGAAACCAGGACATTATTAGGTGGCGTTGCGGAAAGCAGGACATTGCTAGGTGGCTTGACGGCAAGGAGGACATTGCTAGGTGGCTTGACGGCAAGGAGGACATTGCTAGGTAGCTTGGCGGCAAGCAGGACATTGCTAGGTAGCTTGACAGCAAGGAGGACATTGCTAGGTGGTTGGTAGAAAGCAGGACATTGCTAGGTGGCTTGACAGCAAGGAGGACATTGCTAGGTAGCTTGGCGGCAAGCAGGTCATTGCTAGGTAGCTTGGCAGAAAGCAGGACATTGCTAGGTAGCTTGGCGGCAAGCAGGACATTGCTAGGTAGCATGGCAGAAAGCAGGACATTGCTAGGTGGCTTGGCGGAAAGCAGGACATTGCTAGGTAATTTGGCAGAAAGCAGGACATTGCTAGGTGGCTTGACGGCAAGGAGGACATTGCTAGGAGGCTTGGCGGAAAGCAGGACTTTGCTAGGTGGTTTGGCAGAAAGCAGGACATTGCTAGGTAGCTTGGTGGAGAGCAGGACATTGCTAGGTGGCTTGGCGGCAAGCAGGACATTGCTAGGTGGCTTGGCGGTAAGCAGGACATTGCTAGGTGGCTTGGTGGCAAGCAGGACATTGCTAGGTGGCTTGGCGGTAAGCAGGACATTGCTAGGTGGCTTGGTGGAAAGCAGGACATTGCTAGGTGGCGTGGTGGAAAGCAGGACATTGCTAGGTGGCTTGGCGGTAAGCAGGACATTGCTAGGTGGCTTGGCGGTATGCAGGACATTGCTAGATGGCGTGGCTTGGCAGAATGCAGGACATTGCTAGGTGGCTTGGTGGAAAGCAGGACATTGCTAGGTGGCTTGGCGGAAAGCAGGACATTGCTAGGTGGCTTGGCGGAAAGAAGGGCATTGCTAGGTGGCTTGGCGGAAAGCAGGGCATTGCTAGGTGGCTTGGCGGTAAGCAGGACATTATTAGGTGTCTTGGCGGAAAGGAGGACATTGCTAGGTGGCTTGGCGGAAAGCAGGGCATTATTAGGTGGCTTGGTGGAAAGCAGGGCATAGCTAGGTGGCTTGGCGGAAAGCAGGACATTGCTAGGTGGCTTGGCGGAAAGCAGGACATTATTAGGTGGCTTGGCGGAAAGTAGGGCATTGCTAGATGGCTTGGCGGAAAGCAGGGCATTGCTAGGTGGCTTGGCGGAAAGCAGGACATTATTAGGTGGCTTGGCGGAAAGCAGGGCATTGCTAGGTGGCTTGGCGGAAAGCAGGACATTATTAGGTGGCTTGGCGGAAAGCAGGACATTATTAGGTGGCTTGGCGGAAAGCAGGACATTGCTAGGTGGCTTGGCGGAAAGCAGGGCATTGCTAGGTGGGCTTGGCGGAAAGCCGAACATTACTAGGTGGCTTGGGGGAAAGCAGGACATTGCTATGTGGCTTGGCGGTAAGCAGGACATTGCTAGGTGGTTGGTGGAAAGCAGGAAATTGCTAGGTGGCTTGGCGGAAACCAGGACATTATTAGGTGGCATGGCGGAAAGCAGGACATTGCTAGGTGGTTGGTGTAAAGCAGAACATTGCTAGGTGGCTTGGTGTAAAGCAGGACATTGCTAGGTGGCTTGACGGCAAGGAGGACATTGCTAGGTGGCTTGGCGGAAAGCAGGACTTTGCTAGGTGGCTTGACGGCAAGGAGGACATTGCTAGGTGGCTTGGCGGAAAGCAGGACATTGCTACGTAGCTTGGCGGAAATCAGGACATTGCTACGTGGCTTGGCAGAAAGCAGGACATTATTAGGTGGCTCGGCAGAAAGCAGGGCATTGCTAGATGGCTTGGCGGAAAGCAGGACATTATTAGGTGGCTTGGCAGAAAGCAGGACATTGCTAGATGGCTTGGCGGAAAGCAGGACATTGCTAGGTGGCTTGTGGAAAGCAGGACATTGCTAGGTGGCTTGGCGCAGAGCAGGACATTGCTAGGTGGCTTGGTGGAAAGCAGGAAATTGCTAGACATGCACACCATTTACCATCTTATTAGGAAAGCAGATTTGTTTAGTTGCCACTGTGTGACAACCGTGTCTGCTCACCTCTGTTGTGTTGCATTTTATTCTGGTGGCAATGCATTGTGTTGTTTCTTGAACCATTGTGTTTTTGTGCTGCATTATAGCATTGTTGTTGTGTTTTACTGTGGTTGTGTGTTGCATTCCGTTCAGAGAGTTTTGTTGTATGGTGTATTTGCTATATTGTGTTCTGTTATTTTTAAGTAGTGTTGTTTTTTGCTTTGTGTTGTTATTGTGTTGCATTCTGTTTTCCTTTGAGATGCCAAAAAGGCCCCTACATTTCCAGATAAAAGCAGCACATTCCTCTGCAGTTCTATAACAACATCAATTTACAACTATCTTTCTATCTGAGAAACTGTGCACAGACCCGCCCCACACTACCACTTCTGGGGCTCACTCTATGTGATGTGTCCCTCTGTGCTCGGCTACCTCCTAATCCCGAATGAAGCCATAAAATCCAGGGGTCCACGAACAATGAGGACCTGTGGATGACTGCAGCCTGTGCCACAATCACCACCTCCAAGATCACAAGCAGAGACAGAAAAGGCTTGGACAGCTGAAAACTTAACTGCTATGCATATGGTACCTGCGGGAATGACGTCACTGTTTTTAGCACTGATGAATCTGGATTTGAATGAGGATTTTTGAGCTGCTGTTCTAATTTTAGATGTTTTCTTTTATCCCTATAAAACTTCACTTCTATATCAGAAAAACAAGGAATTTTAATTGTGTCAGTAGATAATGTATATGATAATAATAATGATAATACAAACATATTATTTAAATATTAATTAACTGCTCAACAGAGGTGGCCAAAAACTTGGCCTTGTTGATAAATTATTTGATGGTAGAATCATTAGGCATGAACTTTAGTGGCTGCTTCATCACTTGGCAGAATTGTGTTATTCTGGACAAACCAGCGTTTCCGTGTGAGACTCGACTATGGTAACGCCCTCTACGCTGGTACCACTCAGAAGAACCTGAAGAAACTACAGCACATCCAAAACGCCTCCGCCAGACTCATTCTGCACATTCCCCGCCACAAACATATCCCCAATCACCTAAGAGACCTCAACTGGCTTCCTATCGAAAAAAGAATGAACTTCAAGCTCCTCTTCCACACTTACAAGGCCCTTCAAGACCTCAACCACCACATCACCTTCTACTCCCTCACCAGACCTCTCCGCTCCACTCAACAAGCACTAGCCACCGTACAATGCATACATAAGACCATGGTTGGTGGAAGGTCCTTCGCCTACTTGCGGCAAAGAGCTGGATCACCCTGCCCCTGCACCTCAGGCAGTCAGAATCTCAACCTCAATTCAGGAAGGACCTTAAAACCTGGCTCTTCAACTGAAGCTCAGAGGACTAACCCCTTAGTGCCTTGAGACCCTTAGGGGTGAGTAGATGTGCTTTGTTAACCCCGGTTTGATTTTTGGAGTCTTGGCACCCTTGTCTGCCACGTTTTGAAGTGCTTAGAAATACAGTAACTGCAGAATCAATAGCTGCTTATAAAACTTAAGACATTAATTGTGATCTCTTTTCAGCATGAAGAATGTCAATTACGGCAGAAGATGGACAATATAACTGGACCACTGGATCTGAAGGCAACTGCACTGGTGAATACTTTACAAGGAACTTAGGATGATAGTGCTGCTGACAATGGAACAAATGGACAAAGGAACTTAGGATGACAGAACTGCTGACCACAGTGCAAGTAACTTATGATGATCGGACTGGTGACCATGGTACAAGGAACTTACAATGACCGTACTGCTGACCCTGGTACAAGGAACTTATGATGACAGTGTTGCTGACAATGGTACAAGGAACTGGTACAAGGAACTTATAATAACAGTGCTGCTGACCACGGTACAAGCAACTTACGATGACAGTGCTGCCGACAATGGTACCAGAAACTGATGGTGACAGTGCTGCTGACAACGGTACAAGGAACTTATTATGTCAGTGCTGACGCCAGTGTTACAAGGAGCTTACGATGACATTGCTGCTGACAATGGTACAAGGAACTTATGATAACAGTGCATCTGACAATGGTACAAGGCACTGGTACAAGGAACTTAGGATAACAGTGTTGCTGACCACGGTACAAGCAACTTACGATGACAGTGCTGCCGACAATGGTACCAGAAACTGATGATGACAGTGCTGCCGACAATGGTCCCAGAAACTTTTGATGACAGTGCAGCCGACAATGGTACAAGGAACTTATGATGACAGTGCTGCCGACAACGGTACAAGGAACTTATTATGTCAGTGCTGACGACAGTGCTACAAGGAGCTTACGATGACATTGCTGGTGACAATGGTACAAGGAACTTATGATAACAGTGCATCTGACAATGGTACAAGGCACTGGTACAAGGAACTTATGATAACAGTGTTGCTGACCACGGTACAAAGAACGTACGACAACAATGCTTCTAACATTGGTGCTAGAAACTTATGATGACAGTGCTGCCGACAATGGTACAAGGAAATTACAAGGACATTGCTGCTGACAATGGTACAAGGAATTTATGATGAAGGTGCTGCTGATAATGAAGGAACTTACAATGACATTGCTGCTGACAGTGGTACAAGGAAAGTTTGATGACAGTGCTGCCGACAATAATACAAGGAACTTATGATGACAGTGCTGCCAACGATGATACAAGGAGCTTATGATGACATTACTGCTGACAATGGTACAAGGAACTTATGATGACAGTGCTGCTGACAGTGGTGCAAGGAACTTATGATGACACTGCTGCCGACAATGGTACAAGGGCCTTACGATGATGACGTCAGTGCTGCCGACAATGGCACACGGAATTTATGATGACAGTGCTGCCTACAATGATACAAGGAACTTACGAGGACATTGCTGCTGAGAATTGGTACAAGAAAGATACAATGACATTGCTGCTGACAATGGTACAAGGAGCCTATGATGACAGTGCTGCTTACAAGTGTACAAGGAACTGATGACGACCGTGCTGCTGACCACATTACAAGGAACTTATGATGACAGTGCTGCTGACCACAGTACAAGTAACTTACAATGACAGGACTGCTGACCACAGTTCAAGGAACTTACAATAACAGTGCTGCTGACCATGATACAAGGAACGTCTGATGACAGGACTCCTGAAAACAGAAAAAGGAACTTACAATGACAGTTCTGCTGACCAAGGTATATGGAACTTATAATACCACAACTGCTGACCATGGCCCATATAAGTTACCACAGTACAAGGAACTTACAATAACAGTGCTGCTGACCACAGTACAAGGAACTTGTGATGACAGGACTTCTGACCACTATACACACTGGCGTAACAAAGGCCCCCGCAGCCCCCACGGGGCAGGAGGCCCTAAGCTCCAGGACGGCCCCTCAGCACACTACACTGTGCACGGGCAACAGGCCCCCGGCTGAGTCTAAGATAAGGTGGCCCCCTCCAGGTACTTTGGGGGAGGGGGAGGGTCAAGTTTCGTTCCACCACTGATTGTACAAGGAGTCTAGGAGGGCAGCGCTGCTGACCACATTACATGGATGCCAAAGGGAGAGCATTTGCAAACACATTACAAGGACAGTGCCTTTGAACAAGGTACAAAGAAGCTAAAATGAAAGCCCTGATGACCATGGTACCAGGCAGCTGAGATGACAGCACTGCTGACCATGGCATATGAACCTACCAATAAAGCCTTGGAGACCACTTTACACGGACCCCAAGGTGCCAGCACTGGTGAACACTTTATGAATAACGTTTGATAGCAGGACTACTGACCAAGGTACAGGTAACGTGCGATGACTGTGCTGATGACCACAGTACAAGGAACTTACGATGACAGCACTGCTGACCTTGGTACATGAACCTATGATGGAAGCCTTGCGGAACCCTTTATATGGACCGCAGGATGCCAGCACTGGTGAACACTGGTACAGGTAACGTGCGATGACAGTGCTGATGAATAAAATAAAAAAAAACTCACACTCATTCCCTTTCCTGATTTCACTCAGCTCTAAGGAATTAAATTCAGCGTGTAGTGTGTGTTTCACTCCTCACGTGGTCGAGAGGCACTGCCCTCTCACAACACCCTCTTGTGGGCATCCCACTCCGTTGCACGAAGTGTGGTTGATTCAATATTATGCTCTCAAGATTGTCTAATGCACTAGGATAATTCCTCCCGGTAAGGCGGATCTAAGAGGGTGTCCGTTTGAAGACACCATGTGGGGATACGTGGGCGCGGTTTGCCCCATTGCAGAGTAAGTAATAAGGGGCAATGGTCGGAGAGGGTGCGGTGCCATGTATTCAAGATGCATAATTGTGTGCTGCCTAGCAACAGATCTATCCTGGTGTGAAGGGCATAGATGGAGGAATAAAAGGAGTACTTTCTTGGTAATGGATGTCTAATGCGCCATAGATCATGAAGCCCCCTATCTTTGGCCCAGGTTCATAAGCTTTGAGGCAGTGTGCATTTGGGGGGAACGAGCAATTAAGATCCATATTAAACACACAATTAAAGTCCCCACCCCACAGATACGGGGCCAGTGGATCCTGAAACAGTGCAGGGGAACACATATTCAAGAAGTCTCCCTGTGCTTGATTGGGAGAGTAGAGACCCACTAGCACCAAAGGCGACCCATCCAAAGTACCCTCCAAAACAATGAAGCAACCCCCTGGATCAATGCTGTGGTGATGCACTGTGTACGGTACAAACAGTGCTATCCATATTAGTATCCCTCTAGCGAATGCGGACGAGGAAGTACCATACACCCGTACGTGTCACTTGGCTTTGAGTTTCCGAAGCTCACTATCCGTCAGGTGAGTCTCTTGGAAGATGGAGAAATGCACCCAGTGGCGTTTGAGGAATGTGTGAATGCGATATCTTTTAGTCAGTGTCGCCATCCCGCGCACATTCCACGTTAGTATAGTGTAGCGCGGTACAGCCTCATCAGTGTGGTCATGCATAGCAGAGGAGTGTACAGTGAGGAGTCTAGGGGATCAGTGCCCTTCAGTCCCTCTGTGCTGACTAATGTCTTGTTTGAATTCCCGGCGCAGCAGGATCACATCTCCAAGACCCAACAACCCCCATCTGGTATGCAAGAACAAGAGCAACTTATTTATCATTGTAATTTTAAACAATAATCCCTCAAGCAGGTAGCAGAAAGGTGCCCTGCCAAATAATCCAGATACACAACTTGTGCAAACTAAACAAAAATTAAGTGTTCGGATAGTCCATGCGGTAACCATTCGGTGGGGTGCACACATATAGGAGGCACTTACATTCCAGGGTGAGGTCAGCCCCATCAATCATGATCCCATCCGAACCAGGTGTAAAATTAGTAATATTTTATTTGGGCGAGACCACTGCGGTGTAAATATAACTGAGCTAGCAAGCTTATCAAGATGCACCAGTGGAACACCAGACATGGTCATGGAGCATGGAAGCGCCAGCAAGGCCCACAGGAGACACAAGGCCCTGGAGCCCATATGATGGAATGGAATTACCCAGTGGGATCCAACAGTCAGGTGTTCATGAAAACACAAACAATGCATCTTTTAACAGTTTGAGATAATCAGCCATGCGCGGACTAATGTCCGGACCCTTGATCATGTCGGTAGATGCAGTGTGGGAGCTTTCCGCATCTGAACCAGAGTCTGATCTTTGCGATTCTCTTAGCGCTGCAAAAATATTTGTGGAATACTGAGTGGTCTCTCGCGGAACTTTGGCTCTTTCTTCTGCTGCTTGAGATTTGGTAGGTTTGGCCTGGGGGCGGTTCTGGCATCGGCAATGGGCTCACGGGTCAAACACACACTGGGGCATGAATTCACAGATGAGGACTGAGTGATACCCTTTGCATGCATCTACGTCTAAGCGCCCTCCGGCATAGGAAAAATTAGAATCTTCTCGCCATCCACCAGGCAGAGCCTAGCTGGAAACATCAGAGCGTCTTTAAAGTTCTGTTCCTGTAGACATTGCTTGATCTTTGTGAAGGTGGCACATTAACGTTGTACCTCTGCTGTAAAATCTGGGTATGCCATGATGGTTGCGTTCTCATACTTCCATGGATGGTGGGTTCTAAATCGTTGCAGGATCATGTCTTGATTTCGATAGTTAAGTAAGCGAGCAATTAATGGATGAGATGGAGCTCCAAGCGGTGGTGGTCTCCCTGGCATTTTATGAGCTCTTTCAATTGAGAAGAATTTGGAGGTCCTCCCATTTACGATGGTGTCCTTTAGCCAGCTTTCCATAAAGAGCTCTGTGTCCGTGCCCTCTCCTTTTTCAGGGAAGTTCATGAAGCGAATGTTGTTCTGTCGGGAATGACCCTCCTCGTCCTCTGCCCTGCGATGTAGGGCCACCACCTCCCCAATGACCTGTCTCATTTGGGTTTACAGTTCCTGAACAGTGGGCCTCATGGCACTGAGGGAAGACTCCATTACCTCGACCTTGTCGTTCAGTTTGTGATGGTCCTGTCGGAAGAGATTTACATCGTGCAAGACCGAATTGACCTTGGTTTCCAGTGAAGTTTTAATTTCATGTATGGCCTGCAATCTTTCTCAAATCGAGTTGAGTACATTTGAAACATGGCTTTCAATTGGTGCAGGGACATGGAGGCGTCCGTAGGGGCGGATGTCACTGTAGAGTGTTCAGGATGTTCCTGTGGCATGGACCTAGATCATTTAGTCTTCACCATTTTGACATCCCGTGTTGTCATGCAGGAGTAAATGTGGGGCAAAGGACGGAGCCTCCCAGTCAGGGGATGGCAATATAAATTTTGTGCAGGAGTAAAGCTGTTCCAAGGGGTCCCAAGAGTGAAGAGATATGCAAAGCGGTAACCGGTTGAGTCTGAAAAAAAAACTAATTTTGGGTTGGGACCGGGGAAGGCCTCTGTGGCTCAGTTCAGGAGATACATACTGCAAGTCCTCCCTTTCACTTGCTTGCAGGCAGTGATATGTCCCACGGTAGGACCTCACACCCTGACTTTATGTCAAGTGCTGGCCAGCGATATAATATCTTGTGGAGGAAGGGATTCTGAAATCATCTATGAACATATGCAGCCATGCATCAAACAGTCCCATTTGCCCCCACTCTGCTCGACGGGCCATGCACTTTGGTTCTAAGTCACAGCCGATTACTTATGATCATGGTGTTGCTCTGTTTAACAATTCCTCAGGTTCTGTGCTGATTCTAATGATTTCTGGTCACTACCAGTGCTTCACAAAGGTCCTGGTCCAATTCTAAGGACCCAGTGGCACTGCTACCACAGGCACTGAGGGTGCGACATGCACACAAGTCAACGGCTCTCCCTACTGCCCGTCCAGCAATCAGGTTTCCATCTGTATCGGGCCCCCGGTCCACTCGGTGAGGTGTGCGGAAGCAATAGCATGTTCCCAACGTGCCCACCGCCATCACTGAGGTCGCCCCCGACAGCCAGGCCGTCCTCCAGGTTGGTCACGCACCACTAAGTCATATTTTTGAAAACACACAAATCCACATTGTGGGGCTGTGAATGGCTTAAAAAAATATGGAGTAAGGCAATGCAGTGCAAATCACTGCGTTTCTTTACTCTACCCTATGGAGGCATTCGATGGGTGTGGCGTAGGTATTACTATGCAACTCCTAAGCATTGATGCATTCCCAACCCTGGTAAGCCTGGGAATGCATCAAAATTCTACTCTTCTCAAGGTGAGGCATAGCGAGGAGAAATAGCTCTATTTCTCCTTGTTGTTTCCTCTTTCTATGTGTGCTGCATTCTGCAGCACACATAGAAAGAGGAAAATGCCTCCCAGGATTGTTTTTGTGCAGGAAGGTGTCCCTTCCTGCACCAAAACAATCCTCCTAATAATACAGGCACCCTTGTGCCATGGTGCTTGCATTGGGGCTGGGCTGCCAAAAGGGTACCAGTGCAGGGTAAGGGACAGGATTGTGCCATATGGGATAAATACTGCTATGCTGCCCTGCATCACAAAACCCATAAGTATGGGCCCAAATGTTTTGTAAAATGCTTAATATCAGTGTTAATCCTGTTTTTTGGTGTCCTCACTGTTAGGAAACTGTGAGATGAGACATTTTTTCCGGAACACAAGATTGGCCAAAAGGAGCAGCCAACATGAGATCATAGGACGCTTTTATTTGCACAGTGACCAAAAGCCTTTACAGTATTTCAGACTCAATGTCATACTTTAAAGTGGCTTAATCCAATTCTTTGCAAGAAAACAACTCTAAAATGCAATATTTAAAAAAAATTGGCACCAGTCGGGAGACGCTTAGGGGGTTATTCTAACTTTGGAGGAGTGTTAATCTGTCCCAAAAGTGACGGTAAAGTGACGGATATACCACCAGCCGTATTACGAGTTCCATAGGATATAATGGACTCGTAATACGGCTGGTGGTAAATCCGTCACTTTTCCGTCACTTTTGGGACGGATTAACACCTCCTCCAAAGTTAGAATAACCCCCTTAATCCCTTAGCTTCTGCCTAAGCACTTACACTGTGCACGTGCAGCTCATAATTTAGGTTGCTATAGAAACTTCCATGGCTGATAAGGTCCTGTCTATCTCACTGATCTTGCAAAATCTGCTACGTTTGCTGCTTTGTATTTAGGATGTGCCTCTTGGTGTCATTGACCATAAACAGGAACTGTTGCCATGGTTTCTGGATACACTGTGGTCAGACAACATCCCTTTTTATGAGCAGATATTTAATGCTAGTGCTTCCGCCTGGATTAAGCCTCAGCTAACCCCAGTCTGGCCTGTAGATCAGTTTTCACATATATGTCATTGAGGGTCCGGTTCTTTGCGGTAGAAATTTATGATTTTTCACCCATGATTTTCCTGACTATTATGGGGGTCATTTTGACCCTGGCGGTACGAGACCGCCAGGGCTAAAATGACAGAAGCACCGCCAACAGGCTGGTGGTGCTTCCAGGCGTATTACGACTGCGGCGGAAGCACCACGGTTGCACTGCTGGGGCCGGCGGAATTCCGCCACTTTAGCCCCGGCGGTGATAATCCGCCTGGCCAGCGCTGCTTGCAGTGCTGCCTAGGGGATTACGAGTCCCCGACCGCCAGCCTGCAAACCGCCAGAAAAAGTCTGGCGGAACGGGAGTCGTGGGGCCCCTGGGGGCCCCATGCAGCTTTTCACTGTCTGCTATGCAGACAGTGAAAAGCGCGACGGGTGCAACTGCCGCCAGCAGCTCCATTTGGAGCCAGCTCCTATGTTGCGGCCGTGATCCCCGCTGGGCCGGCAGGCGGAAACCTGGTTCACCGGGGATCACCAAATGGCCGCGGCGGGGGTGCATGACGGTCCCGCCCGCCAAGGTCGTAATGTCCCCCTATATAATTTAGGTCTGTTTTTAGCCAAGCCTATTTGTTGTTATAAAAATTATATGTATATATTTACTTACAAGGGCTTTCAGCCAGCCTCCTTCATCAATTTGGCCTGTTGTTGTGTCAATCACATTTTCTACCGTTCGCTGCAGCAAACAGCATTGGACAGTGTTTCCCAACCTGTGGTCCGGGGACCCCTGGGGGTCCGCAAAATCTCCTTAGGGTGTCCGTGACTGCTTAGAAAATTAACTTAAATTAACAGATTAATAAAACGTATATAAATAAAGTGGCTACATGCTGTGGTAATAGAATATAGAATGTATAGAATGGGAATGTTGATGAAGGTTCTGGGCTGGTGACTAGCGAAGGGGCAGAAGGACATTGATTGGAGTGGAGAGATATGCGAGGAGTGGAGCGGGGATGTATTTGGTTCTCCTGTGTATTTGCAGATGCTAGGGTTGAATAAAGAATAATCTTATTCAAGAAATTGTGGACTTTTCATTGCGACACATGCACGATAGAAAATTTTAAGAAGCACTGTAAAAGCTCAAGGATTTTGAAATTGGAGGCTAAAAATTCAATATCCCCAGATTGATTCATGAGAGCAGTGCAGGTGCATAAAACAGAATATAGGCCCTCATTAAGAGTTTGGCGGGCGGCGGAGGCCACCCACCAAACTCTTCCCACCTTCAGACCACCTGTGCGGCCTGAACCCCGCCGGCCCTAATAGGACTTCACAGTGCTTCCGCCCACCCGGCCCTGCGGTGAACAGAGCCTTAACATTGGGGCCGGCACATATGTTGCAGTGCAGCGGGTGCAGCAGCACCCGTTGCGCATTCCACTGCCCCTAATTCGGGCAGTGGAATGCATGACGGGGCTGTGCATGGGGGCCCCTGCACTGCCCATGCCAAGTGCATGGCCAGTGTAAGGGGCCCCCAGGGACCCCCGACACCCCTGTTCCACCAGCCTTTCCATGGCGGTGTAAACTGCCATGGAAAGACTGGCGGATGGGGACTCCTAATTCCGAGGGCGGTGCTTCAAGCAGCACTGCCCAGGAGGATGAAAACCACCGGGACCGCCAGGCTGCCGGCTTGCACGGTCATAATGTGGCAGTCCCACTGCCAGCCTGTCGGTCACGCGACCGCCAGACTTGTAATGAGGACCATAGTATGGACGATGTGTGGCTTAAATTGGATTTTGAAAAGCTCTAACCTTCCTATTAAAAACATATATTTTGTATTTGTATGCAAATTAAATAAAATGTGTTAGCATTTGTGTATGTGTTTGATGAATGCTTGTGTCTATATTTTTTGTGTATTGTTTTGCAGTTCAAATCATCGACAATGTTTAGGCCTGGTTTCCCGGCTTCCATTGATGACTCAGTAGGCGTTCTCCAGATTCCACTAATGACTCAGTGGGGGTCCCCAGGTTCCAGTAATGATAAAGCGGGGGCCACAAAAGTCAAATGGTTGGGAACCAGCTGTATAAGACAATGAGTCAGCCTACTTCAGATATTGGCTGACTGCACTGTGAGTGACAGCATTCTGCTCTTTCACAAAGAGCGCGTCCACACACAAAGTATTTCCCATCAGTGCCAGGGGCTACTGTGGCATGGTGTGAATTTTGAGACAAAAACATAGTTTTTGAATTTAGACAATGTTTTCTTTTTTGTACTGCTAAATGCCTCCAAAGCTCCCCCAACAAATAGATATTCACATATAAACAAAACAAGCCTTGACAAAGCCAAATGGATTGCAGCCAGGGCCAGCCCTAATGTCTTTGCCAATGGTTGTTTCTAATGTATTGATACTGAAGGCTCAAGCTTCACACACATGTTTGGAATTTGCCCCTCATCCCAGCACTAAGTACTGTCAGTTGTGCATTTCTATCTGGCACGTTTCACTGTGAGTTGGGATATAAAATCCTCATTGCAAGTGGCAGTACCGACCCACTAGCAGAGGTTCCATTTGACCTGCACATTGACACTGCTAGTGTGAATTTACTGCGTATCATCGACATTAAAGTATTTATCTTTTAAAATGTACCTACCACGCAGTCTTGGCAGTTCAACTTTGGGCATGTTTTAAATTAAACCAGTGCATTCTTCCATCGATTTCTTCGGCATTCATGAGTCCAGCACGAGCTATTCTGGCGTGAATTTAGCGCACGTTTGCTACGTCCACTTCCAGACGACGTAACTAGAACATCCTTCTCCTCCTTCAAGTGTGATTACCTCACATGTACCTGCCGCCGTCTTTGGTGTAATTCTACTTCAAACGACAAAAATTGACGAGTGTGTACGATACCTCAATTTTCTGCGACTGGATGTAATTCTGGGCATCGTTTACAAAATTACCGCACAAGTTTTTTTTGCTTGTTTTTATACACGATGAAAGATCGTCATGGATGTATAATTCGCAGTGAACTAGTCCCTTTATCAGGGTGAAGAGTGGACACTGTTGCACAAATATACATTCTGGTGAACATAAGTGCATTCCGTGTTATGTTACAAGTCGCAGTGAACTAGTCCCTTTATCAGGGTGAAGAGTGGACACTGTTGCACAAATATACATTCTGGTGAACATAAGTGCATTCCGTGTTATGTTACAAGTCGCTGTGACCTAGTACCTTTATTAGGGTGAAGAGTGGTCACTGTTGCACAAATATACATTCTGGTGAACATAAGTGCATTCCGTGTTATGTTACAAGTCGCAGTAACATAACACGGTTACAAGTCCCTTTATCAGGGTGAAGAGTGACACTGCAAACTGTGTGATGGTAAATGAATCTACAAAGAAGGGCAATATAAAATGTTACACTTGTGCCAGTGAGTCACATCTTGCATCTACCTAATTTCGCCCAGCTATTAAGCAGAAATGTTCGGCTTGTGGTACAGTTGGACATTTTGCAAAGGTGTGTATGAAAAAGAAAGGTTTTAAAGTGCAGTGTGTGGATGAAGCAAGCTCAAGTGATGAAGCGAACAACATTAAAAAGTCATACACTGTGAGATAAACAAAGATGCTCAAGATAAAAAGGAAAAGAAGGTATTGATACTAAACATAAATGATAGTTGGGGTTGTGAAAGAAAAAACACAATGTGCCTTATGACCACTGGGGGTGTGAGAGTAAACATATACGCATATTCTGGTTCTCCTTTCACTATTGTACATGAAGAGGTATGGAAAACAAAGTTTTAATGAAAATTGGGATTATTAGCACCTGATATTAAGCCTGAGGAGTGAAAAAATAGATATGATGGGCTACAGAACGCTAGTATTCAGGTTTAAGAATTGAAAATGCATAGGTAAATTATATGTTTCCAGGAAAGGTCCTTCCGTACTAGGATGGAAGGATCAATGTGAATTACAAGTGATCCTCAATCCTAACACTCGAGAACCAGTTATGGTCAGTGATGTGGGTGAAACTATCGAAACAGAAATTTTAAGAAAATATCCACATGTCCTTAGTGGGGAAATGTGGGGTGAGTTGAACGATTTTCAACATCATCATTATTCTAAAAGCTAATGCCTGCCCAAAAGTACAGAAAATAAGGAATATCCCTATTTTACTTAGAGATGAAATTGATAGAGGATTAGAAAAGCTGGTCAGAGCTAATATAAATGAACCAATCGAATCGTCTGAGTGGATTTCACCAGTGGTAGTGGCGAGACGGAGCAATAGCAAAATCAGATTATGTATTTCTTTGCACCACTTAAATAAGAATATAGTTGTGGATAAATTTCCCTTACCTAAACTCTCGGAAATGTTATAATTAATTAAAGATGCTGAGTGGTTTTCCATTGTAGATTTATCCGCTACATACCACTAAATTAGACTCAAGGAAGAGAGCAAAATGAATGCAGCTTTTATTACTCCATCTGGCTGCTTCCAGTAGAAGAGGTTACCTTTTGGGTTAGCTTCGGCAGCAGCTATTTTTCAAAGACTTATGCACCAATTATACGGGAAGAAACCGAAGATGAGAAGCTTTCAAGATGATATCATAGTACTTGGCAAAGATAGACTTGAACATGATGTAAGTTTATAACAGGTTTTGAAAATTGTTGAAGAAAAAGAATTAACAGTTGAGTACACAAAGTGCAAATCTGCAGTACAATCTGTACATTATTTAAGACACGTTTTAAGTGGTGAGGGTATAACTACTAAACCTAAGTTAGTGGAAGATATACAAAATGCTCTACATCCTACAAAATGTTCTATCTATCTATCTATCTATCTATCTATCTCTATTAACACCAATAAAGATGGAGCTAGGTCTTTCTTAGGCCTGGTAGAATTTTACTCAAAATTTGTTAAATATGTTTGGAGTAGAGTGTGTAATATAAGATAGCTGTTAAAAAACAAAATGAAGTTTGCATGGTCTGAGGAATGCAATAGGGAATTTACAGATATTAAAAAAGCCATTACAGAAGCCCCTTTCTTTAAATGTTTTGATACAGAACCAGAAAATGTTATTACAGTAGATTCTAGCAATTAAGGTTCAGGAGGTGTTTTATCTCAGCTTTGGATAGATGGAAAGGAACACAGAGTAGCTTATGCCTCTTGTGCATAGTCCCCTATGGAAGAAAAATGTTCAGTGATAGAAAAATAAACTCTAGCCTGTGTCTGGGCTTTAGAGCACTTCAGATCATTTGTATGGGGAAACTATGCAGAGTACAAATTGACCACAAACCTCTAGTAAAATTGTTAACAACAGAAGGGGTATTCAAAGCATCTGCCACAATAGCGAGGATGTCAATATGCTTACAAGACTTTATATATAAGGTGGAGTATGTACCTGGGAAAAAACAATATTGGTGCTGATTTCTTATCATATATGCCAGCAGAAATTCAGGAATGAGACAAAAATAAATGGGATGATTCACAAATTGCAATGATACATTGCCTGGAGTAAAGGAAGAGAAATGGAAGTAAGAGTATACTAAGGATTTTGTGTTACAAGAACTTATCTAATTAATACAACAAGGTTGGGAAGATAAAAAATCCCTTATTCCAAAGATCTTCAACCATTTTGGGAGGTTAGAAGTGAGTTGTCTGTAATTCATGGGTCAGTGTTCAGAGGTGACAGAGCCATTCCTCTGTTCACTCTGAGGAACGCTAATGAAGTTGTGTCACGCAGGTCACAAGGGTGTTGTTAAAAGTAAGCAAAGAGTCAAAAAATGGTATTGGTGGCCAGGAATAGATTTGTGTATTGTGATCAAAGTGGTGGAAAAAATTAACTCAAAAGAAGTATTGGAATTCATTGATAAAGTATTTATAGAGAAGAAGGGTTGTCAGTTAAAATAATTAGTGACAATGGTGTACAATTTGTGTCAAATTTAGCAAAGGATTAATTTGAAAGAGTAGGTGTCAAATACAAAACTACTTCCTTATACAATCCAAGTGGCAATGGTATGATCAAAAGATTTAACGAAGTTTTGAAGAATACTATACAGTTAGCCACAAAAAACGGTGAAGATTGGGAAACACACATTTTTAAAACAGTGTGACCATATAGAACTACTGTACGTGAAGCTTTAGGTGTCTCTCCTTTTGAAGTAATGAGGGAAAGGGGAGCTAAGACAAAATGCAATCCTGAGTGGTTATTGCAGTCCCCAGATGCTAAAATTTCTATAGAGAAAATAAGAAGGAAAATAAATGACAAACATTGGGAATATTGAAAAAACTTTTGATTTCAAAAGAGGTTAAAAAATATAGATATTAGGGAAGGCATGTGGGTGAAAGTAAAAAAAAAAATATGGAAAGTGAGTAAAATTGAAAGTCAATTCTCTGAACCACTACAAGTGTCAAAAGTATTGCGCAATGCAGTTCTATTGAGTGATGGTAAATTATGGAATTTAAGGAGAATTGCTGTGCTTAAAGCAGACCGCAGTTTGTATGAAAAAAAAATTGGAAGCCAGGATGAAGACTCACAGGATGAGTCATTGGAAATGGATTTAGAATTGGGCATGAATAAGGATGAAATTTATAGTGTAATGGCTAAGGAAATTCCATTTGAAAAAGGAGAATCTTCAAAAGGCATGAATACCTAAGAAGAAAGAGATGGTGTAGAGATGAATGTAAGACTGAATAGTAGAATACATTGTGAAGAGGTCAATAAAAATGAAAGGAGAGCAAAGAGCGATTTCACTGTAAAGGATAATTCATGTTCTGAATGTGATAATTTTGGGACAATGGATAATACTGAGGAAGGATGTTTAGAAAACAAAGCAAAGAAAATAGAAGTGAAAGAATTCGGGCTAAACCAAAATGGATGTCATACTTTGTATCGGAATGATTTTTTTATTTTATTTTATTTTCATTTTCAATAATATAAAAGAGTAAGATGTGTTATGTTCTTGTAGTTTTTCACATTTTAGCATTAGTATGTACATTTAGTTAGGTTAATATATTGTCCTTTTTCTATTGTGCATGCTTAGTTTTGTGATGATGCTCTTCCTTGAGCGTGCTGGCTCTGTGTTCTAGAGTTTGTGATAACGAACATTGAGTCAGTCGGGGAAGGGTCAAGGAGAAGACGCCCTGTATGCTGATGTTTCAACAGAGGAATAAACTTGTAATTTATTTACTTTCACATATTATGCTGAAAATACAGAACACCAATGCCATAATTGGTTTACAAATGGTGGAAAACATTCATTGGACCTCTGATTGAGAGTGTGAGTGAGAGTGTGTGTCTTTTGGCCCATATTTCTACTTTTTGACGTAAAACTGCATTTGCAAAATGGCGCAATCCGGCGCAAAGGGTGGGATAGCGTAGAAAAAATGATGTTAGCCAGGCGGAGGTGGCGTGTGGGAGAAGGGGGTTTTGCACTAAAATATGACGTTAGGCTGGTTAGAGGCAAAAAAAATTACTCTAACCAGCCAAGCATCATTTCTTGATGCAAAACCATCCATACCACATGTCTCCTGTCTTATAAAAGACAGGAGTCATGTCCACCACCCCAGTGGCCAGCACAGGGTACAAGGGTCCCCTGGGCATGGCCATTGCACCCAGTGCCATGTAGGGGGGCCCATTTCGGGGCCCCCAAGGGCACTTAAAAAAAATAATTCTTATCTCTACTTACCTGGGATGGGGTCCCCCATCCTCTGGTGTCCCTCTGGTGTGGGTGGGGGTGTTGCTGAGGGTTGGGGAGGGCACCTGTGGGCTCTTTCCATGGTGTTTGACCATGGAAATGGGTCCACAGGTCCCCTAACGCCTACCCTGACCCAGGTGTTAAATAATGGTGCTAAGCAGGCTTAGTGCCATTATTTAGGCACGCCTCCCTCCTGTGCACCATTTTTGCATGGGAGTATAAATAATGCGGTATGGCCTTAGTCATTTTTTGGATGGGAATGCCCACCCTGCCTCTCATTGATGCAATGTGGGTTCATGCATCCAAAAAATGACTCTAACTCCAATATTTTGAAGTTAGACTAGTCTAGCATCAAAATATAAATATGGAGTTAAATTTGCTCTGAATTAGCGCAAACAAATGATGCTAATTCAGCGCAAACAGAGTATAGATCTGAGCCTTTGTGTGTGTGTGTGTGTGCACGTGCAATCCAATTGTGTGCCTATGTGTATTCGTATCAGAAGCCACATCTAATGGCTCGGTAAACTACTTCATACATTGCACTGAATGTATTCGACGCCACTGTCATAAATTAGAATTCCTGCAGGGCCATGCAGCTTGCCATCCTTCTGAGATCAATACAATCGATACCTTTGCACTGGATAATAACGTTCGTCTGCTATCTGACAGTAGTGCCAAGATACCCGTTGGAATAAACGTGTGCTTTACAAATAAACCTGTTATAGAAAAATTTTAAGTGCCCAAAAATAACAATAAAATCTGATATCTGTCAATCGTGCCACGATACCCGCTTTACAAATAAACCTTTTATAGTAAAATGTACACTGCCCACAAATAAAATAAAATCTGACGGATTCTTCTTCTTAGGGCAACTAAGGGGGTCATTCTGACCCTGGCGGTCATTGACCGCCAGGGCCAACGACCACGGAAGCACCGCCAACAGGCTGGCGGTGCTTCCTGGCCAATTCTGACCGCGGCGGTAAAGCCGCGGTCAGAAAAGGGAAACCGGCGGTTTCCCGCCGGTTTTCCCCTGGCCAAAGGAATCCTCCATGGCGGCGCTGCAAGCAGCGCCGCCATGGGGATTCCGACCCCCTTCCCGCCAGCCTGTTCCTGGTGGTTTACACCGCCAGGAAGAGGCTGGCGGGAACGGGTGTTGTGGGGCCCCTGGGGGCCCCTGCACTGCCCATGCCACTGGCATGGGCAGTGCAGGGGCCCCCTAACAGGGCCCCATTAAGATTTTCAGTGTCTGCTTGGCAGACACTGAAAATCGCGACGGGTGCAACTGCACCCGTCGCACCCCAGCAAATCCGCCGGCTCCATTCGGAGCCGGCTTCATCTTTGCTGGGGCTTTCCCGCTGGGCCGGCAGGCGATCTTTTGAAGATCGCCCGCCGGTCCAGCGGGAAAGTTAGAATGCTCCCCGCGGTCATTTGACCGCGGGGCGGTGTTTGGGGGGTTTCCGCCCGGCGGGCGGTGCCCGCCGCCCGCCGGGGTCGGAATGACCCCCTAAATGTCATGTAAACAAAATGCTGCTGAATTATTATTTAATTCATATTAGAAGATTTTTTTGCGGTGTGTTATATAGCATGTATATAGCCATAGAGATTAATAAATATGTCACTGCCGCTCCGCACTGTTTGCTCACCTCCTCTCTTTGCTGACAGGTGGCATACTTACCTGGGCGAGCGGCGTTTGCAACTCGTGAAATATCATGATGCTGTTCCCTGATTCATCTTGGCTGTATGCATCCCAAGCATTGCTTGTATGGAACACAAAATATAATGGCTTTACACATAATAGAAACCATCATTACTGGGTGACGTCAAGTTCTGAAGGGAGCACTTATGGGAAATAAATCCCCCTGGATATGAAACAAGGGCACATCAATCATCTGAGATTAAAAGCTTCTTCAAACACAATTATTTTCAGAGTTCCCAGCAATTGAGGAAGGTTGGTTGCAGAATTCTGCGAGGCCGTCTTTGTATCTGTTGAGTTTTAGTTGGTGGAAGTGCCAGACATTTAGAATTATTGAATGCTGTGCAAACAGCTGGAGAAAGCTTGGCAGTGGTGCAAGGGGTTGAACTGAATTTGATAACGAGTGTGAATGGTTAAACTCCATTCAACTAGGTGGATAACAAACATTTGGATTTGTATATCTTCACTAAAAACAAACAAGTAAACTAATGTTATAGTTAGGTAAATCTGTCAGTGACAACATTAACGTTTTGAACTAAAAAAAAAAAATCACCAGTTATAGTAGCAGAACTAACTACAACTTGTGTTCCCGCCATGCATTACCCCGCCATGCACTGCTTATGACCTCCCATATTACATCACTCATGACATGTTCTATGACATCACTGATGACATCTCAAATGACATCATTGATGATATTGGCCCTGGGGGCCCCATCTTCCAGGGCCTGCATTTGTAAAATGTGGATGCCCTGGTGCCCACCACAGGTACCTACCATCACCTCGTTGGCAGCTGTGGTGGAGATCCAAGGCCCTCCTGGGCCCAGCCGGCTCCCTGCATGCAGTAGGAGCTGGCATTGTTCCGCCGGCAGGGAGCAGCCAGTAATGCTGGTCCCTGTGGACAGGAGCAATATTTTGATCTACTTCTCTGCCGCATCAGTGCGGGCAGGGAAACAGATGAAAAGTCTGATCCCAGTCGGCAAGAGCATTTTCAAAGCTCCTGCCTGCTGGAAATTCAAAAATGCTTCCTCCAAGTGGGAGCTAACGGATTTCTCTGCCCCTGCTGGTGTGAGACGGGAAACTGTTATGCTCAGGGGGTGGCTTCCTGGGCAATAGCTACTGAGCAGGTTCCATTAATGGCTCAGGTGCGGCCCCCTCCATTTAACTTAGTTTCACAACTCCAGGGGATGGGATCCTGGGGTATTTAGCAGCTCAGGGAGGGGGGTCGTCTGAAAAAATATGTCAGGCGGTGGGGAATGGATCTCCCAGAGGATGAAAGCAGGATGGGGAGGGGAACAGCGTGCCACCCTCCCACTGGGGATGGTGTCTCCATGGCCGAAAACAGCCTGGAGATGCGTGCCGCTGTCCCCCTAAGTAAGATGTTGGACCCGGGGGATGGGGTCCCCAGGGCCGAAATTGGCCTGGGGATGGGGGCCAGACGCACCCCCACCCCAAAAAATAAACCCCTCTTCCTCCACGGGACCTGAGCCACCCAGGGGGGTTAAAAAAAAATACAGCGGGAGCCCATGCTTGTTTTTTCTTAAAATTTTGCTGCGGATCCTCTTAGAATTTGTGGCAAAATTTTAAAAAACAAACAATTTTGATCTCAGGCAGGGTTCCGTTGGGACCCCACCACGAGGCCTATGAGGTCAGGGTATCCCTATCCTGCCCCCTTATGTCTTTCTTTTAACTTCTGACAAATCACCCCAAAATGTTCTACATGCAAATAATTAAAAAAGTTGCACTTTTTTGGAAAGTTGTGTGGAGATTCCTCACACGGCGCCACAAAAATGCATTTCCTATGGAAACATGATCCCAACTATAACCACCCATTGGCGACTGCCACTGGGTTCTATCTATCTATCTATCTATCTATCTATCTATCTATCTATCTATCTATCTATCTATCTATCTATCTATCTATCTATCTATCTATCTACGTTACCTACTGGCAGTCACCAGTAGGTAGTTATAGTTAGGACCATGTTTCCGTAGAAAAAAACATTTTTTGACTTGTCTATCATTGGCGTCGTTAAACAGATCTTCACAAACGTTTCCAAAAAAAGTGCGCCAGTGATTCTTGTTGTGCATGGAAAGTTTCGGGGTGATCTGTCAGGCGGGTGCCAATTGAATCGGGGGGTCAAAAAAGTGTGTTTCCCATGTTAATTCCCATAGGAGTTTTGAGCATGACTGCAGCCCGAACCGCTGTGCGGAATTACACCAAATTTGGCAGAAAGCTATATTTTCTTTCTGCAGATTGTGCTTTTGGTTATTTGGTGTAAATCCATACAGTAGTTTTTGAGATATTAAAGGGAAAATAAATGTGTTTATCTAGGGCTGCGGCTCTGTCGTGACGAATTTGCGGCGTTTGCGGCATAGTCGCGAATGCACGTGCCACCAAGAATGCTGTGATTGGCTGGCGGCAACCCGGGGCGCTAAGGGGCTCAAGAAAAGTGGCGCTGCATTAGGTGCAGCGCCACTTTTCATAAATCTGGGCCCCAGTGTTTCCAATATAATTGGGTAGGCTTTGGGTTGCACCTTATGCACAATTGGATGGTATTGTTGTCTATCTCAGTTGCATGCTCCAGATTCAATGGCTTTCCTCTTTAATCTCATGTTTGTGTGTTTTTCCCACCTAGATGCATTTCAGTGTCAGAGTTTTCTGACAGGAAGATTTGTATTTACTGGCTATTTGAGAGGACTCTTTTTTATTTTATTTTGAGCGCTTCATTGGAGTGCATGTTTCCTTGTTCTGCCCCCTTTCCTGTCTCTCCTCCCAACACTGTCATCATTACTGTCTCCCCCGATTGGCTGATCTGAGACCTATTGTATTTGCCAGTGCTTGTTCTCTGTAATGACCAGCTTCCAAAGCACTGACTACCAACACACAGTTGGAGACTCAGAATTATTTGTTAATTAAAGATACTTGTATAGCATGGACCAGGCTGCAGCGGAGATGAAGCACTTGGCATGAATCTATGATTTACAATATACCAGTCCGAGTGGACTGTATTAGATCCTGGGGAGGCTCCTTCGCAATGGTAGAGGGGAAGCGCCCCCTGGCTAAGAGCCAGCAGATAAAAAATAAAACTATAGCTTACTCTAGTTTCATTTTCATCTGCTAGCTCAGCCAGCATGTGAAGAGAGGGGCGTGGCTGGGCCACAGGAGGTGTGAGTGGGTCTGGGGAGGAGGAGAGAGTGCACCTAGGTGTGCATGTGTGTTTGGTCAGCTGTCTTACGCTGGCCAAACACACATGCGGTTTCTCAAACACATTAGGTTTCTACAACCCGGCTGTGCTGAACAGCCACGCTGGAGAAACTGCACAGACCCCAGGTCAGTGTCCGAGCTGCAGTCCAAGCCACTCAGACCAATCCTGATGCTGCTTTCATGCTAGCTTTAGCATGAATGCAGCGCCAGGATTGCTGGGGAGCCTGTACTGGTGTCCCAGTGAATGCTGGGACACAAGAAGAGGAGCGAGCCGGCAGCGGCAGCAGGAGGCATGACGGAGCCCTGTACCAAGCTGTTTTCTTTCAAAAAAATTCCTGAAGCAGGATTTTAATCTCAAAATAAGATTTACTTTTTGAAAATAAGAAAGAAAATGCTCCTCTCGATGTGGGAGTTCTCTCCCATGGTGAGGGGGGCATTTAGCAGTTTTCTCTACCCATAACTGCCAGGGTTTCACACTCAATATTATGCAGTTGATAAATCTGGACACATAATCACATTGTGAAATGAAACAAAATATTTTGTTTCTTCTTTTCTTACCCCCTTTACCCTAGTTTCAAATTTGTTTTCTAAGTTTTAATTTTTTTGGACCCCATGGGACAACCTGTTGAGTAAAAGAATATTTGTGAATTTCTGTGAATATCACACATGGCCACGCAAAATTATTTTAAACCCATAATGTTTCTCTACAACACACCTATATCACACCCCTAGGGTCAGGGTACCTCCACCCTGACCACTTATGCCACTTTCAGTTAGAATTTTCACCTCTGGGGACTGTGCCCTGTGAAATAAAATGGCGGCTGCAACTTTCTAGTCAGGTTGCAGTCAGCTCTTCTTTTCACACGCACTTTCGTGAAAATTCATGAATATTCGCTAATTATTCGCAAGCCCAGAAACAAGTGAATGGTAAGTGTTGGGTTTTTGTTTGTTTCCCCTGGCCTCTTGACATTTGCGAGGGCCGCCACTGATTAGATCATGTCTGATGTCTATTGCCAGCTACCAGCATCCTTGGTTACGCAGTTACCACAACTATAGAAGGCTAAAGTAGATCATCAAAGCGGATTCCTCGTCAGATGTGTGCCTTTGAGCTGGCCTTGTCTCAATGCAATTATAATAGTAACCATTGTGCATAATGCTCTTCATATGGTGGCCCTATAACATAGACTGGGCCCTCGTCTAGCCAGACATTCTGCCTAAGTAAGGATGATCAAGGTTTCCATCTTTCAAGTAGCCTGTTGTTACCTTTCAGTCTGTATACCCCAATTATGTAATTCACATCCTTCTGATACCAGATCAATTCCAAATCTGTTACCCCTTTGTGGAAAACTGAAGAATCGGATCTTCTCACCATTGTCATTTTGCAGCAGGTTGAGATTGATCTAAGAGCCAGTGCCGGACTATTGCACTTTAGAAAGAAGTAACAACAAACAGAATGAAATACTTTGTTGCTTTCTCTCTTTATGCACCTGCTGCAGTTCAATAAGAAAGGCAGTGTTAGGGCTTACAAACAATGCAGTAGTATGTGAATACCAGATCCTCAAAGGACATGAGCAGACCTAGCGACCAATTGAAGAAATGACCAGGATGGATGGTGAGTTCCTGGAGGTGGCATGGAGAGTCTCAGGTACCAAACACAGGGCCACGTTGAGGCCTTACAAAAACTGTCACCACCCATCAAGGATGCACGAGTCCATAATCCAAGGGCCCCATTTATACTTTGGCGGACGGAGTCATCTCTGTTAGCCTGGTGGTGGAATTAACGTTCGCCAGGCCGAGACTACTTCACCTGCCAAATTTAGAAATGACTGCCACGCTGCCAGTCTTTTCTATAGCATTGGCAGGAACAACAGTCACAGCTGTTCCTCGTCAACATGACGGAGCCCTGTACCAAGCTGTTTTCTTTTGCATTATCAAAAAATTTCCTGAAGCAGGATTTTAGTTTCGAAAATAAGATTTACTCTTTGAAAATAACAAAGACAATGCTCCTCTCGGTGTGGGAGTTCTCTCCCATGGTGAGGGGGGCATTTAGCAGTTTTCACTACCCATAACTGCTAAGGTTTCACCCTCAATATTATGCAATTGATAAATCTGGACACATAATCACATTGTGAAATGAAACAAAATATTTTGTTTCTTCTTTTCTTACCCCCTTTACCCTAGTTTCAAATTTGTTTTCTAAGTTTTCATTTTTTTGGACCCCATGGGACAACCTGTTGATTAAAAGAATATTTGTGAATTTTTGTGACTATCACACATGGTGACGCAAAATTATTTTAAACCCATAATTGTTCCCTAAAACACACCTATATCACACCCCTGGGGTCAGGGTAACTCCATCCTGACCCCTTATTTTACTTTTAGTTAGAATCTTCACCTCTGGGGACTGTGCCCTGTGAAATAAAATGGCAGCTGCAACTTTCTAGTCAGGTTGCAGTCAGCCAATTACAGCTCTTGTTTTCACACGCGCTTTCGTGAAAATTCACGGATATTCACTAATTATTCGCAAGCCGAGATTTACAAATTTGGATTTCCTTTAATAACTCAAAAACTACTAAACGAATTTACACCAAATAAGGGAAAGCATAATCTGCGTTCCAAAAATTAACTTTCTCAAAATTTGAAGTAATTCCGTACAGTGGTTCGGTCTGTATTTGTGTCTAAAGTTCCTATGGGAATTAACATGGGAAACACAACTTTTTTGACCCCCCTTATTTATCGGCTCCCGCTGGACGGATCACCCCAAAACTTTCCATGAGCAACAAGAATCACTGAGGCACTTCTTTCGGAAAATTTCGGCAAGATTAGTCAAATGGTGCCAAAGATATAGGCAAGTCAAAAAAGTCAAAAAACGCTTGTTATGGTCCTAACTATAACTACCTACTAGTGACCGCTGGCGACCTCTTATGCCACTTTTTATTTTTATTTTCTGCCCTGAGGACCGTGTCCCGCAACATAAAATGGCAGCCATAACTTTCTGGTCCATAGCAAACTTGCAATGGATTTTCTATTAAAGAAGTTAATTCCAAGATGGCCACAGATGTGCATGCTTGAGTCGTGATATTTAAATGCGCTGTGAGGTATTGACAAGTAACCATGTTAAAAAAAAAACGAAATTAAAATTCAATAAATGAAATACAAGTTGGAAAGAAAATGAAAGAAAAAATGTTTTACAGAACTAGCACAGTATCAGGGAGTGAAAAGAGAGCACGGACATGGAGGCAGAGGAAAAAGCAAGAGAAGAACAAGGAAACACGGGCACTCCATGGAGTTGTGAATGCAAAATAAAAAAAGTTCCCTTAGGTATGCAATAGAACCCTACAATTCTTCCATTCAGATTACTGTGAGGCCGAAATGATCATGGCAAGTACAAACCCATGAATAGCAAGGAAATCAATCAAATCAAAACCAGACAATTGAGACAGAAAAGCCATCCAATCATGAGAATAGAGCAAGAAAGCCAACAGTTAGGGGAGGGGGTGTTGTTTGGTGTGTGCGTGCATGGGGGTGTGCGTGTGAGTGTGTAGAGGGGTTGTATGAGTACGTGTATGCATGTGGGGGGTGTAATGTGTGTAAGGGAAATGTAACATGTATCTGTGTGTGAATGTGTGCATGTATGTTCGCTTGTATGTGTGTGAGTGGTGTGAGCGTGCGTGTAGGGAGGTGTGAGGGGTATGTGTGGGGGTTTCAATGGGGGTGGGGGCAGGGGTGGGAGGGGGTTCTACTACCTTTGGGGGTCGTGGGTGTTGGGGGAGGACTCAGGGGAGGGCGTGGGGGGAGAGGGAGACCCCAATCAGTGCCAGGGAACTAATTCCCTTCCCATGGCAGTAGAAAACTCCACAAAATCCATGGCGGTATGCGGGGACCTGATTCCGCCGGCGGTCTAGTGACGGCCGCCGGGCTGGAGACCGTTGTCTCCAGCCTGGCGGTCACAACCGCCGTGGCGGACGGTGCAGGACGTTGGTGGTTTGGCATATGCCAAACTGCCAATGTCATAATGGGGCTGTAATGACCACCGGCCTGTTTGCGGTCTTACTGCCCTTTTTGCACCGTCTGCCAGGGTTGTAATGAGGGCCATAGTGTGGAGTCACCAGGGCCCCTACCATAGCCACATATACATGACATTGGCCCTCATTACGACTTTGGCGGTAAATGCCGCCTACCGCTGAGCTGACGGCCGCCAACATACCATGACCGCGGCGGTATTAAGCTACGGGTATTATGACCCACACAGAGAAATCCGCCACTATACAGACACCCACGCAAGTCCACCAGACCAAAGGTCAGTGATAAACTGACGGTACCAAAACCCACACCGTTACGCCAACAGGAATACGCCCACAGTATCACGATCCACGAATCACTGCGGTGGTCTTTCAACCGCGGTAAACCATTGGCGGTATACACCGCCGCGCTCAAAATACACACATACTAACAAAACTCCACCACATTGGACAATTCAAACTACACACACCTGACACACATACACACATCACAACCCACCATCCCAATACCAAGCCCTGCATGCTACACCAATCCATGGACCCCCATCACAGACCTGCATGGACACCCATCACCACAGCATGCACACTAGTGACAGTCACTTAGCCAAACCAAGCACAACTCACACAAGCTAAAGCTGCCTTGGGAATAACAACCATAGTGGGGAACATGTACAAGATGGCACACGCAGAAAAATTAACTCTGCATTTGCATCCCCACAGGACCCCTTCTCAACGTCACCGGAGAGGAGTTGCCAGCAACATCCAGTCCCCCCCCAGAAGAGGCCCACAGTGATGACAGCAGCTCTGCACGCCAGGATCAGGATGACCAACCTGGCCCATTGGGGACCTCCGGACAGTCGGTTACCCTGCCACAGTCCCAACCCACCACAGAGCCCACCCAGCGGGCCCATGCCACTGTCCCCAAGACACGTCAATGAGCAGTGTATCCACCACTACAGGGACCCCAGGCAACCCCACAAACACAAGACGATCAGGGACCTGGGGTCAGTGGCAGTGGGCATACGGTTCAGGGGACAGAGGCACAGGACAACAGGGAAGCTGGGAAGACTGCTGTGCGACAGAGGGAGAACAGACCCAGGGAACCCACTATCCAGGAGGCACTCACCAACATTCTGGGAGCATACCACCATTCCCAGGAGACCATGGGCCAGATGCTGTACAAGTTGCAGGAGACCCAGCGGCTGTAGGAGGGACAGTACCTGTGGATCAAGGAGGACCTGAGGGACATCCACACCACCCTGGTCACCATTGCAGGGGTGCTGGAAGACATGCCCAACACTATGAGGGAGGTAGTGGCACACCAACGGGCCCCTGACACTAGCCAAACCGAAGAACAGCCCTCCCCCTCCGCCGATGCTAGTGGACAGGAGGCCCCACCACAGGAACAACAGGCCACCATCAGCCCACCACTGCAGAAGGAGAACCACCCCGCAAACGGTCCCTGCGATCCAGGCAGAAGCCAGAGAACATTGCCAAGACCCCGCCAGGAAATAAGACTCTCCTGATTGTCTCCCTTTTGTCCATCTCTGTCACCCTGTCCACCTTGAACCGCCATTACTCCACTTCCTATGCCCCCTTGGACAATGCACCTGTGATACAAATAGACTGGACTCTACCCTGGACGTTCCTCCACCATCAACCCAGCCCATTGCACACACCCCTTTACTTATGAGCACTTAAATAAACACCCTTGGAACAAATACAAATCTGGAGTCTGTCAAATGATTCAAGTATGTATTAGTACAACATTATCAAAGCATAGCAAGTCATATCTACAGTTAAATTTTCATTGGAATGACCTTTAGTGGGCAGCAGTAAACACACCAGGAGCCAGAGTGGGCCACAGATATCTGAAAATAGAGATGCCAAAGGGTACAGTAAGTGGCCATAGACATAGGGCAATCAGGCTGCCATGTACAATGTCCAACAGAAAACTGAAATGTAAAGTGAAGTTACAGTGTCTGACCTGTGTGTCACTGGAAGTACTGCTGTATTATATTACTTCTGTTGTCCACATCTTCTTCCTCTGCCTCCTCTCCCTCACTGTCCACAGGCTCCACTGGTGCCACAAGACCATCTCCAGGCTCATCCCCCTGCAGAAAAGGCACCTGGCGTCTCAAGGCCAGGTTGTGCAACATGCAACGATAATCTGGCACACCTTCTTGGGTGAGTAGTACAGGGATCCACCTGTCAGATGGAGGCACTTGAACCTGGCCTTCAGGAGGCCGAAGGTTCTTTCAACTATCCGCCTTGTTCGCCCATGTGCCTCATTGTAACGTTCCTCTTGCCCTTGTCCTGGCATTCCTCACTGGGGTCAGTAGCCATGAGAGGTTGGGGTAACCAGAGGTACATGCAAATATCGAGGGCCAACTGTTAGACACACACTAACCCTTAGGGACAACTCCATTCCCAGACACCAACTTATACTGGGTGGGGACCTTGGGCTCACCTATTAGCCACATCCGGTGCCTCTGGAGTTGGCTCATCACATATGGGATGCTGCTATTCCTCAAGATAAAGGTGTCATGCATAGAGCCAGGATACTTGGCATTGACATGGGAGATGTACTGGTGCGCCAAACACACCATCTGCACATTCATAGAGTGATAGCTTTTTCTATTCCTGAAAACTTGTTAATTTCTCTGGGGGGGGACAAATGCTACATGGGTACCATAAATGGCACCAATGATGTTGGGGATATGTCCCAGGGCATACAAGTCAGCTTTCACTGTGGTCAAATCCTCCACCTGGGGGAATACGATGTAGCAGCGCATGTGTTTCAGCAGGGCTGACAACACTCTGGTCAACACAGCACATTGGAGAACATTGGCTGAGACATCCCTGATGGAATGGCCACTGTAGTTTGGAAGGAACCACTTGCCAGGAAGTGGAGCACTGATAGGACCTGCACAAGAGGGGGGATACCTGCGGGCTGGCGGATAGCTGGCTCCAATTGGGCACACAGTTCTTGGATTGTGGACCGATCAAGTCTGTATGTAATGATAATGTGTCTGTCCTCCATTGTTGCAAGGTCCACCAGGGGTCTGTACACCGGAGGATATAGCCATCTCATATTCAGCCTCAGCGGTTGAAGCCCATGGAAGAAAACGGTGATCAGTGGGTCATATTCACACATCTGTTGCACTAATGATGCATTTTTCCTTTACAGAACCAGTATGTGAATCCGACAATCAGTTGATGTGCCAATGTCTGCCTTGTGCCCTCCTGAAATGGTGGCTGCCTGACCTGTGAGGAGGGACAAGTGGAAATGAGGTAATGCTGGCGCTGTGCGCCATTGCGGTAGGCGGTCGAAGACCGCCGTGCAACTTCGCATTGGTTATCATTGGGCTCTATGGGTTCCAGGAGCCAATGGCGATGTATGCCGGCAGTGACGGTACGCACCGCCGCAGACGTGACCGCCATTTTCTATCTGGTCACTCACTTGCTACCTGACCTTCAACAGGAGAGGACCTACACTGCAAGTGCTGCTGTGACCTGTGTCTGGAAGCGACAATGGCTTGTGTATCTGGGGAAAGGGCTCCTGCCTTCACTGTGGAGGAGTTGGAGAAACTGGTGGATGGGGTCCTACCTACTCTACGGTCCTCCAGACAAACAGGTGAGTACACTGTGAGCATGATGCGTGGGCCATGAATGTAGGGATTGCTGTGTGTGTAAGCCACATTTAGGGGGGAAGAGGCGTCCTGGCCAGAGTGCTGCATGTATGGTGGTCAATGTATGTGCATCAGGGGATGGGGGGGATCTGGTGGGCCATGAGTGTGACGGTCTGGACGGTTGACTAATTCCCTTTTCTGCTGTCTTTTCCATGCAGGTCAGCGCCCACCAGAAAAAGGGTATTTGGCGTGCCATTGCCAAGGAAGTGCGGACCCTGGGGGTCTTTGACAGGCGGAGCACCTACTGCTGCAAACGGTAGGAGGACCTGCGCCGCTGGGTAAGGAAGACGGCGGAGGCCCAGCTGGGGCTGGCCTCCCAATGAGGAAGGTGTGCCCGTTGCACCATGACCCTCCTGATGTTCCACATCCTGGCGGTGGCCTATCTGGAGTTGGATGGGCGCTTGAAGGCATCACAGCAGCCACAAGGGGGTGAGTACAGATTCTGAATCCTGACTTTGCACGTATTAAGGGTTACCTGGGTGGGGGATGTGGTCTTTAGGTGCCCCTAGGCCAGAGCGAAGATGGAAGTGTAGGTCCCTTATTGGGCAGGCTCTGGAGCACTCGTACCCCAATGGTGTTAGTGGGCATCTACTACTGGGAAGGGTCCTGTGGGTTTCAGGTGTGCAGCTGATTGGCGGTAGGCATTGTACCCCATGGGCAGGTGACTATCTTAGTAACTGGTAGTGCAAGGCCTAGTACATAGGGCTGCTCCCTGTGTGTTGTGTACGCCAACGGTAGTGGTGTTGTTGGCATTGACCAAGTGTATTCTCTGACTCTCTCCCCCCCCTCTTTTAGTTTTGTCAGCCTGTGTGCATTAGCATCATCTGGCGAAGGAGCAGAGGCACTGGCGATGGGGGGAGCTGCATCCCACATGGGCCTGGAGGCCGAATCCAACGACAGTGAGGACACCAGTGGGAGGGAGGGCGAGGGGAGCACCACGACCTGGACAGGAGGGGACACCACAGACAGCGACGACTCCTCCGATGGATGCTCCCTGGCGGTGGCGGACACCTCTGTGCCCACCCCAACAACAGGTACAACCGCCACCCCCCTACCAGCACTGCCCTCCCAGAAGCCCCTCAGCATGTTACCCGTGCCCGCTCACCCAGGAGGGTGGGCATCTCCTTCACCCCAGGCACCCCAGGCCCAGCCCCAGTCAGCCCTGCTGCCCTCAGTGAGGAGGGTATTGACCTCCTGAGATCCCTCACTGTTGGGCAGTCAAACTTTATGAATGCCATTCAGGGTGTCAAGAGGCATTTGCAACAAACAAATGCATACCTGGAGGGCATTCACTCTGACGTGGCGGCCCAACAGAGAGCATTTCAGGCTCTGGCCTCCTCCATGATGGCAGCCCTTGTCCCTGTCTCTAGCCTCCCCCTCCAACTTCCTCTACCCAGTCCCAATCCCCTCAACCAGCCTATCCCAAGCACACCTTCAGACCAGCATTCACCCAAATCACCACACAAAAGTGGCTCAGGCAAACACAAGCACCACACTTCATCTCACAGGCACTCACACAAGCACCATCCTCATGCAGACACACCAACATCCACTGCCTCCGCTGTGTCCCCCTCCTCCTCGTCATTCACCTCCCTCACAGTAGCGTCTCCACTCACACCTGCATGCACTACATCCTCATCCACTACCTCCATCACCAGCACGCCCATCACAACACACCCCTCACTGGCAGTCACCACCCCCACATCCATGCACACGTTCCCTGTGTCCTCTCCCATTGTGTCTGTGACCCCTCCTCCCAAAGTACACAAATGCAAGCACCCACCCACCCAACAGCCATCCACCTCACAACAGCATCCAGCCCATGCACCTGCACCCAAACACAGCAGACACCTCCTACAACCACTCCCTCTTCCTCCACTCCCAAACCCTCTCCCTCTTCCCGCCCCAGTGTCTTTAAGAAGCTTTTCCTGGCAAACAGTGACCTCTTCCCTGCCCCTCCCCCCCATCCTTCCCCTCGGGCCAGGGTGTCCAGAACACAGGCCAGCACCTCAGCCACCAAGTCGACGTCTGCTGTGGTTCCTGCAGCTAACAGAGGCTCAAAGGGGACACCCGTCAGCCCAGCCAGTGTGCCACAAACACCTTCCAAGGACAAAACCATTCTCTTCACCTTCCAAGGTGAAGAGGGGGACAGCATGCAGCAAGGGGAAGGAGTACCAACCACCCAGCAAGGCCACCCCAAAGACTCCAGGTGCCAGACCCAAGGTGACACCACCATCTGCCAAGGTGAGGAAGGGGCAGAAAACACCAGGCCAGGCACTTCAGCCGTCGGAGGCTGCAGGTGAAGGACTGGTCGCTACCAGCACAACCGCCAGCACCGCCACCTGCACCGCGGCCAGCACCGCCAGCAGACCCGCCGCAAGCACCGCCACCTGCACCACCGCAAGCACCACTACTGTCAGCAGCAACAGCCCCCGTGGGCAGCCGTCCGAGGCTGCAGGAGAAGGGCTGGGGCCTCCACCCACCACTAACAGCACCGGCACCTGTACCACGGCCAGCACCGCCACCTGCACCGCCGCTAGCACCACCGCAGGCACCTCCGCAAGCACCGCCACCTGCACTGGTGGCAGTAGCACCACTACCAGCAGCAGCAGCAGCTCCAGTGGGCAGCTGTCCAAGGCTTCAGGAGAAGGGCTGGAGCCTCCCACCACCACTGGCAGCACCCCCACCAGCACCGGCACTACAACCAGTTACAGCCTTAGCCGCCGCAGGATGGAGTCTAGCCCTGCCTCCATGGGCTATCATGCAACCTGGTCCCTGCAAATCTCGTGCCTCAGACACCCAGGTGAGGGACTGTGAACTGCCACACCCCAAGTGTTGTATCACTGGGCACAAGGCCCCCTCCAGAACCAGTGGAGATATGCATCCACTCACCCAATCATTGGCAGGATGAAGCAGACTGGGCTCCAAGCCCCCTACAGAACCAGTGGAGAAAGGCATCCACTCACCCAGTCCTTGGCAGAATGAAGCACACTGGGCACAAAGCCCCCTCCAGAACCAATGAAGAAAGGCACCCACTAGAGAGACTGTGGCTTTGCACTCCCTAGGACCAAGCAGTGGGCAACACCCACTTGACAGACTGTGGCTTTGCACTCCCCAGGACCAAGCAGTGGGCAAACCACCCACTTGACAGACTGTGGCTTTGCACTCCCCAGGACCAAGCAGTGGGCAACCCATGCACTTGAGAGACTGTGGCTTTGCACTCCCCAGGACCAAACAGTGGGCAACCCACTTGAGAGACTGTGGCTTTGCACTCCCAAGGACCAAGCAGTGGGCATTGGGCCCCCCGAGGAGCAGTGGCGTTATTCCATCTTCCGGCTGAGGTGCCCCCCCTTTCCCAATCCCTCTGAGGTGCCTGTGTGTTTTCGACCTGATGCCCCTGCAGTGTTCTCTCCGTATTGAGGCAGGAGTCAAGTGTGGGCTTGGCCCATGATTTTTGGCCTTATGGCCCACGGACATTTTGAATGGAAAATGTACTGCCTTAAGTACATATTGTATATTTTTGTAAATACAGTTTTTCTATTTATTACGTATATCTGCCTATTTCTAATATATCACTGATTTGACTCTATTCCTTTTGTCCTTGCGTTCTTCCAGGAGTTTACGGGGTGTAAATGTAATGTTGATGCATGTTTTTGTGTGTATGGTGTTGTGGGTGAGGGTGGGGATGGGGGTGTTGTGTGTGTGTGTCACTCTCTTTTTCCTCCCCTCCTCCCCTGTATACTAGGTGCCGTACTCACCGTGGTCGTTGCTGCCACCTTTCGTATTCCTGGTAGATGAGGAGGTAGACCAGCATGGGCAGGACCTGAAGCTCAGGCTCCATGGCATCCTGGTTCTTCGTTTGTGTCAAGCGGTGAGTGGTTTCCCTTCCAAGTCCTGTTTCTGCTGTGCTTTTGATGGCGTTGGTACTGCCCCGGAAAAGCTGGCGGATTGGTGGGTTGTGATGGGGTGGGCAGTACATTGTCTTCAGCCTTTCAGCCTGGCTGTTGGCGGTACTGCCGCTGTGTTTGTTGCTACCGCCGTGGCAGTCGGAGTGTTAAAGTGGCTGTCTGTGTTTGGCGGTTTCCGCCGTGGTCGTGATCCCATTTTTTTTACTGCCGGCCTGTTGGCGGTATTACTGCTGCTTTAACACCAACCGCCAGGGTTGTAATGACGACCATTGTGTCTCCAGTTGTCCCTACCATATCCATGTACATGTGGTATTGGGTCTCCAGGTGTCCCTTCCATAACCATGTTGTCACGATATTGGGTCTACAGGTGTCCCTACCATAACCACATATGCATCATATTAGTTTCCAGATGTCCCTACCATAGCCATGTATGCATGATATTGCTTCTACAGGTGTCCCTACCATAGCCACGTACACAAAGTATTGAGTCTCCAGGTGTCCCTACAGTATCCACAAGCACATAGTGTGGAGTCACCAGGTGCCCCTATCATAGCCACATATACATGTCATTGTGTCTACAGGTGTCCCTACTATAGCGACGTATACATATTATTGGGTCTCCAGGTGTCCCTATCACAGCCACCTATAGTTAACTTTGTGTCTACAGGTGCCCCTACCATAGCCACATATACAAGATATTGGGTCTCCAGGTGTGCCTACCATAACCACATATACAAGATATTGGGGCTCCAGGTGTCTCTACCATAGCCACGTATAGATGATTTTGGGTCTCCAGGTGTCCATACAGTATCCACAAGCACATAGTTTGGAGTCACCAGGTGCCCCTATCATAGTCACATATACATGACATTGTATCTACATGTGCTCCTACCATAGCCACATATACAAGATATTGGGTCTCCAGGTGTGCCTACCATAGCCACATATACAAGATATTGGGTCTCCAGGTGTGCCTACCATAGCCACATATACAAGATATTGGGTCTCCATGTGTGCCCGCATATCCTTGGATATCCCCCCACCTCTAGACAGCATTTGTAGGTACATTCTCACAAGGTTAGACCCCTTTCTCCTTTCTGCTGGTCTTGGAGTACTATGTGGCCACGCCTACCCACTGCTAGCAGTGTCATCCCTACTGTTTCACCTGCTGTGTTCACGCCCCGCATTCTCTGCACGAGAGATGCTTAATTAACAAACATAAAGATGAAGGGCTCGGTGCACAATCACTGCATTTTCTGAGTATTGTCGGGTTCTATAATCACCTTCAGTTCTTTGTGTGCGCGGTTGCATATGAACCAAGCAGTCCAATGGGTTCATGTACTATTGAAAATGAGGAGGTTTCCTGAAAGGCTTGTGCTTCCGAAACACCTTCAGGGCTGGGGCAGAGTCAGTCACATGTCAGGATTCCGGCTTTGTATCATCCGAGGAGCTAACGACAAACACATGACAGGAGACGTACATAGGGATCCGAGGAAGAGCATGGGTGGGGCCCTCTGGGCACAGACGAGTTTGTGATTTCCTGTTTTAATAAAAGAAGCTCTTGGGAAGAGCAGTTTGATTGACAAAAGAGTCTTAGTTCTTTTCAACAAACAGCTGAAAAGTAGGCATTAGGACACCATAATCCAGCCAAGTGAAGGCCTCTGGTCTCAAAGCAAAACACAGCGCTCCTGCCCACGAGGAAGTCATTAAAGCGAAAGAAAATGGAAAGCAAATATGTTTTCAAACATGCCTTTACTTTTCCATGTTGACTCAATGAAAGGAAAACTATTGGCAAATTTATGGACAGCACGAAATACAAATAACTCGGTTTTGCAAGCCCTCCCCTCATGTTTTGCTCCCATGCATATATCCTTTTTAGGTTCCACTTAATTCCAGAAAATCAGTGCAGAATGTGGCTCAACTAAGAGCTAGGACATTATACCGGTATGAATCAGAAAGTGATACAAAAGTGTAATATATATGTTTTTATTTGGGAAAACCTTAATAATATTGTATTTGAAAACATCAGCCCAGATGTCGGGCAATCGGGCAACTGCTCTACTCTAAGACTGCAGAGGCCTTCTCTGAGTGTATTCAAGATTGGGGGGCTTTGTTTCTGCGAACTGTATGAAATTTAAGGGAAAATAACAATTTCATCATATTATTTATTTAATTTTTATTTGAATCACGGGTGCTTAAGTAACCAAGAACGAAACTGTGGGCAAAAGTCTATTACTTTTTTCATCAGTTTGTGTGAAATATCCTTGGTAATATTTTTCACTTGTTTTGCTGGAAAAAAAATAAACGTAATTTTCGCAGGAACATTTTCCTGCAAAAATCGACGTACACCAGAGGTGTCATTGAAAAACAAATACATTTTGTGACATTGATGAATTACTGCCAGGGCGGTTTCTCAATTGTAATTCTGCAGCCATCGAATTTTGATCGGAGAAGTGTTAAGGGGTTGCACATAATAAAACTTGAGTATAATCTACACACTGCTTGCAAACTCTGTCTGAAACCGATCCCTGCTCCTAACTCTTCAGCCTTACATGGAGGGGTGTAGGGATGGCCCCTTTGTTAGACTCATCATAGGCATTTGACACTGTTGACCACAATTTATTAATTCAGTTATTTTTTTAGGGCCCACATGTACTCTGGGAGGTTGACACAGGGACACTGGTATACTAACATACTGATGGGTGGACACAACGATAGCAATGTGACATGACAGATGGCAGGTGACCTCATCATCTTTAAAGACTGGTGATATTATGGGATGCATGTGTTATCTTTAATGTAGTGTCACAAACTAGGGGAGTGAGCTAAAAGAGAGTCCCATCTTTTGCCCACTCACTGTGCGTTGCTAATTTCACAGCCAGGGTTTGCCCTTCCTAGGGCACCGGTCCAATGCAAAACATAAGTGGGTTTCTCCTAGTGTTTGATGTTTTTTTTGTGCCTGCATTCTTTATTTTAGGCCTAAAATTGAAACCATATGTCGAGCAGGCCTGGAATCCTCTCTTCCTTTGTTGTTTCGTCCACTTCTGAGTGCCTGGTCATAGTAAAACAAGGCGTAATAACCTTTAACAGCCAGGATGGAAACAGACTTAATTTTCATAAAAACGTTGCTCCTCGGGGGGTTTATTGCGGAAGTAAAGTGTACTCTATACTCATAGTTTACTGTGCAGTCAATTCGCACTTTGATATGCAGTGGTTACCCAATGTACACTAGTAGACGATGCATTTTTAGGTTGAGCGCGCAAGCGTTCTGGTCTGTTGTAATCTATCTGTGGACTAGCACTCGTTCATGGGCTTGCCTTTTAAAAATCCTTTGTTATCTTTGGTAAATGCTTTACGTTTGTCCCTCCTTGTGGCAGTTTTATTACCGCCTTGGCCATCGACCCTGTTAAATGGATAATTGCATGACTGCCGATACATTTGACTGCAAGCTAACTTCTTTTTCCTTTTGTGTCTCTCCTTCGCGCTCATGGCAGCCATGGCGCTTTGAATCGGCTTGCTTATGTAAACGGTTTTACTTTTAATTTTCAATTTATGTGGCAAGGAAAGCCCAGTTAGGAATTTACAACGCTAACTGCTCTAACTCAAGCAAACACAAGACCCATTGCATTGCAAATGCTTGTTTTTTCTTGCCAAGCTCTGTTTGAAATGGGCACCTGTGTCTTTGCAGGTCCAGGCTGCCCCCATTATGACACTTAGCTCCCCTAAATACAACTGGCAGCAGGCCGGGGATTACTTTCAAAAGAAAAGCTTGGCCCATGTTAACATTTCCTTTACCTCTGAATACCTTCAGCATGCGAGTTGACATTAAGGAGCTTCAAACAATTTCTTACATTTTCAAATGTGCAGTGAAATTGCTCTTGCATGGTCTTCTACAAACATTACCATGATATGGGGGATAATCATAGTGAGGCATGAGTCACTGTAATTTGTTCATTAGTGAAATGCATGTTTCTCTTGTTAACTCCCCCTTTTTAGGTCGAGCCCTGGCAGCGCGCATGCACTGTCTTCAACACGTTGTGATCTACTTCTGTGGTCTTTCAGCACGCCCATCACTTTCATTCGTTCCTTGGCCTGCCTTTCAAAATTTTCTTGATTTCGTAGGTAAATGCTTTACGTTTGTCCCGCCTTGAGGCTGCTTTGTTACCGCCTTGGAGTCTGACCCTGTTACATGGATTATTGCACGATCGGCCATTTACCTTAGTGTGGCGCACTACTTTTTAGGTCGAGCGCGTAAGTGCTTTGTCCTGTTGTAAGTATTGTAGGCTTTTAACCACCCCCACCGCACACCTATCACCTTCACTCGTTCGTGGGCTTGTCTTTAAAAAATTCTTTATCATCATTGGTAAACGCTTTACGTTGGTCCCACCTTGGGGCGGTTTTGTTACCGCCTTGCAGACTGGATAATTGCATGATTGTTGATACTTTTGACTGCAAGCAAACTTCTTTTTTTGTCTCTCCTTTGCACTCATGCTCATAGCGGCCGTGGGGCTTTGAATAGGCTTGTTTATGTCAACTGTTTTACTTTAAATTTTCAATGTAAGTGGCAAGAAAACTCCAGTTAGGAATTTACAATGCTAATAGCTCTAACTCGAGCAAATGCAAGACCCATATGTTGTTTCTTCCTTTTCCTTGTTTTGGGCATGCCGCTATTTCTTTGTGGTGCCTGTCCCAAAGGCTCCATGCTGGAGGAGGTTTCTTTTTTATTTATTTATTTTTAGAAGTTTCATATAGTGCGAAATTGATTGGAGGAGCCTTTTATATGAATACCACTTACATACGTGAAGTTTCATATAGGGCAAACTCGAATGGAGGAGCGCTTTACACAAGTACCACTTATATACAAGTTTAGCAGTTGAAAAATTACAAACTGGTGCATTTCAAACAGAAAAACACAGAAATCCTCAACACAGCTTTCCTGGCACAGCTGGGGAGCCGATACTACAATATTCACTGCACTCGGGAAACTCGCCCCCGTAATGCTGTGCAGAGCATTTCATTTACAAAACATTTTGGCCCATAGCTCAGTCTGTGGTGGTCCTATGACAATGGGACCACCACCAAACAATTCAGGACAACACTCTCTTTCTGTCTAGGTCATCTCTGGGTCCCCACACTAGTTTTTTTGGGGGGGAAATAGTAACCTCTCCCACCACCCAGTGTCTTTTTAAGCTCTCATGGTTGGAACTTTTGTTTTACGGCTGGAAGTACTTTGGGGGTCATTATGACCTCGGCGGTCTTTTGAAAAGACCGCAGAGGGACCGCCGTGCTGAAGACCACCAGTGGTGGCGGTTTTCCGCTCGGCGTATTATGACTGTTGGCTGCTCTCCGTCCTTTTTCGGACGGAGAGCCGCCAACAGCCATACTGGTGGGCGGCGGGGAAGTGGAGGTTGCTCTACCTCTACCGCCACGCCAACAGAACACCGCCCACCGAATCACGTCCTGTGATTCGGCGTGGCGGTGTTCTGTTGGCGGTGTGGTGTCGGCGGAGAAGCCCCCATGGCTCCCGTCCCCTCCCGGAGGATCGACAGACCAGGTAAGTCGATCGTCCGTTAGGGGAGGGGGGTGGGGGGGTGTTGTGTGTTGTGTGCGTGCATGGGGGTGTGCGTGTGTGTATGTAGAGGGGGTGTGTGAGTGCGTGTATGCTTGCGGGGGTGTTGCGTGTTTGGGAATGAGTGCATGTATGTCTGTGGGCATGGCTGTATGGAAGTGTGCGTGTATGTTTGAATGTGGGTGTGCGTGTCTGACTGTGTGTGTGGATGTTGGCATGTATGTCGGTGTGTGTGCGTGTATGTGTGTTGATGGTGCCTGCGTGCGTGTCGTGTGTGAGTGAGTGATGTGATGTTGGGAGTCGGGGTGTGGAGGGGGGCCCTGCCACCTTTGGGGGGTGGCAGGGGTGGTGGGGGGTGTAGGGGAGGGAGTCGGGTCGGGGTGGGGGGTGGGGGAGACCCCTATCAGTGCCAGGGAAGGAAGTCCCTGGCACTGATAGTGCTTACCGCCATGGATTTCATGGCGGTTTCAAACCGCATCAAATCCATGGCGGTCAGCCGGGTCCAAATACCGCCGACCCAGGTCTCCAGCCCGGCGGGCGGAACGGAGAACCAGCGGATGACCATGCCGGTAACCGCCATGGTCATAATTAAAAAAAAAAAGACCGCCAGCCTGTTGGCGGTCTTACCGCCGCTTCTCCGCCTTCCGCCAGGGTCGTAATGACCCCCTTTGTGTTTTTAAGAGCCTTGTTTGTAATATTATTGCAATAGGCCTGTTAGGCCTGAAAATGTTTAAGGCACTACATTCTCCAGGGGCTAAATATATGATTATGCTGAATTGCTTTCTGACATTCTCTTCTGATGTGGTTATTCCCTCTAGGGACTGACTATATGGTTACATGACCATGTTTCTTCCAAGTTTCATTTTTATTGTGGTGTCCTCTAGGGGATGTTCTGAGCAGTATAGTTAAAATACTACAATATTCACTGCACTTGGAATTTCACCTCATAATGCTTTGCAGGACATTCCTTTTACAAAATATTTTTGCCCATAACTCACCGTCTTAGGAGAATGGGGCCACCATCAAAATGTTCAGTAAGACATGCTCTTTCGGTCTACGTCATCTCTGGGTCCCCACACTAGGTTGGGGGGGACCCCAAAATAATAACCTCTTTCACCATTCAATGTCTTTTAAGCTCTCTCGTAGCTGGAACTTTTGTTTTACAGCGGGCGTAGTTTGTGTTTTAAGGGCCTTGTTTGTAATTTTATTCGAATAGACCTAAAAATGTGTAATGCCTTACGTTCTTTAGGGGCTAAGTATATGGTTATATTGCATTGCATTCTGCCATGCTCTTTTCAGGTGGTTATGTTCTCTAAGGGCTGACTACATAGTTACACGACCATGTTTCTTAAAAATGCTATTTTGATTGTAGTGCCCTCTAGGGCCTGCTGTGAGCATTACTGTCAAGATACTACAATATTTGCTGCCCTTGGAAACTCTCCCCATAATGCTTTGTGGGACATTCCTTTTATAAAACATTTTTGCCCAAAACTCACATTGTGGTGGTCCTAGGACAATGGGACACCCATCAAAATGTTCAGCACGACACACTCATTCCGTCTAGGACATCTCTGGGTCCCCACACTAGGTTGGGGGGACCCCAAAATAATAACCCCTCTCTCCAATCTTCAGTGACTTTTTAAATTCTTTTATGGTTGGGGCTTTTCCTTTACAGCTGGGAGTGATTTGTGTTTTAAGGGCCATGTGTGTAATATTATTCTACTAAGCCTGTTAGGCATTAAAATGTGTAATATACTACGCCCTGTAGGGGGCAAATATATGGTTACAGTGCATTACGTTTTGCCATTCTGTTTTCATGTGGGTATGCTCTCTAGTAGCTGACTATATAGTTACATGACCATGGGGATCATTCTGACTTTGACGGGCGGCGGAGGCCGCCCGCCAAAGTCCCGCCGGCAGAATACCGCTGCGCGGTCAAAAGACCGCCACGGTAATTCTGAAAATCGCGACGGCTGCAACTGCACCCGTCGCACCCATTCCACTCAACCGGCTCCATTCGGAGCCGGCATCCTCATGGAAGGGGGTTTCCCGCTGGGCTGGCGGGCGGCCTTCTGGCGGTCGCCCGCCAGCCCAGCGGGAAACCCCCTTCCATGAGGATGCCGGCTCCGAATGGAGCCGGTTGAGTGGAATGGGTGCGACGGGTGCAGTTGCAGCCGTCGCGATTTTCAGTGTCTGCTTGGCAGACACTGAAAATCTTGGTGGGGCCCTGTTAGGGGGCCCCTGCGGTGCCCATGCCTTTGGCATGGGCACTGCAGGGGCCCCCAGGGGCCCCACGACACCCATTACTGCCAGCCAGGTTCTGGCGGTCAAAACCACCAGGACCAGGCTGGCGGTAAGGGGGTCGGAATCCCCATGGCGGCGCTGCTTGCAGCGCCGCCATGGAGGATTCCCTTGGGCAGCGGGAAACCGGCGGGACACCGCCGGTTTCCCGTTTCTGACCGCGGCTGTACCGCCGCGGTCAGAATGCCCATGGGAGCACCGCCAGCCTGTTGGCGGTGCTCCCGCGGTCGTTGGCCCTTGCGGTCCATGACCGCCAGGGTCAGAATGACCCCCATGTTTCTTACAAATGCTATTTTTATTGTGGTGCTCTCTAGGGGCTGTTCTGAGCATTACAATCAACACCGCCGGTTTCCCGTTTCTGACCGCGGCTGTACCGCCGCGGTCAGAATGCCCATGGGAGCACCGCCAGCCTGTTGGCGGTGCTCCCGCGGTCGTTGGCCCTGGCGGTCCATGACCGCCAGGATCAGAATGACCCCCATGTTTCTTACAAATGCTATTTTTATTGTGGTGCTCTCTAGGGGCTGTTCTGAGCATTACAATCAACATACTACAATATTCGCTGCACTCTGAACCTCGCCCCATAATTCTTTGCAGGGCATTCCTTTTACAAAACATTTTTGCCCATAACTCACCATGTGGTACAGTCAGCACGACATGCTCTTTCTGTCTAGGTCATCTCTGGGACCCCACTCTAGGTTGGGGGGACCCCAAAATAATAACAGATTTTTTTGCTACAGATAGAGGAGGAAGATAAATGGAAGTGCTTTAGTTATATGATAGCCACTGGCAGAGAGGACCAAATCATGCGGCAGGGTTGACCAATATATGTGGCAAGAAAAGTCCTGTTATGCATTTACCACGGCAATAGCTCTAACTCAAGTAAATGAGAGACCTATTGCGTTGCCAATGCTTGTTTGAAGTGGGCCTCACTCTATACCAAAAATGTTAATTTACAACTTTGTTCAATGTATCCTTCCTGACACATTCATTCACAAAAATACTGTCTCTTCTCTTCCACTGCAGCTGACCAAGGATATTGTATCCAGCCATGGATGATGACACCATATGTCAACCCAGAGAGCAACGCCGAGAAGGCATGCAATCTAGCACACATATGGCCCCGGAATGTTGTGGAGCGGGTTTTTGGTATCCTGAAGTCCCATTTCTGATGCCTAGATTTATCAAGAGGAAGGCTCCTATATTTACCACCCCTTGTCTGTAAAATCATTGTGGTTTGCATCATATTGCACAAAATGTGTGTGTGGATTAATGTCCCCTGGAATGAACAGGTGGAGGACCCCAGGGGAGGAGGATGAGGACAATGATGCCCCACCTCAGGATGGGAAGCACAAAACTCTACTGCTGGGGTACGTAGACATCCACGCATTGTGCAGAACTTCTTCTCATGAATATTGTAAATAGTATGTCACATTAAAAAAAACTTGTAAATAAATCACTTAATCACACAAGTGTCTTGAAGTATCTGTCACAGACAAATGCAGCAGTATCTAATACACATCTAGGAAAGCAAGAGTAGGCCACAACAGTGGGAAAATATGTAGGAACACACTCAGGAAGACCAAACAACTACACACAAAGCAATGATAATGGAATGTGCGGTTGTAATGTATACATTGCCAGTTTAACATACATTTTACATAGCAACACACATATCACACAGCTCTGTTGGGCTGAAATTTGACAGCAGCTACATTGTAACTCCATGTGATGAATGTAATCCAGATGACAGGCCTTGGTAGGACAAGAGAAGTCAGTACCTACAACAGTAGGTAAGTGTCAGCTATGTGACAACGTAATGTCTTCATGTCACAATCACAGATGACAACTCATAACATACCCCTTAGTGGCACTCACATGTATGACAAATGGTGTGTGACAGACAGAGGACGCTGCACCAGTATATCTAAGTCTGTCTTACTCAAATAAGTAGTCGTCTCCCATGCAGTGGCAGCTGGCAGTTTTAGGAGGGAGGGGGCGGGCGGGAAGCACACACACTCATTCTTTCACACACACACGCACGCACGCACATCCATTAACAACACTCAACATTCAAACATGCACGCACGCACCAAACATTCATTTTAAAAAGATCACACACACCCACACGCTTACCTTCAGCCTCGGAGGTCCCAAGAGGGTTGGGACTGCTGCCTTCCCTCAGTGAGGGAAGGCAGCAGTCCCAACTTCGTCACAGAGTGGGATGGGGTCAGTGAGACTGCTGACCCATCCCCACTCTGTGATGAGGTGTCACTGATTGACACTCGCCCTGAGCGCTTCAGGGCTTAAGCCTGAAGCGCCCAGGTCGAAGTCAATGGGTGACGCTTCCCTCGCCACCTGGGGGAGGGCCTCGAGGCACCTTTGCTGAGCTGAGGAGGTCACGCCCACAGGAGCTGTGACCTCTTCAGCCCGCAAAGTTCAGCTCAGGCAACCAGGAATCTGCTCAAATCGCGCATGTCTGTTCCTGGCTGCCTGACCTGAACATGAAGAGTGTCTGTCAGGCTGACCTTTGATCAGCCTGACTGGCACTCTTCATGAGGGGCAAAAGGTGGGGGAGCATGGCCCCTCCGCCCTAAAGGACGGGCCGCGCCTGCTCCCATGTATGTCAAACAGTGTCATAGCATGTCTCATACCCGTGGCAAAATCCATGTGTCTATCGGGAGACAGACATATTTCCACATGCATGTGTTAACCATAGCTGTCAGGATTATTCATACAATCCACCCACACTCATTGTCCATCTGACAAAGGATGTTGGCAGCAGCTGTGTATGAGTGCCCACGTTAAACACACCTACATTGAAGGACAGCTGAGATACTACTGTGCTGAACTGTCACAGCCACTTTGTGGAGGTGACTCACAGACTACAGAAGTGCTGCGGCTGGAACCCAGAGATGTGTGGATGTCAGTCGCTCACCCTGCATAAAATGAATATGCTACAGCAAATATTACTCGCATTGTAGAAAATTCTATGTTCATTGATACATATCACATGGACAAAATACTGTGACATGGATGAAGGACTGGACAGTGAGGATGAGGAAGGTGAGGAGGAAGTACCAATTATCCAAACAGTGCCAGCAATGTAGTATTTGAGGCCTACAGTACACAATCTGGCTTCTACATGTGGGAATGTCTGCACAATCTCAATAAATCACTCTACAAAACAATATTGTAGATATGTAAGACCACACACTTAAGCACACACATTATTGTGTAGGCTACTTAACATCCCAGTCACACTGTCAGCACGTCCCCCCGTGTGCTTGCCCAGCACACATAACACATATGAGTGATGAGTGGGAACAGACACTATCTGTTCCCTTGGTCTACAGAAATGTCCCTGTCCCACTATCTACCAGTGCCAAGACAATAAATGCACATATGCCATCCCAAGTCACAGACTCATGTGCGTCCTTAGTAGATAATAGTCCAAGGCTTACATACATCCCCTGTAAGTCAACATCAGATAATAGGGCAAGGCAGACATGAATCCCCTGTAAGTCCCTAGTAGATAATGGCGCAAGACTGACATTTAACAACCTGTAGGTCCGTAGTTGATAAAAGGGCAATACAGACATAAATCACCTGTAAGCCCCTAGTAGATAATAGGCAAGGCTGACATCAACAACATTTAAGTCCCTAGTAGATAATAGGGCAGGGGAGTGTAGTCGTACATTTGGATACCTGCACTTGAGTGTGCACTGATGTGTAGCCTGCCATCCCTGTCTGATGGCAGCCCTGCTATGCACACTGTGTGCTACAAGGAAATTCTGTCCAAAACTATGTGGTGAGGAATTGCACTGTCAAAGTGTATTTTGAAAACACATTTGTCACAAAATGTAACCTTAATGCCCCCAGGTGCCCCAGGCTCTAGGTGGCCCACAGTTGTGAGCATGGACAAATGCTAAGATGCATCATAGTGCATGGTGTTTGAGTAAACCACCTCTTAACACTTACAAACAGTAGTGATGTATCTACATAGGGTAACACATTAGTCACTAATATGAGCAAAGATATTGTACTGAAGGTGTACTATGACCCATTAATGGATCATGAAGATTATTGCAATGATATCCCAGGCATACCAATGTTTTAGGCAGAAGAAATCACACATGAAGAACACAAACCAATCACATGCATGGCATGACAAACACATCCATGCCACATGTCTGTCGAGCACATATCACTTGCCTGTACATGGAACTGTAAGTTATTCATGTTGCACGACAGCCTGATGTCTGCTCCATTGGACACACATTAGATTGTCACACAAATGCCGTGTCATATGGGTGGGTAAGCTGGCCACAATCTAGGGAAAGTCAACAGCATCCCAGGATATACTCTTAGCAAGGGACTCATGTGAATGAACATTTTGAGCACATGGGTAAGCTATCCTAAGCTGTATGGCTACACAAACTGTGAAATGTGCCATCTGTGTGGTCTGATCCCAATGATGCATGTACCCTCACAAATGTACGCTCACAGTAAACATATTGTACATGTTGGACTTTTTCCCTTTTGTAGGGTCATCCCCAATCTTTTTGCCTCCTTCCTCCTAATTTTTCTGACCTGTTTTTGTTAGCTTTATGACTGAGTACTTTACCACTGCTAACCAGTGCTAAAGTGTGTAAATTGTATTGTTGATTGGTTTATCCATGATTGGCATATTTGATTTGCTAGTAAGGCCTTAGTAAAGTGCACTAGAGGTGCCCAGGGTCTGTAAATCAAATGCTACTAGTGGGCCTGCAGCACTGGTTGTGCCACCCACATTAGTAGCCCTGTAAACATGGCTCAGACCTGCCACTGCAGTGTCTGTGAGTGCAGTTTTGAACTGCCAATTCAACATGGCAAGTATACCCACTTGCCAGGCCTAAACCTTCCCTTTTATACCTGTAAGGCATCCCTAAGGTAGGCCCTAGGTAGCCCCATGGACAGGGTGCAGTGTATGTTGAGGGTGGGGCATGTACTTATGTGTTTTACATGTCCTAACAGTGAAACACTGCCAAATTCTGTTGTCACTGTTGAAAGGCCTATCTCTCTCATAGGTTAACATGGGGGCTGCCTTTAAATATGATTAAAGTACAGATTCCCTTTAGGAGCAGATAGAAATATGGAGTTTAAGGTCTCTGAACTCACAATTCAAAAATATATCTTTTAGTGAAGTGTGTTTTCAGATTGTGTATTTGAAAATGCCACTTTTAGAAAGTAGGCATTTTCTTGCTTAAACCATTCTGTGACTCTGTTTGTTTGTGGATTCCCTGTCTGGGTCAGTTTGACAGTTGGGTTGTTTGCACCTCTCTCTAGACAGTGACAGAAAGGGAGCTAGGGTGTAGCCTGCATATCCTGATGAGCCATCTGTGCTAGGAGGGAGAGGAGGAGTTGTCATTCACAGTTGAAAGGGCTGTGCCTGCCCTCACACAAAGCAGTCTCTAACCCCCTGGTGTGTGTCTGGGGCCTGGCCTGTACAAGGCAGGATCTTGAAAACAAGAAGCTTCTCTTTGAAGTAGGCTTACTTCAAAGGCAGAAAGGTGTATAAGAAGAGTCCCAAAACCCCTGAAAATTAGATCACTTCTGGAATCAAGAGGAACCTCTGCCAAGGAGAAGAGCTGAAGAGCTGATGGTGCTGGCAAGTGTGATCTCATTTACAAGTCGCTATTTCAACAGGAGCGTCACTATTAACCATCTTCCTGTCTTCCCATGTGTACTGTTAGAAATGGGGTCTTTGGTTGGCAGTCAGGTTACCCCGTGTCCAAGCAAGGACCCTTACTCTAGTCAAGGTAAAGGAGAATCACCCTCAGTTAACCCCCGCTCACCCCCTTGGTAGCTTGGCACGAGCAGGCAAGCTTAACTTCAGAAGTAATGTGTAAAGTATTTGTACCAACACACAAATTAACTCAGTGAAAACACTACAAAATGACACAACACAGGTTTAGAAAAATAGGGAACATTTATCTAAACAAAACAAGACCAAAACAACAAACATCCAACATACACCAGTCAAGTTATGAATTTTCAAAGAATAAGAGTCTTAATCCTTAGAAAACAGTGAGAACGTTGTTAGCGTACAAAAGTACCTGGGTAGCGTCAAAATAACACCGCTTGGGCGAGTGTGCATCGGAAAAGTCCAGCGATGCATCGATTTCTCACTCGCAAGACCGCGTGTCGGCGTGCGTCGTTTCTCCTTTCCAGCAAGAGAGCAATGCGTCGATCCACACAGGCACCTCGGGTCCAGGCAGGCTTTGCATTGTTTTTTTTCCGTGCCCAGCGATGTTGCGTGGAAAATCCGGTCGCACGGTATCAAAAAATTGCGCTGCGTGGGGTCTGCGTCGTTATCAGCCTCCGTTAGCGGGTGTTGCACGTCGTTTCTCCAGCCACATTGCATCGATCTTCCAGCCGCGATGCAGGTGGAGTGTTGATTTCAGCTGCGAAGCCGGCAGCGCGTCGTTTATCAGCCGCGTCACGGAAGGTGCGTCGAAAATTTCCCTGCATGGCGGTCTGTGCGTGGATTTTCAGTCTTTGTCTGCCAGCTTCACCTTTCAAGGGCCCAGGAACTGGATAGGGCACCACTTGGCAGGGCAGGAGTCTCAGCAGAGAGTCCAGGTGCTGGCAGGGGAAGTCTTTGATGGCCCTGAGACTTCAACAACAGGCGGCAAGCTCAGTTCAAGCCCTTGGAGATTCTTCACAAGCAGGAATGCACAACAAAGTCCCATCTTTGTCCCCTTTCACAGGCAGAAGCAGCAACTGCAGGATAGCTCCACAAAGCACAGTCACAGGCAGGGCAGCACTTCTCCTTAGCTCCTTCCCCTTCCTGGCAGCAGCTGGGGGTGGCACCTTGCCCTTCCTGGCAGCAGCTGGGGGTGGCACCTTGACCTTCCTGGCAGCACTTGGGGCAGCCACCCTTTCCGTGTGGCTGGCTGGTGGCCTGGATCCTTTACCACCATGAGTTGCTGTGGACACTACTGGGCCCGTGGACTGGGTGGCTGAGGTGCTTGCCTGGGTTTTACACACCCTGGCCAGACGTGAAGGATGGGGGAGGGGTAACGAAGAGGTCAATGGTGGAGAGGAAAAACTTCTTAGGGACATTGGTGCGGGATAAGGGAGAAGGTTTAGGAGTGGAGGAAGGAGGAGTGGTTGGAGAAGGTGTCTGTCTGCTGTGTTTGGGTGCTGGTGCATGGGATGGATGCTGTTATGAGGTGGATGGCTGTTGGGTGTCTTGGGAGGGGGGGCACAGACACATGGGACGTGTGCATGGATGTTGGGGTGGTGACTGCCAGTGAGGTGTGTGTTCTGATAGGTGTGCTGGTGATGGAGGTAGTGGATGAGGATGTTGTGCATGCAGGGGTGAGTCTAGACGCAACTGGGAGGGAGGTGGAGGAGGAGGAGGAGGGGGCCACCGTGGAGGCGGTGGATGTTGATATGTCTGCATCTGGATGGTGTTTGTGTGAGTGCCTGTGGATGATGTGTGGTGCTTGTGTTTGCCATGTCCACTCTTGTGTGTTGTCCTGTGTGCATGCTCGTCTGTCTGTGTGCTTGGGATAGGTAGGGGTTTAGGGGAATGAGATTGGGCAGAGGAAGTTGGAGGGGGAGGGTGGAAACAGGGACAATGGCTGCCATCAGAGAGGAGGCCAGAGCCTGGATTGATCTCTGTTGGGCCGCCAAGACATGGTGTGAATGCCCTCCAGAAATGCATTAGTCTGTTGCATTTGGGCTGCCAGCCCCTGGATGACATTAACAATGGTTGACTGCCCAACAGAGATGGATCTCAGGAGGTCAATAGCCTCCTCACTCAGGGCAGCAGGGCTCACTGGGGCAGGTCCTGAGGTGCCTGGGGCGAAGGAGATGCCCACCCTTCTGGGTGAGCGGGCACGGGCAACTCGATGAGGGGCTGCTGGGAGGGCGGTGCTGGTACAGGGTGTGGCGGCTGTACATGTACCTCAGGTGGGCACAGAGGTGTCCGCCACCACCAGAGAGCTTCCATCGGAGGAGGTATCCGTGTCCGAACTGTCCCCTCCGGTCCTCTCCGTGGTGCTCCCCTCACCCTCCGTCCCACTGGTGCCCTCATCGTCGGTGGACTGTGCCTCCTGGGTCCTGTGGGATGCAGCTCCCTCCGTCGCCGGTGCCTCTGCTCCTCCGCCAGATTATGCTAATGCACATAAGGACAGAATGACAAAACAAAAAGTGGGGGGAGACAAAGGAAACACTTGGTCAATGGCTGCACCAACACCACCATTGGCGTATATACCACCCTCACACACAGGGAACAGCCCTACGCACTGTGCAATGCACTATCAGTAACAATGCTAGTTACCAGGGCATGGGGAGGGACACATACCGCAAACTGCAGCATACCTGGTACCCACACAACTCTGCCCAGTAGTGGAAGCCTACTAGCTAGGTTGGAGGATTTTCCCATCAGAACCCTGACCAACATGGGACCTACTCTGTTATGTCAGGCCTGGTCTAGGGGCACTCACAGACACACATCCCCCACGCGGGTACCACCCCACCATGCGTAAGTTGTAATGATGGGCACTGTACTCACCCCCTTGTGGCTGCTGTGATGCCCTCAAGCACCCATCCAGCTCCGGATAGGGCACCGCCAGAATGCGGGCCATCAGGGGGTCAGGGTTCGATGGGCACCCCTTCCTCGTTGGGAGGCCATCCCCAGCTGGGCCTCCACCGTCTTCCGTGCCCAGCGTCTCAGGTCTTCCCACATTTTCCGACAGTAGGTGCTCCGCCTACCATAGACCACCAGGGTCCGCACGTCCTTGGCGATGGCACGCCATATACCCTTCTTTTGATGGCACTGACCTGCAGAGGAAACATACACAGGTAAAGGTATTAGTTAGACCGTCCTGCCTGTTACACTCATGGCCCACCATAGCCCTTCCCATCCCCTTTCGCACAGATATGGCCCAGCATACATGCTGCATGCTGCCAGGGCCCATCCAGCAACCTCCCCCACACGAGGCCTTCACACACAGAATTCCATGCATTCATGCCCCATGCATCGTGTTCACAGTGTACTCACCTGTTGGTCTGGAGGCCCATACACCAGTCTGTACTGGGGTAGGACCTCATCCACTAGTCTCTCCAACTCCGCTGAGGTGAAGGCAGGGGCCCTTTTCCCAGTCACACGGGCCGTGGTAGGTTCCAGACACAGGTCACAGCAGCACATGCAGTGTAGGTCCTCTCCTGTTGAAGGTCAGGTAGCAAGTGAGTGAACAGATAGAAAATGGCGGTGACGTCCACGGCCAATGAGGAGTTGCACTGTGGTTCCCGACTGCCTCCTGCAACGGCGAACAACATCAGTGGAATTACCTCACTTCCACCTGTCCCTCCATAACAGGACAGGCGGACACCATTTCGGGGGGGGGGGCAGTGCATGGAACATAACTGCGTCACAGAACACAATTGTACATACAGGACATATGCCAGTAATACATTTAAAATACACATCATGCATTGAACTGTAGTGGCTACAATGTACATTTTATGACCGGCTCCTCACTCTTTTGCCCCATAGATTGCAACCGCTATGGATCAATAGGAGATGGAGACATCCCCCCGTGTACAGACCACTGGTGGACTTGGCAACAATGGAGGACAGGCACATTATACTCACCTGCGGACTTGACAGGGCTACTATCACGGAGCTGTGTGCCCAATCTGAGCCTGACTTGATATCTGCTATCCGTCACCCCACTGGGATCCCCCCACCTGTGCAAGTGCTATCTGTGCTCCATTTCTTGGCAACTGGTTCTTTCCAAGTGACAGTGGGCTTGGCAGCAGGAATGTCACAGCCAATGTTCTCAAACGTGCTGACCAGAGTGTTGGGTGCCCTGATTAAACACATGTGCAGCTACTTTGTTTTCCCCCAGGTGGAGGATTTGCCCACGGTGAAGGCTGACTTCTATGCAATGGGACATATCCCCAACATAATTGGGGCGATTGATGGAACACATATTGCATTTGTCCCCCCCCAGGCAAAATCAACAGGTCTTCAGAAATCGAAAACATTTTCACTCAATGAATGTGCAGATGGTGTGTTTGGCGGACCAGTTCATCTCCCACGTCAATGCTAAGTATCCTGGGTCGGTGCATGATGCCTTCATCGTGAGGAATAGCAGCATCCCGAATGTGATGGTCCAACTACAGAGGCACTGTGTGTGGCTAATAGGTGAGCCCTGGTTCCCACCCAGTGGATGTTGGTATATGGGCATGGTCTGGGCCATAAGGGATAGTGTGTGGCTAACAATTGTCCCTCGATATTTGCAGGAGACTCAGGTTACCCCAACCTATCATGGCTACTGACCCCTGTGAGGAATCCCAGGACAAGGGCTGAGGAATGTTACAATGAGGCACGTGGGCAAACAAGAAGGATTATTGATCGTACCTTTGGCCTCCAGAAGGCCAGGTTCTGGTGCCTCCATCCGACTGGTGGATCCCTGTGCTACTCACACAAGAAGGTCTGCCAGATAATCGTGGCATGCTGCAGGTATGGGCACGCTGGGTTGGTGCTGTGGTGGTGTTTCCTGAGGGGGGAGGCTTTGTGGTGGTGTGTGACTGTGGGTGGGTAACGGACTGTCCGGAGGTCCCTGATGGGCCAGGTTGGACATCCAGATCCAGGCGAGCAGAGTTGCTGTCATCACTGTGGGCCTCCTCAGTTGGGGGATTTGATGCTGCTGGTACCTCTTCTCCGATGACATTAGCTGGGATACCTGTGAGGAAGTAAATGCAGAGTGATTGTTTCTGTGTTTGACATATTGTGCATGGATGGGTTGCCCTCTATGGTTGTTTTTGCCCTGGCATCTTTAACTTGTAAACGTTGGTGTATGGTGGGATAGCTGATTCTCTCTGTGTGCATGCTTTAGTGATAGGTGTCCATGCAGGTCTGTGAGTGGTGGCCATGCATTGGTGGTGCATGCAGGGCTTGGGTTAGGGATGGGTGAGATGTGATGGTGGGGTGTGTGGGCAGTGGTGGAGTGATGGGAGTGAGGGTGGAGGTATGTGATGGCATGCAGGTAGGGGGGTGATAGTAGTATAGAGTTGACTTACCAGAGTCCAGTCCTCCTGCTACTCCGGCCAGGCCCTCAGGATGCATGATTGCCAAGACTTGCTCCTCCCATGTTGTTAGTTGTGGGGGTCCACCGCCAGTCCTCTGTACATCCGGTTGGTGTCCTGCTGCAGTGGAACGTACCTTCCCCTGTAGGTCGTTCCACCTCTTCCTGATGTCATCCCTTGTTCTGGGGTACTGCCCCACGGCGTTGACCATGTCCACGATCCTCCGCCATAGCTCCATCTTCCTAGCAATGGATATTTGCTGCACCTGTGCTCCAAATAGCTGTGGCTCTACCCGGATGATTTCCTCCACCATGACCCTCAGCTCCTCCGCAGAGAATCTAGGGTGTTGTTGTGGTGCCATGGGTGTTGTGTGAGTATTATGGGTGAGGGTGTGTAGGCTGATGTGTTGGGGTGTGTGTTGTGAGGTGCGTGGGTGGTGTATAGGTGATGGTGGTATGAGGCTCTGGTTGTGTGAGTGGTCTTGCTGTCTCTCTCTGGTGCCAATGATTTGTATTTGTAAAGGGTTGGGTGTAATGTGTGTGTGTGTGTGTTTTATAGTGGTGTGGGTGTGGTGTGTATGGGTGTCTGATGTGTGTTGTTTGAATTGTCCAATGTGGTGTTGTTTTGTTTGTGTGTGTTGATTTTGAAAGCAGTGGTATGTACCGCCAATGGTTTACCGCGGTTGAATGTCCGGCGTGGTGATTCGTGGGTCATAATATGGTGGGCGTTGTTCTGTTGGCGTAACGGAGTGGGTTTTGATACGGCCAGTTTATCACTGTCCTTTGGTGTGGCGGAGTTGTGTCTGTGGCTGTATAGTGATGGTTTGGTGTGTGTGTGTCATAATATGGCGATATGTTGGCGGCAGTCAGCATAGCCGTAAGTGGGATTTACCGCCAATGTCAAAATGAGGGCCAGACTTTTTTAGGCTAAGAAGCATAGTTTAATTAAATCTTGTTTTTTCCTAATGTATGGTCTCCATCATGATTTACTGTGTAGGTGGTAACATGTTGGCACGGATCATGTTAGGCACATGCCTTTGCAAGCAGTAATTAGTTATATGTGTGACTCAACTAGTATGTGTGTCAGCTATGGTCACGTTCCTGTCAGGTTGGCAATGGTGTCACATCAGCAACTCCAGACATCTTTCAGCTATGTACGTGACACTCTGGATGTGCATGGATACACATCCCAAAACAGGTATTCATACAACATTTCTCCGTGTTGTGAAGTAATGTGACTTACATTGTCATTATGTTGTTGTTATTGCACTCCCCCTAAATCTAGATTTTGTAACTGAGACGCTCATGGCTCCCCCTCACAGTCTTACACATGCATCATTTATTTGTCACATCAATGTTTTACTGTTGCTATCATCCGTGCTAGGCCCAGCCACTTGTGTAGTGATTTTTGTCAGCTATTGCAATGCATGCATACTGTCACATGCCACGCTTGGGACACTCAAGCAAAAATTGTTCTTTCACATAGCTATCAGTCACCTCAATCATGTTGCAATCAGTGTGTGTGGCATTGTGTATGTCACAAATCCACACATATCCCTTAGGCAAGTATTCAGGGGCATATTTACAAGCCCCTACTGCCACCAGAGTGTCTCTTTTTGAGATGCTCCAGTAGCACTGTGCCCTTTCACTGATTTAGAAGGTGGCATAAAGGCACTCTAGGTGGCTTAACACTGCATTGTATAAATGGGTCCCCCAAACGCAGATTTCTGTGGCAGAGGGGCATGCAATGGGCGTTGCTGAGGCTCACCCATGCAACACCCATTGCTTTTGGCGCTGTCTCTCATTGATGATGAAATGTAGACCTGAGGCAGTTCCAAAACGATACCGTCACCGCAGGGGTGGGGTTGGCATGGCCCAACAGGTCGACATACTATTCTTTCTCCTTGTTTTTGCTTATTGTTTGTGTGCTGCATTGTGCAGCACACATAGTAGAAGCAAGGAGCCATTACTGATTGTTTATGTGCAGGAAGGCAAAACTTTCTGAACACAAACAACCATTCCCTGCAGTGCAGGCACTCTTTCAGTATAGTGCAAGTGTGCCTGCATTGGCACTAGGCAGCTGAAAAAGCACCAGTGCTAGTGAAAACACATGGGTGCACAGCATCCTATTGCATACAGCACTAACCTGCATTTTGGAAATGACACAGCTCAGAGCAGCTACATTGCTTGTGGCATCACGCTGTGCCATTTTGTTGTAAGTAGGCCCCTCAGTGTATAGGCTTCACACAATGCATGAAGTTCACACAGTTACTGTTTCAGGCACCGATTCAACACAATTGATGCTTAGAGTTAATTTATTTGCATGTGAATCAATATTATTTGTTGTACTGTACACAGGAGACTGACCCCATAAGAGATCCCAAGCCATTGGATGTCCAGACAGAGTCCGGTGTGGGGGGGGGGGCATGTCATGAGACATGTGTAGGAGAGGAGTGCATCAGTGAGGAGGTGATCGCATTGCCATTAGGTAGGATTGGCCACAATGACAGTCGACATGTGTGATTGGTCAACAGTGGGAGAGTGAAGACGGGACGTTGATAAATGTTGCAACACTGCCATGATCTTAAGTACAGAGCAAAAGAGAAACTGTCCTTGTGCCACAGGCTGTAGCTACCGGGTGGTTTTTGCGGGTAACTGATGTTCCTTCCACATCTTCATCCTCTGATGTGTGCTGTACCTCCCGTGCCAGGGGTGGTGCTGGTGAAGTGGAGGGAGACACACACATATCAGGGGCTGGAGATGTGGATTCAAAGATCCCGACAGCTGTCATCTGTGGAAAGATAAAAGGCATCACTGCAGCAAGGAGGTACTGCTGGTTTTGCAACACAGCAGCAACGTCACGTGGTAGGCAGCACTGTCACTGAGGGAGCCCAGCATCCACTGCATGGACTCCAGGACAGTTTGGATAGCCCCTAGCCTGTTGTCAATCATGCTGGGGCCTCTTTGGGAGGGCATTTGTTCGAGCCTCTACCTCACGACACCAGGGATGTTGGCCAGGGACTGCTGGAGTCCACGAAGAGTGGGGCCTCAGATGGCAGCGGAGTTGTCCTTATTCATACTGAGGAACCTATGGACTTGTGCTAGGCTACCTACCATGGTCTCCTTCCCCACCCACATGCTGTGCCACCTCTCGCTGGACTCCTACTGCTGCAGTTTGGAAGATGATGTCTGGGTCCTGGGAGTCCAGGGCTCTAGGTGAGCTGGCAGGTGGTGTGTGTTGTCTGTTGGGTAGTTCATTTGGAGACCTCACAATGCTGTGTGTCCTCCCTGTGACCTGAGATGGTGTCTGGTCATCGCCATCATCGGTGAAATCCAAGACAGGCAGCTGGGCATGAGGTATGGCATTATCTTCTGTAATGAGATGGTGATATGTCAATGTTGATCTGTAGTAGCTGCTCATATGAGTCATTAGGTTGTTAATCATGGTGCCTTACTTACATGGCGCAGAGCCACACATCATGCCCCTCATATATGGGCACCTAGCGGCACATTGTGCCACCAGGGTGTCATTTTTTGGAACGCACCATTGGCACAATATGGCACATTTGCAAGTCCAGTCTAAGCCATCTTGTGTGGCTTTTTTTGGGCTTCTGCATAAGGACCCCTTTCATGCATTACACTGTGTGGTAGTTGCGCGGCATGGGTGTTGCTTGGTGTGTTCCCATGCAACACCCATGGAAATGTACAGGATTTGTTGCATTGACAGATCTATAAGTTTGAGTATGTGTCACGTTCCTCTGCCAGCCCACATGTTGTAAGAGTGATGCAAGGGAGAGAACTGTCCACATGCATCATCCTTGTCATCTCTTATCATGTGTGATGTATCCTGAACCACCCATAGTGAGTTGCAACCACCTCTTGCGTATGTGATTGTACAGAAATGTGTCCCTTCCTGCACAACAACAACACATGGGTGCTAGGGTTCCTGCATTGCAGGGCTGAGTGTTGTTGTGCATAGCGGGTTGTAACAATATTGAATTTTTAATATTGACCTGCATTTATATTGACCTCACAATACTGACTACCAACATATCATCAAAGTCAGTATACATGGAATTAGCACAATAAATCAACAATTCTCTAAACATGTCCATCATGAGGATCTAGTGGTAGGTGACATAGGTGGTCATTTTGAACATGGCATGATTGCCCGCCTCCGACCATGCTGACGGTCAACAGAAGAACACCAGTGGCGGCGGCAGGCATCTCAACATATTCTGACGAATGCGCCATGCTGGCGGTCGGTGGCGGGGGTGGATGGTGCTCCACCCTCACCGCCACATCAGTCCATATCCTGCCACGCATATAATGATGCAGTTGTAGGCGTGGCGGTGTATGGAGACGTGGTGATGAGGGCGGAGCAGCATCCAAGGAGCCCATTCTGTCCCGGAGCAGCGCAATGGAACAGGTAAGTGCTGCCTGAAAGGGAAGGGGGGGTGGGTGTGAGTGCATGGGGGTGTGCATGAGTGTTTGTGAAGGGGGGATGTGTGTCTGAGTGTATGAATGCGTGTGTACATGTAGGTGTATGGGTGCATGGGGATGTGGGTGTTGGGGTTTGGGGGCACCTGTATGTAGGGGGGTGGGTGGGTGATGGTAGGTGGGAGCTGGGAGGCCTACATGGAGATTTGGGGGAGGAGGGTTGGGGGGTCAGTTTTCAGGGTTTGGGGTGGGGCCGGTTCTAGGGGCCTGAGGGGGTGGGTGGGGGTAGTGGCAAGGGGGGAGCCTGGCGTGTCACATACAGGTGACAGGAATGAGAATTCCTGTCACCCGTATGCTTTCCAACAGGGATTACCTGGCGGGGTATCCTGCCAGGAAATCCCTGGTGGAAATGGGATCATAATCCCATGCCAGTCCGGCCTCCACCGCCGGGTCGAATGTGCCTACGTTCGGCCCAGCTGTCGATTATGGCCTGGCGGTGGGCTGCTTTGTAGCCAGTTCACTACTGTGTTCAGAATATGGCAGTCTGGACCGCCATGCCATTGGCGGCAATGACCGCCACCGCCGGGGTGGCGGTCATTACCACAATGTTCATAATGACCGCCATAGAGTTGATATAAGTGCAGGTCGATATTGTGACATGCTGCTTTCTATGTTCATCTTTCAGGGATGTTGTGGCGCACTGATCAATAATTAAAAGACAAACTGAGGTCATATTCTTTGGTTAATACCCAATGTTCCCCAACTTCTCTGTAAGTTCACTGAACAATCCATTTCTACAACTGAAAAGGTTAAAAAAAGCATGAAAAAACCTTTCATTATTTCTGGACAAGCATTTGACAAGGGAAGACAGGGTCACATATTTATAAAGTAATAGCTAATAACATGTTTAATGCATTAGGAAAATCATACAAACTATCCCTGTATTTCTGACACAAGTTCTAGGTCAATCCTTAGTCAGTTCATGGACCCTATTAACTTAGATTGTGGGAATTAAAAAAGAAAAACTGATGTAGGAGGTTCAGGTGGCAAAATATATGGGGTTAGGATGATAGCCGATTTCCGATGATTTCTTTCAAACAGAGGAAGTTTGCACATGTTAAAGGAAGAGGCTTACACTACATTAAAATGCCCCTACATGGACCCTTAAGTCAACTTAGAAAGAACACTATACATCTTTTCGGGTTTATTTTATAGGCCTGTGGAAAATGTTTTGTTCATCATCCATCAAAACCTTGACCAACCTTCAAGCACATATCAGTTGAACACTTCACACTACATTATACAACATTACTCTACGGTACACTACAGTAAAATATTAAATTTCACCTTATCCAATAGCTAAACTCAATATTTTATGGAATTTACAACTCTGTCATGTATTATGGCCTGCATTACAATTCACAGGGGTAACCTATTTCCTTACAATACATTTTTGGCATTACAATGTGTAGGCTTACTCCGCAGAAGGCCTTGTAAGTAAGGCACACAGACATGTACTGAGATGCTTTGAAGCTGGGAGCTCTGTTGGGCATAGGAAGCCATTGGTGTTCTGAATGCTCTTCACAGGCTATCACCAGAGCCAGTCCTAGAAGGGGAGGTGTAAGAAATTGGGTTGTTAGTGAGAGGAGTGAAAACCAAACTAATCAATAAACACAGCCCTTGTCAGGGTGAACCACTGAAGTCACTAAATTAACCCGCGCTCTTCCTCGTGGTAGCTATGGCGCAGAACAGAAAGGTGTCACTTAGAGGCAATGTGTAAAGTATTTATGGAGCATTAAAACAGTAATAAAGTCAATATGCAGAACAATAAAAATATCAAAACAAATTAGAGAAATAGAGTTAACATTACTAAACAAAAAGACACCAGAATAACAAAAATCCAATAAAGAGAATCGGAGATATGGATTTTAAAAATTTTAAGGAGAAATAGTGACAAGAAGCACAAAGTGCCAAAGTGTCAATAGTCATGGTAGGCACAATTTGATGCCCACTGTGATGGCGCATGGGTCAGATACACTAACAAGGTACGTCTTGGTCAAAAATGTTACCTTCTGACTTTAGTCATTTAAGTCCCATTCCACCACAGGAATGCACATCTAAATCCCCCAGGACTTTAGGGGAGGCACTTAGAGAGACTCACAGCTTTTCAGGACAATGCCAACAGGAGGGTCCAGTCGATGTCCAGTTGCCAGAGTTAAGCTGGGGATTTGCAGGAAAAGGCCTCCTGTAGTTTGTGCCCCTGTAGTTTTAACAGGATGTCAACCTACATCTTAGTCATTGGTACAAGAGAGAGAGGAGGGCCAGTCCATCTTCTTCTTAGGTCTCAGACACCAGTTTCAGTCCTCTTCTGCTCTTGCACAGGCCCAGGAGTGTTCTGAGGTGCCTGGATGTGCCATATTTATGCCTGGCACGAGCTAGAGAATGAGAACGACCCCTGGGGACACCTTTACTAATGGAGTAAAGAGCCCCGGAGCTTGCCCTATCTATTTTGTGTATTTTCAAGACGGCTAAACTTCGGCACAGAGGATGGGTGTGTGTGTGGGGAGTGTAATATGCACAAACAGTTTGCCAGTGGTTATCAGAGGTAAAGTGCACAGAGTTCTATTACCAACAGAACTTGAGTTCAGAAAAAATGGAAACAATTGTGGTGTTCCTGCAGAAATTGCAAATGTCTAACAGGAGCGCCACAGGGAGAGAAAGACAACATTGTTCTTAATACAGATTATGTTGACACATGGGGTGTCTGATCTTCAGATCCTACACTCCATGGACAGATGTTAATGGCTGGGTGAGTTTTGGAAACTTTTTGAGTGTGAAGGGCTTATTTTAAACATTAAATAGTTGGGTTGCTGGCGACAAAGTTCATGGTAGGTTGACAGATTTCCAGAGAGTGCAATTTCCCCAAGGTGATCCATGGTCATATCACTTGATCCCAGTGACATGTTGGTAGCAGTAATGTCAGCTGCAAAGCTGTTATTGCTGAGGTAATCGGGCGAATCATGAACCTTTTAAAATACTTCTTAAGAACATAGATTAGGATGTTGCTCAGAACAATATTTTAATTGATGGGCAGGTTACTTGGGGCTACCCTATTTTTAACACATATTTTAAGACAGCGTTAATGATGGATGGATAATCTAAGGGCAATTTCCAGTGTAGTCTTCTTAGTTAGGGTCTGGAAGAACCTACAGCCTTAACCGCTGCTCAATGGAATTGGTCCCTGTGCTCTCATCTCTTACTCTCTTCCTTTATTTTAGGATTACTTTTCACTTTCCGCCACAGGTGTGAACCCACAACTGTGGCATTCCTAAGGATGCACCTTAACAGCTCTGGGGTCCACCCAGAAATCTACTACCATGCTGTCTATTCTACTCCCAACTGCAGCCAATCTAGCACTTACTGGTTCCTTCATCTTGCCTTCATGAATTGGGTTTCTCTTTGTCCTGGGTGGACTCCCATCAAAAAAATGCATTTGTGGAAACTCCTTCCCAGTGCATGCATGCAAGCCCTGAAGGACATGTTCTCAAGAAGAATAAGGATGATGGACAGCTATATGGAGTTTAGAAAAGCAACTAGGAGTTGGTGGTCCCAAAAGTTGGCACTGAACTGACTGACTACAAATCATAATGGTTTGTAAATGATGCATGCTAAGTTATCTCTTTTACTCCATTCGTGTGCTGCTCCATGCTAAAGGCGCGGCTCCATATCGCCAAACCAAGACTGAGGGACATACCCCAGTCCTCAAAATCTACTCGTAGGTGGCACCTCTACCAACACCTTTTTACGACCATGTACAACAAACAGCCTAGAGCATCCAACTAGAAAGCACTTTGAGGCCTCCTCAAGGAGTAGGAAAGGGCTATAGAAATGCTACAATACAATGCAACACAATTCAGTACAAAAAAACTATTCCATGCATGTCGTGAGAGTCACACGAGAGAGAGAGAGTGTGTGTGTGTGTGTGTGTGTGCGCACGCGCCACACACATACTCATTACTTTGCACCCTCCTCATCTCTCGAATGTTAGTGAGAAGGTAAATATTTGTCTGACTAACACTGGGGCTATGTCAATTCCTGTACTTATAATAGTGAGGACAGGATACTATTGTCTAAGGCTTCAACTACTTTTCAACACTTACTAAACAATCTAACCACATACTCATGAACTAATCACTTGCCAGTAATCCAATTTAAAAGAAAGAAAAGTTATTTTTGCAAGTCTAAAATGAGATCCCCAGGGGGAATTTTGAATGTCTGATTTAGGGAGGATCTTCACTCAATTAGCTCTGGGCGTGTTCCCAAGGCAGAAGATTAGTTGTAAAACAAAGCTGTGTTGTATATCCGAATCTTAGTAATAAACATGTTGCTAGACAAAAATATCTGGGCCTGAATATTGTTTACAAAACTATTGCTCCATGTGGGGTAGACTTGCTTTTATTAACTCACATGGGGAGATATGTTTCAAATAACACACAGCCTCAGCATTCGTGTTGGTCAATGTTTAGGCCTCAATAGCATCATTTGATACTACAATGCTGTTTGAGATTTAATAGAGACTACAAAATGGAACCTTAAGCAATGGAAAATTGCCAAATATTGCTATACTCTACAACTAGTTTGCCTGCAAAGAGAGTGGTGACTGTATAGGCCACCCTTAAAAACTCCCAAGCTACATTTCGGACCTGAATTAGAGTTTGGCAGGTGCAGAACATCAACCAAAAACTGCAAATGTTTCTTCCGCCCTATTTAGGGTGCTTGGACATCAATGCACTCTAAAGAGGGGGTTTCATAGTTTTTGCCGGATGTCCCACATCTGCCAAACTCTCAAATCAGACCTTTAATCAACTCACAGAACTATTAAAAAAGCAAAGAGTAACTATTAAAAAAGCTAAAAAAGCAAAGTCGTTATAATCATGTTTTGTGAATATGACAAAGAAACAGTTTTGGTGGTTTATTCAAAGATATCCCAATTACTAAATCTTCTTTTCTTCCAGCCCTGGTCTTCTTCCGCACAACACGAACTAGTTCTCCAGACTCTATTCACACATCCTAGAAAATTATTTGCAGAACAGTAAGTCTGGCCATTAGCAGGGAGTCTTAAGGATTTTGAATGCTCTGGGCCAAATATTTTTTGGGGGCCCCTGTTCGAAACAGCTGTGAATTTATGATTGAATTTCAGCTCTTTCTGCTCTCTTTAACCAGGTCACTGACAGTGCACAGGCACACTGATCCAAATTCTAAATTTGTTTACATCTAATATTCAGTGATAGTGACGTGTGTTTTCAATACTGTAACACAGCAGCAGCTCACGAATATTACTGCAGATAATCTCTGTGACACCCTCCCATTTCTCAAATGTGCAGTGCTGTTTTGATCTAAAAGAAACTTTTTTATGGATGTTTCATCAAACATAAACAACATTTCTCTGCAAAATGTCTGCAATAGACTTTCAAGCATCACCCACATTAAAAAATAAATTAAAGGAAAATGTACTTAAAACACACTGTTTAGGAATTATTCAAGGTCATCAGGGCAAGACTCTCTGCAGAACAGAACTGTCTCGGTCAGGGGGTCCCCTGAAAGGCAGGGACCCAGGGCCACAGACCACCTTGCCCATTCCATGAAATCTCTCTGGTAATTACAATATGGTGCCTTAGTTATGACATGCCTCTTTACTCCATTACAAAATGGACAGCAGCCAAGCACACTGCCTGTTATTGCCAAATGCAAATAAGGCTGTGTGGAGCACTGGATAAGGAAGAGGGTGGAATAAAAAGAATGATCAGAAAGTAAAAAGGTGACGGTGTAATTCAGGAATTACTTTCAGCCACTGCTAATTACTCAGGATGCAACTCTGCCCATCGTTTTTCTCAACATGTGATGGATTGTAATGCTACCCAGAGCGATTGCGTAATTAGACTATTTGCAATCAATCCTTCCATCAGTTTTTGTGTGTTTGATGTAGTGTGGAAAGCGGTTAAGGAGATGCCCAGATGTGGGTCTCTTGCTGACTGTGCAACAGAATCCAAACTATTCCTCACCCACGAGGCCTAATAATCAGAAACTAATCTGGGGTTGTTTGTGTCCTTTCTAGGGGGCAGTTCAGGGTGTACTGTTCTCATGAGGAGCAGGGTCAGTTCTGATTGGCATAGGGCTGATCTCTGTGTCGACTGGCACATTGGCACAGTGGGTGAAAAATAGTGGAATGAAATGCTACCCAGTGTGACTGTCAGAGGTTACTCAATTTGCAAGCATTGCTCATGTCATCTTTTGAGGGCCTGATTCAGAAAGCCAAATTATACTTTTGAGTAAGCTTACACTTTTGAGTAAGTTTACTACCTTTTGGGATGCACAAACTGCACTTTCGTAGCAACTTACACTTTTGTAATAAATTACACTTTTGTAGGAAGTCCAGCACTACACACGGCCAACCAGTGGTACTGCAACATCCTCCCATAGACAATAAGAGAAATAGGGACATAGTACAAAAGTATAAGTAATTACAAAAGTGTAAACTACTACCAAAGTGTAGTTTATGAATCCTGAAAGTAGTAAACATACTCAAAAGTGTAAGTTACTACAAAAGTGAAGTTTGTGAACAGTACTTTGTAGGAAGTTTTGCAACACTACTGGAGCATATTATGTGCTACAAAATATACTATAAAATGTAAGGTTTGACGATCCTTATATGTTCAGAGTTATCTGTCCCGACAGAGGAGTCTCCGCACATGTAAGTATGGATTTTAGTAGTAAATATGGAAGGGACAAAGGGAAGTGGGTGGGGAAAGGGGCAAACCTACTACTTAAGGGGATAAGATTAGGGAGGAGTAAGACGGGTTTAGGGAGGGTCATGAAGAAGTTTAGGGATGGACATCATCCACCCACACAAAAATAAGCCAATTGCTTGTAGCTTACACACTTGTAGTTATTGTACATTCAGAGATTATGAATACCGAAAGTATAAAACTTACTACAAATTGTAAACTTACTAAAAAATGTAACCTCCCCCTTGAATCAGGCCCATCGTGATGGAGACCAGGACTCGGAGTAAAGAAGAGGCCTAACTGGTTGAGGAAAAAAACAAATCACCCTTGTAATTATTGGACCTTAGGAACAAAATACACATGTCAAACATTTGCAATTACCATAAAGCTTTCATGCAAATCAGGCTAAACAAATTATGAGTTAACAGCACTCAAAATATGAGAAGCAACATCTGTCAAAAAGCCTTCCCGCACCTGCAAATGATAATGAGGTGTAAATGTGTGGAAGGATGACTAGGTGGCCGCATGTAAATGTCCATTAATCAAGCATCCTGAAATGAAGCCTGGGGTGTTGAAATTCCTCTGGTTGAATGTTGGACTGTGAGCTGAAGAAATAGCAGATCTTAACCACTAGAACATTAGAAGGCTAGACGAAGTAGGACATGTGTGAAGCCTATGAATAAGTCTGTGTACATCGAGAGTATGTAAACTTGTCTCTAACTCTATCACAGAAAAAGAAAAGAAAACTAGCAGTATCCAACGATCAATAAAACACAGATGGAGTTTTTTGATAGAAACATGTGGAAAGGCCTTTTTCCAGGAAAAAACTAAGAAATAGTTCCTCACACAACCAAGCCACTAAGGGCCATATTTATACTTTTTGACGCAAAACTGCGCCAATGCAGCTTTGCGTCAAAAATATTACCGCCGGCTAACGCCATTTCTTTGCGCCGTGCGGGCGTCAAATTTATACTCTGACGCACGGTGGCACAAACCACAGGTGTGAGTCATTTTTTTTTTACTCAAACCAATGCGTCACAGCGTAAAGGAAAACGACGTTAACGCAGCGAAAATGACTGTAAGCCGGTTTACGACATCGCAAACTGGATACGCGCCGTTTTATGACACAAGTTCGTCAAAAAGCGGCACAAACACTGCAAAATGTGCTAAGGAGAGCCAAAATGGACCCCAGATGCTTGCACAGACCCCAGGAAGATGACAACAGACCAGGAACCAGCCAGGAAGACCCACACAAGGCCCAGGACAGGGAGAAGAAGAAAATAAAGTGTCGCTTCAGTGCAGAGGAGTAGGAAATTCTGGTTAAAGAGGTGACGGAACACCAGCATCAACTGTTTGTCACCTCAACGTTGCCAATCAATAGGAGAGAGGCAATATGGCAACAAATTGTTGACAAGATCAACAGTGTGGCAGAAGTACGGAGAACAGTCATCGAGTGCAAGAAATGCTGGCATGACTGCAAGCACAGGACCAAGGAAAAGATGGCCAGGAACAGGAAGGCAGCACTGCAGACTGGAGGTGGAAGTCCAGCACAGCAGGAGGCCCTGAACCACATGGAGGAGATGGTGGCAGCCGTCATCCCTGAGGAGATCGTCACAGGGATTCAAGGACAGAACAGCACAGACTACCAGGAGACAACACACATGCAGGGTAAGTCGCATGGGGAATTACAATGCACAAATGTTAACTGTAAGCAGGGGGGGTGGACATACCTACTACACAATGCATGTAAGTCATGATATTCAGGGAGTGGAATGGGTAAAGGTGCACGGCACAGGGGCATGGCCCGTTCAGAGGAAACCTGGGGCACAGTACTACACAACACCAACAACCTTTGCATGGGGGTATGCTGCCAGGCCTAGGATGTTGCAAAGGTAAAGCCAGGCCAGGAGGGCAGGGTACAACGTAAAACTGACAGCCCATCACACGTCAGCTAGTATTCTCCCTACATTAACTAGGGCTCAATTAACAACCTCTGGCCATATCTGCAAGTGGAATGTAACATTGACAACAGTTGCCACTACCACCTCTGCTGTGTGTGCAGGTCAAGTAGCTAATGGCAGTAACGTCCCCATGGATCAAACACACCCAAATTAGAGGTTTCAGGATGACAACGTTATCAATCCCCTGAAATCAATACAAATGTTCCAATCCTGTCAAATGTGATTGTCCAAAGTTGCTACAAACATCAGCCATTGTCATAAACATTAGGAGGTACACAGCACCAATGCCATACCCATGCTGCATATGTCAGGGTCCACCCTGTGCCTGGGTCACAATAGCTCCAATGACACCATGCAACATCCCAAATGTCATACTGCTCAGACAACAGCATTGAGGGGGAGGACACATGTAACTGGTTACAGAAATACACCTGCACAGTCAGAGGAGGAAATGGAACACTGCTAGGACTATCAGTTCACTCCAATGTACCACACATTCCCCAACATCAGCAGTACACATTACCAATGCTGACATCCATATCGTGCCATAACAATGCTATACATAGAATATGCTAGATCTCAACAACATATAGGTGGATGTGAAAGATCAGAGACTGGGGCAGTTCCAGATTGTTAAGTGTGGTGCTAGTGCCATCAGAACACCCACAGCCAGTGAAAGGCCCCACCATGAGAATGGAAGTAGACAGAGGGTTGAGTAGGACAAGAAGGTGGCAATTCACAATTTGGCCTGAACCAACACCTAGAGGATGTGATGCTGAGAAGTCCACAAACTGACCACAATACATGTGACATGCAGGTGGGGCATAGGCCTGGGAGAATGCTTATATTATAGACATGAACAATGAACAGGAACGAAGATCACAAAGTGAAAATAATCGGAAGGCAGGCATGTCAAATTACTAATGCCACAACACAGACACACTAATTGTACCATATCTCATTGCAGAGGACGATGGCTCTCCTGCGGATATGCCTGTCCAGGACTACCCTGATGACATGGATGACGAGCTGACAAACATCAGCCAGCAGACCCTCCAAGATGTCCGTGGAACCCTCCAGACCCCACCTTCAGTCACAAGGAGGAGCACAGAACTAGCAGCCATCGCAGAGGACCCACCAACCACCCCAATTGTACGACCTGCCAGCTCCAACACAGCTGAGGACTCTGACAACACTGGCACCAGCTTTGAGCGAACTGTAGTCGGAGTACAACGGGAGCTGGCCAAGGAGGTGCCGGTGGGGATGTAAACTATGGCAGCCAGCCTAGAGGGGGTGCGTTTGTGCATGATGTCAACTGAAGAACAGGCAGCAGCTATGCAAGGGCGAACATAAATCTTGCAGGAACTTGAAAAAAGGTTGAAGGAAATCAGCACAGCTGTAATAGAGTTGACCCAACACCTACAACAACAATCCTGTCAACGCGTGCACGAATGCAATATTGAACCCCTCAGGGCCGACCTGGCAGCCTACCACTGTGATGTGGCTGCTATTCTTAAGAACCAGCAGCTCCTCCTTGCTGCAGTACTGCCCTTAAAAGTCCCACAGTTGGCAGCTACCGGGATGTCTGACTCCACGTCTTCAAACACTGAGGTGTGTGTTGACCCTTCACAACCACCACCACCAAGGGCAGAGGAGACAACACACACATCAGAAGATGAAGACGTGGAACAGATCACCTTCACCCGTAAGAGTACCCGGTAGCACTAGTCCCTGCCACATGGCCACCTATTACCAAGGTCCTGTGCTTTGTGACATGCCAGTTTCGCAAAAACTGTACTCAAGCACTGTTCTTCAACCCACTGTTTATCTTGTCACCCTGCCCTGTGAATGTCTCTCACTACCTCATTGGCAAATCCTGTCCCTCTGCACTGTCTGACACTTCACCCCAGCATGTCCAATGACATGTGTTTTTGCACTTGTGTAGGATCACAATGGAAGATGTCACACTAATGGACTCACAATCATGGACAATGTACATATAGCACTACAGCACTTTAAAATAAATAGCACTTACACAACAACTTTGTCTCTGTGTAATGTGACACATCAACCGTGATGGCCATCAGTGATGTTTACCTCAGGTCAATGATTATTGATTGTCAATACACCTGACCTGAACGAATCTTGGCTGATAACTATGCCCAGTAGTCTGGATTGTACCATCTTCTGCCCTCCCTGAGGGTTATTTCCTAGGAAAATATAAACTATACACCATAATGCTGTGTTGGACAGAATAATGCTTCCTCAAGGGATGTCTAAGCCAGAAAATAGTGGCTTCAATTTTTACTGAAAGTCAAAACTTACATATGTGACAATTGCCCCAATTTTTTGCTAACACACAACATACAGCATGAATGGATGTGTATACGTTTTTATGGAAATAAGCCACCGGGCTGAACATGGTAACAAATGATAGGTGTGAGTTATGTATACCATACTACATGAGAGCATACTACCACTCACCTTATAAGGATTCGCTTGGACATCAGACTGCAGGCAGACTTAACACAGTGTCCCCAATACCATATCTGTTTTCAAAGTATGTGACATTGAAAACATACATCACAAAATAACCACACTTTGGGATTCATAGTAACCGTGAGTGGTGGGTGCAATGGATGGCCGAATCTTAGCTAAGTAGCTTTGGTGTAGCTACCAATGTAACAGCTCAGTTGGGATACGGTTGCAGCATGGGACACAAAAGCTAATACAAAAGAGACACTGTTCACTCATGGCAAGGCCCTGATCTACAAGCATCTGACACATACTGTAAAGGGTTACCTAGATATTTATTAAACAGTAAAAACAGAAGCTAAAGCCAGGGGAAACACCTTACCTAACCTAAACTACTCTAACTACACATTACCCACAACTGTCCCTAACTAACCTCAGCTAAACTTACTTATCACATTTAATTAAACGATCCAAACATCAACCCCCTGCCCCCCTTATAAGACGGGGCACATGGAGGACAATATATACTAACCTAAACACATACTATCTTATACTAAACAAATATATATATATATAATTATATGTATATATATATATATATATAGCAAAAACGAAATGTCCTCAATGAAAGCGCGCTCCCAACTGGTTACAATAAGGGTTTTCAAACAAAGCCAGCAACTCACGGTGAGTCCTTGAAGCATTTTCATTTTTTCTGGCCTTTAGTAGTAAAGTCATCTCTGGACACTTGTTTCCGGGTAGATCCCAACAAATGATACTCCACTCAAGGAACATATCCGATCATTGACCAGCGCATCACACCTTGCTATGTGTCCAACACACAGGAGTCAATCACACATCATCAGCAAACACAACACAGAACAGAAATATCAACACTTACTGGAGATGTCTGGGTCCGCAAATCGAGCCACCTCTCCGATAGTGTAGAGTGCAGGTAAACCTGTAAGGCATGGAAGGGAGAAATGTGCTCAATGTCTGTGCACTGTACAACACTTCCAAATACAAATACTATGGGGGTCATTCTGACCCTGGCGGTAAAAACCGCCAGGGCCAACGACCGCGGGAGCACCGCCAACAGGCTGGCGGTGCTCCCATGGGCATTCTGACCGCGGCGGTACAGCCGCGGTCAGAAACGGAAAACCGGCGGTGTACCGCCGGTTTCCCGCTGCCCTGGGGAATCCTCCATGGCGGCGCAGCTTGCTGCGCCGCCATGGGGATTCCGAGCCCCATACCGCCATCCTGTTCCCGGCGGTTTTGGCCACCAGGAAGAGAATGGCGGTATGGGGTGTCGTGGGGCCCCTGGGGGCCCCTGCAGTGCCCATGCCAATGCCATGGGCACTGCAGGGGCCCCCATAACAGGGCCCCACAAAGATTTTCAGTGTCTGCCATGCAGACACTGAAAATCGCAACGGGTGCAACTGCACCCGTCGCACCCCTTCCACTCCGCCGGCTCCATTCGGAGCCGGCATCCTCATGGAAGGGTGTTTCCCGCTGGGCTGGTGGGCGGCCTTCTGGCGGTCGCCCGCCAGCCCCGCGGGAAACCCAGAATACCCGCGGCGGTCTTTTGACCGCGCAGCAGTATTCTGGCGGGCCCCGCCAGGCCGGCGGCAGGGTCGGAATGAGGCCCTATGTGTAATATTAACTCAGAAAGTCAAGCCTCTCAGACATGATGATACTGCATCCTACATACCACTGCAAACATGTACAGACCCGGGGACTCCAGTGAGTGAGACACACATATCTGCACACATGCAGTGGCCCTAACTATCATGTGGTGGCAAACATGCTCCTTCATTAGTTAGCAGACAAATTCATGAAGTGTATTCCTCTCATCATGTGTATCCATGAGACATGCAAAGCCACTTTCTGATAGGACTGCAATACCAGTCACCCAGACATTGTGACTAAGACCAATTTAAGACACACAGGTACAATGTACAGAGGGCCAGGGACAGTTGTTAGCCCTCAATTTGCATCATTTTCTTCATTTAATGTGCCACAGCTATGGTAAGTTGCACCAACCATAGAGATATGAACCCATGTGCACACCTTTTGCCATCCATCCCTAATTTAAATGTGGCACTACAAACTCAAAATATCAGACTAAGATGTTACCTGAGGTAAGCTATAACTTGTTACGTATGTGTCAGAATCCAGTTCAGATATGTATCCGAAAACAATTGAGGGACACATTATTTCTTGAAAAAAATCTGGATTTCTAACATATGTTTCCTGATACACTCACAGACCACACATGAAACATATGTTAGAGCCACATTGGCATCATCAATTGACGTGTAGGCAGCACTTATTTACAGGCTCCTGTTGTGTTTTGAAAGTTAGTCTAGCTGTTGCGTCAACAAATGACGGTAATATGTAGGAAATATTGTATACCTCACAGGCAACTGTGGCCCATATTTATAAAAATTTTGCACCGCATTTGTGCTGCTTTTTTACACAAAGGCGGCGCAAACTTACAAAATACAATTGTATTTTGTAAGTTTGCGCTGCTCTTGCTTCAAAACAGGTCGCAATTGCGGTGCTAACAAAGTAGAAATATGGCCCTGTATGTTTAACTAGCATTCCACATGTTCAAAAACATTGCCGGCAGCATATGAACAAATCAGCTACTGTCACTACAGAGCATTTAAACGTGCACATTACTCTGATTTGTACTCACCAACAGGGCCACCAATCACAATCCCCAGGTGGTCCAGCAGGTCTTGCTCCCTGGCAACAAGGTCAGCCCAGCGGTGCTTCAGCTGGTGGCCATTGCGCAGTGTGTTGTAGATTCTCTGGAGATGGTACAACACCTTTGCCCACCGGAACCTCCTTGCCTCTGTGTGATAGCCTTGAATCACACAACTACCTGCCTCTATAATTAAGGGTAGGAAGTGGCACACCAGCCAAATAAACCCACCCAGCTCCTCCTCTCCCATCCTGCCAAGACTTGGCCTACCCAACATTCTTGCACAAAAAAAGGGAATAAAGGGGTACAGAGGAGAATAGAGGGAAAGTAGGACAGGGAAATGCAAAATAACTAAGAACACAGCCCAACTATACCCAAACTACCACTACCCACAACAGACTCCCAACACAGCAAAGACAAATGTTGACACCACAAATGACCAAAAAAACACTAAAACAGGATACCACAGACAGTTATGAAACACAAAAAGACAATTTAAAGACCACACTGGAGACAAAATCACAAAATGCACAGAGAGACAAGTCAAAACACAGCCACACAGTCAGGAAATATCACAGACTGCAAACTGAAAGTGAAAGTATACCCACTGTACCAATTCTGTAAACAAAATATCCTATTACATCACTTCCTGCCTTAAATGTGGTGCGTTTTTATTGTTATGCGTCAAAATATTATGACGCTTACAGTCTGTGCGTCATTTATTTTTACGCACATGATTAGAAATAACCCCGCACCCATATTGTGAAATATGTTTCATACTTAACCAATTTCCGGGGGTACAGTGTGGGAATTACCGCTCAGGGCCAATGGATGTTTCATGGCAATGTGCGTCATATTTCGACGCATATGCATCATTTTTTGATGCATGTGTGTCTTTTTTTGACGCGCATGCGTCAAAATTTCTGTCTTTAACTGGGTTTGGGTCATTTCTCATTTGTAATGGTACATGACAGTTGTGACAATACAGAGATAGGCTGATTGCACCCATATTGGGCATTACGGTGTATGAGCACATGTGACAGATCATACTACTGCGGACCATGATCCTCTACTTGTACCGGATTTGCACTCTTCACTGATGCAATAGATGGCCAAACGTGTGGGATACAATTATGTAATACCCAGTTTGGGCATGTTTTGCGTCAAGAGAGGATAGCAAGGCGACCCAACTCAATGCCTATGGTCAATGTGTGTAATTTGGCTACTACTATTGTTGTTGTCCCACTGTGTGACCATCATAAGATGCATTTTTGCAAATCTGCTTGTATGCATGTGGAGTCAATGTGTCCAACCCTCAGATGCAAGTCAGTGTGGAAATGAGAGAGGACATGTGTTAGTCATACACATAGCAACATCTGCTGTGTGCGCTTCCTAGTTTTTTTGGAACATAAAACCCACCAATGACAAAGCATGCACAGGATAGATAGCAGACAGTTGTTCAGGGCAATGTTCCAAAACTTAGCCATCACATGTCCTGGAATGTTGGATACTACCTCCTAGGCACTTGTTTGTTTACCCACCATGAGTCAGGCATGGGATAATATTATGTGGGTACCGTGTTTGTGACACCGAGTCCCAAATATAATACACAATTGTAATGTTACGCCACAGTTGGAGTCATATACCTGAGCCATGTCTCTCCTGTGGCAGTGGAGGACCAGCAGACCAAGCAGCACGTGTTCACATATTTCCAGTGGTAAAGTGCACAGAGGTGTCTGGTTCATGTGTGCGGGCCAATGTTTAGCCTGTATAATTATTGGGGTCTATGTTGTCACAGTTACGTGAAGGTCTAGTCATGAGTCTGTGGAGCCATTTCCTGTATCTACAAAGTATCCTTCGCAGATCAATAGAAGGAAAGCCAATGAGGAATTGAGAACACACATGGGGATGGTCCAGCCCTGTCACTGCAGACGTGTTATGAGACTGTCAACAGGGCAACCTTGGTGTGCTGACAAAGTTAATGTCTCAGGATTCTTATACTGGCAGGTGTCCTCACAACATTTGTACACAGGTTGGCCTCTAAAATTCCCACTGCATCTGGGAACATCAGTGCCTCTGTGCTGATTAATATCACAGCTGTTCACCACACAAGCCCCATCAATATGTTGGGAGCAATGTGAATCAACGTGTGGACTGTCAGGGTCCTAACATGTGTAGACATTTCATGCACATTATCTGACGTTGTTTGTTGTGCTGGAGGCACCATACCCAATCCATGCATACAGCCATGGTACACTGTCGCTATTTGTCACTCATGTATACATGAAACCCAGACAAGGGATAGGCCATGATTCGGCTATTTGGAGACAAGTTCCCCCCATGGTACGATAAATAAACTGATTATGCTATACAATGTATTTGAGTATGTATTGTAGACCCACCTGACACAATACCCCAGGAGGAATGTGAGGGTTGGAAAAGCAACTATGATACAAATGTAGGCACAAGGAACCTTTAGGGTAACGCAAAGACAGGAGCCAGTCAGGCTAACAGGACGCAGGGTTAATCATGATCCAAACATTTAACAAGGTAAATACACAGTGGTCAGACTGAGACTGGTCAAAGGTGGAACAACACTGTGGAAACAGAAAACTGTGTTTCTCCTGTGTGTTGGAACGTAACACATTAACCCAAAGGCTGTGTTACACAGCTGATTTTGACGGCAATGCATAACAGTGTTATAGATAAAATGGCAGCTTCTATGCTGTTCCAGGCAGCTGCAAGGGCAGTGCATGTTCAAATGTCTGGTCTCCATGGAGGTGCTCACAGGTGTGTGCGGCATCAGTCTCTCACAAGTCCTGTAGGTGAGATTCAAGTTCAAAGGGCCAACAGTACCTTTCACATGGGAAGCAATGTACAGGTGATTACAGGTCCTACAGACTACAAGCCAGTGCATTATTTAACCTGACATCCATGCAGACAGACGTACAATGACTATGGCATACCATACTAAAGAGGGAAGCACACTGGATTAAAATTGTGAGTCTGGGTGTGTGTAGAGGAGGGATTATCTGGGGACACATATTCCCATTCCAGGGACCTCTGAAGAAGGGTGGGCTGAGACAGGGAACATGGGTGTGGCTGGACTTAGGACATGGGCTGCCATGTGCCGGGGATGTCATGTGAGCAATGCTAGTCATACCTGGGGCACGTGTGCTATCAATTTGCTGCTGATATGGAAATCTTGTCACACATAGTCCTTGCAAAGATAGGTGATGTAAGACTTACTGCTGTCAAGGGTCTGGTCATACATTCCTGTTACCAATGCAATAACACATCCACTGCCTCACGTATGAGGCATTTTTTACCCTTATTGACTGATGGTGTTTTAGTTGTGTACCATATGCTGCGATGAACCATGTTGCCAACATGTATGTGTTAAATAGGTGTGGTCCTCTGCTATTGCCCTTCAAATGTGAAATGTACAGGATATATGTCATTTACAGTGTGTGTGAAAGTGGCTGTACATTCATATGCATCAAAATAGATTTGGAATTTTATGTGTCCTAATCTGTATTTCAGCAATGCTCCATGAGGCTGCACTCTGATTCTGATAGTTAGAGATAATGTTATGCAAAAATGATTATCCAGACCATGATACAGTGTATAGTATAGGGTTTTATTCACATATGGTAAGACAGTGGTGATGGATGAGTAGAGTTAAAAGAAATTTTGGACAATATGTTGTCTCCGACGCAAACCTGCATCTGTGTTTGGATGGTCCCTCTCATGTTGATGGACAGCATCCTCCTCTTCCTCCTCTTCAGGCATTTGTGGGTCGGGTTCATATAGGGGAATGTTCCTTCTTACACATATGTTGTGCAGGATGGCACAGGTCAAAATGATTTTGCACACCATTTCAGGTGAGTATAGGAGGCTGCCTCCGGTGATGTCGAGGCACCTGAATCTTGACTTCAGGATGCCAAAGGTCCTCTCGACTATGGTGCGTGTCCTCCTATGTGCCTCATTATAGGCATGCTCTGATGCTGTGCTTGGGTTTGCAAATGGGGTCATGATCCATGGCTGGATCCCATACCCCTGATCAGCTGAAAGAGAAAATGAGTGAGAACATGTTGATGTACCTTGCACCATAAATATCAATTTGCATTACAGTTGTTCTCTTGTGTTGTCTGTGACTCATTGGTGTTTGTGTTATTGTGTGGAATCCTTGGCTTCTAGGATGTACCATCAGCATTGGGTTGTTTCCTTATTTGAACGGGTGTTTGGCTGTTGACCGGATGTCATCAGTATTTTTGTAGAGTTGCAGTACAATGTGTACTCCCTTGCATTGTGTCATGTGAAATAGGTGTCCCTGTGTCTTAACTGGGGGTGACATGATATTTCCATACACAGAATCAATTCCACAATGGTGGTAACACGGTTGCATCTATATACCCTGGACATCCCATCCAATATGCATATGCAATAGAAATATTTAACCATCAGTGAGGCCCTTTGATTTGGCAGGGTGACAATGTGCAACACATCTCCGTACGTTGTGAGCACTGACGTGTTAACAATTGACTATGCACTAATTTCACATGTGTGACAAGTTCACTGTAGACCTATTTCTCTGCCCTTGCCAAGTCGACTCAGGTTGTAACGTGTACCTATACTACTGAATATGGTCTAGTTCAGATGGCTAACTTGGTTGTGAGGTTGTCATTTAGAGTTTCAGAAGGTCCGTATGCCTGTACATCTGTTGTGTGTGTGTTAATTTGTTGCAATGCGTATGTCAAGGAATGTGCACTTTCAATATTGTCCCATCAAGATGTGTTCTGCGCACTGTCCACTTGCTTAATGGTAGTGGGCAATGTGAGAGCAGGAGTGATGTGAGATATTGGTACAGCCTCAATGATTGCATGTGACCTTCATTGGAGTCATCATCATGCTATGTGTGTCATGGTGTTTGACCTGCAGCAAAACAAATTACACACCCCTTACACAGTACATATTGGTTGGAAGGGTGTTTGATTGAGTGTTATTGATGTGATATTGAAAGATTAATCTTCCAAATTGTACTGCCAGTTGGGGCCATGTCTTTGTCATTGTGTTGTTTTAAATTGTCCCTAGGTGTGTATCCCATTGGGTGAGGATATCAAACATGCCTAGCGGTGTCACTACCTCATTGTCTTCCTTTCCACGTGTCGATGACATGGTGTATGTGTTGTGTATCCTAGAGGGCTGGTGTGCTGTGTTTATATAACTGGGTTTCTGTACTTACCAACAAGTAGGCCATTTCCATATCGTCCATCCTGGAAGTGTTGATTGATGGTGCAGTGACGGAAGATGAATGAATCATGTACACTCTCAGGATACTTTGCCACGATGTTGGTGATCAAACCCCGGTGATCGACAATGGCCTGCACATTGATGGAGTGTGTGTGCTTCCTGTTGCGGTATAGATGTTCGGTTGCAGCAGGTGGCACAATGCGTACATGTGTGCAGTCAATGGCACCTAGGACGTGTGGGAAGCCATTAATTTGGTAAAACCCCTGTTTTGTCTCCTGCTGCTTCGCCTGTGTGTTGGGGAAGCTGATGTGGCAGGGGGTGAGGGAGATGATAGCATCCAGTACCTTGGGTAGGAAGGTGGAGAATGATGGCTGTGAGATCCCAGCAACCAGGGCACCAGTGGTTTGAAAGGAGCCACTTGCCAACATGTGGAGTAGAGCTAGCAGCTTGGTTTCTGGTGGAATGGTGTGGGGTGTCTGCAAGCTGGGTTCCAACTATGGCTTAATGTTGCGCAGCAGCTGCTGAATAGCTTGCCAGTTGAGCCTGTACCTCTGAATGATGTCTTGTTGGCGGAGTCCCAGAAGGGTTGTCCTGGTGTGGAATATCCTCTCTTGCCTTCTGCGTTGCCTTTGGGGTCCCTGTTTGTCTTGTGGAAGCTGCTGGTGTTGGTCCTGTGCTCTGCATCTTCGTGCATGCTGGATGAAAAGCACCTCCATGTCTTCCTTTTGGAGCTCTTCTGTTGCTTCTGTGTGTTTTCATTAAGTACAGGTGTGTTTGCCCCATTCTAACGCCTGCCCTGACCCAGGCGTTATTTTTTTAGGCAAATCGGGCTGTGCGTCATTTTCCGACTCCGCCTCCCGGCCATGCGTCATTTTTGTGCGGTAGCATAAATAAGGCGCACAGGAGTTTAAGTCATTTTTTGGACGGGAACGCCTACCTGGCATGTCATTAACGCAAGGCAGTTTCCCGCATCCAGAAAATGACGCACACAGCGGAATTTTGGCATTCGCGGGCTCGGGCGTCAAAGTTTGAATATGGTGCACGGTTTGCACCTATTGTGCATCAAAATCTTTGACGCACATTCGGCGCAGACAGAGTATAAATATGCCCCTAAGTACTTTAGATTAAATTCACTGTTTAAAGAGGATCAAAGGGGGCAGATTGTGATGCTTGCAAAACCATCACCAAATGCCATAAACACACGAGACAATGGGCAGCTGCTTATTTCAGAAACATGCTCTAAAGAGAAATCAATTTGTTTATAGGATTGACTTCGGAACCTCTGAACTGTCTAATTGCTGGCCATTAACTTCATAACATAGAGACAGTGATGCACAGTAAAAACAAAGGGGCAGATGTAAGAGCCCCTAGCACCTCCTCGCACCACATTAGTGTCATTGTTTTTTACGCTAAGGTGGTCCAGCAAGGCCAAAATCACTGCGCCAAATTTACAAAGTTGCACAATGCATGCACTGTGCCACTTTGTAACCCTTTGCGCTACATCATGCCTGTGTCAGAAATAATGTTTGCAAAGGGGGCATTCCCCCATTGTGGGGGAGGGGTGAAAAAATGGCACACAGAAATCTAAGAGATTTCTTTGAGTCATTTTATTCAGCACTTTTTTCCCCGCACTTTTTTCGGCCTCGATGGGCTTTACAGGATTAATGTCAACATTTTTTACGCTATTCCTGCAAAGCGCTGAACTACGTTAAACATTTTGACTCTAGTTCCCTAACTACTGCCATGGTGTGCTGTGTATTAAATAAGGCGCACACAAGGGGGGGGGTGCTAGAAAAGTGGTGCAGCACTAAGTGCAGCACCACTTTTCATAAACCTGCCCCAACCTAGGATCCTCGTAGGTTCACAAGAAGGAGTTAAAACCCATTTTAATTGCACCATGACTAAAGACTAAGAATTGTGCCAATTCCTTTTGTACCACTTTAAGCTTTCAGGCCTTCTAGAATGCTGAATGGAAATTGCTACCACCATACAACAGCCTTTAGCTCGTAAGGTCAACCCCTCAAGCTCTAGACTCCCAGATGTAGGTGAAACAGAGCCTGAGCGGAAAGAAGCAGAGCTTGGAAAGAAAATGGACTGATGTTGAAGATCCACGGTGGATAAATTGACATCTGCATCAACAGAGGATGCTAGATCTGCCTACTCCAAGTACATACTAGCAGAAGCACTAGCTCATTCTGATTTTTCCTTAAACCTCTAAGAATTAGATTAACTGGGAGAAATGCATAAAGCAGACCGTTTGGTCAAGTCAGGGACAGTCCCTATGCTCTATAAGATGTGACACAAGAACACAATTTTTGAAGAAGAGTGCCACCCCCCCTGCACTCTCCCTCCCCCCCCCCCCCCCCCCCCCCCCCCCCCCCAAGGAAGAATATCTATTCAGGGTTGGCAGAATAAAGTTTTTATCTGTAGGAGTAGACTAGGACAGAGATTCAGCATTACCTCGGATGGAAATATTCTGCATAGCTGGCCTGCAGGTCCATGCTCCTTCCCTGGAAGATATACTGACCTTGCATACAGGAGATTGGTCTTGGCCCAAATGAACTTCTGCCTGGAGAGCGATACCAACAGAGGAACCCTCTTGACCCCTGATGCAAGAGCAGACAACCTGGTTATCCCTTTTGCATGCCCTGATTGACCTGAATTCTTCTCTGAGAGTGCATGAAAGTTTGGAAAGTGTAGACAATTTCCTCCAATTGAATAAATCAAGCCTTTCCTCTGGAATCCATAACCCTGAACCGAAGCTTACCCCAGGATTGCTCTCCTTGTGCTGCTGTCATCTCTTGTCAACACAGCAGAGGACGAAAGATCAGATCTACTCCTTTGTCCAGTTCCGCTATTACTAACCAGAACTGGCGAACATTCCAGATCTGGACAGTAACCAGAACTTTGTAATGGGGCTTGATTTAGAGTACGGCTGATAAGTTTCTCTACCACAAACGTAAAGACATCCTGTCCACCGTATTACATATGCTGTAGGCTATAATTCACTTGTAGGAAGGCAGACATGAGATATGTCAAATTAGGAATGGAGTAACATGTCTCTCGATCTTTAAATCAGGCCCCTATTTCTGGAACAATAAAGACCAATACAGATGATGCTGAACAAAGATTGTAGATCAGTTCGGGATCAGGTAACCATCACTAGGGAAGTTGTCATCTCACCTTGAACTTACAGCCAATCCCTTTCTGAAGCTTGAGAACTGTTCAACAGTGTTTGCAGCTGGGATCTCAATTTCACCTTCCTTGATGAGGAGGAAAAGTGTTCTCCAAATCCGTGAGAAGCAACGCCCTGGTGAACTGGATTCTCTGAGTGGACGTTTTGCCAGCTGATAATGAATCCATGAGACATAATTGCTCATTGTTAGAAGTACAACAATCGATAATTGGAGGAATGTTTCCCGGACTGGTTTCATTTTAGTAGATAAATTTGCCGTAAAATTAATTAATACATTGATTAGAGGCGGATAAAGTTATACAATTTGATTGTAAAGTTGGGTGAAGTCGGACGGGCGAAGGTTCCCAACTTTACCAAGTTTACCCTGGAATGACATCATTGACTTCCCTGGGGGGGGGGCAATGGAACGTATGCGGGGTTCACTGGCTGCTACTGCCAGACTGTTGGCCTCAGGCCACATTTTTAAAACAAATGCTTGAAAACAAAGATAAGAAATGTGAGAATTAATCCTGATTTGTTTTCCCTGCAGGAGACAGTCTTTTATTAAATACGAATTATTATTCTACTTTCTCGGTTGCAATCTGATCGGCTAGCACAGCAGATAGTCCATTCCTCATTTCCTGTTGACATGTCTGTGCACGCGGAAGCAGACAGTGGGAAGGAGTGCATGATGTACAGAACAGAAATGAATGGAGTTCTCAGGAATACTGTTTTAGGTTACATTTGCTGTGGGCGACAGTCAGCTTTGTTTACTTGGCACAGCCCAACCCCAACCTTCTTAAGTCTTAACAGGGATCAAACATCTCTCACGAGGTAGCTTCCAATCTTCGCTGGGGTGCCAGTTAAAGTACAGCACAGGTGTGTACATAAGCCTGAAAGTTCATTTGCTCTCTAGATAGGTTTGCGCTTTAGAAATACACAACCATACAAACAGACCTAAGTCCGGGCCCTCCATTATGACCAGTTTCAGCTTTGTCTGGTTTTCAAAGAGACTGAATCAGTCCATGAGTATGTAACCCTATGTTTGTTGTGCATCTGAATGGATCCATCATGGCTGACAACATTCACCGGGATGGCTGGCATGTTGTGGCAAAAATGCACTTAACGGAGTAATCCATTGGGGTGGAAAGGTACATTCTAACATCCAACAGTCTCAAGGGACAGAACAATGCCCCTTTAGGCTAAGCCAAGATGTGATTGACAAAAGGTCAAGCCAGTGGCTGAAAGGGCCACACCCAAAAACCCGCCCTAAGTGTATTAGGGACAATAGGTCTATTTGACGAAGCACCAGACCTAAAAATCGGATTGTACCTCATGCTATCATCAAAAACACACTGCTGTAAAGAACAGCAAATGTTCTAATTTAATTCTACTCTACTGAATATGCTTATTATACTAAGGCGGAGAACAAGACTTACATGCATCCTTTTTGGGGTTTTTCAGAATGCTGACCTTTCCTTCTCTAAGGCAAAGCCAATCTTTTCTGGCCCCCATAGGCACATATTTGTACCTCTTACATGTCAAACTGCTATCTGTTCGGTCGAATATGACCTCTAAAACCTGAATGCGAGAAAGACACCCCAGTTGGGAGCTTGGGGACGCTTCCTTCTGGTAAGATGATCCCACACATTCACCGTTCCATCCCCGAGTTAAGCCTTTCTTCACCCCCTGCAGCCTTTGCTGTTCTCAGCTGCTAACAACCAACTACACCTCAAAATGGCTGCCAGTAATGTCACCTAGATATTCTGACCAATCAGCCATACTCTCAACCATGAGCACATCTCATACCAGCCAATCACACGCAGGTAGAAGATGACGCACTAACCCAATGCCATGTTCGCACCATCCTAATACAGAGATACAGCTTCAAACAAGGTTTAACACTTCACTCCCTCACCAGGAGGGCAAGTTCTCTGTCTCACCTGCAGAACACACACATTACAACATATATATCCATAAAGTGAACGTTCACCCAGATAGGTATACTGGCTTTCAATAACAAACATTAATTGGTACCCAACTCATAAGCAGGAAAGGATGAGGGGCTTGCTGGGATTCGAACCCCTTACCACAAAGTCAAGTACACATTTTCAAAGAAGAAGTATTTGCTCATAAAGCCAATAGACCAGTGACCGCCCAAGCTGCGTCCATATCTGTAAACAGGGTGGAATGGGGCAGAAAATAAGGCTGACCAACAAAATAGAAGTGACCCCCATTAGTGAATTAGGTAGATAAAAAGTGGCCATTTTTGTAAATTGGGGCCATTGTGAGCTGCGAAGACATTCTATAGAAGTGTTTTGCAAGGTATGGAATACTGCACCAATTTGAACTTGCTACAGACAATGTTTCCTTTAATATCAGAGAAATCAACAGTAAAAACCAGGCCACCTGACCATAAAACAGCCCCACAAACTACTAAAAAACTGGCCCACGCGCTGACCTGTTAGACCAGCCCGTAGGCTACTACCTGACTGCCCTATGGGCAGTCTGACCCTGTCAATAAAACACATATGCTGACGGAGAGCCTTTTCTAAAAATGAAAAGAAATGTGAACTTTTTCTTTCATAACTATTCTGGCAAAAATACTTACTCGATATATGCGAGTAATTATTTAATTATCACAGAATTTAGCAACTATTATAGTGTGTGATGCATACTAAACCCAGAAAATTAATTTTTCAGCAGGGATTTTATTGACATTTTAGGTAGGTTTCACCAAAAAATGTATGACCGCTTCCACTTGATTAAAAAAGTAATATTAGACATATAAATGGTACTCAAATACCTACGCTAGAAGGATGAAAAGCCGAGTTGCTCTGCAGAGATTCATACATGCAATACACACGTTAGAGAGCGCTCTGCAGCCGGCGCTGAACCCTCTGAGCTATCTGAACTATATTTATCCTTCCCACCATCTTGCGTGTTCTGCTCTGCCAGTCCAGCCACGCTCAGCTACAAAAAAACCTCAGCATTCCCTTCCTGACAGATTGTCTGACTCATTTTTCCTACAGCTCCAAACAGTTTGTATTAGGGCCACCACTGGGATTTCGACTCTTTCCATGAGAGAGCAGAAGAACCAGGGCCCGCCTGTTCTCTGTTGAGTCAGAGAAAGGCCTTAAGCTTCAGTCAGAGGGCGTGCCCAGGCAAGACACTGGCACCCTCATCACAAGAGAAGACGCCCAGCTGGCACGAGGGAGAACCAAAATAGACTACCTGTAAAATGCAGGACAGCCACAGACAAAACCCTGATTGTGTAACATAGAAGACTTACTTGCAGTGACTTTACACAACAGCTGTGCCCATCTGCTGTGATGTCACACCAGCCAGCTTTAGCACTGGGGGCGCCCGGTGCGACAAACTTTTTTGCGGCCCCCACCATATGACCTCCTCCTCGGATTCCCTCACTACCACCTGGGAAAAGTGCCCCTCATCTCTCCATAGCCCCTCTCTCAGATTCATTTAATTTGTTTTAAAGTTCTGGTAAAGGCTGGCTTTACTAATCTACTCAGTTACCACATAAAATACAGATGTGCTCTTTGCAGCAGGCACATTAACCCTCTGCGCTACTTTATGGCGAATCAAAACTCCCACTAGACTAAAATCTGATCTCTCTCTCTAGCAGGAACATCAATCACAAGAGGTATCACGACATTTGTATTGGTGCCTGAAAGCTGGGGCACAAGGATCTCTGCAACAGGTGCCTTTAAATCATGCCTTAAATCTAAACACAGCTCAGCACCTTCTGAGGCCAGTGCCCCTCCTCCAGGTCAGCGCCCAGTGCGACTGCACCGGTCGCACCGCCCTAAACCCGGCCCTGCCTACAAACATATATTCCAAGATCCATATCTGTCAAAAATGGGCTTACTTGAAACCAACAGATTCCAAGTCATAGTGAGAGCAAAGTTAAATGTGATGTCACTTGGAGCCCCTCACATAAACTCCCAGTGACTGGTCGCTGCTAATTTTCCAATTCAGGTTTACAAGATGCCTTGTGACAGAATTCAGCTTGTATGTACAGCCCATGGATTAGGTGTGCAGAGGTAATGGGATAAGGGGGAGCGTGCAAAAATGGCATTTGTCATTCCTTCTGCATTGAACATCCCACCCCAAGTAAAAAACTACATTTCTGGCATTCTACCAATCTCTTTCACCACCCCTGAATACACCCTCTGCCAAAAAATTACAAGTCAATATCTGTGTCCTGCTGCCTTACCCCATCACTCTCTAGGCCTTTCCTCCTCAGATTTTCCAACTTCTGAAAAGTTTCACCATGTGAAGAGGGGGCAGGGTCACAGAGGGGTGGGGCTTTGTGCCAGGCACAGCTTCAGGCCCTTCTGCTCGCTGCTTTGCCCCTCCTACATCAGAAAATGGAGAGATTCTGAGGCTGCTGCCGATGTTGTGGGGTGGGGGGGAATTTCATACCCTTGAATGGACATTCACTGTGGAGAGCCTCTAACTCCTGCTCAGGGGTCTTCAGCTTACTTTGTGTTTCACCCTGTGATATCTGCTCTACACCTGGAAACTGTGTAAGGGGAGGATCACGGACAGAATACTGAGGACGATAATATTGTGTGGACACAATATTGTGTCAAAAATATCAAGGATCAAAATATTGAGATGGTTAGTGCAGGATGAATCACTGAACTTTTGGGGACTCCAAGTCCCAGCAGGCTCCAGGGCAGGGGGCGGAGCCACCGCCGCACCATCAGGCGAGCGCTTATAAGTGCATTGGGACCCCCGCAGTGCGGGACACATCACTGAGCTTTCGGGGACTCCAAGTCCCAGCAGGCCCCAGGGCAGGGGCGGAGCCACCACCAGCACCATCAGGAGAGCGCTTACAAGCAAGTTGAGACCCCCACAGTGCAGGACGCATTGCTGAACTTTCGGGCCCCAGGGCAGAGGGCGGAGCCACCACCATCAGGCGAGCGCTTATAAGCGCGTTGGTACCCCTCAGTGACTGTGAGAGGTCTCAGGGACTGGGAAGGTGAAAGAGATGTGATTGTGAAAGGAGTTGGGAATCTACAGGGATTAGGATTGTGGCAGGGACTGGTAAAGTGGCAGTGGCTTGAAGTGTGGCAGGGAACAGCCGTGTGATAGGGATGCCCTGAGTACTTTCTTGGTTATCCTGCCTTGCTATTCGCCCATATTTTATGCAGTATTCTATTTTAAAGATCTAACAGTTCGGGCTTGGGACTGGCATGTTAATGACTGAAGCATGGACAGCAGGTAGGTCCATACATTCGTCTTAATCCCAAGAATTCAGCATAGATAGGAATGATGAAGGGCATGCCACTGTCTAAGGTCTTAAATTATCCCTTTCTTTAGACTTCACCAATTCACCGTGTGCCAAGTTTCTAATTGGCTAAGTGCACGCCCAATATTTAATTCTAGATAATGATCTTTAGAGAAGTAATTGAGCTTTGTGTGCTTCCACCCTGTCCTACGCAAGGATTCAGTTTGAGATTTTGGATTTGTATCTGTTTATTTTGAAGCCTGAGATTTTCTCAAAGTTACCGCAGAGTGGCATTGGCCAAGGTCTCCAAAACAAGTGCAAACCACTAGGGGGAATGCTGGCACCCCTGTCACACACCCTACTCGAAAGGATCCCATGCACCTTTACCCTTGCTTCCAGATAATTTATTTGCCTGGAATTGCATGCTCGCATTAATGGAATAGGCCAATCTCAGCCAGGGCTGTATATATGTATGACCAGTTTATGCGATCAAATGCCTTCTCTGCATCTAGCAAGATGAGCATGGCTGGGATATTTTTCTTTGTCACCTTTCCAAACATATGTGCCAGCTTCCTAATATTGTCTGTGCTCTGTCTTTAAGAAAGAGCATCATAGTTTTAAGTCACATAGCTAGTATTTTTGCAAAATGCTTTGTGTCTACCTTCAATAAGGCTAAGGTCCTTTATGAACAGCAGTCTGTTACATCTTTCCCTGGTTTGAGGATTTAGGTTAGGTCTGCTTTCTGTATGGAATGTGTAATACTCTTCCTGTTTACAAAAAAGTTAAATAATGTAGTTAGTTCAGATTGTATATGTTTATACAAGGATGCCGTCCGGGCCTACAGCTGTGTGTGTGCTCATAGACTTTAATGCTACTTGTGATTCTTTTTCTGTGATCGGTTCATGTAGTTCCTCTGCACAACGTCATGGGAGAGATGGGATTCCAGAAGATCTTACAAAATCAGCAATTCCCATCCCCCTTCTCTGAGCGCCAAGTGTATAACGTTTGAGAAAACTCTCTGAAGAGTTTGTTTCTTCTGTCCCCTGTGGTGCAGTCACCTCCAAGGCTTCTAATCTTGCTAATGTAGGTCTTGCCTCTTTGCTCTCTTAATCGCCGGACTAGCATAGGTCCAATTTTCTTCCCTTTATTTTTTACTACAGCTGAACTTTAGTAACAATAGTTCTCCTCTGCTGGTTTGGCCCTCAGCTTTGCTAGTCTCTGGTGCCTTACCTTGAGTGGCGTCATGGTTGTCACATTTTTCAAGGCTGTTCATTTCAGTTTCCAATTGCTCAACCCCCAATTATTCATCTCTGGTTGAACATGAAGACAAGGTGATTGTATTCCCCTCACTGTTACCTTGAAGGCATCCCACCTTACTGCTATAGTTGTATCTTGTTCTCCAATTACTTGGAAGACTTCCAATATGCATTCATCCAATTCAGAAATAAATGCTGGATTTCCAAAGAGACATGTTCACTTTTCAGAAATCTCTACTATGCCAGTGTCCTTGCCCTTCACATGCAATTTCAACATGAGCATGGTTGAAGATAAACATTTCATCTATCTCCATCCTCCCCAACCTTTGCTAGGTTGAGACATAAATGTAAGATCCATTTGTGTGTAATAAAAGTGAACTTGGAAGAAGAGCAAGTAGTCTTTGTGACAGGATGTACTGCCTCCAGCCCAAGCTTTCTCAGTTTGGCTTTTAGGCCCTTGAACGTTGCTCTTGAGGACTAATGCCCTGCATCTGTCCTATGAAGCTCTGGATCCCAGATCACATTTAATTCACCCCATGATGATTTCACTAAAGATATTGATTTTCTTTAGGATATGGTGGATGAAATTGTCTTGTCCCACTTTGTCTTGGGAGTGTAAACGTTAATCAGATCTGTGTTCTGACCCTCACATTAGACCCAAAGCTTTAAAAACCTTCCCTTTTGGTCTCTCTGCACTTTGAATGAATTCATTATAAACAGCTGCTTACACATAATGACAACCCCTGCTGCTTTCAACTTCTCAGATGTCCAAAACTATAGGGGATAATGCATATGTTTCAGATCCTTTCATAACAAATGGACCTCCTGCCTGGGTCTAGTGACATCATTCATCCCCGGAACCTCCACCTGTGGTTCAGACACTTCAGACCTTTGATATTAAGTGATATGAGCTTGATGTTTTTGCAACCCGCCTGTTCCTCTTGCTGCACCCAGATGTCGCGTGCACACTGCGGAGTGTACTTTAATCCCTACCTCAAACTTCCTCACATAGGCCAATGGGGCCCATTAATTGCCTTCATTTGGGATCAACTGAATCCCACCCACTTCCCCCACCAGATTTGGGATAACATCCTTTTTTCCCTATTTAGAAGGTTACTAGATACCAGCTATTACTTTCCCATAGGGAATGCACCACTTACCACGACGTACCCGCGAGTAATTTCTCCAACCCCACCACAAAACCAAGGTGGCACTAAACTACGGTAGAGCAATCTCCTATTTTGACTCGTGCATTACTGCTATTTGAACTAACTTCCCCTACAGCATAACGTGTCATAGCTTGGGGTGTTCCTGCATCAAGATATTCTGCATTGCTTGTTTTGATATGCTTTCATATTGGGGGTGAATGTCCTCCTTGTTTTATTGTACTGCTCTTTGGGATTTCTTCATCTGGTTTCCTCGCTTCCACTTCAGTTTTCTTCAGGGTTGACAGTGCCATTCAAGAGTAGTGCTTATGATATTTTAGTTAATCCATGTGAACTGCGAATGGGTGCAACCATCTTTACCTTACTTTTTTGGAAGTCAGGTCCGTAGCGATGGGGCCTGTCTGCATCAAATCATTCAACCAATAGATGCTCAACAGGGCTGTGATTGCTTGAAGAAATAGGTTTCTGCTATGGTCCAAAGTCCTGCCTGCTAAGGGGCTAACCACTGGCACTGGGGCGTGGCAGCGGGCACAGTTAGATGACTAACTTAGGTCTCTCTCTGTACTAATACACAAACAGATGCTTCTGATGGTCTCATTGACATGGAGCAGTAAGGGTGAGATATACTATTTGCTCAAGCTGGGATCCAACATTCACTTGCGCTGCTTCTCACAGGTGGCTTAGATCTTCCCACTGCCAGACATCTTTCATGGGAGGATCATTGCCATACGAAGCAATGGACTAAACCTCACTGCTATTTCCATGCAGCTTTGAAAACATCCTTTGAAATCCTCACCTTCCCCTCAGGGCTTGAAAGCCATAACTGCAAAAGCACTCCTGGAAGGCTGTCTCATATGCAAACTAATGCTTGATCACTGCACTCCTTCCGAGTTAGGGCACTCTGTACATAAAAGAACTCCTCCAACTCCCCGAGAGGGTTGGGGGAGGTCACATGCTGTGCTTAATTGTTTAATGGCCCAGGAGATGCTGCTCCGTTCACTGCCCTTTGTAGGTGCTGCCCTCTCTTATTGTTCAGTGCAGTGATTATTAGCCCTGGATCCCAGGGGGTCCACGCTGTTTACTCATGGGGTCTGCAACTGTGTAGAAAATCAAATAATATCAGCAGATTACAAAGGTATTTATAGATAAAAAACTAAATTGGAACTTTTAAAACACTCTATGGCAGTGCTTAATTTGAGCTGGTGGTTTCGGGTACTCAGCACTGGTACTTTATTGTTAACACAGGCACTTCTGACAGTCTGCCACATGGTGGTGCTGTCTTTCTAACGTAGCAATGAGCAATACAACAGTTGTTTAATAATTCAATATATAATAGAAAGGTCTAATACCTGCTGCCCAAGCCATCCTTATAGTGTTTGGAGCCTGGAATAGTGTGAATAGTGACAGTTATAGGAGTGTGATGGTTAGTAGTTGTGTTTGTACAGTCATTGGCAGTCCTGGCAGGGACAGTGGGTGGTGCAAGCTGCAGTGACCCCCCCCCCCCGCTGAGGGTCCTGGCACTTAATTTTTGCAAATTAAGCACTATTCTGTGGCAAGGAATTTCAAACTGGGGGATAAAAAATAAGTGGGTACCCCCATTTGTGGGAGCAGTGCAAGTACAGTGAAAGGAATTTAGTAGAGACAATTAGTAGCCCCAGTTGAAGCACTGGTAAAGGCACACAAAATGACAATATGCATTAGACATAATCAAATGTGTTTCAGTTCATATTTTACAAATAAGACGTAGGGCCTAATTTAGAGTGTGGCGGAAAGGGTACCACATCTAAACAGAGATGGAGTACCTTTTTCTGCTGTACTGAAAGTCTTTCTGCCTCATTTACCGTCAGGAGGACCTTTAGCATGTCTGCGGTGGAGACTGCTCCATCTCTGTTGGAGAAATAAACCTCCTATGGCCCCAGGGAGTAAGGACCATCAGGGTGTTTGCCATGTTTCTGCCCGCTTTATTTAGAGTGGGAGAATAAATGGCACTTTTTCAACTTTTGCTTACCCCCATTCAAAACGTGGTGGTAAATGAATGTAAAAAAATGTCAATGATCCCCGCGCCACTGGAGAAAACTCCCATGGTGAGAGGGCTGTTGCTTTTATTATTTTCCAAACGAAAGGTTAAGAACCACTGGTTTTGTGTATGTGGAGACTACTGCTAAGTTGTGTGGAGGTGATGTGTGTCGGGAGCCGGCCGCTTGGGTCAGCGGACCTGTGTAGGCATCATCTTGTCCAAAAACCTGGAGACTTTACACTTTCCTTGTGTAATAATAAGTCCATGAAGCAGGTATCTTGCTCTTGTTGTGAAATATGCATTCAGCTTCCAGGTGGTGGGGCTTGTTTCAACCACAGGGAGAGGTTGGGCTTCACCCCAGATTACAGAACACCACAGATGAGCTGATACCCAGTGGCCACCTTCACTGGGAGTGGTAAGAGTTAGTTTTAAGATTGATTCTATGGTTTGGAGTTATTGTAAGAATGCATTTATGGTTAAAGGTTCAGAAAGTACATTTCGACAATTTTTCTGCTATATTTGAAGGGTTGTTATTGAAATACACGTATAATACAGCATTCTTGTAGGTCAGCATGCATACTTCGGCTTTGGGTAGGACTTTGTATCCACCATGCGGGGAGGTATTTGTAAGATATCTGTGTTTCACCTTATGGTCACAGGTTCAAATCCCAGTGGGTCCTCTCAGTCTTTCTTTCTTTTAAGGTTGATAAAATGGTTAATAAAATGAGTCCATCTGAGTTGGGAAACAATACCAACATGGCACCAGTCATCCTCACAAACCTACCAGAAGGAAAAGTGTGGCTACATCTCTTCTCAAAATAAGTTATGGTTGTCCAGCTCAGTGCCATGGTTATGATGTCTGAAGGGTCGAAGGAAGAGTTGGTTCTGGGCCCCAGGTTATACACTTGTGTTACTTTCTGTCAATACTATAAGTTGCAGTTGGTTCCACCTTCCATTTATATCAAAGTAAATTCAGAGTAAAGTTTTCATTTCGGATGAATCAAGCAAAGGGAAGTTTGCTTCAAGACCAAACTCTCGACAGGTCGTGCTGCGACTTGCAGACAAAAATCCCTGCAGGCCAGGGATTGTTCAAAATGGCACCTGCCTTCTCTACTGAGCCTTTCCGGGATGTCCTGCCTCAAGCACGTCCCTTGTCAGTTTACTAGCAAGGAGGCGGAGCCAGGAGTGGGCATGCTCACCAGTGCCTGCCAGCGGTGTCTGCTGGCAACGCCTAGTAACCCGGGCCAAGTTGCAAGAGTTGCATTGCGAAATGATGCTGGGAGTATGGGATGGCGGAAATATCTGGGTGTGAGGGCAGAGAATTCAGGCGAGTTCCAAGGGAAAGCTTTTAAGATGTAAGTACCTGTAATTACACAGAGGCAGTTACAGGGTGTATGTGTCACCATTGCACACCAGATTCATCAAGAATACTAGTATTTATCCACAATTAGTTAGTTAACAACCTTCTGTAAGACAGTGTAGAGCATTCATCTACTCATCACTCCTATCGACCAACCTGCTGCTTTCAGTGAGATGCCACATTGATGTTTTTTGGAGAAGCAATGTGGCCTTTCCTCACGACGTCATTTTTCTAGGGGCAAATTGTCACCCTATAAAGTCAGTATTAAATCTTCATAATTTTTGCTGGCTAGACTGCTCGGTGGGTTACCACCCAGGTGCAAGGATTTTTAGAGCTTCACCCAAAATTACAATTTCGCCTTTAGATGCTTCCCCTCCTCTAGAATATAATAACAATAGGGTACCCTATAAACTGAAATGGAACACCTGGTTTATTTATCTATTTAAGGGATACTTTTTCTGGTTTGCATCATTTTAACAATCTACAACAATCAAAAGGGCTCATGCACATAAACCTCACTTTAAGCCATCAAGACATTTATTTGTATTTCAGTGCATTTGCAAGAACCTCTCAAGTGAACTGAACACCACACCGGGTAGCAGCCAAAGTTAGACATATTGGCATCAAGTTCCATGTTGTATCTTGAGTCAGTCACTTTGTTATGTCTCGTCATGGTGCTGTGTGTGATGCCATGTGTTTTCTGAGGATTCTGGGTCTTCAATGGGGAAATGACCATGCAGACCAAGCCATAGTGAGGAGAGCCTGTGTTCAGGGAAGTGATGTTTGGCTCTGGTGAAATGTCCAGGCAGAAGAAGACACACAGGCCCATATTTACACTTCAATTGCACTGACTTTGAGTCATTTTTTACGCAAATTCGGCACAAACCTAACTCCATATTTATATTTTGAAGTTAGACACGTTTAGCGTCAAAATATAGGAGTTTGCACCATTTTTTGGGATGTGTGCACCTACCTTGCCTCAATGAGATGCAAGGTAGGCGTTGCCATCTAAAAAATGGTGCTAGCCCTATAGCCCCATATTTCCCCCCCCGTGCTAAAATGACGCACGGGTGGGAAGAGGGGCATTATTTAATGCCTGGGTCAGACCAGGCGTTAGGGGACCTGTGGACCCATTTCCATGGTCAAACACCATGGAATGGGTCCAAAGGTGCCCTCCCCAAGCCCCAGGAACACCCACACCAGATTGACACCATAGGTTGGGAGACCCCTTCCCAGGTGAGTAGGGTAAGTATAGGTAAGTATGTTTTTAATTGTTTTTTAAAGGGCCGTCAGGGGCCCTAACTTGGGGCCCCCTGAATGGCACAGCGTGCAATTGCCATGTCCAGGGGACACTTGTCCCGTGCTGGCCATTGGGGTGGTGGGCATGACTCCTGTCTTTCCTAATACAGGAGTTATGTTTTTGGTGGTTGTGTGCCAGGAAATGGCTCTAGTCTGGGTAGAGGCATTTTTTTGCCTCTGTCCAGGCTAGAGTGATTTTTTGATGCACAAACCCCTCCTTCTCTACAGCCACCCCCACAGGGTTAGCGTCTTTTTTTAAGATGCTAGCCCAAGTTTAGTGCCGGCTTGCACCATTCCTTTAATATGCTGTCCGGCTGGTGCTGTGGAATGGCGCAAGCTGGAGCTATACTTTTTGCCACACAACTGCATTTGCGCAGTTTTGCGGCAAAGAGTATAAATCGAGGCCTCAGTGTCTTCTAACGCATTACATCATTTGGTTTTCAATTAAAGATGTTATGGGATGGCATTTTAGCAAAAAGACAGAAAAAAAAACTACGTTGATGATGAATAGTACTTTTAGAATGCACTGTTACTCCAAGGGATGCCCGGCACTCATCTCGGACTGACTGGCACAGAAGATTAACCTGAAGTGAACAATGTTTTTTGTTGTTTTCGCAAAAGAAGAAAATTAGGTTACTAGCATAATGCAAGAGGATGTTAGTGCCAGAGCTTGGGGGAAGAATAGAGTCAATGTCAATCTGAAATGTGCAGTTCTTGAGTAATAGAAACAGACTAATAGTGGCAAGTGGGTATGTGTGGATGTAGACTGTTCTGCAATAAAATTGAATATCTTTAATGAACTTGCTGATGATAAGTGACAGCTACAAATGAGCACAAGAAGGCTGGACGCATGGTCACATTACTGGAGGCAGCGAGGTATAGATGTTGAAATACTTACTACCATATAGCCCTTTACAGAATTTTTCTAATCAGTTACGAAAGTCAATGCCCCATATTTTTAAGCTGTGTCCCTGTTTGTCTTCTCCTGCTTTCAACTGGCAAACACAGAATCTTGAAGAACCACGTGACTACACGTACTGGAGCATGACAAGGCATGACATTAGAGCAAGGAGGGGGCCGGGTGACCGAAACAAGGTACACACAGAAAACAGCAGCAGGACTTTTCTATCTATGCTCTCAGGATCTGGAACAACCTCCCTGTATCCATCAAGACCGCCTCAACGATGGTCCAATTTAGAAAGAGATGAAGATACATCTCTTTCAAAAGTACTACATCACAATGAATTAACAGTCCACAGACCAGCTTCCTCCCTTGTCCCTCGTTGACTTTATGCTTGTCTCTGACATTGTATGGTTCTCCACTGCCTTTTGGCTAGGTTCGTGCTACCAAACTATACTATCACTACACTATGCCATCATACACATGCATACACATACAGCCGAACTCAGTCCTTACTGTCAGCAGGCGCGGCTCCTTCGTATGGGCGGAGGAGCATCACCCCCCTCCTCCCGCCAGCAGCAACCACTGCAAATCCTTTTACATGGAAAGAATAATAAACTTTGTAAAAGGGGCGGGGCATTGGGGGTGACGAGCTGAGGGGAGTGCACTGTGCACTCCCCTCAGAGTGCATGTGTGTTTGGCCGGCCGTCTTGGGCCGGCCAAACACACATGCACACAGGGCTCTCTCTAGCCCAACAACATGGTTGCCGGGCTGGAGAAAGCCTGCACAGGCTCCCAGTCTGCCTGGGAGCGCCCTGGCTGGGCGCTCCCAGCCAATCCTGGCGCTGTTCTGAGCAGTGTCAGGATTGGCGCAGGGCAGGATGGAAGCCTGTTCCTCCAGCAGCGACTGGAGAGGAGCAAGGCGCGGGAGCGAAGCAGGTAAAAAATTTTTAAATTAATTTTTAATTCTTTTTTTCCCGTGCCCTCCGCGCCCCTGTGCCCCTCGCCCCGCCCAGCCACAGCTACGCGAGCTGCTGCTGACCGTTAGTAGCCAAAATATACAGGAAACAATGCAAACCCCAAACTACAATTAAAGAGTATCTCTCAACCAGACAGTACCTTGGCAATGGAAGTGAAAAGTACGATTGTACACAATGATAGAGAAACTTTAAAGGCATTTGCACAGTAACATTCTGCGCAATAAATATGCACAAGAACTCCATGACCGAGTAGTTATTGGCAGTCCTCATCTCTATATGCATCGTATAAACACTTCCTATATTTCTTGTAAGATTGTGAAACATGACTCTCCCAATAAATAACTGTTCCCATGAAAACTGAAATTAATAAAACCAATTAGTGGCTTTGCATTACACAACATTCAAGTGCAATGCTTTCCTCACTTAGACCTTACATAACCTTGGAAGTCAATGACTAACACTGGAGCCATTAAAAGTAATCAAACAACAAAATACAGTAGACACACATGTCCACCCTTTTTCTCCTTCTGAATAAGGGATAAAAACACTTTTGTTCACATCATCGCTGCAATCTCTTGTGTCAGTCAGCGAAGCGGTGAGAGCGCCAGGTTGGCTACAAAAACCCACCCCAAGCACAGAGATCAAATAGTTCCCTCACATTCAAGCAATAGTAGAGACACAAGAACATTTACAGTAGGACCATCCCTTTTCTTATAGCTGCACTGCCACTAAATCTTAGCCCTCCCCCCGAAGCAGGTACAGCTCCTTCGCAATGGCAAAGGAGCGTCGCCCCCCAGCTAACAGCCAGCAGCAGAAAAATAAAACAATATTATACTATTGTTTTATTTTTCAGCTGCTGGTTCAGCCAGCAGGGAGGGGCAGGGCTGGTCTATGGGAGGGGGGAGGAGAGGGAGTGGAGTCAGTGCACTAAGTGCGCATGTCAGTTTGGGCTGCTGTCTTAGGTTGGCCAAACTGACATGCGCACTTAGATTTCTCCAACCCGGCTGTATCGCACATCCAGCTTGGAGAAACTGAACAGACTCCCATGCAGTATCTGAGTGGCAGAACAAACCTCTCAGGCCAATCCTGGTGCTGCTGTTATGATAGGTATAGCATGAGAGTAGCACCAGGATTGCACGGGGAGCCTGTGCTGGTGTCCCAGAGACTGTCGGGACATCAGGAGAGAAGAGGAGCAACGCAGCATGCGGCGTCATTGGAAAGGTATGTTTTTCTTAAATTATTATTTTTTTGATTTCTGCTGCCCAACCCCTGCCCCTCCCCTTGAGATTTGTGGCAGCCGCCGCAGCCCCGAAGGCAACTTCACCAGGAAGTTGCCTTCTCAAAGAGAAATACATTTCCGACTTCACACTCATTAAGAGGTGGTGTCCTGTCCACAAGCAGCATTCCTGATCAGAAAGACCTAGAAAGAAAACTTTAATGGTGTGCAAGGAGGCCGACTAGAACACAATGTGCAGAGGCAAATATGCAACTGAGACAGAGCTGCCATCTCCACACCAGTCCCAGGGCAGCATCTTGCAAGTGAGGGAGAAGGTGCACAAGTCTCCAGATGAGAAGAACATTTGAGGCAGCAAACACTTGTTACACAAACGTGTAACTAGTGTAACACCAATGGTCACATTTTCTTTTTAGAAATAGATAGGTACCTTCTGAAATACGTTTGTTGATGGCACTATTGCAAAAACGTGTTAGCGTCATAAAACAGAAATTGCACATCCTTCCTATTAACATAATAAAACACCACCAAATCAGAACAGGTCTGTCTTGGAACATGCCGATCCCATGCTGAAAGTGCAGAGGATCACACATGTTGACAGAGTCCTCAAGTCCTGAAGACCTATCTTCTCTCCAGCAGACAAAATAAAAATGTCCTCTCATCTCTCAGGCTTCAACTGCAGCCAGAAGGCCCATGGGGTCTGGCACACGTGAAGCATCCACAGCTTTATGCATTGTCTTTGTACCTTTGTCAGATTAACTCTTATCCACTCTCAATCGGAAAGAGTCTGTCCACATTGCTCTGTCCTTAGCTTGGACATCTCCCAGCGCTGAACCCTTTTTCATTTTGCACAGCCTCTCTGTGCTGGGCCTTCTTCGACTCGGATATCTAGCCAGCTATGAAATCTTCCCCACTGGACTAAGGCCCATATTTATACTTTTTGACGCACAACTCCGCCAACGCAGTTGTGCGTCAAAAAATTTACCGCCGGCTAACGCCATTCCAACGCGCCATGCGGGCGCCTTATTAATGGAATGACGTTAGCCGCCGCTGCGGACTGGTGTGCGTAAAAAAAAAAAATGACTCACACCAAGGCAGCGCCGGCGTATGGGAAAATGGGGGTTGTGCGTCAAAAAATGGTGCAAGTCAGGTCTGAGGCAAAATTCAGGCCTCAAACCGGATTTGCTCCATTTTTTTACGCCCAACCTCCATTGACATGACTCCTGTCTTAGCAAAGACAGGAGTCATGCCCCCTTATGTCCCCTGGGCATGGTCATTGGGCATAGTGGCATGTAGGGGGGCCCAAATCAGGCCCCCCTATGCCACACAAAAAATCGGGAAAAAATACTTACCCGAACTTACCTTTACTTCCCTGGGATGGGTCCCTCCATCCTTGGGTGTACTCCTGGGGTGGGCAAGGGTGGCAGGGGGTGTCCCTGGGGGCAGGGGAGGGCACCTCTGGGCTCCTTCCGAGCCCACAGGTCCCTTAACGCCTGCCCTGACCCAGGCGTTAAAAACGGCGCACATCAGGCTGTGCGCCGTTTTTTAAGGCCCACCCCCTCCTGTGCGTCAAAATGACGCCAGAGTATAAATAAGGGGCACAGGCCTTAAAGTAATTTTTTGGAAGGGAACGCCTACCTTGCATATAATTAACGCAAGGCTGGTCCCCCCTTCCAAAAAATGCCGCACATGGTGGAATTTTGACGCCCGCGGGGTCGGGTGTCAAAGTATAAATATGGGGCAGGGTTTGCGCCGATTGTGCGTCAAAAAATTTTACGCACATTCGGCGCAAACAGAGTATAAATATGCCCCCAAGTGTTTGCACGCTACACCAGATCGGACATCTCCTCAGCGCCGAACACTTCTTCACTGGGCACACCCTCTGCCTCTGTCACCCTCCGCCATGACATCTCCGCAGAGTTTGAACTTCTCTTCCCTGAACACAGCCTCTTCACTGTGTGCCGTCCTCCACCTGGACATCTCCCCAGGGATGAACATCTCTTGCCTAACTTTAGGCCCGATGAACTTAGAGGAGTTCACAAACCACAATGTGAACATTGTACACTGAGAGCTTTGTAATCTGAAGTACTAATTCGTCTAATTACAAAATGGATGATTGTACAGGGATGCATAATGTCCTGCTTCATGAATAGTGATGTGGCAGTCCACATTTTGCAACCCTTTACAATTGGAATGGAGGCTGCAAGGGACACCAGACCAGTGTCTGGTCTTTCCATAGCAGCCCACATGTTTCTGGAAGAGGAAGCTGTCTCACACAGGAAAGCTGGTCTATGAAACATCCTCCCAAGTAAATAAATAACCACTCCAAGTGGGAGGTATATAACTTATCGAAGGTTTGCAAAAGAGGTTAACTTTCATTCCTACATCCCATTGCGTCTCGCAATTAGGACAGGCATGTCACTTCTGTGCCACCTCCTACAGGTGAACGTGATCACAAAATCCTGTTTGCAGATAGGAACAATTGTTATGACTTGCAAAAGGGTCGTATAAACTTCAAAAAGTTATTTTGCTGCCACAGGCCACGTGGCTTTTCAACTTGCAGGCTTTCTAACCGCTAAATATGTTTTAAATATTTACTCAGACCCTAAACCTAACACTCCCCTAACCTTCTACCTTTGCTTTTGCATAACCCCAATCCTCATCCTGCCCTGGTTATTGTGCTGGCCCTTACCTGCCCCTTAACCTTGGCAGTAGTGGTAATCTTGATACATTCCTTACTTTTACTCTAGCCGGACCCAAATACTAAGGCCCATATTTATGGAAAGTTAGCGTCACTTTAGCGTAATTTTTTGTTACGCTAAAGCGGCACTAACTTAACTCCATATTTAAATTTTGACGCTAAATATCAGAGATAGCGCCATTTTTAGGAAGCACCAACCCACCTTTCGTCTCATTGTGACAATGAGATGCAAGGGAGGCGTTTCCTTCCTAAAAATGACGCTAGCCCTCTTGCACCATATTTTACCTCCTGACGCTAAAACGACGCGCACCTGGGAGGCTGACCTAAACAATGACGCTAAGGCTGATTATCATCAAAATTTAACTCCTTGTCACACCAGGCATTAAAGTGCTTGTAGGCCCATTTCCATGGGGAAACACCATGAAAATGAACACATAGAAGCCGCCCCAACCCCCAGCATCACCACCACCCACACCACAGGGACACCAATGGAGGAGAGAGCCCATCCCAGGTAAGTGTATGTGTATGTGTGTTATGTGCCACTCAGGCCCCTTACATGGGGCCCCCTGCTGGCACTGGGTCTGTTTGGGTGGTCCAGGGGACACTGGTCCCCTGTGGTGGGAATTGGAGTTGTGGTAATGACTCCTTTCTATACTAAGACAGGAGTCATTTCTTGGCTGCTTGTGTATCAAAAAAACAACACTAGGCTGACTATCGGCAGATATTTTGCCACTAATCAGCCTACTGTCATTTTTGTCCCATTAGTGCCATTTGCCCTAAAGCCATCCATCACCAGCTAGCGTCTTTTTTAGACGCTAGCCATTCTTTAGCACCATCTTGCATCTTTTTTTAAATATGGCACACGCATGGCGTTAGGGAATGACGTTAGCTTGCGTAAAAAAAAATATATTCATAAATATTGGCCTAATTGTGGTCATTACCCAAGCGTATCACAATTTCTATACTCCATAAAGTTTTCTGTGTTTTTTTTTTTTATTGAAACGCGTTTCTCTGAAATTTATTGGGATTAAATTGCAGGATACGCCACAGGGTGTTTGCATAAAATATCAGAGATAATTATTGTGTGGACAAAATATATTGTTAAGAATATTGAGGACGAAAATATAGTGAAAATAGGTTTCTATGGGTAAGTAAACTTTAACTGTAGATAACTTCACATAAATGTACCTTGACAATATATATCTTCAAGGTATGTAGATATGGAGTTAAGAATAGTAAATCTATGCTTACCTCATGACAATTACCTTTTTGATATTTTGGTTGTCGATATTTTTCTCACGATATTCTGTCCACACAATATATGATTTCTCAATATTCAGTCAGACAACCACCTCATAGACAACAATACACAGTCCCTGTTCCTGCCCACCTGCAGGGCCCAGAGATTCACGCACACCCCCTGCATGAAATGACCCATGGTGAGCCACCCGTTGGGCAGAACTCAACCCTAGCAGGTTAGGTATGATATTGGAACTCAGGTGGCTGCGCACACTGGGTGCAGGAGCGAGGACCCCAAAGACAAGTAGATATAAATGGGAAGCATGCATGCCAGGAGACATGTCCCATCCCATGAGCCCATTGTCTACATAGGGAACTGATCAGGTGCCAAGCGGGGCTGATGATTGGTTACTGACGTAGTACAGTGCAGAGTCTCAATGTTGAAAGAAGATTGGATGAGGTATGGTCTCATTTTCATGGCAGTTTCTTAGATAAGCCCCTACAGGATTGTCTTTGACAGAGATGTTCTGCCTCAATAAGTGCAGCCCAGGTTTTGGTCCACTTTACAGAAAAGTGAGAAGTGACTGTAGAAACAGGGACATCTCTATCGCCCAATTCACTACTCCCACAGGTACATGCCAAGGAAAACTAGCCTAATGAGAGTGCAAATTGTCAGCATTGCATTGAAGCCATAGATGTGAAATTATACAGTTATTATGTTTTTTCTTTTTAATTATTCAAGTAAAATCTCACTTTCTGAAGCATAATTCTCTATGTTAATAAAACAGCTTGAGGCGGAAGGCTGGGCTCTAGCACATACTGCACCAGCTATGCAAGGTTGGTTTAGGTGTTGTATAGAAGTGCAGATTTGCATTGATAAAGCATTGCAAATGTGATAGGGTGACCATGAGATGCTGAATCTGATTTTCGCCTCGAGTGGTACCCAGTGTAGCTCCCACAGTCAAAGGGATAGGCTCCTATGTCCATATGTAACAGGTGATTCTGGCCTCTGAGTGTAGGACATCCTACAAGGATCCATCAATATGTTGGATGCCGATGGAAAAAGGCATTGCCAAAGTTCAGGCAGACATTGACAAGCTTGTATGCAACAACTTTTGCTCTTTTCGCATGAAAATGTTTGAAAACAGGGCTGAACCCAGTTTGGTTGCTTATCTCCATCCGGATTTGGTTACTCTCCCCCTCTCCATCCGGATTATATTCAGCATAGATAGCTGGTGCAGTTTTTCATGCCTATGTAGGATTTTGCAACTTTACAACTAATATTTTTTTGTACCATTTACTGGTTTTGAGACGGTTTCATGCTAGGTACATGTGTGGTCAAATTCGGGAATATCTTTCTCTGACTTTCATCTTCCTGGAGGTTAAGTTGTTATGATGTTCACACTACAGGAGCCACACTCAGAAACTCTCTTGGTCCCCTTCTGCCCCTGGTATCCATTTTCAAGAAGTTGAGACCAGCATTGAAAATGCATTGGCCGCAGGAACTGCCTCTGGACTTGATTCTTTCATGTCCCATTGGACGCTCCTGGACCGGCTTCTGCTGACTTTCACCTGTCCCTCCTCTTTCTGTCTCCATCAGTGGTGCTCTTATACAGCTACAGTGAACAACATTACCAATCCTACAGGTAGATATGGAGACAGAAAAAGCAGGTGGCTTATTTACAAGCCACTTGTGCGGCCGGTACATCACTTTTTTTGATGCACTGCCGGCCCATATCTACAAGGCCACACAGCCACTTTGCGTGGCTTTTCATGGCCTAGCAGATATGGAGTAAGGCATGAAAGTGCAAGTCGCAGGACTGCCTTACTCTGCATCAAAGAGGCGTTCCATGGGTGTTGCAGTGGGTTTTCCCACGCAATACCCATGGACTTTGACGCATTCCCAGATTTCCAATGATTTGTAATTCTGGGAATGCGTCAAAAGCCTACGCCTCCCAGGGGAGGCATAATGAGGAGAAATAACTTTATTTCTTTATTTTTCCTCGTTTTTTCCCTCTTTCTATGTGTGCTGCATTCTACATCACACATAGAAGGAGGAAAATGCATCCATTGATTGTTTTTGTGGGGGAAGGTGTCCATTCCTGCACAAAAAGAATCATTCCTACAACGCAGACACCCTTGCACCATGGTGCAAAGAGACCTGCGTTGGTGCATGGCAACCAATTGTGCACCAGCACAGTGCAAGAAGACAAGAATGTGCACCATCTCATAGATATGATGCTTTACTGTCCTTTTCTTTTGATGCAGGGCAGCGCAGCAAGAAGCCTTGAGATGCTGCCCTGCACCAAAATATTGTTAAATAAAGCCCTTGGGGACTGGTGGGAGATGTCCAGGTGGCCTTGGTGTTGCTGCTCACACCACTTTGTATTCAAGTGTGAATGAGGGTATGTAGCATCAGCCTAGCTATATAGCAAAGGAGAGCTGTACCAGAGCAGGGGTCTACATAAGTGAGACAGTGAAGGGGCTGGAGGCCACACCGAAGGAGCACTTGTGGGGAGGTATCTTCAGTGGGGCGTCAGTGGTCCAGTGGTCACAGGACGAAGGATTGCTTGAACAGACATATCGTAAGATCCTTTCAGAAGAAGAGAAAGCCTAACAGCTTGTCTCAAACTAATTGCACTTTTTAGACTCAGCCTCAAGGTGTTGCAGATGTGGATGCCGCGTGGTTCGCAAAGATCTGCTGATGACGGGCTAAACCTAGAAACACGTGTCCAGAGATACACAGCACTTGCTGCACCTACTTAGGTGAAAGACTTTTGATTACTTTTTCAGCACAAAACGAAGTGACTGCATTTACCATGATGCATTGGGGCTAACTTTTTGCTTGAGTGTGAGGCAGTGTGCTCCCTTTTTTCTTTTTGTCCAATGACTGCTCCCTTGAGCTAACGAGCTGACGAGCTCTGGAGAGGCACCTGTGCGCCAGTGAGTGGTACATAAACCCGAGAAGACTTTTGGCGGCATTTCAAGCAACCCCACAGACTTGGCTGCTCTCTGCTGATGACGGGCTAAACCTAGAAACCCGTGTCCAGAGATACACAGCACTTGCTGCACCTACTTAGGTGAAAGACTTTTGATTACTTTTTCAGCACAAAACGAAGTGACTGCATTTACCATGATGCATTGGGGCTAACTTTTTGCTTGAGTGTGAGGCAGTGTGCTCCCTTTTTTCTTTTTGTCCAATGACTGCTCCCTTGAGCTAACGAGCTGACGAGCTCTGGAGAGGCACCTGTGCGCCAGTGAGTGGTACATAAACCCGAGAAGACTTTTGGCGGCATTTCAAGCAACCCCACAGACTTGGCTGCTCTCTGCTGATGACGGGCTAAACCTAGAAACACGTGTCCAGAGATACACAGCACTTGCTGCACCTACTTAGGTGAAAGACTTTTGATTACTTTTTCAGCACAAAACGAAGTGACTGCATTTACCATGATGCATTGGGGCTAACTTTTTGCTTGAGTGTGAGGCAGTGTGCTCCCTTTTTTCTTTTTGTCCAATGACTGCTCCCTTGAGCTAACGAGCTGACGAGCTCTGGAGAGGCACCTGTGCGCCAGTGAGTGGTACATAAACCCGAGAAGACTTTTGGCGGCATTTCAAGCAACCCCACAGACTTGGCTGCTCTCTGCTGATGACGGGCTAAACCTAGAAACACGTGTCCAGAGATACACAGCACTTGCTGCACCTACTTAGGTGAAAGACTTTTGATTACTTTTTCAGCACAAAACGAAGTGACTGCATTTACCATGATGCATTGGGGCTAACTTTTTGCTTGAGTGTGAGGCAGTGTGCTCCCTTTTTTCTTTTTGTCCAATGACTGCTCCCTTGAGCTAACGAGCTGACGAGCTCTGGAGAGGCACCTGTGCGCCAGTGAGTGGTACATAAACCCGAGAAGACTTTTGGCGGCATTTCAAGCAACCCCACAGACTTGGCTGCTCTCTGCTGATGACGGGCTAAACCTAGAAACACGTGTCCAGAGATACACAGCACTTGCTGCACCTACTTAGGTGAAAGACTTTTGATTACTTTTTCAGCACAAAACGAAGTGACTGCATTTACCATGATGCATTGGGGCTAACTTTTTGCTTGAGTGTGAGGCAGTGTGCTCCCTTTTTTCTTTTTGTCCAATGACTGCTCCCTTGAGCTAACGAGCTGACGAGCTCTGGAGAGGCACCTGTGCGCCAGTGAGTGGTACATAAACCCGAGAAGACTTTTGGCGGCATTTCAAGCAACCCCACAGACTTGGCTGCTCTCTGCTGATGACGGGCTAAACCTAGAAACACGTGTCCAGAGATACACAGCACTTGCTGCACCTACTTAGGTGAAAGACTTTTGATTACTTTTTCAGCACAAAACGAAGTGACTGCATTTACCATGATGCATTGGGGCTAACTTTTTGCTTGAGTGTGAGGCAGTGTGCTCCCTTTTTTCTTTTTGTCCAATGACTGCTCCCTTGAGCTAACGAGCTGACGAGCTCTGGAGAGGCACCTGTGCGCCAGTGAGTGGTACATAAACCCGAGAAGACTTTTGCCGGCATTTCAAGCAACCCCACAGACTTGGCTGCTCTCTGCTGATGACGGGCTAAACCTAGAAACACGTGTCCAGAGATACACAGCACTTGCTGCACCTACTTAGGTGAAAGACTTTTGATTACTTTTTCAGCACAAAACGAAGTGACTGCATTTACCATGATGCATTGGGGCTAACTTTTTGCTTGAGTGTGAGGCAGTGTGCTCCCTTTTTTCTTTTTGTCCAATGACTGCTCCCTTGAGCTAACGAGCTGACGAGCTCTGGAGAGGCACCTGTGCGCCAGTGACTGGTACATAAACCCGAGAAGACTTTTGGCGGCATTTCAAGCAACCCCACAGACTTGGCTGCTCTCTGCTGATGACGGGCTAAACCTAGAAACACGTGTCCAGAGATACACAGCACTTGCTGCACCTACTTAGGTGAAAGACTTTTGATTACTTTTTCAGCACAAAACGAAGTGACTGCATTTACCATGATGCATTGGGGCTAACTTTTTGCTTGAGTGTGAGGCAGTGTGCTCCCTTTTTTCTTTTTGTCCAATGACTGCTCCCTTGAGCTAACGAGCTGACGAGCTCTGGAGAGGCACCTGTGCGCCAGTGAGTGGTACATAAACCCGAGAAGACTTTTGGCGGCATTTCAAGCAACCCCACAGACTTGGCTGCTCTCTGCTGATGACGGGCTAAACCTAGAAACACGTGTCCAGAGATACACAGCACTTGCTGCACCTACTTAGGTGAAAGACTTTTGATTACTTTTTCAGCACAAAACGAAGTGACTGCATTTACCATGATGCATTGGGGCTAACTTTTTGCTTGAGTGTGAGGCAGTGTGCTCCCTTTTTTCTTTTTGTCCAAAGATCTGAATCGTGTTTGCCAGGTTTGATGGGTGATTTGAGTTCATTGTCTCCTAGATGATGCATCAAGCATTCAAGTACAAGAAGAATGAAGTCTTTTGGATCTGATTCACAAAGCCATTTTCGCCTGTAAATGGTTATTTACAGTGCAAAATGGCTTTGTTCATGCCTTTAATGCTTCCAGAGTAGGATACCTCGTAGGCATAAATGCATTTCCACCACAATTACAAGCCACTGCAGTGTACGGCTATACAGTAACAAAACCCATGCAAGGGGTGGGGAGTAGGATGATCAAAGTGTGGCTTGACTTGAGAATTTATGAATACTCACAAACGCATGAGCTTGTAGACATGTACAAAGTCCTCACTAAGTTTTATGATCCTGGTAACAGTCTTTGATTTGCTCCACCCAAGGACTGGAATAAGTTATCTTCCATGGTCAGAAGACAAACAAAATATCTCCAAACTGGGAGTTAAGGGAAGAGAAAAAAAGAAGTAAACAAAAAAAAGATGTGCTTAACAAATGGGTATACCTTGCCTGCAATTGCTATTGACAAAATTCCAGTACTATGCCTGGAAACCAACAACTGGTAGAACTTTGCAGGCATTTTATTGTCCATGTTTTCTAGGAATACTTCTGAGCAATCTGGGTCTTTGAATTGTATAAGATGATATGAGGTCTCATAGTCATCTACAGGCCCTCCTGCTTTTGCACCGTGGGGAAGTAATTAACATTCAATGCCAAGGAGATCATCACGTACCACTAACCTCTCTCAGCAGTTCATTCTTCCCCCTCCCATCTGCAGGACTCTTGGGTAAAACAAGGACTTCATAAACAAATTCTCCCTCTCTCCTTCAGCCTACTCCGTATCCAACTAACATATCAAGGTCAACACAAAAGAGAACAACAAACCTGCAGATCCTCCAAAGAGTTCTCCTATGATAACCTAAAGAACAATCTAATCCCGCTACCACCACATCTGACATCAAAACCCATCAATGCATTTCTGGAAAATTATATGATCACCTATGCTGCAACTTAAATATGAATTTGAAAGCCAACACCTTTAGCACCCTAGAAGTCCAAAGACTATGTTGACAACAAAAAATCCACCTGCAGACAAGAAGAAAATGGAAGGAAAACAGAACCCCCAATGACCTCACATCACTGAGGTCCATCTGCTTAACATTAGCTTCAAACCTGTTTCTGCCCTGACACCCATTCCTATTGTATCCCACAATAGTTATCCTTTGAATCCCTGTGTTTTTAAAACCTTGCTGACATTCTCAAATCCCTTAAAGCTACCATTTATGAAAATTATATCTTACCCTCATCTTTCATCAAGCTTCTCTGGAGAAGCTTGCTCACATCTACTCACCATCATCAATGTCTCCCCGACTCAGGGCATCCTCCTTGGAGGTCTCAAAACAGGCCTGATTGTCCCACTCCCGAAGAACCCAAAACTAAACACGGGCACCCTTACCAGCTATGTGCCCATAACTCAATTACTTTTCATCAGCCACATCATTGAAAAAAGCAGTCTATGCGCAATTTCAAGATCATATCAACAAAGAAACATCCCTCACTCCACCATAACTCTGGCTTCAGAACACACTGCAGCATGGAGACTACTAACTTAGACAGTGTAGATGGTACCTTCCTGACGACAGGTGACGATTACCTCTGCCTCTTGAAGCTGCAGGACTTCCTAGGTGACTTGGCAACTGTTGACCATCCCACCCTCATCACAATCCTGAAGTCTTGAATGGGATTCACTGGAAACGTCCTTCACTGGTTCTCCTCCTACATAGTCAACCAAAACCTGTTCATTCACATTGATACCTTCAGGTCCCAGAAGATCCTGATCACCTGCAGTGACCCCCAGGGTTCCATCCTCTTCCCTATAATCTTCAGACTCTCAATGCAGCCCCATAGGACTCTTCTCAGAGGTAACACTTAAATTCACCAAATCTCGGATGACACACAACTGTATTTAGAGGTCTCCTTTGCTCCAGACGTCCAACCCCTCAGACACTGCTTGCACCTCATCCAGATCTGGATCTCCAACAACTCCCTGAAGCTCAACCTCACCACAACAAACAAAAACAAAGAGGGACCAGTACCATCTGTCTCTGCTAAGGAAAATAAAGCCATTTCTCCCAGAAAACAACTTCAGAACTATTTAAGCCTTCATACTCTTGCACCTGGATGGTGGCAACGTCCTGCTCCAGGGCCTCACAGATTCCGAATTGGTCCTCATTCAGGACATGCACATCGCGTCACACCTTTGGCCGGAAGGAAAATGAACACACCAGCCCAATCCTAATTGAATTCCGCTATGCCGACCATGCCATCTTCAAAACCAGCTACATCATTTACAAAACCATCCCGCCCAACACCTCCACCTAACTGGCTGATATGCTCACCATCTCTGTCTGTTGGCACACCCGAAGCCAGGACTACATTACACTGGAGACAAAGAAGTGCAAAGAAGAACAAGGCAATAAGACATCTCCATCCATGGACCCAGGATGTGGAACGATATCCCTGTATCCATCAACACTGCCCAACCCTGCTGGAGAAAGAGCTAAAGACACACAGCATCTAATTAAAGAGCACTACATTGTGATGCAGTAACAGTACACTCGCCCTCTTAGAAATCAGCTACCTGTGCCATCACACATTGATTTTTGGGACCCTGTAGAGCCAGTGCGTATTGAGTGTTGGTGCCCAAAGCTCTGGTCAGAAGCCTTGGCTGATGCAATTAAATGGCAGCGCCCCAAATACCAAGGCTGTGTAATCTGAAATCCACCCGGGCCTCTTGCACCCACCACCAGAGCCCCCCTCTCTTATCTCGCTCCTGGGGGTTCCTGCTTCCTCCTTTTGTGACTTTTTTCCATCTTTCTGTTCCTCCTTCGTTCCTCTCTGTGTGTATTCCCTCCCTCGCTCTCGGGAAATGGTCGATGAGGAAAAATGAGCGCCAGTCCCCAAAAATGAGTGCTGGTGGCAGTGGCCTAACAGTAGCTTCCCAAGGCCCCGTGGTACGGGGGCCCTCGAGCTCCAGGTGGGCCCCTCCGGCACTTTGCATGCGCGGTGGGCACCTGGCCTGAGAGCTCCTGACTAGGGCTGGAGTATGGGCCCCCTCCCCCGTTGTATTTTTCAGAGGGAGGGCTTAAGTTTCATTACGCTAGTGGTTGGTGGACCCCACCAGCAGCCCCCCGGCTCAAATTAAGCACTACACACCTTTCGGCTAGGTTCGTCCTATATTAATACCGCAAACCATATCCATATATGATGGGACCAATCAGATTACGAGTAGCAGAATGCTGAATGCTGCAGCCTACCAAAGGTACCAATGAAACCATTCCCGGGCTGGCTTATCGGTGATACCAGGACAGGGCCGGTGCCTCGGCAAGGTCAGTGGGCCTGGGGGACTCTCAGTTATCAGGCAGGCTTAGCTTGGGGAAACGCCTGATTTCCCAGGAGGGTGGTCTGCCTCGCGTCCGACCGATGGGACTCTCACCTGGGACCTATTAAAGCATTGGAAGGAACCCTGATAGCATCTGGTGACTTTGTTTTATACTTAAACCCTTTATTAACGCGAGGCCTATTCCATTCGGAACACTCGACATTACACGATATCGGATTAAGGGGCACGGCGGTTTACATTTCAGCCTTCAAAGAGGAAAGTTTATTCTACTTTCATGAGCTCATGTACATTTTTCATAAACCGCCTCTGGGACAGCCCCAGAGCCTGGCACGTCTAATCAGGGCCATTAAATTCTTGCCTTGCAGGAAAACGTAGACCCCCCTCTTCTGCTGATAGCTGTCCAGAAACACAATGTGTATACATGGTGAATCTAAACACATGACCCGACGTTTCCATGATGCTGCAGGCGGAAGTTGCTTGTTCCTCCCTCCCCACTCCCCCCCCCCCGTAGGGGACCAAGAAACGACTCCTCTTGTGTGCTCTAAAAAAAGGCTCCGGAGAAAGACGTGTTTATTTTCCACAAAGAATCCTGTGTCCTGGCATACTGGATTAGCGCTGCAGCGAATATTTCGCAGTGAAGTGTGCGAGAGTTTACATGGACAGAGGCCAACACTTTCTATTTTTTAGCAGTTGCTTCTCCCCTCTCCCTCAAGCACAAGCATGCACTTTTCATTATTCTCTAAAGAGTTGGCATGTTTACATTCATCTAGTTCAGAAAGTACCGCGCGCTGCTACAGCACAAAACGCAACGCGATCAGCCCAGTGCTTAATTTGTGCCGGTGATTTTCCATGCGGGGCACTGGCACTTATTTGTGAGGGCTGGCACTTATGTTCATGCCTCAGGCATTTACTGCGAGCAAAAGACACTTATGGGAAAGACGGAGGAAGAGAAAAACGAAAAAGCTTCACAGAGGGAGAAAGCAGAAAGCTGCAAGAGTGAGCTGAAGGGGCAGTATAAATGGATTAAAGTGGCACGAGATGGGCATTTAATCCTCTCACATTTAAATGCAGCAGTCACGTCTTTCAGAGGAGAGCTTTGGACCCCGGCACGTTTTTATTTACAAATTAAGCGTTGATTCAGCAGCTTCAATTGTGGGTGCTGAGGAGTTCCAAGTGCACCTCACACATGCACATGCGCGGGTGCAGATGTAAGGAATGGGTTGGCCATGCACAGGGCAGCCTGAATTGGTCTTCAGCTCCTGTGATGGTCACAGATACTGAGACATGACATGCTTGGGATCAATGTCACCAGCACGTGCTTCGTGCAAATTTGGGGTCCCACGACAACAGTGTTGGGTGCTTCTCTGGGACCTTGGCATCTGAATCTGGTAGGATTCGTTAACACCGTGATGTAGAACTGCCAACTCACACGGTGTCACCATGTGTCACAAGTGTTCGGCATACTTCACATGGTCTCCCAGTGAAGACCCAATCTCACATGGTGCAATAGAAGGTGAGCGGAAAACTCTGCAGAGTGGGTTTCCAGCTCGCGTGTGGTGGCGCAGTTTGTGTTTGGTGGAGGGTAGGAGTGGGTCCGAGTGCGTGCTTGGTATAACAACCTGTCTGCCCCCTTCCAAAAACCCCGCCAACTCCATAGTCTCCCTCACATGGTGAAACTTTTTTAAATTGGCTGACCTGGTGATGCAAGACCACCATGTTCTCTTGCAAAAGAAGTCTGTGGTTGGAGCAAGTCACACTAAACATTAATCATGCTCTGCAAGACTGACCATATCCCACCGATGCATTCCATTCCACTTGATCATGAAGGTTGAGTCAAAAACTTTCTGGAAGTAAGGTCAGCATTAAGTGATAGTTGAGATGTTACCATGAAAACTCCAAAAAGTCAGGCTGTGCGTAGCTATGATGTGGATATACAACAAGGCCATTAACTGTGAGATCCTCAGCTCACCCTCTTTTAACAAATCTTACCATAGATTGAGGTGAAGGTAACATTTTCCAATCTGAACCTCAAAGCTTAATACCACCAGTAGGAACTGGACGCGGTCTTTGCTCATAAGATAGCATCACAACTCTTCTCTCATTAGATGGAGATAAAACTAGTGGTACAGCTTTTGATTATCCTTGGAGGCAGACATCTTTAATAAACAGACATGCTTTGATAAATGGCTACCTAACCCTCAACAGTTCAAGAGCAATTGTGCCAGTTTTGGTACGGAGACACAAAAGATATCTTCATCTCTATCTTTCAGACAATGTTTGCAAACAACTAAATTCGCCATAATAATTGTCCCATGTAGAGATTTCCATGTGAGGAAGAAAATTTAGGTCCCATTGCCACCCCCTGGCATTGCCGATACCAGTTCCCATTGTGTATGAATACGTTGTTCTCAAGTACCAGACGTGTGAGATCAAGAAGCATAAGCGTGTGTTCATAGAGGGTGGCATCCCGAACATTGAGAGTCGCCGAGAGCATCTCTAGGCCCATCTCAAGAGGAATCGAGGTGTAAAGAGAGCTAACATCAAGGCTGACAAACATAAATTCATCCAGCCACTCAATGTCTTCAAGTTGGCACAATAAATCCCTGGTGTCCTGAATATATGAGGGAAGGTTGCGTACCATGGCTTGGAGGAAAGAATCGATATATTCAGAGATGTGCTCTGTTGGTGAGCCAATGCCCGAAATGATGGGTCTCCCTGGTGGAAAGCTCCCTGCTTTATGTACCTTAGGTAAAATGTAAATACAAGGTGCCCGGTTTGCCACAACAAACAGATATCTGTATTCCAAATCAGACAGAAGACAAATATTTTTCCAATAAGTCAATTTGTTTTCAATTAAGATGGTGATGTCAGGAAAAGGGTTGGTCTGAATCAAAGTGTAAGCCTGTGTATCGTCAAGTTGCCTATTGATTTCCAATAAGTAATCAAATCTGTTCATGACAACGACGTTGCCCCCTTTCTCCGCCTCTTTGATTACTAAGTCTGTGCATTTTGAAAGTCTCTGTAAGGCCAGAAGTTCTTTCTGGTTGAGATTATTGTTGAGTCTGTGTGTACGAGTCCTAGATTTATCCTCAAGATGGAATAGTTCAGTGCTGACCGCTTTGTAAAAGACATCAATGTAGTTGTCAGGAGGTAATGGTGGGACAAAAGTGGATTTAGGTTTGAGCCCACTGTCAAGGTCTAAGTTAGATGGAATGTCAAGCTGGACTAGTAATTCATCAAGACGGGGGGAGACGAAGAGGTATTGTCAAGTGAGAGAACTGTGTGGATGTCCTGCAGATCCTTGATAGATTTGTTGCAAGCCGGTGTTGGACTAAGGGAAACCCTGCTACTGTGAGTGCTGTTGTGAAATAACTTTTTGAGTTTGAGATTGCGTACAAATTTGGAAAGGTCTATGTGTATGTTGGTATAGTTGGGTTTGGAAGTAGGACAGAAGCCCAGACCTTTTTTCAAAACATTTATTTCATGAATCGACAAATCAGAACTGGATAGGTTAATGACCTGTACAGAGTCCTCTGTTACTGTTAATGAATCCTGGTGTGGGGTACTGATCAAGTCTTTGAGTTCTCGAGGTGGAGCGAGTTGTCATGCCCTCCCTTATGTTTGTTGTTGTGTTTCCTCCACCCCCTGCGGGTGGGTTTGTGTTTGAACCTGATCTGTTGAAATTCTGACATACCCCCTTCATGTATCGGCCTAGTTCCTCTAAAAAAGAACACCGCTGAGATTAAACCCAGATCTTTCTGACTGGGGGTGAATGTTTGATTTGCTCTGCATTCCGTCCATCATCTGTTCTTTTTGCATTTGTCGCCCCAAGTGGGAAGGGTATTTCCAGACGTGGGTCCCGTTCTCACTGCGCCACTGGATTCAAGCTAGCCTAGCTGACGAAGGGTGATACCCTGAAACCGGTCCCAGGATGCTTGTTTTTGCTCCAGGGAGGACCTGGTGTGGCAGTTCGAGCTGGACTGTTTCCATGAGAAACAGGGTCAAGACTGATTTGCAGATGGCTGGGTCCAAACTGGGTTGCGTGGTGAGCAAAAGAACGATGGATTAAACCCAGATCTTTGTGACTGGGGGTTAATGTTTGATTTGCTCAGCATTCCGTCCATCTATTCTTTTTGCATTTGAGCGAGCAGCCCTAATCAGTCCGGAGGCTGCACCCCTCCCTCCCGAAATGTATCCTTCAAACACCTTCTGTCGTGCTGACACATTATTCAATCCCTCCACAGATTATCTGTCTACAACCAGAGCATTCACCCTATATGTGACTGCTATGTGGCCTGCCTCCCTGCACCTCTGATGGTGAGTGGCGGTACACTATGTAGTTCCTTATGGGGGCGAACTAAAAGATGTACCTTAGTGTCCGACTGCTCCTCTATGAAGGTCCTCTTCCTACTGAGTGGAAAGATGTGCTTCTTCTGTGGTCTTCAGGCTCTCTCAGGTACAAACTGAGGTGAGGCTCAAGGGGAAGAGGGCATGGGTGGGGGAGTTACTTCTATGTATGGTATTTTGGTTGTTATTGCTGCCTCGTGTGTTGGATTGTGGTCAGGTGCGGCTGTTTTCCTATTGCACCTCTCAGAATATTGCTCAGCAAGTTTCCACTGCACAATGTTCCGTCTATGCCTGATGCTTCTAGGTGTGCAGGATCTGAAAAAGTCATCTGCTCATCAGCAAACAGGGAGATTTTTTTCACATACACCAGAACTGACCTTTTCTATTCCCCAGGAGGCTGGTGGTATCATTTGAGGTTTGTGGTAAATGTATGTCATGCAATGGGTGCACCACAATGTGGTATTGTGTTTTATTTAATCAGACAGAATTATTTTTTAAGAAACACACATTTCTCAGGTTCCCACAGTCCATCAGAGGAGGGGCCCGTTAAACAGGCCAATTAATTAATACTTGGTGCCAAAAACTACATCACACTCAGCGCTTCAGCTGCCAACCAAGTCCTGACATAGCTTGCTGTATCTCTTGTGTTATAGTTGGGGACCTTCTGCGGTGTACATTGTTCAAACAATAGGTAAAGATACCTTTAAATTCTGTATTTATTTTGTCACATTTGCTGTGCTTCAAAAACAGAGGCTAAATATCAGGCTGTCTGCTGACAAATTGCTGCTTGTGGATTTGAACATGGGGTTTACAAAGTCCTCTCGCATTGCAGGTAGAGAAAAAAATAATTAAAGTGAATTAAGTGACAATCCTGATGGAGTACCAGGAGTGTGAAAAGCGGAGGATGTCATTTTTTGTAACACACAGCAAAATGTAGATACCTGAAAATGAACAGTACACATTCAGCAGTTAGAGAAGGAAAGAGTAAAGTAATTATTTTTGTAATTCTAAAGTGTGATGGAAACAAAGATTTTAATAGGATCAAAACAAATCAATTATTTAGTGATAAAGTTTAATTAGTAAAACTTCATACCTGTGCAAATTTAGTGACCATTTCAGTGGAAAATTTGCAGCCAGCGCATGACAATGTGCTAGCACACACTGCTATTGTCAAAATAAAAAATCACTTGCTTCATGTCCAATAAAGCTAGGTGGCTTGCGAATGTTTGCCATTCTGAAAAATGGATTGTAGTTCTAACAAGTTTGGGAAGCGCTGCTGTACTTTATGGATGAGGGTCTCCGAAAGGATGCTCTGGTTCACAGCTCCCTTTGGGCCTCCAAGAAATTCACTTTCGTTTGTGACCTCACACTATACTGCTGATGTCACAGAGGAGGTATCTTCTCTACCAATGTCCAATGCGGATGTGTCGCGAGGATGTTGTCCACAGCATCATGTTTTTCAGTGGGGGTGCCTTACATTCCACTGCAGCTGATGTTTTAAAAAACATTAAAAAAACTCCATCCCGTGCTCAGGTTCAGCACTACAGGGTAGGTACCTTCAGTCGCCGGTGTCACTGTATATCAGTGGACAAAGATGGCTTCAATATTTGTCAGAAAAAGAAAGAGTAATAAAATGCCACAAATATAGGTCAGAAAACCAAATAAATCTTGCTAAAGAGGGGCAGCTGGTAGTATAGACAGATATATAGAAGGCTGTAAACACACTCTTTATTTCCCCTATAAATGCATAAAAACGCAAGAATGGATGTTGTCTATTCTGTGAACATTTGCCCTGCTGTGCCACTCCACCCATCTCCCTAAAAAATCCAGAGGGCCAGCAGGATAAAAAGAGGATCATTTGTATTTCCCTTGCTCTAACCCGCCTTAGAATAGATGTGCACCTCAAAGTAGTTGATCCAAAGTAACAAGAGGAAAAGTCCTGTTTCAATAGCAAAGATGTCAAATTTTCTCTGCACAGTTCATTAGTGGGCCCTCAGCGTGTGCTTAATATGTGTTTATCAATCTCTGAATTTCCCTTGCCCTCTTATATGGGGGGGGGGGGAGGGGTTGCATGCTCGAGTGAGTCTAAGGGAACCTGAGAATTAACAAAGCCACACCTGACGTTGACATCCGACTCCCAACAGCATACTGCACAATGTAACACCCTGTACAACTCTCTGTATACATTACCGCGGTCCAAACACTTCTTGGGAGACCCTTGGCGTCACCATTAGTTTCAAGGCAATGGCAGATCAGAGCATCATGTGGAGATGCTGCTGTATCACCTGCTCCAATGAGCGCATAGGGATGCTGAACAGCGCATAGAGGAGGGCGGTAGAAGCACTATACCAGATAAGTCCCTGTGTCAGAAGGTTTTGGGTGACCCAATTCCTAGATGTTGGCTTAGATGGGAAACATCATTTTTTACGACTTTTATTTTACGAAAGTCGTGGTTAATGAAAGCGCAACAACGCTTTTTTTAACCACGACTCAGTTTTTTTGTGCCTTAACTACGTATGTTCTGAACAACGAACATGCGTGGTTAAGGTACAAAGAAGGGAGTTGGCGAAGGTAAGTGGTGGGTTTAGGTTTTGGGGAGGGGGTGGGGGGTTTTTAGGTTTTGGGGTGGGGTTGGGGGGGTGGGGCGTTTTTGGTTTTGGGGAGGGGGTGGGGGTTAGGGGGTTTTAGGTTTTGGGGTGGGGTTGGGGGGGTGGGGCGTTTTTGGTTTTGGGGAGGGGGTGGGGGTTAGTGGGTTTTAGGTTTTGGGGTGGGGTTGGGGGGGTGGGGCGTTTTTGGTTTTGGGGAGGGGGTGGGGGTTAGGGAGTTTTAGCTTTTGGGGTGGGGTTGGGGGTGGGGCGTTTTTGGTTTTGGGGAGGGGGTGGGGGTTAGGGGGTTTTAGGTTTTGGGGTGGGGCTGGGGGGGTGGGGCGTTTTGGGGAGGGGGTAGGGGGTCAGGGGGTTTTAGGTTTTGGGGTGGGGCTGGGGGGGTGGGGCGTTTTTGGTGAGGGGGTGGGGGGTCAGGGGGTTTTAGGTTTTGGGGTGGGGTTGGGGAGTGGGACGTTTTTGGTTTTGGGGAGGGGGTGGGGGTCAGGGGGTTTTAGGTTTTGGGGTGGGTTTGGGGGTGGAGCGTTTTTGGTTTTGGGGAGGGGGTGGTGGGTCAGGGGGTTTTAGGTTTTGGGGTGGGGTTGGGGTGAGGGATGTAGGGTGAATGGTGCCTATTACAAATGCTTTTATCAGCAATGCCTTTACAACGAAATATCGTTGTTAAGGCATTCGTGGTAAAATCATTAGTAGTAGCAACGAGGTCGGTGTTCCGACCTCGTTGTTAAGGCAGTAGTTGTTTTTAAAGTCGTTGTTTCGTCGTACAATCGGCTTAGATTCTTCAGGAATGTTTGTCTCTGTTCTACATCAGTAGCTCTGACCCACATGTATTTCTTTGTCCTTTAGTTAGTGACACATGGACCACGTGTATGTTTATGGGCAGTCCCAAACTCCAAACTGATGCTTACCCTGGAAAAGGTTAGAGACGTACCCTTCATCCAGGCTGGAAAGGAGAACAGATCCCTCCGGGATTTGCTGCAGGTAAGGCAAAGGGCTTGTTCTCACTTTCATTTTATTTGAATAAATTCATATAGAGACGAAAATACAATGAAGTTTTATAAAGACTATGGGTGTGTGGGGAGCTAACAGAGTTTTTGGAACTCCGCACCCCGCTTGGGGCGTGGAGTTATCCCAAAAAGTCCTCTAGCCCCGCCAGCGGAGCGGAGCTAACCCGGTGCGCGCTGCAGCCCAGTATGGGCTGCACAGCGCAAGTGCGGACAGTCTCCGCTTGCGCTGTGCATCCCATAACTGGGCTGCAGTGCGCACCAGAGCAGAGGAGGGAGGCAGATGCTGGAGGGGACTTGTCGTCGCTGTCGGACGACGAGGAAAGTAGGACCCCCGGGAAGATTAAGGTAAGTCCTCATCTCTTTCTTTGTTTTGTCATTTTGCACACTGGTGCCCAAACAAGGACTGAAACTGCAGCTTTCTCTGCCTACGGCCCTTGCCTAAATTCAGGCCATGACCGTAGGCAGTGATAGCTGCTGTTTCAGCCTCTTGTTCACTAGCCTTCCCCGTGTGCACTGCATACGGGACGGGACTGTGCACAAGAGGCCTGAAACAGCAGCTTTCACTGCCTGAGACCCTCCTGAATGAGCCCATCCCGGAAGCACTAAGCAGGGTCGGGCCTGGATGACCAGGCCTGACCCTGCTTAGTGCTTTCGAGATGGGCGCATTCGGGAGGACTCTGCGGCCCACCGAATTCCAGCCTCGCAGATTTTTTTTTCAACTCTGCGGAATTCCACAAAACCGGACTCCGTTCTCTCCTCCCAGGACTAATAAAGACCATTCAAAGTATTCCTACTGTCCCTATATGCGCCTTAAACAACCTGCACAGCACCACATGTCATCACGAGGCAGAAGTAGATATTAACGGTCTGCTTCTCATTGCGCTTTTGCACGGTGGTGCTTTGCTGCACTGGTAATACAAGAAATAGACTGCAGTGATGGCATTAGCTACATATGTCCTAGCTTGATTAAAGGACTATTGGCCCGGTGTATGAAGCAAGTTTCGAATTTCAAAAGGCAAATTTTGCCATTTGCGACAGCAAAATGGCTTTATACAATGTACCATCCCTATTTTGAGAGCCGGTATCCTGTTACAATTCGCAAAATAGGAATTGTGACTCGCAATTAGGAAGGGGCGCTCCAAGGGTGTCCTTTCCTAATTGCGACTCGCAGGTTTATGTACGATTGTTTTGTGACCATGAATGCGGTCTCATAACAATCGGAATGAACACTATTTTCAATTGGTGTTAACCCATTCTCAAATGGGAAGGAGTCCCCAAGGGGCCCCTTGCCCTTTGTGAATGGTAGCGAAAATGTTTTTTCCAGAGCAGGTAGTGGTCCCACGGACCACTGGCTGCTCTGAAAAAATGAAAGGACAACTTTTCCTTTTTATTTTTGAAAAGCATCACGTTTTCCATTAAGGAAAACGGGCTACATTTGAAAAAACTGCTTTATTGAAGAAGCAGCAACAGACATGGTGGTCTGCTGACTCCAGAAGGCCACCATCCCTGTGAGTGCGGCCATTACTAAATGGGTGGCAAATTGTGACCTGCCTCATGAATAATAATGAGGCAGGTCCTTTGAGACCCAATTAGGAATTGATAACAGTGTTTCAGGCATTGTTGTACATTACAAGTTGTGACTCGCAATCTGCAACTCACAAAAAAATGCAAATTGTGAGTCGCAACATGTAATGGTTGTATAACGGGCCCTAGATCTGTTGCCTCACACTTACGAAGAAGAGTACATACGTTTTGGTTCCACTCTGGAATGTTTTCATGGAAATCTGTCCTTTGCCGTCTTGCAAACATTGACGTCATTGACAAAAAAAGCAGAAACAGTTACTGTAATGTAGCCCTTCTTCCATGTCCATGACTCTGGGGCTGTGGACGAATGTGATGAAAAGTGTCTAAACTTTATTGCAGATCCCAGAGGTAGATGGTTAATTGCCAATATTAGAATACATAGTATAGGGTTTGTATTTGTAACTTACTATGGGCCCGATATAGATGACCCAGACCCTCTCAGGGAACTTCATAATCACTTGGCTAAAAATGTGAATTCTATAATAATAGGCGGAGATTTTAATGTTTTATTAAACCCCGCTCTTGATAAATCTACCAACAGGCCAACGGTCAACTCTCCAAGGATGAGAGAGTGCATCCACCATATAATGAAGAATCGAAGTATAATAGACCCCTGGCAAAGGCGGGGGGGCTGAATCAAGGACTATACTTATCATAACAAGAAATGTGGTCATGCTTCCAGAATAGATTTCATCCTGAATGATGCTAGGCTGGGGAATACTACATCTCTCTTACCACTCCGCAGTACACTTGGAACTGCTGCTCACTGTCCTCTCGACCTCCGCCAGATGGACTTTTGACAGGTCACTATTAGGAGAGCAAGAGGTTATTAGTCATTTGGAACATGATAATATAGAATTTTTTGAACTTAATAAAGACTCAGCCCCTATTCATACCATATGGGATGCATACGAAGCTTTCATTTGGGGAGATTAATTAGCTCTGCTGCATATAGAAGGAAAGAAAATAACAACAAGGTGAAGGAGCTGGAGTTGAAAATTGCCGAAGCTCATAAGGCACCGAAAAGCTTCAATGACTCCTCCAGTCAATTAGTTTAGCAAAATCAGATTAAAGAAGCCAAGGGAACCCAGCAGACTTACTTGAGGGAATTGCAAGGACGAAGTGGGAAGCTAGCGCACTATGAATATGGTCAGGGATGCAGGAAGTTATTGGCTTGGAAGACCAGGACTGAGATAGCCAGAAACACAATCAAGGAAACTAACAAATGTTGTACAGAAGATCCTAATGTTAAGGGGGCTTTTGTTAACTTTTTTCAAGATTTATATACCAACGATGTTTCAACCACAGAAGATCTGTATAGAAGAGTGGTTAAAAGAGAATCCCCTCCCCACATTAGATCAAGATATACAGCACTACCTTAACCAACAAATCAGCATGGTGGAGGTACATACGACTGTCAGTGGGCTAAAAAAGGGGAAAGCACCAGGGCCAGATGGGATACCTAACGAATTACACAAGGTTTCAAAAGATGTGGTTACTCCTGTCTTGTCTAACTTAACCAACACCCTATATGTAGATGGCCTTCCCACCCCAACTTCGTGGAACAAAGCCACCATGACTATAATTCTAAAGCCAAATAAAGATCCAAAAAAGTGAGAACAATATAGACCCATATCTTTGCTTAATAATGATTATAAGATCTTTACCCAAATAGTTGTCAAAAGATTGGATAAAGTGGTGGGAGAGCTGGTTCACGGTAATCAAAAGGGTTTTATGAAAAATAGACAGCTACATGAATTGACCCATGACTTGGTGACGACAATAGATGTTGCTATAGAAACTAAGGGGCATATTTAAGAGCCTCTAGCGACATTCTTACATTTTTTATGCTAATGTGGCGTTTGAAGGCCAAAAACGCCGTGCCATATTTACAAAGTGGCGCAATGCATGCATTGCGCCACTTTGTAACCCTTTGCGCTAAATTATGCCTGCACCAGGCATAATGTATGCAAAGGGGACATTCCCCCATGAGGGGGCCAAAAAAATGGTGCAGGCATTCAAAGGAGGCTTCCATTGCTTACAATGAGCCTCTGGGTGCTTTGCAGGATTATCACCAGAATGTTTTACGCTAATCCTGCAAAGCGCTGGACTAGCGTAAAAAATTCTGACGCTAGTCCCCTAACTACCGCCATGCTGCGCCGTATTTTAAATATGGCGCACACATGGTGGCATTAGGGGGCGCACCCCGGGGGCGCCAAGGGGTGCAGACAGTGCAGCGCCACTTTTCGTAAATATGCTCCTAAATCTCTACCTTAATTTTTAATGCTCTACCTTTACATTTTAGGGCAGAGAGGATCCCAAAAATTACAAGGGGAGTTGGTTAGTTTTATCTGGATAAATGAAAGTGCAAGAATTGACTGGAAAAAAATACGCAAAAAGAAGATAGATGGTGGTATAGCTTTTACGGATTTTCAGCTTTACTGTGGGCCTTCCAATAGAAAAAAGTCAGGCTACTACTCTCCAAGGACTATTTGCAGGTATCTCCACGTTTTCATGCTTTCACAGAAGATTTCCGGGAAGAAGGCAAATACTTTATATTCAAATTAGGCCATCCAAATTACTTTAAAAAGATCAGACTCAGAGTGTTAGCTGCGGCATTTAAATTATGGTCTCAAGTTAGAAGGATCCTGGGAATCCCATACCCGAGCAATATGACCCCAATATGGAACTCCACAATGCTTGCAAGATGCACTGGTTACCCTGTTATTGGATTCAGGGATGGGGTCAGCTGTTAGAGGATGGTACTTTGTTCTCATGGTAGTCCCTGGCTAGGCTTACAAATAATAGGTTATCTAGGTTTAAGTATATTTAAATAGGGAGCTGGCTTCGGGGGAATCCCAAGGTGGGCATCAAAACGGAATGGGAGGAGAAGTTACAAAACACCCGGCCACTGAAGAAGGAGGTTTCTAAATGGTACTGGGTCTTGGTACAGACAGAGGACGGCCATTCCACACTGCTGGGGGAAGTTTGGAAAGCTGACCTGCTATCATTTGACATCCCATACCTCTGGCAAGTATCAATGTCTATGCTTTGGTCCCCTGTGAAGTCTCCACCTCTCAGGAGAAACCATCTGTTTACTATGTACAAGGTGTTTTGGGCTCCAAAAACGTTGGCAAAACTGGGAGGGAAGAGGAAGAGGTGCTGCCCGAAATGCACTCTGGAACACCCATTATGTCCACTTATTTTGGCAGTGTCCAGACATGCGAAACTCCCAAAACTTCTGGCAGGACATGCTTAAGCTCTTAACAACATTAATGAGAAGAGAAATAAAGGTAAGTCTGGGTTTGGTAATATTTGGCACACAAGGAGGTGAAGAGCCAAGAGGACAAGCAGGGAAGTCTCAGTCTCATCTAATGTTTACTGTGATATTAATTGCACACAGAGACACCTGTACTAAATGCCTGTCTAACTCCACTCCTCACCTCTATGGAGTGGATTATTTCAGCGAAGAGCATTGATAGGGTAGACTGTATCAATGGCTCAGAGCAGTGCTTAATTTGTAAATAAAAAGGTGCCGGTGCCCAAAGCCCTCCTCTTAAACACGCGGCTGCTGCAATTAAATGTGTGAACACGGAATACTGAGGCGGCGTAATCCTGAAGCCATTTCGGGCCTCTTCAATCCGTATAAAGCCACTCTCTGCCCCTTCAGCTCACTCTTGCAGCTTTGTGCTTTCTCCCTTTGTGATGCTTTTTCGTTTTACCCTTCCTCCATCTTTCCCATATGTGTCTTTTGCTTGCAGCAAATACTTGAGGCAGAAAAATAAGCGCCGGCCCTCAAAAATAAGTGCCGGTGCTCAGCACCGGAAACAACAAGCACAAAGTGGATGGGGCTGCGTCTCACATACATACATACAGTCGCTCCTGCCTCTTGTCACGGACGAGGGCAAAAAAAAAAAAGAATAACTGACAAGGGTTGCAGTTAGAAATGTTATTTTGAAAGATTAATAGGCAATTATATCAATTATGCCATCAGTAATTTAGCAGCAAAGCATGCAAATCATAGGTACAAAGAACTCAGTACAGTTCAAGGTGAAGTCGACGTAGATTCGCCTTCTAAAGGCGGGGAATAGGTGTCTCCTCGGGGTACAGAATCTTTATATCCTTTTGTAGGACAGCAGACAAAGGCATTCATGCATTCTACATGAGTATATTGTTCTCGTGATGTGAACCAAGGTAGGATGAGCAAGAAGAAACTATTTACTACAGAATACATTCGAAGGTTCTCTCATGGTAGTTATACATGGGATTTTCAGACATTTTCAAAGTTTATTTGAGCATCTCAACTTATACATTGTGTAGTGTTAGCCTGAGACACTTGAATGTTCTTGGTGGGGTACGAAAGAACATTGCTGAGAATAGACTCTGTTTATTAGTGCGATTCTCACAATTATTTGTTTAGAGCAAGAAAACAGCAATAGTCATCACAATGTATTTTGATGTTGGTGCAAGATGGAGGACATTGTAAACACAACCTAAGGTAGCGTAGTTGTAGCTCGTTTGCATTTAATGTGAGAAAGAAAAAGGGCACTCCCGCAACCACGATTTTTCATATATATTTATTTAAAACATCATTATCCCTCTTTTTGTTTCCCTTTATATTCTTTTTATTTGTCATTTCAGTTAATTTAATTTCATTTCACTTCTATACATCAGTAGTAATGCAGCAATTCAACTAACGTTTAACCCACATGGATTATTCTGCCTAGTGATTTCTCAAGGAAAAAGGAGTTTAGCATATGTCTATTGTATGTGCTCGTCTGTATGATAAGTAAAATGGCACACAGTTCAATCCATGAAATCCCTAGTTTTAAAATGTGCCAGATCAAATGATCACACATTTTCTGGCCCATGGGACGTTTTCACTGATAACTTTTAACATACAGACCAAATAGACAATCTTTCACAGTTTAGGTTATGTAGAGATCATTCAGCTGACCTGCCTAGAGGGATAATTAATTAGTTGTAAAATATGTATGACAAAAAATTGTAATCTATGATTCATTTCTGGGTACCACACCCCTTTTTAGGTTGAAGCCTACCAGACAGCTGCCTGATTTGCTAATGATATCTTGTGAAGCTTCCCTTGGCTTTGTGGTTTGTGACTCACATTTCTTTGCTTTCTATTTGCTTCCCTTATTTGTTTTAGGCTGTCCAGCTTGAGTTTGTCCGTCCTTGGAGCATCACTTGTTTACTTCATCCCTCAAAGTACTGGTTTTCTGTATAAAGGTATTTAAATCTTCTGCTTATCTTGTCACATTTGCTGTGCATTCAAAGACAGAGGTCAAAGCCTCTGTTTTCCATGGGAGCTTGGTGTTTATTTTTCTTTCTCTGACTTCAAAGTGAGAGAATTTATGTGACAATCTTACTGTGAAACAAAAAGTTTTATTTCTAGCACACAACAAAATGAACAGTGCTGATATTTAAAACATGCATTTGGAATGCAATGGTCTCGTGTTTGCTGGAGTTTGAGCTCTTAGGGTTGTAAAATACTGACTGGACTTTTCTTGCCACACAGACTAAAAATAAGAGAAAGAGAGCGAGGGCGAGCTGGCCCTGGAAAAGCCCCCCTCTACTGCTGTTTATGTTTACAGAGGGAGCTGGTGGGTAGGAGAGACTGAACACACACCCACAGTGAAAGACGAACATGCAAATACTAAGAAAAAAAGTCCTTTACAGAAGAGATAAGTAGGACATAGCGTAATTCTACAGTACTTTGTGCTGCTCCCAAAGAGAAAAAGGCAGGACAGAGAGGCAGAACTGACCACTAGCAAGCAAGGATTTTTGAATGACAGTGGAACCAAAAAATTAAATCAGTGGAACTCACAGTATAAGTATACTTAAAAAGTATACAACAGTTCGAACGCTACGCTTGACCTAAAAATGCTTCATTTGTACATTCCTAATTGATATGTTCATATCAGAATTAGGAAAGTACAAGTTAAGCATTTTGTTTGTCATTCCAAAGTGTGGTGGAAGCATTTGTGTGCAGTAAAACTGTATGTCTTTGCTATTATAATGATCATTTTAATTGAAATTGTGTCTGAAATGGCAATGTGCTACCAAATCATGCATTCTCCACACTATGCTACTCCACTCCCACTTCACGCTACTATACCCAAATATACCCCACTCCACCCCAGTCTACCCCACTCTACTCCACCCCAATCCACTTCACTCTACTCCACTCCAGTCCACCCAACTCCACTCCTATCTACCTCACTCCATTCATTCTACCCCAATCTACCCCACTCCATTCTATCTCACTCCACTCCAATCTACCACAATCTACTCCACTCCAATCTACCACACCCCACTCCAGTTTACCCAAACCCACCCACTCCAAGCTACTCCAATCCATCCCACTCCACCCCAATCTAACCCACTCCACTCCAAGCTACCCCAATCTACCCCACTCCAGTCCAATCTACTCCAATCTACCCAGCTCTACTCAGTCTACCCCGATCCACTCCAATCTACCCCACTCTACGCTAGTCTCCATTTCAATCTGTTCCCCTCCACTCCACTGTAGTCTACTTGACCCCACTCCAGTCTACTTCAATCTACACCATTCCAATCTACTCAACTCCACTCCAATCTACCCCACTTGAATCCACCCAATCTACCCCACTCCACTACATCACCACCTATCCCACCTCACTTCAAACTACTCAACTCCACTCTACTCTAACCCACTCCACTCCAGTCTATCCAGTCCACCCCACTCCAATCTATGGAATCCCACTCCACACATCCTAAACTTCCCCACTGTAAAATACTCCATCCCACACCAATCTACCCACTCCAACCAACCCCACTCAACTCCCCTTCAATCTACCCAATCTACCATACTCCATTTCACTCTACCCCAACCTACCTGACTCCACTCCAGTCTACCCCACTCTACTCCACTCAAACTCCAATCTACCCCAATCGACCCTAGTCCAATCTACCGAAGTCTACCCTACTCCATCCCAATCCACCCCAATCCACCCCACTCCAATCAACCCCACCCTACTCCACTCTGATCTACCCCACTTCAGTCTACCCCACTCCACCCCAATCTACACAACTCTAATTTACCACAATCTACCCCATTCCACTCTAATCTACCCCACTACAATCCAAAGCATCTACTCCACTCTAATAAACCCCACTCCACTCCACCCAATCTACTCTACTCCACTCTACCCCAATCTACCACACTCCATTGCAGTCTACCCTACTCCACTCCAGTCTCCCTCAGTCTACCCCACTCCAATCTCCCCAATCTACCCCGCTTTAACCTAACCCAGTCATCCTCACTCTTCCTCAATCTACCCAAATCAACCCCACTTCACCCCACTCCAATCTACCCCACCCTACTTCATTCTAATCTACCCCACTCCACTCCACTCCAGTCTACTCCACTCCATTCCAATCTACCCCAATCTACACCACTATGTATCCCACTCCATGCAAATATACCCCACTGCAAACCACCCAATCGACTCCCCTCCACGCTACCACAATCTATCCCAGTCCACTCCACTTGGCTCTAATCTACCCCACTCCACTCCACTTCACTCCAATCTATCCCACTCCAATCTACCTCACTCAACTTCAAGCTACCCCATTCCACTGCAATCTACCCCAATCTAACCCATTCCACCCCACTCCAATCTACCCCACCCAATCTACCTGCTCCAGTATACTCCAACCCACTCTAAACTATCCACTCCAATCTACACAAATCCACCCACTCCAATCTACCCCACCCCAGTGCACTCTACCACAACCTACCCCACTTCCCTCTATCCCAATCTAACCCACTTCATTCCCATCTTACCGACTCCAATTGAATCTGCCCCAATTTACTCTGCTCCAATCTATCCCACTAAAGTCCAGTCTACCCCTATCCATTCTACCCCAATCTAACATAATCTACCCCCATCTACACTAAGCCACCCCACTCTACCCCACTCCAGTCTACTCTACCCCACTCTAATCTACCCCAATCACTCCACTCTGATCCAATCTACCCTGATCCACTTCAGTCCAATCTATCTCACTCCACTCCAATCTACCCTAATCTACCCCACTCTAATCTACCCCACTCCACTCCAATCTACACCACTTCACGCCACTCCAATCCACCCCAGTCTACCCCACTCCATTCCAATCTACCTCACTATGCTCCAATCTACCCCAATACACTCCAATCCACTCTGATCAACCCTCCTCTACTCCAATCTACCCAACTTCAGAGTGAGTGAGTGAGAGGGTACATGAAGTGAGTGACTAGAAGGATGGAGTGAGTGAGTGGATGGGTGGAGTGAGTGGGTGGGTGGATGGAGTGAGTGAGTGAGTGGGTGGTTGGAGTAAGTGTGGGATGGATGAAGTGAGTGGATCCATGTGCTGAGTGAGTGTGTGAGTGGATGGAGGGAGTGGGTGGGTGGATGGATGGAGTGAGTGAGTGCGTGGTTGGAGGGAGTGAGTGGGTGGATGGATGGAGTGAGTGTGTGGGTGGATGAATGGAGTGAGTGTGTGGGTAGAGTGAGTGAGTGGGTGGATGGACAGAGTGAATGAGTGGATGGATTGAGTGAGTGGGTGGATGGAGTAATTGGAAGCATAGATTCAGTCAGGACTGTGGGAAGAGAGTAACATTGGCCGGAGAAGCGAAGAACTAGAACTCTTATACCTAACAATCCTTATACCTAACAATCTGTGTTTACTGAGTAGTAATACACATTGACGCTGCAGTGCCTTCTGGTGGATCACTGACACCCATCCCTACCTTATCCAACAAAGGGATTCACTGACACCATATTGTGGTACAAAATATTGTTGATAAAAACATTGTGGCAAAAATATTGTTCATCACAATATCACGTTCCTATACTTATAATGGTAAAGACCAAAATATCTGGGAAAAAATATTGTTGACACTAATAACATCCAAATATGTAGTAATGATATTGATTTTTTAATATAAATAAAGCTTAAAGTAATATTTTAATATATATTTAATATAATGTAAATTAAATAAATTCCACTGATATTTAACACTATAAGTATAAATATATACTTATATAAACACACACTCAGATATATATATATATATATATGTGTATATATATATGTATATATGATGTATATATAATGTAGACAATAAATAAAATATTAAAAATGTAAAACCCCCAAAAACACATTTACAAAAAATGCTATAAACATTAAAAGAAATGTAAAAATAGAAACAAAAAATACTAAATATAAAAACAAACAGTGCTAAAAAATCTATTTAATCAATATTATAAAGTCTATTAAATATCCTACTCCCACTGTAATTTATGTAATAGTGGGAAAAGAGTTGGACTCCGTTGAAGTTAAATTTATTATTGCTACTCTAGTCACTGGAATAGTAGGGAAAGTGTTGGGCTGCGGACGAGTTAGATTTACTATTCGTATTCCATTCAGTGGAACAGGAGGGAAAGCGCTGGACTTTGGAAAGGTTAAAGGGACTATTTCCACTACAGTTTAAGCAACAGTAGGGAAAACGCTGGACTTTGGAGAGGTTAAATTAACTATTACCACTCCAGTTTGTTAACAGCAGGGAAAGAGTTGGATTTCGGAGGGGTTAAATTTACTATTCCCAATCCAAACAGCACAACGGTAGAGAAGTGCTGGACTACGGAGTGGTAAGATTTACAATTCCTACTCCAAACAGAACAATAGAAAATATTGGTCTTCAGAGGGGTAACATTTGTTTTTCCCACTACACACTACTTTGGGTTAAATTTATTATTCCTACTGCACACAGCGCAACAGTAGGGAAAGTGATGGACTTCGGAGAGGTTCATTTTACTATTCCTACTACAGTCTAGCCAAGAATAGGGAAAAGTACTTCATTTGAAACACATTACTTATATGACTAACTCCATGAATGTAAAAAAAGTTAAGCTCGGTACAAATATCAATAACTAACATGAAATATAGATATGAGAATTAAAAACTAAAAACAATTTATCAAATAACACAAATGCTATTCCCTAATTATCAATTAATACATAATTGTTATTCAATTATTAATTAGTTATATTCCCACCATGTACCCCTACAAACCTTGCAGGCCGCACATAAAATACAACTAAAAACAAGTATTCCATCATTTACATACATAATGTCAATTAAATAATTAATTAACAATTAATACTTGATTGTTAATTCATTTTTACCTAACTTCCCACTCTGTACCCCTAGAAACCTAACACAAAGCAGCTAAAATATAAATAAAATAAATAAGTATTCCATTCATATTTAAAATTCAACTACATAATGAATGTGCAACTAATAATTAACAGGTAATTAAATATTACTTAATTCACTTACCACACTAAAACTCTACAAATTTATCATCCCACAACTAAAGTATAAATCAAATAAATCAGTATTTCATATTGTATACAAGTAATAATCAATTAAATAATTAATTAACAATTGATATTAAATTGTTAATTAATTATTACTTAATTAACATTCTACCCTTCACTCCTACAAACCTAGCAGATTGCAACTACAATATTAGTAAAATAAATAAGTATTCCATAAATTACATAATTACATAAATAAATAATACATAAATAATGAATTGATAACTAATAATTAAATAATAGTTAATTATTACTTAACTAACTTCCCACCCTGTACCCTACAACCCCAACAACCCACAAATAACATATAACAAATATAAATCAGTATTACATAATGTTTGTAATAAAATATCTATCATATAATTAAATAAATGTATTAAATACTCCATAGTTAATTATTACCTAATTAACTTCCCACCCTATCCCCCTACAAAGCATAAAACCCACTACAACACTATAAATTACTATTAAAATTTTTTTTAGAATCTAAATCACTTAAAATGACATGCTATATTCTAAAAAAAACTTAATAACATTTATATAAACAATGTTAACCCATGAAATCAATCTGTGAACTACAACATATTAACATGATTAAAAACAATATTTTAACCATTATATCACTGAAAACGATATTAAATATTATTTAACACAATACTATTTACTTCAAAAAAGATATTGTCAACCATATTCTTGCATCATGATATTCATGTATCTCAATATTTTATTTCCCATATTTCTGTCTCCCGGTATTTACAACTCAATATTTTGTCCAAACACCCGTGAGGTGGGCATGAAGTGAAAGGCTTCAAGCCAGTGATGCTTTATAAAATGGCGATGAGATAGAGACCTGCATGACAGCCTGTGGCTTTCACTAGGAGCGTGGCTGTAGGAAGTTGGCTCTGTATGTGCTATTTCAAAGTAAAGAATAGTGTGCACAGTGTTCAAGGGTTCCCCTTAGAGGTAAGATAGTGGCAAAAAGAGATAATTCCAATGCTCTATTTTGTGGTAGTGTGGTCGAGCAGTAGGCTTATCAGAGGGTAGTGTTAAGCATTTGTTGTACACACACAGGCAATAAATGAGGAACACACACTCAAAGACTGATTCCAGGCCAATAGGTTTTTATATAGAAAAATATATTTTCATAGTTTATTTTAAGAACCACAGGTTCAAGATTTACAAGTAATACTTCAAATGAAAGGTATTTCACTCAGGTATTCTAGGAACTTTGAATAATCACAATAGCATGTACAGTTGTGACGAAAATGGCAATAAGCTAATTTAAAAGTGGACACTGCAAAAATCAACAGTTCCTGGGGGAGGTAAGTAAAGGTTAAGTTCACAGGTAAGTAAAACACTTACAGGGTTCAAGGGTGGGTCCAAGGTAGCCCACCGTGAGGGGTTCAAGGCAACCCCAAAGTTACCACACCAGCAGCTCAGGGCCGGTCAGGTGCAGAGGTCAAAGAGGTGCCCAAAACACATAGGCTTCAAAAGAAACAGGGGTGCCCCGGTTCCAGTCTGCCAGCAGGTAAGTACCCGCGTCTTCGGAGGGAAGACCAGGGGGGTTTTGTAGGGCACCGGGGGCGACACAAGCAGGCACAGAAAGTACACCCTCAGCGGCACAGGGGCGGACGGGTGCAGAGTGCAAACAGGCATCGGGTTTCAGATAGGAATCAATGGGGAGACCCGGGGGTCTCTTCAACAATGCAAGCAGGCACGGGGGGCTCCTCGGGGTAGCCACCACCTGGGCTAGGCAGAGGGTCACCTGGGGGTCGCTCCTGCACTGGAGTTCGGTTCCTTCAGGTCCTGGGGGCTGCGGGTGCAGTGCTGGTTCCAGGCGTCGGGTTCCTTGAAGCAGGCAGTCGCGGTCAGGGGGAGCCTCTGGATTTCCTCTGCAGGCGTCGCTGTGGGGGCTCAGGGGGGTCAACTCTGGCTACTCACGGGCTCGCAGTCGCCGGGGAGTCCTCCCTGTAGTGTTAGTTTTCCGCAAGTCGAGCCGGGGGCATCGGGTGCAGAGTGGAAAGTCTCACGCTTCCGGCGGGAAACGTGTGGTCTTTAAAAGTCGCTTCTTTGTTGCAGAAAGTTGCAGTTTCTTGAACAGGGCCACTGTTCTCGGAAGCTTCTTGGTCCTTTAGATGCAGGGTAGTCCTCTGAGGCTTCAGAGGTCGCTGGACCCTGTTGGATGTGTCGCTGTTGCAGTTTTCTTCGAAGTAGGGAGAGAGACCGGTGGGGCTGGGGCCAAATCAGTTGTCGTCTCCATCTTCACTGCAGGGCTTCAGGTCAGCAGTCCTTCTTCTTCTTTAGGTTGCAGGAATCTATCTTCCTCGGTTCTGGGGACCCCTAAATACTGGATTTAGGGGTGTGTTTAGGTCTGGGAGGGCAGTAGCCAATGGCTACTGGCCCTGAGGGTGGCTACACCCTCTTTGTGCCTCCTCCCTGTGGGGATGGGGGCACATCCCTAATCCTATTGGGAGAATCCTCCTTCTACAAGATGGAGGATTTCTAAAAGTAAGAGTCACCTCAGCTCAGGACACCTTAGGGGCTGTCCTGACTGGGGGGTGACTCCTCCTTGTTTTCCTCATTATCTCCTCCAGCCTTGCCGCCAAAAGTGGCGGCAGTGGCCGGAGGGGTGGGCATCTCCACTAGCTGGGATGCCCTGTGACGCTGTAACAAAGGGGGTGAGCCTTTGAGGCTCACCGCCAGGTGTTACAGTTCCTGCAGGGGGAGGTGAGAAGCATCTCCACCCAGTACAGGCTTTGTTCCTGGCCACAGAGTGACAAAGGCACTCTCCCAATGTGGCCAGCAACATGTCTGGTGTGTGGCAGGCTGGCAAAAACTAGTCAGCCCACACTGGAAGTCGGGTATGTTTTCAGGGGGCATCTCTAAGATGCCCTCTTTGTGTATTTTACAATAAAGTGCACACTGGCATCAGTGTGCATTTATTGTGCAAAGAAGTTTGATTCCAAACTTCCCAGTTTTCAGTGTAGCCATTATGGTGCTGTGGAGTTCGTGTTTGACAGGCTCCCAGACCATATACTCTTATGGCTACCCTGCACTTACAATATCTAAGGTTTTGCTTAGACACTGTAGGGGCATAGTGCTCATGCACCTATGCCCTCACCTGTGGTATAGTGCACCCTGCCTTAGGGCTGTGAGGCCTGCTAGAGGGGTGACTTACCTATGTCACAGGCAGTGTGAGGTTGGCATGGCACCCTGAGGGGAGTGCCATGTCGACTTAGTCATTTTCTCCCCACCAGCACACACAAGCTGGCAAGCAGTGTGTATGTGCTGAGTGAGGGGTCCCCAGGGTGGCATAAGACATGCTGCAGCCCTTAGAGACCTTCCCTGGCATCAGGGCCCTTGGTACCAGGGGTACCAGTTACAAGTGACTTACCTGAGTGCCAGGGTTGTGCCAATTGTGGAGACAAAGGTACAGTTTAGGGAAAGAACACTGGTGCTGGGGCCTGGTTAGCAGGGTCCCAGCACACTTTCAAATCAAAACTTGGCATCAGCAAAGGCAAAAAGTCAGGGGGTAACCATGCCAAGGAGGCATTTCCTTACAGTGGCCTACTATCCTTTAAGATTTAATTTGGCCGGTGAGATCCATCAGTATATTCATACGGGATATGAATGTTATGCAGTTTTTTATCATGCATGTTGAGGGAGAGTAGGCATATGTTTCCGCTGTGTTTAACTGTGGAGAATCCATTTTGAATTGCCTGGGCAAGATTGTTTTCCACAATGGAGTTGGCAGAGAGACAGCAATGTAGATTGCAGGGTTCCTACGAAGCACTCCTAAGGTACTTTGTAGCGGTCTAGACCCTAGGGTGTAATGGAGAGTTACATTTTAGCTGCTTCTGAGCAAAAGTTACAAATTATAACATCGGTTTGTGTATATGTATATATATATATATATATATATCTATATATATATATATATATATATATATATATATATACATATATATGTATATATATATATATATATATATATATAGATATATATGTGTATGTATATATATATAGACCTATATATATATATATATATATATGGATATATATATATAGATAGATATAGTCATAATGCAGTTATGTCATTTCAAAGCGCTGAAAGCGATATTCATTATTTAAAGATCGTTATAAGATGAAGCCCCAGCTGGCCTTGTGGGGTTTAAGCTCAGGAATGGAAGAACACAGCAGATGTCAGCGTTAATTCACCAAACCATCCAGCCTCCCTGCAATCTAACTGAACTTTGCTTGTACTGGTAAACTATAGTTATTGTAGAATGCAAATCCCTTGATATTCTAGAAAACAACACAACCCCATCTGAAATTGCAAGATGATCTTTCAACATCAAGGTGATCCAAAGCTTGAAAAAAAAGTGTGTCAGCCAGCAACAGCACCAGAGATCCAAAAACGCATTTAAAAAACTATTGTGCAATACCTATGAATTGACAACACATTATTAAATGGATCAGAACTGGGTACAAGAGTGTCTCCAAAACTGAAGTCCTGTTACCTGGTAATGGCAACATAGCCTCCCCTTGGACTGAATGCACCATCTCTGGGCCTCCTGTAACGTCCTAGCCACAAAGTGCCCAACCTGCCACCATTGACTCTGATTTGTCACTGATCCTCACCAGTAAACAAACAAAACTGCCTCTCATCACACATGAGTTCTCTGTGGAATCTGCCTTCTTTTGCTTTTGCCCAAGGTACAAGTCCTAAAAAATAGAAGTGGGAAACACAAGTTAGACTGTATGCAAGCGACATCATGGTGCGTGAAATCACACTTGCCATCACAGGACGTGACGGCACAAGAAGTCACATCCCAACTCATGACCTCACAGTAAGTGACATCACAAGAAGTGACATCAGATCTTAACACCTCCCACATATGTTTAGCAGGTCTATCATGAGTATATTTTAGCACATTTCGAGAATGAACAAATTAGATTTGCCATCAAGGTTATCAAATTATAAGTTTTTTGAAAATTCTGCCACAGAGAAATTGGCAACAAGGAGAAACCTGACAGTAAGTATGCTTTCTTCATAAGTTGCATGGCATTAAGCACCTGCTTCAGAGATCTTGAATGGTAAGATACCTCTAGAGGTTGACATATTTTTGAAGAGATCTATGTTCTGTGTTTTATCTAGTCCCAGTTTTGACTCAAAGTAGAATAGATGGCTAATGTGTCTCTTGCAAAGCGCATCCTGTAACATGCAGATGATAGATTATTATCTTATGTAGCTAAGTGGGTTATTGCTTTTGACACAGAGAGGGGAGGAGCAGTGCTGTAAAAGAAATAGAACAGAATATTGGTATTTAAAATGCTATTTGGGTAAATACTGGAACAGACCAATACAAATTACACGCTTACAGTGCATGCATATCTCTTACATACAGGGACTGAACAAAGTCAAAACCATGCCTCTGTTAAGTACTTGTAAAGTACTGAAGTTCCTCTCCCTTGCATTTAGGTGCGAGTCTCCAGATAGTTCATATGGCCCTTAACTTCAGCCTTTGTTTTGGGCCCAGGTGGAATTTAAAAAACCAAAGCCCAGCTAAGGGATGCATGTTTCTGCTCGGAAGGACAGCAGACAATGTGCAGGTGCTGCTGAATGCATCCCGGTGTCTGAAAATTAGACTGTGACGAGTTCAGCATATTTCAGTGGGGACCAACTCTTTGAAAGGGTGGACTGCGTTCACCATGTGAAAATAGCGGGTGGGAACCGTCTACCTGGGTTTACCTCGACTTCTGCCATGCTTCTGCCTCAAAGACAAAATGACTGTCAATCTTCAATGAGTCACTGAATAAGAGGTTTATTTTTACACAACTCAATGGCCTTCATTTTATTGACCTCAGAAGGATGACAAGCTTAGCAGACCCAACCAAGATTTCAAACCTGAGACATAAGGTTAAAAAAATATTCCTCTTGTGGATGAATTAGTCACCCGAGCCGCCATAATTTTTCGTGTACAGGGGTCCCCCTCTGGAGCGCACCCCTCTACCACTCCACCTGCCATCAGACCTACTGGGATTCTGGAAAGACCAAAAGACATAAATGTTTCTCCAGGATTACCTGAAAGGTTTTTTTCCTGCAGGGTTAAACTGTTGCTGTTAACAGGCATCCTTTGAGGAGTTAATGCTTCCACGTGGGCCTGGATGTTACCTCCCCATCTCATCTTGATCAGAGCTTTGAAGCAGCCATGAGCTGGGGTCAGGCCCATGTATGTAAAATAAAATAAAAAATATTGGACTGAATTCTGAGAGAAAGAGAGAACTGAGAGAGAATATGAAAGTTGGAATGAGTAATGAGGGAGAGAAAAAGAGGTGGAGAAAGGGAGAAGTTACTTAAGAGGAGAAGAGAAGTAGAAAGCATAAGGCGAAGAGAAAGAGGGCAGAGCAAGACAGTGTGTGTAAGGGGTAGAGAAACAGGAGAGAAAGGTGAGAGTGGGAGAGAGAGAAGGGAAGGGGGCAAAAGTGAGCAAGAAATTTAAGGAGAAGACCTTAGTTAGCACTTGTAAATGCAATGGTCATGCCAGGCTGTCATTATTTAATTAAACTAATTTGAACTGGGGGAGTGAGAGAGAGCACAGGTGACTGGCAGAGAGACAGGCATTAGAAATATTGATGCCAAGAGAGAGAAAGTAGATGGTGTGTGTGATGTGTGTGAGAGAGGGAGATAAAGAACGAAGAGTGAGAGATGCATACAGAAAGGAGGGGGGAAGGAATGGAATACCAGGGTGGGGAGAAGGAAAACTCTATAAACTTATTAAAATGCATAGTTAGCAATTTGAACAAATGTTTCCCACTAGATGCTTCTAAGTACCGCACTTTAAAAGCAGGTGTTTTTCTGTTGTGGAGGTATGCACGTATGTAGGCAATGTGTGATTGTGTCCAATAGAAGCAACACACACTGGAAGCCAGGATGGTACCAGCTCTCCTTCCAGCACTGCACACTCTTGTTCCCTCCCACCTGGACAGTGCAAGCTCTAGTTCCCTCCCACCTGGACAGTTCAAGCTCTAGTTCCCTCCCACCTAGACAGGGCACGCTCTAGTTCCCTCCCACCTGGACAGTTCAAGATCTAGTTCTCGCCCTCCTGGACAGTGCAAGCTCTCGTTCTCTCCCACCTGGACAGTCCCACACTCTAGCTCTCTCCCTCCTGGACAGTGCAAGCTCTAGTTTTCTCCCACCTGGACAGTGCATGCTCTAGTTCACTCCCTCCTGGACAGTGCACACTGCAGTTCTCCCTCCTGGACAGTGCAAGCTCTCGTTCTCTCCCTCATGGACAATGCACGCTTTAGATCTCTCCCTCCTGGACAGTGCACACTCTAGTTCTCTCCTACCTGTGCAGTGCCAGCTCTAGTTCACTTCCTCCTGGACAGTGCACACTCTAGTTCTCTCCCACCTTGGCAGTGCAAGCTCTAGTTCTCTTCCTCCTGGACAGTGCACGCTCAAGTTCTTGCCCACCTGGACAGTGCACGCTCTCGTTCTCGCCCTCCTAGACAGTGCACGCTCTCGTTCTCTCTCTGCTGGGCAGTGCAAGCTCTAATTCTCTTCCTCCTGGACAGTCCACGCTCTAGTTCTCTCCCTCCTGGACAGTGCACGCTCTAGTTCTTTCCCACCTGGACATTCCATGCTCTGTTTCTCTCCCGCCTGGACAGTGCAGGCTCTAGTTCTCTCCCACCTGGACAGTGCAAGCTCTTGTTCTCTCCCACCTGAGCAGTTCCAGCTCTCGTTCTTTCCCTCCTGGACAGTGCATGCTCTAGTTCTCTTCCACCTGGGCAGAGCATGCTCTAGTTCTCTCCCACCTGGCCAGTCCATGCACTAGTTCTTGCCCTCCTGGAGAGTGCACGCTCTCGTTCTCTCCCTTCCGGGCAGTGCAAGCACTAGTCCCTTCCATCCTGGGCAGTGCAAGCTCCAGTTCTCTCCCACCTGGACAGTGCATGCTCTAGCTCTCACCCACCTGGACAGTCCACGCCCTCCTGGAAAGTGCAAGCTCTAGTTCTCTCCCTCCTGGACAGTGCAAGCTCTAGTTCTCTCCCACCTGGACAGCGAAAACTCGAGTTCTTTCCGGCCTGGACAGTGCAAGCTCTAGTCCTCTCCTGCATGGACAGTGCAAGCTCTAGTTCTCTCCCACAGGACAGTGCAAGCTCTAGTTCTCTCCCTCCTGGACAGTGCAAGCTCTAGTCCTCCCCTGCCTAGACAGTGCACGCTCTTGTACTCTCCTGCATGGACAGTGCTAGCTCTTGTCCTCTCCTGCATGGACAGTGCAAGCTCTAGTTCTCACCCTCCGGGACAGTGCAAAATCTAATTCTCTCCCTCCTGGACAGTGCATGCTCTAGTTCTCTTCCACAGGACAGTGCAAGTTCTACTTCTCTCCCTCCTGGACAGTGCATGTTCTAGTTCTCTTCCACAGGACAGTACAAGCTCTAGTTCTCTCCCTGGACAGTGCAAACTGGGGAGGGGGGCAAAGAAAGGGAGGGGGAGGGTAGGAAGAGGGGGGGGGGAGAAAAAGGATAGGAGGAGAAGAGAAGGGGAAGGGCCGAGGGAAGGGGAGGCTGAGGGAAGGGCGACGAGGGAAGACAGGGGTCATGAGGGAAAGGGAGAGGAGGAAAGTAATAAGAGAGGAGAGAAGTGGAGGCAAGAGAAGGGAGGGAAAGGGAAGAGAAAGGTAGGGAGGGGCTGCGGGAAGGCGAGGCTGAGGAGAAGTTGGAGACATGAGGGAGAGGGAAGGGAGGGGAGGAATGCAATAAGAGAGGAGGGAACAGGAGCAAAGAGGCGGGAAGGGGAAAGGAGGGAAGGGAGGAGAAAGGAAGGGTAGGGCTGAGGGAGGGGGGGAGAGGAAGGGAGGAGAGAGAAGGGAAAGGAGGGGAAAGGAAGGGTAGGGCTGAGGGAAGGGAGGGGAGGGGAAGGGAGGAGAGAGAAGGGAAAGGAGGAGAAAGGAAGTGGGGGGGCTGTGGGAAGGAGAGACTGAGGGAAGGCAGGGGACATGAGGGAAAGGAGGGGAGGAAAGTAATAAGGGAGGAGTGAACTGGAGCCAAGAGATAGGGAGGGGGGCGAGGGAAGAGAAAGAAAGGGTAGGGGCTGAGGTAAGGGGAGGCAGGGGGCATGACGGGTAGGGAGGGGAAGGGAGAGGAGGGAAAGAAAGAGGAAGAGTGGAAAGTGGAGTGGAGGGAAGGGAAGGGAAGAGATGGGGGAGGGGACAGAGGGGAACTGAGGGGATGAAAGTAAGGAGATGAGTTTAGAGAGTGGACGAAAATGAATAAAAGAAGAGGGAACTGAAGGGAAGGAAAGGTATGGGAAGGGGAGGATGAATGGATGCATTAGTAACGTGTGCCGCCTATAGCTGCTCGCAAACCTCCAATCCTGCAAATAAAGCACAGAAATCAGATACTTTGTCTTAGAGATGTGAGAGAGAAAGAGCTCATGGGCGTGTGAGTCCCTGAAAAATCCAAGTTGTGAAGCTTTTTACATACCTGGATTTGGTTTTCGGGATTAGCGCCCCCTTTCGTAGGGGACCCTGTACTTAAAGGACATTGTGTGGTCTCCCTATACAGTGATGCAGCTGCCCCGGTCTTTTATTAGCGCGCTCGGCCCCTCCCCCTGCCCCACATTCACGCTTTGACTTCTGCATAGCTCAGCGCCTAGAGGCACACAGGATTCCCCCCCTGCAGCCGGCGGAGAACAGCGCGGAGTGAGCCAGCGCTAGGCACCTGGCGCGAGCAGCCTTCACACTCACGGGGAGCCACGTGACCCTGAGTGGCATCACGCCCCAGACTGCCAGCGCCGGAGAGTGCCAGTGTTTGCAAATCACAACATCCAGCAGCGTGACCGCCGGGGGGCATCCGGGAGGGGCCCCGCACACGGCCGCCTCTTCTCTGAGAACGCCCCCGGCACGGAGGCTGCAGACACTCCGGCTACTGCCCAGGCCTCGCACTCCTCCAAGATGCTTGAGAAGAAAAATAACATTTTCCAGAGGTGTCCCAACAGTGATTCCTGCCGCCCGCTTCCAGTCTAAATTGTCCAACCTAGAGTGCACGTGATTCCCAGGGTCTCTGGCACTCGCTTATTCCTGTGTTCCAGCGTTTATGGATACATTTAGTTATTTTGTATAGCGCCGAAATGTGTCTTCCACTTCAAGGCACTCTATGTCCACAGGAAATATAAGTTCTCTTTTCCCAGTCCTGCGTATCTAACAATCAACAACAAAAGGTGTTCTAGAAGAATACTTCGTTAGATGGTTTGCGCTATAGTTTTGAGGCCTGCGATGACATCATTCAGTGGATCAATCAATCAATCACAATTTATAAAGTGGGGCAAATCACCAGTGAGGGTCTCAAGGCACTGGAGTTGCTATCTGCTTTGCAGTGCTCTATTCATTGAACGCCATGTCATGAGTCCTTTTCTGAATTCCCAGATCGATGCCGTGCACCTGAGGTGCAGGCTGTTCTAGGCTTTGGCTGCCAGGTGAGAAGAGAGTCCTCCGTTGTTGGATTGGCAGATCCAGGAGGTGTCTGCGAGAAAGAGGGAGGCGGATCGCAGGTGTCTGGTCGTTTGGTGGAAAGTCATTACTTTGTTGATGTATGTTGGTCCTTTCTTGTGCAAGGCTCTGTATGCGTGGGTCAGCATCTTGAACTTGCATCTCTTCTGGATCGGGGGCCAATGTATCTTCTTGAGGTGTGAGGTCATGTGAGTCCATCTGGGGACGTCAAGGATGAGTCTTGCTGCTGAGTTTTGTACTGTCTGTTGTCTCTTCAGGCGCTGTGTCGTAATTCCTATGTAAAGAGTGTTACCGTAGTTCAACCTCCTGGTGACGAGGGCCTGAGTGATGATCCTTCTGGTGTCGATTGGGAGCCACCTGAAGATCTTACGGAGCATTGGTGGCCTCTCTAAGGAGAAGGGGGGAGGGTATCCAGTCTAGACAAAAAGCAAACATTTCTCTTCTTTCAGTCTTGCATCTCTAATAATCACCAAAAGTAGACAGTCCACAACATTCCATTGCTTGATAATGTTTGTAGAGTTTTGAGACTTATTGTGTATTGTGGCATTACCTCCCGTCCCTCCCACGCCTTCCTTAAACCAATGAGGCTCCCTGCCTCTCCCAGACCCCTCCCTTCCCCTTAAACCCCCACTCCCCCTCACCCCCACCACCTTCTGTTCTTTTTTGTCTAGCCCCACTAGACTTACCTTCTTCTTCCTCCACGGCAGGGCCTGGGGGACATCGGCTACACTCTCCTCGATGCGCGGAGCTCCTTGTGGTGAGTTCCCGGCGGTTGCGTCTTCTGGAGGCAGGCGTTGCTGCCTTGGAGACGCGTCCTGGGAGTCGGCTGACGAGGTCGGTCGGCTCTTTACGGCTGGGGCTGAACTTCCAGATCTTCGTCTCGCAGGGACGAGCTGATGTGCCGGTTGTGGTTTTTTCGGTATTATTACGGTAGGACGGGCATTCTGCCCACGTTTTAGTACTTTTTGGGCTAATTGTTGCCGCATTTTCATTTGCTGCTATTGTTTTTTAGGGGGGGCTTTCTCCATTATTTAATGGGGACTGGGACCTCTGGCCTGCATTTCTTGTTGGCATTATGTCTAAGGCTCCGGCAAAACGACGACGGATTGTTTCCTCTTCATCTTCTTCAGGGGAGGATATGGAGGTTCCCCTCTCCACTCCTGGGGGTCGCCAGGGAACGGTGGGGGCTCCTACGCCTCTCATGCCCAGAGAAGAGGTTCAAGACATGATTGAGGTGGCTGTGTCTCGTGCTCTTCAAACGGGTGCGGCCAGGCCTGGACGTTCTTCAACTGCCCGTCCTCCTGGGGCTGCAGAAGGGTCCTCTTCTTGTGATGATGATGACGCACCTTCTACTTCTTCTGGGGGGAAATATGTCTCCAGGGAAGAGATGTGGGAGGTTATGTCTCACGTTCAGGACAATTTAGGTTTTCCTGTTTTTCAACCTAAGTGGGCGGATTCGCACTTGTTCCCTCAGTATCAGACGCCTTCAAGGTTTTCCATGCCTTTTCAGGGCCCTGTTAAGGATATGGTACTCTGGGAGTGGGAGGATGTGGACAAGTCTCAGGTTCCAAGGTTCCTTCAGAAGCTGTATTTGCTGGAAGGGGACGATGTGTTGCCACCCTCAGTTAAACTGGATTCCATTTTGGCCACTCTGATTGGCAAGACGGCGGTCAATCCGGAGGATTGTGTTCCTACTGATGCCACTGATCGTAAGGTGGATTCTGGTCTTAAAAGGGCATTTGCGGCGGACAATTTGGCCCTCAGAGCATGTATTTTTTCTGCTTATTCAGCGCAATCTTTGGTGTAGGATTTTGACAAGCTGGCGGGGGCTGTTCAGGAAGGTTCGGAGTGCTCGGAACTTCTGGCTGTTATGGAGCAACAGGCCAGGCTGCTGGCGGACATGTCTTCTGATGTTGTCCGTACTTCGGCTCTGGCGTCGGGAGCTTTGATTGGGGCTCGTAGGTCCCTTTGGTTGAGGATGTGGAAGGCAGATCCTGGGGAGAAATCTGCTCTCCTTTGACTGCCTTTTGAAGGGCGCAATTTATTTGGTGATCAGTTTCCTTCCATGCTTTCGAAGGCCTTTAAGGAGAGGAAACATGCCTTGCCTTACAAAGGTGGTTCTTCTTCTGGCAAGGGTTGGCGGAAGCATTCGCGATCCTCTCCCAAAATGGATTCCAAATCTTTTTCTTTCAGGAAATGTCGTTTTCAGCCCCGTTTTTCAGCCCCGTTTTTCTCCTAAAAAGTCGGCTCCTTCGGGCCGGGGAGGATTCAAGAAGGGGTCCTGACAATCATTGTGGGCCTGGCATAGGGCCGGTTGGGGGACGGCTGAGGCACTTTCTTTCCGTTTGGCAGGAGAGTGTCAGCGATCGTTGGGTGCTGGACATTGTGGACAATGGCTACGCCATAGATTTCGAAGTTGTGCCTCCACTGCCTGCGGACGGGGCCCAGAGACAGACGTTGTTGGAGGGGGTCCAGGACTTGCTTCTCAAGGGGGCCATCTCCCAGGTTCCTGTGGGGGAGAGAGATCTGGGCACTTATTCCATCTTGTTTCTAGTTCCAAAGGTGTCAGGGGGTTTTCGTCCTGTCCTCAATCTGAAGGGGGTGAATTCCTGGATCAGGACTGTGCATTTCCGTATGCTTTCCATTCAGGCAATTTTTCCTCTGGTCAGTCCGGGGGATTTCCTGGCATCTCTGGATCTGCAGGATGCTTACCTGCATGTTCCAGTGGCTCTGTCTTCTCAGCGGTTCCTACGCTTTGCGGTGGGCCAGGACCATTTTCAGTTTTGTGTTCTACCATTTGGCCTCAAGTCCTCTCCCCGAATTTTCACCAAGGTGCTGGCCCCTCTGATGGCTCTTCTACATTCCGAAGGGGTGTTTATACATCCTTATCTAGACGATATTCTAATTCAAGCGCCCTCTCAGGTGATGTTGCAGAGGCATGTGGCCCAGGTTCTGTTGGTCCTGCAAAACCATGGTTTTTTGGTCAACTGGGGGAAGTCAGATTTGGTTCCTTCCCAGGATCTTGTTTTTCTCGGGGCTCGGTTTCTGACTCTTCAAAGCTTGGTGACTGTGTCGGAGAAGCAGTTAGTGGGCCTCCAGTCTCTGGTGGGGTCGATCTTGTCGCAGCCTGCTCCCAGAGCCCTTCAGTGGTTGCGTCTGCAGGGTCATTTGGCGTCGGTGATTTTTCTAGTGCCATGGGCACGGTTCCATCTTCTTTGCCTGGTAAACTGGTTCCTTGTTCATTGGTCTCCGGGGTCAAGTTCTCTTCGGGCGTGGATTCCGGTGTCGGGGTTGGTACGCAGGAAGTTGGGTTGGTGGCTGGTGCCAGCTCATCTTCGTGTAGGGGTGTCTTTATCTCCTCCTCTCCCGGTGGTGGTGACGACCGATGCCAGCCTCTCAGGATGGGGAGCCTGGATGGGGTCGGCTCAGGTCCAGGGGTTTTGGTCGCCTCTGGAAGCCAGACGTTCCTCGAATTGGCGGGAGTTGAAGGCGGTGCTTCTGGCTCTGCTTCATTTTCAGGACTCCCTGAAAGGTGTAGCGGTTCTTATTCGGACAGACAACTTGGTGACCAAGGCTTACGTGAACAGACAAGGGGGGACCAGGTCGTGGGTGCTGTTCCGCATTGCAAGGAAGATTTTTGTTTGGGTGCAGAAATGGGTTCTTTCCCTGCGTGCCACCTACATTCAGGGGGTGGTCAATGTTCGGGCAGATCTTCTGAGCAGGGTAATTCCTTCATCTCAGCTTTTCTCCCTCCAGTGGTCTCTGTTTCATCACCTGGTTCACTTGTGGGGTCTTCCGGTGGTGGATGTGTTTGCGTCTCCAGAGAATGTGAAACTCAGTCGCTTTTGCTCCCGGTTTCGTTGTCCTCAGGCTTGGGCGGTGGACGGGATGTCGTGTCCTTGGCCTCAGGGTCTTTTGTACGCTTTCCCGCCCTTCCAGTTGCTCCGTGCGTTTCTGGTGAGGGTACGTCTTCTGAAGGCCAGGGTTCTCTTGATCGCGCCCCATTGGCCAAGGGCAAATTGGTTTCCGTTGCTTTGGTTGATGGCTTCGGATCACGTGTGGACTCTTCCTCTCTGTCCGTCGCCTCTGGAGTTTCCTTGCCTCCCGACGGGGTCATTGAGGCGGTTGCACTTGACGGCCTGGAAGTTGAACGACGGGGTTTGACGGGTTTGGGGGTTCTGATTGCTTTGAGTTCTACTTTACTGGCTTCCTGACGGCGTTCCACTTTGCTGTCTTATGGTCGGCAGTGGAAAGTTTTTTCTTCTTGGTGTTTCCGAAATGGGTTTGATCCTACGTCTGCTTCTCTATTTGAGGTGATGCAATTTTTACAGGATGGAGCCCAGTTGGGTTTGTCTGTGGCTTCCCTGAGGGTGCAGTGGGCGGCGATTCAGGCTTTCAGGGGTCCATGGCGTAATCTGTCTGATGAGGGTCATTTGATGCCTCGGTTTTTCCAAGGTCTTCTTAACTCGTTTCCGCATCCGGTGCGGTCATTTCCTTCCTGGGATCTTTCACTGGTGTTGGATGCTTTGACTATGTCTCCCTTTAAACCTCTGGGTTCCTGTGACCTGCGTCATCTGTCTTTGAAAACGTTTTTTTCTGGTGGCCATTACTTCGGCCCGCCGTTTGGGGGAATTGGGGACCTTGGCCTGCTCCTTTCCTTTTTGTACAGTTTTTCCAGATCGGGTGGTGCTTATCCCGGTTCCTTCGTTTGTTCCCAAAGTGAATTTGTCTTTCCATGCTCGCCAGGAGGTTATCCTTCCTTCTTTTTGTCCAGAACCTTCCTCGGATCAGGAGGTTCGGTTGCATTCCTTAGATGTGCGACAGGCCTTGTTGGAGTATCTACGGGTGGTTGCTCCTTTCCGAAAAGGTGATTCTCTGTTTTTGAATTTCGGTCCGGCTCGGAAAGGGGAAAAGCCGTCCACGGCTTCCTTGAGTCAGTGGGTTCGCTCTCTGATGTTAATGGCTTATTCTTTAAAGGGGTTGGTTCCACCCCAAGGGATTCAGGGCCGTTCTACCAGGGGTATGGCTGCTACGGTGGCGGAGCTTCAGGGCGCTTCTGTGGTGGAAATTTGCAGGGCCGCTACTTGGGCCTCACATTCGACCTTTGTTCGTCATTACAAACTGGTGGACTTGGGCAGTTTGGAGTCGGTCTTGGGTCACCGTGTCTTGTCCTCTATGATGTAATAGGGGGGTGGGGACTCAGTGATCTTTCTTGGTTGTGATTAAACTTGTTGCAACTTAGTGTCCGTCTCCTGTTTTCTCTTGCTATGTCTCATTGGTTTAAGGAAGGCGAGGGAGGGACGGGAGGTAATGCGTCCATTACTTACGTTAATGGCAGTACTCCTAGTCCTCCTCCCTCGCCTTCCTTTCTACCAATGAGGCTCCCTGCCTCCCCCTAGTCCTCCTCCCTCCCCTTCCTTTCCGTTCCCTCCCGCCCTTCCGGTACGGACCGCCTGAGTTGCTGCTTGGGCTTGTTTTTGTACAGGAGGTGGTGGGGGTAGAGGGGGGGGGGGTTAAGTGGAAGGGAGGGGTCTAGGGGGAGGCAGGGAGCCTCATTGGTTTAAGGAAGGCGAGGGAGTAGGACTAGGGGTAATACCATTAAGGTAAGTAATGGACGCATTATTCAATAGATGGCCTTTTTTAGGCTGAGGCACAGTGTATGGGTTCCTGCAGCCAGGAACCCTTCAGAAGGAGTTTGGTGATCTCAATGACTGCTTGGCCATTGTAGGTCTGTTTGAATGGAATTTTCCTAAGGGATCTCTTGACAGCTGAGCAAAATTTTATTTTTTATTTGACTGCACCTGGCAGCGAATCATGGTGCTAACTGCAATCTTTGTGATATACTTATCCGCCTACAATGGGCTAAAAAATAAGGGGCATATTTATACTCTGTTTGCGCCACATGTACGTCAAGTTTACTGGAGGGCTCTTGTGTTTGCACACCAGCAGTCTATTTCAAGGTTACATGCAATCTGATTGGCCACCCTTTCAAGCAATCAGAATAGGTTCTTCTGTTTAGGAGCATTCTGAATGGCTGCTTTCAGCTAATCACAATTGCTGGGGGCTGCATGGTTTTCCGTGTTTGAGTAAGAAATACACTGTTTTTTCAAAAACATCATTTAATTCAGGTGGAGTGTAAAAAAAAAGAAAAAAAGTAGAAGATCAATATAGTGAGATTCTAACTTATTTAAAAAAAAAAAATTTAAAAAATCCTCTGAGTACACTTTTTAGTACGTGGAGCATCAATCCTTCCATCTCACGTTTTCATTCCCAGTTTTTAGCTTATTTAAATTATTTTACACTATTTTCATACTTCTTTCACTTCTTATACTTTGTTAGGTTGCTCCTTTCTTTTCTTTTTTGAAGCCCTTTCCATCCTTCCTTCTTTGCCTTCTCTTTCCTACTTTCCACCCTTCCTACTCTCTCTCTTCTTTTCATCATCAATCCTTCTATCTCATGTTTTAATTCCCGTTTTTTTTTTAGCTTATTTCCATTATTTTATACTATTTTATACGTTATATATTTTTTGATGCCCTTTCCATTTTTCCTTCTCTGTTTTTCCTTCTCTTCCCTTCTTTCCATCTTTCTTTCCTTTTTTCCACTCTTCTTTGTGCCTTCTTTCCATCCTGCTTACTTTCTGTTTTTATTTCTTCGCCCTAAATCCACTCGCCACTACTTATCTTTTTCTTTGCCATTTTATGAATTTCTCTTTGTCATCCTGGTTGGTCTCTTTGCCCTGCCCCACCAAGCTGATGTGACATGGCATCTTGTATTTTTGAACTGTTTATTAGCCTCTGCTCCTGTCTTTTGACCTTCCAGCCACAGATTAAAGTTAAGAAGGGCCATAAAAATATGTTCATCACTGAAGCTTGCATTCAAGACACAGTTTGTCAATCAAATTTTAAAGCACCAGTTGATTCAGAGCTGTACAAGCTGCAGTACACCGTATTGCTCTTTTGAATTACTTTCCAGTTTTCTCCCTACACAGAACACAGCTTTTGATGTAAGGGCATATTTCCAGACATGCAAATGAAGTAATTGGTGCATCTAAGGAGCAAATGGCTTTGTGAATCGGGTTGGTAATGCTTATGGTGACATCTTGGAGCAGTCTTCCCTGTAGTAGTTAAAGCTATGTACAAAAATCCACAAAAATAGGGTGGGCAGAACTCTGCGGAATTCTGCTGAGTTACATCAAAAACTCAGCGGGATTCTGCAGAGTTCTGCCAAAGGGCAAAAAATATGCATGTTGCGCTGCTAGTTAGCAACAGTAACACAAGCAGCATTAAAATACAAATTGTGAACAGCACCATGTGGTGCGCAAGAGAGCACGGACATTCGAGTTGATTTTGCTGCTGCTCACGAATATCTACTTGAGCATCAGCAAATCTACTTGAGAAGAAGCTCTCTGACAGCGAACGCTCACAACTTCCTTTGACTGCCCATGTTAGAAAATCACACTAGGCGACACCAAATCTGGCCCACGCTCGTCAGCTTGCATTTCTGAAGTCTGGTGGGAAAAAATCCTCCACATAGTGATTGGCAGAATTTGTCCAGAACTACTCCTTGCAGGAGTATCGCAGATCGAATTCCATTTTAGGTGTGGGCGAAATATTCTATTTCACTGGTGGAATTAGCAGACTTTTGGTGACTCTGCATTATTCTTGTTCTATGGAGCTACGGACAAATTCTGCCAATAGCCATGTGGCAGAGTTTTTTCTTGCATGCATGGCAAAACGAAATTGGTCAGTGTAAGTGAGATTTGGCATCCCCTAATGTGATTTTTGGTCGCTAGGAGGATTATTCCTACTTTTGCGGTAGAGTGCGGTTGCAACACTTTAGTGTCAGAAGGCTGCCATCTGAGTAGAAAATATTTTTGGAAACATTTTAATTTCTGTGTTTTCAGAGCCACCACTATGTTGAGCCAGTGTGATTCTGTCTATTTCTAAAAATGCTGCCTGGGGAAATTCATCACATTATTTTGCAGTGCTTCAAGTGAATAAGGAAAGTGCTGCAGTTTTTGACATTTGAATATGTGCATATTAAGGTGGATAGAAATAGTAAATCCACAGAGAAGACACCACAGTTAAGCACCATGACAGTGTGAATGTAAAGGCTACAGTTTGACATTGTTGTTGTGGGACTGGAAAGTATGGGAAAATGTATACTTGGACACACATTCCATTCTAGGACTCATGAGAAAACTGTTTATTTCTTAATTTATATTGCAAGCATATGGCTGCCACATTTAGGAGGCGATATGTTTTGTTTTTTAATGTTAGTAAAAAAATGTTTATTTTTTGTTTCTTATTCTTCTGTATATATATATATATATATATATATGTATATATATATATACATATATATATAATAGTGACAGTCACAACTATGTAGTTATAGATAGGACCCAGTTTCTATAGCAAAAGTGTTTTTTTATTTGCCTATATCTTTGGCACCGGTTGACAAATCTTCATGAAATTTTCCAAACAAATTTGTCAGCCATATCAGCTGCTGTCTGGAAGGTTTCAGAGTGATCTGTCAAGCGGGGGCGAGAAATAGAGGGGGTCCCAAAATGCTTATTCTCCATTCATTTTTCCATAGGGATTTTTAACAGTGCTAGCGGAATTACAACAAATTTGGCAGAAAGGTAGGTCCTGGTCCAGAAAACGACCTTTTGTGACTTCGTGTGAACCTGTTCAGTAGGTTTCTTGTAATTAACTGGAAAACAAATTTGTATATATAGAGGACGCGGATCCTCCTCAGAACCTCTGCGTATTTGGAGGAAAAGCAAGGCCCTGATTGGCTGGCAATCTGACAGAAAAGTTGTGGCTGCCATTTTGTTTCTCGCATTGCCGAGGTGGGTGGGTATCCTGACCCCATAGGACACGTCCCTCAGGGACCCCTCATGGCCAAAAAATTGCCCATTTGTTTCAGCTGATTCGTGGATTTGTGGATCCTTCCTGGATCCCCCTCGTATCCTCCACGGATCCTCCTCGGATCTTTGACAAGAGCAAGTGATCCCCAGTAGGCAGTTATAGTTAGGACCATCTTTCCATAGTAAAAGCATTTTTTTACTTGCCTATATCTTTGGTGCCGTTTGACGAATCTTCACAAAATTTTCCAAAAAAAGTGTGCCAGTGATTCTTGTTGGCCATGGAAAGTGTCAGTGTGATCCGTCAAGCAGAAGCTGAGAAAAAGGGGGCTTAAAAAGTGTGTTTCCTATGTTAATTCCCATTGGAGTTTTGAACACGACTACAGCCTGAACCGCTGGACGGAATTACAGTAAATTTGGAAGAAAGCTAGATTTTGTCCCGCAGATTGTGCTTTTTGTTATTTGGTGTAAATCTGTTCAGTAGTTTTTGAGATATTGAAGAGGAAACACATTTGTATATCTTGGGTTGCAGATCCGTTGTGACGAATTTGCCACCATTGTGGCATATTTGCAAATGCACGTGCCACTAGAAATGCTATGATTGGCTGGCCACAACCTTACCAGAAATTTGCGCCCACCATTTTAGGTTACAAGACACGTTCCCCTGGGCTGAAAATAACCTGAAAAGGGGTAAAAGGGGTCAGGATGGAGGTAGCCTGACCCTAGGAGTGTGATATAGGGGTGTTTGAGGGTCAAATTATAAGTTTTAAATGATTTTGTTCACTTTTGCATGATATTCGCAAATACGTCACAATGCTCAGCATGGCCCCCTATGTAACCTTGCACCAAATCCACGAATAACGTCAATATATATATATTCACTTACTCATGCATACACTAATTCATTCACTCATAGAAGCACTCTTTGACTCATGCGCCCACTCACACACCCACTCAAACACTAATGCACCTACTCACAGACCCACTCAGAGACTCACACATCCACTTTCAGACCCACTTAGACACTCACGCACCTACTCACAGAATCACTCAGGCACTCACGCACCCACTCACAGTCCCACTCAGTAGCTCATTCATCTACTCACAGACCCACTCTGAGACTCATGAACCCCTCACAGACCTACTCAGAGACCCATGCACCCACCTACAAACCGACTGAGGTACTCAAGCACATACTCACAGACCCACTCAGAGATGTATGCATGCCGGTTGGGTACTTATAGGCCGGACCCTGAGGCAAACCCCGGCTCCACATGGCCGAAGGCTGTGTGTGGCACAGGGTTGAGTGGGTACCACTGTAGGGCACAGCCAAAGGCCGTGGGTGGTGCTGGGTTGGGTAGTTATAGTGGGTTGGATTCAAGGCCTGGCCGCAGGCCAGGCACTGCTGCCAACACCCATTGCACATATCCAAAGGCCGTGCACGTCGTGGTTGGATTAACGTGTAGTAGTTAAAATTACTTTACGGTAAAAAAAACATAGAAATTCACTGAAAAAAACAAAGGTTACAGGGATGTTATAGTTAGAAAGTAGAATTTAAAAAAACATAGAAATTCAGGTTAGAGGGTATGATCGAATTTACTCACACAAAACCATAGAAATTCAGCAGTTATAGTTATGGTTAGTTCAAGTAACAATAACTTGAGCCCAAAGGTAACTATAACTCACGCCTTCACCACGCACTGCTAGTTACCCCACATATTACATCTTTCATAACCTCATTGATAATATCAGTGTAACATTTGCAGTAAAATTATTGAGAATAAAACTGTGCATATACATATATATATATATATATTGGTAGGAGAAACATGTAGCATGGGGAGAGGACAATGAAGAATATGCAGAGAAAGCAATAATCTGGCTGAGATATATAGACGATCTATTCATTGTCTGGAACGGAACAGAGGGAGAATTCGTGCAATACTTTGAAAAGTTGAATAAGAATGAGGTGGGTCTACAATTTACATACAATATGAGTACCAATTGTGTCCAGTTTTTGGATGTACAAGTATATGTAGAGAACAATCAAATGTAAACCACCTTGTATCAGAAGGAGACATCAACAAATAGTATATTACATGGTGATAGCTTTCACCCCACATCGCTTAAGAAGCGTATACTATATGGAGAGTTCATCAGGATTAAACGAAACTGCTCCACGGAGCAGGAAATGGAACAGAAGTTTACTGAAACTAGACAAAGATTCATTCAGAGAAAATACAAACAGAAAGACATAAGATCTGGTGAACAAAAAGCAAGGTCTTGAACAAGGGAGGAGATACTAAAAAGACCAATGACGAACATAATAAAGAAAGAGTCCAACATAAGAATGGTGATGACATATAGTAAAGAGAACCATCTGATTCTTAATGCTCTCAATAAATACTGGGATATGATAAAGAAGGATCCAGGTATTGGAAAATTGGTTGGAGCCAGACCGATGATTACATACAAGAAGGTACCATCTTTGCAAGATCTCTTGGTAAGGAGTCACTTTCAAATTAATAAACCGCCAAATTGGCTGAAGGCTCAGGCAAATGGTTTCATATGCTGTGGGGAATGTAAAGCATGTCGTATAGGGACAAACACAAAGGAATATCAAGATCCCAAAGGAAATAAGATGGTGATCAACAAAAGGATCACATGTAATACCACTTTTGTGGTATACATAATTGAGTGTTTTTGTGGACTACGCTATGTGGGGAGTACAATCTGTCCCCTAAAGAAACGAATCTTAGCGCATATAAGAGCTGTACAAAACAAAGATTTGAATTATGCTATGGCGAGACACTTTGAAACACATGATGGAAAAAACTGGACAAACATGAAGTTCTTTGGAATCGCAAGTATTGACAAAAATGAAAGAGGAGGAGATCGTGAATTGAAACTAAGGCGCTTGGAATCACGGCGAATAATACAGCTAAAAACGAAGACCCCAAGGGGTCTTAATGGAGATGCAGACCTTTATTGTCATTTATAAAAGGAGAATCATCAGATTAAAGTCACCATATAAGATATTTGAGGTATGAGAGGTAGCCCTTGGAGTGGGAATATAGACTAATGATGGTGGACTAAATAACAGATAGACACCACTACAATAGTATTAACTAATATGATTGTTTTGGACTAAAAACATTGAGTTTACATTGAAAGATTTAAATGAGAAGTGGAAATGAGAGCATTTATGAGTGACATATTTAAGATATAAATGAGAAATGGAAACACGAGTAATTGGATGAACTCTTTAAGAATTAGAACTGTTAAGAACATCAATAATGTTGCCATTCGCAGGGACTCCTCTAGCCATTTTTATTTAATATTATATGAATTTCTTATTGAATATGCACAGTAAGTTTTGAATCAACATATTTGTGTGTTTTTTAAAGATCAATCACTGTTTTTTAAGGCTAATTATTGATTTTTCACTACACTTCCCATAATGCACTTAGATGGTAGGAGTAATAAATTGTGTAAAAGAGAGACATTGAAAAAAATACTTACAAACTGTGAGCAAGACCGTGTGGTCGAAACGCGTAGGTGGTGGTTTTTGGTGGAGTACACGATTTGATTAAAGCATACAACTCTCCTGGAGTGCAACGTTACAATTGATTTCAATTGTTTGTTTGGAAAATAAAGAAGGAAAGGTCCGTTCCTTACGTCTGCACCAGTGTGGAATGCGAGCCGCAATGAGGACCGCTTTGTTGGAACATATATATATATATATATATATATATATATATACATATTCCAACTGCTCCTGCTGTTCTTCCAGCGCTGGCCTTCCGGAGCTGGTGCACCATTATGGGCAAGCCTTGTGGAATGGTTTTGAAGATTTAAATACATTTTGTCATTATTCAGCAACTGTTGGGAGTGCTGCTTGTCTACTATTTACTTTGAGATATATATATATATATATATATATATATATATATATATATATATATATATATATTATATATATACATAGAATTGAAGCACTCAGGAAGGAAGGTGTATACAAATCTGAAGATGTTTATTAACAAAACAAAAATTACGTATTTCGGCCCAGCGGGCTGATCTGATCACATGACCACAACAAAAAGTGACATCCAAAAATAGTGTATAGAAAGAAACAAAGGAAAAGTGAAAAGTGTGGGCGCTATATTGGGAGTTCTCAACTTAATGCAAAATGCAAATATTGTGAAATACAATGTTCATAATATAAGTAGCAAAAAGTATCTCATCATTATCCAAGCCAAAACTGAATACAATACCAAGGAATGCAGTCAGAAGATGAAAATCAGATGCCACAAAATAATGAAGAGATCATCACGCCCACATGGGCATACATCTCTAGAATCCGTTCCAACAAAAAGGTAAACCTGATTGGTTAGGCAATCCCTTGGAAAAGTATATATATTTTGAAATCATATTCATATAGCTCATGGCCCGGTATGTATTTAATGTCCCAAAATGGCAAAACAGTACAAGAAAGTGAACCCCAAGTCAGTGAGATCTGTCTAAAAATCAATGTTCACCCTACATGGCGTGTCCAATTAATGCATATCAAACAGTAAAAAGCACATCAATGAAAAGTGTACACCATCTTGTTAAAATCAAAGTAAGACCAAAGTACAAGCAGTAAACATTACTGTACGTACACAATCATTGATGCCCCAGTGGGCATAGTCATCTATGACATAGCCCTGCTGTGTAGAAGGGGGAGATAGATAACAAATCCATAAAGTTACATATTCACTGTGTCATATTCTAGGTCAAATACTATAATACATAAATAGAAAGCTGCCTCTGCAGGAATCCCAAACGGTTGGCCGTGGTCGAAGTTATGGTCATGCCGCTGCACTGTTTCTACTGGACTGACCTGCGGAAACAACGTAATAGAATGGTTTCCACAAGTGGAAACATCGTAATACGGCGATGGTGAGGTTCACGGATTAATGGCCGCCTCACCACTGCCATATTGGAGGAGTTGTGGCGGTTCAACCACCCAACATAATCAGGCCCTAAGGGACTAATTATGAGTTTGACTGTCTTGAGACTGCCAAGCTCGTGGTGGTGGTCGGACTCCCAGGAGACCGTCGCCTTCTCCAGGATCAAGGATCTTGACGGGTTGGCAGTGGTCAAAGTCGTGTTCAGCCACGGCGGTGCTGAGTTCGGCACCGCCGTGCTGATCACGACTTCCCTCCTTTTCTAGCGGGGTCCCCATGCAGACAGTGCGCATTCCGAGGGCGCTGTGTGCAACGGATTTGGCCTTGGCTCCATAGGGGAGCCACGGCGAATGCTGCCACCAGTCGCAGCTCCCTGTGCGGTGAAGGGGTGGGGCAGCCTGTGGGGGGGGATAAATATATATATATATTTTTTAACGTACCTACCTCACTTCCTCACCGCGCCGCCGCTCCTTCTTCCTGGTCCCAGGAGGCACAGGCTCCCAGCGCCCAATCCTAATGCTGCTCAAAGCAGCATTAGGATTGGCTGGAGCACCCATCCAGTGCACTCCCAGGTAGACTGGAAGCCTGTGCCTGCTCTCTCCAGCCCGACAACATAGTGCCGGGCTGGAGAGAGCACGGTGTGCATGTGTATTTGGCCGGCACAAGACGGCCGGCCAAACATACATGCGCTCTGAGGGGAGTGCACAGTGAACTCCCCCTCGTCCCCTTATCCCCAATGCCCCGCCCCTTTAACAACCAAACAATAATGCACATGGTTTATTATTGTTTTCGTTGTTAAAGGTTTGCAGCAGCTGCCGCTGGCAGGGGGGAGACACTCCTCCGCCATATCAGAGGAGCCGCCGCTGGCCGCCACACTGTTTCCACCAGGTTCAACTGCCCAACTCATAATCAGTCCCTAAATATGGTGTAAATACATTGCACGTTACAAAAGTCCTTCCTTGAAGGTGAGGGAAGCAAAGTGGGCAAACAGTGTTGTGAACTGCATCTTTCTGGAGACCTATGCTATGAAATGCACAGCTTTGTTTATGAGAACATAACTCTAAAAAGAATTTGAAATAAAACAGCAAAAAAAGGCAGCCCATTATTGACACGTAAAGGGTGAAATAATCCAGACAGAACTCTATCTTTGACCCGACACCACATTTTTCTAAAGAAAAAGCCGAAATTCACAATGATAAATCCCATTTAAAATGCTTTAAGTTTGGAGGGGTGAAATTATAATTTCACGGTCACAGGTCTGTAATGTGAGCTGAACACAAACACAAGTTCAGGTATTAAAGTCGTATTAAAATAATCATCCCAGCGCACTCCGACTGCTGAGCCGTCCCCGTCCGGGTTGTCGCCCGTTTCATAAAAGAACTTTAACAATACAGTACAAACACGAGAACTCACAGAGTAGACAGCCTAATGAGTAGAAGCATTACATTACAACTTGTGACAACAATAGCGAACACTACATTTTGCCAATCTAGAAACTCTTCTCAGCTACACAAATGTGCAAATTTTGCACCCTTACAACTATTGTCTTTTTGCCAAATTGCCCAGTAAAATATGTTTTTGTGGAAGGCTTGTTCTGTATTTTTAATTAAGCGTTTCCTGCAAAAAATACACGTTTTAAATTCTATTTTTCACGTAAAGCCTACTTTTTATAAGATTTATCACCTGCTTTTTCTTTAGGCGTCACAGACTTTATAGAGTTGGCAATGATGGTGCAGTTTAAAGAAAGCTTCAGTGAGTTGGTGAAAATGAGTTTTGCATATCCCCAAATGTAACTCAAACTGAGGGCACCATATATGCCAAACTCCTGTCCCATCCAAAATGTAACTTCATAGTAGCCCCACCCCATGATGCTAAGCCAAGACCACATTACCAGAAGTAACATTCAACCAAAACAACAATGCTTGGTTAGCCAGTAAACAACAAGTAACCGCGTTGCCAGCAGCAGGATTTTAAACAACGTGGAATACATAGATTCTCATAATGAATCAAATGAAATAAAAGTCTGCCAAAGTGGATGAATAAGAAATAACCCCGTGTGTGGGAATGGAACTGGCTTTAGAGATGTCCCATCCCGCCAACAGAGAGGAAGGACAGCGCAAGCTCTAGTTGAAGGCGGGGCCGAACTCGCCGGAGCGGGCTTGGGGCGTTTCCCCGGGAGGCTGGAAGTGTGGAGGCCGGCTTTGCAGCGGTGGGGGCTGCTTTTGTTACTGGGGGCCGGTTTTGCAGCGGTGCTTCACACTCCACTCCCCATGGACTGGTCTGATAAAACTGTCAGGTCTGCTTTGGGTTCCCAGTCTGACCCTGGTTGAAGGGCGAGCCTGAAGGTCAACAAACGAATTGAGCGCCCACGAGTGTCACTCAGAGCTAACTGTACCCATGACTGACCATCAAACAGGGGCGTAGGTACCATTTGTGCAGCAGGTACAGTGGTGCCAGGGCCCAGAGCCCAGAGGGGCCCCTTGAAACCTGAAAAGGCTGTGTCTTACTTTGCCAACAGCAGTCAAAGGGTTCATTTTGCTTGCCTGAACCAGGACCCATGGCATCCTTGGGACTCTGGCCATTGACTGAGGAAGGTCACCTAGTTTTCCTTGCAGCTGGCGGGACTGGGTTGAAGGGGCATCTCCTGTTTGGGGTATAACAAACAAATAATGCATAATCCCTCATGTCCCATCTTTAACTCAATTATGCTACCTCGTCTCTTAATTAATTACTACCCTGACAAGGAAACAAATGAACATACCAGCTGTTTAAATTGTCTGCATAAATCAAATAGACCTGAACTAAACCTCTCCTGACATGATTTATTTTATTTTAGTGTGCCTTCACTTGTACCTATTTGCATCCCCATTAACTTTCATTGCAGAATCTTTACAATTGTGGATTTCTGAAATGCTAGCACATTTTTCATATACAATAAATGCGTGTTAATAAAGAGTACCCGCACTTACCCATGTAATCGTCGTCTTTCTTTTTCTTTTAGGTGTTTGAAAGTGCAGTTTTGGGAGCAGCAACAATACCTGGGAAGACTTCAGGCATATGCTTTGGACAAACCTTTGTTCGTAAGAGAAACGAATACAAGAACCGAGGTAGACCTTAGAATCCATGCAGCTGAGAATACAGAACAGAGTCTCCCAGAGCCAGGTCCGCACATGAACTGGACAGTGGTGGTCTTCACAAGCCTTCGTGTACTTTGCTGCCACCAATGATCTCCGCACAAAGAAGTACTTGTCAAGTGGGCAAACAGGACTTGACTGATTTATTGAGCACTTTTCAGAAGATGTGAGGAAAGCTTGACCTCTGACCCTTTGAGGTTAGCATGCGCTGGAGAGTGGTGTGCCAGAGAAGTAAGTCTTAAAGAGATGTATTCTTTCTAAGTAGCAAAGCACTGGCCTAGCAATGCTGAATGGATCCTGATGCACACAAGGACAAGGTCTCCTCTATATCCAGTTGGGAAGTCAAAGGCTGGCATAATTGAGACACAGTGAGCCCTTCACACCTATGGGCCCTGATGCCACTGCTCCAGCTGAACTGATGAAAGCGACACCTTTGTACGAAACCTTTAAAAGGGCCATCCAGCTTGGAGAAAAACACAGTTCTCTTTACCCAATGCTGAATCACTAACAATCACCAAGAACACCCATTCCATGATGTTGATTTGTTTGGTGATGTCATCTTGTGTTTGAGATTTATTGTGACATCATTCACCAGATGGCCAACTTTCTTGGGCTCCTCCTTTTTCATATGTTGGACACCCTCCAAAACCCAGGTTTCAGTGAGGCACTCCTGGACTCAATGTCAGCCCTGACAGTACCCAAGAATTAGGAGATCTCAAAACTCGCCTACCCTCCCAGCAGGACACACTCATATATATATATTTGACCCTATTTTGCCACAGGAAACCATCAACTTCAGCATAAACCTCTCCAGGGCATGAGTGTCAGTTGATTTTCAGACAATCTAAACTCAAGTTCCAGTGTCAAATAAGAAACCTTGAAATGGCTCTAGCCTTTATCATCCATCCTTTTAAGAAAACAAGGCCCAGATTTATGTTAAAGTGGCACAGCACGGTACTGTGTCAAAAATAGCAGTGCCACTTTAGAAATGCAGCAGTGTGCCGTATTTAGAGGAATATGGCGCACCCCTGCGGTTCCCCCTGTGCTGGCTCTGAATTAAGCTGTCTGCGCCAACGCAGGCATCCTTGCACCATAGCGCTAGGCTGTCTCCGTTGAGGGGATAGATTGTTTATGTGCAGGATAGTGTCCGTTCCGGCACATAAATCGATAATGGCGATTTGGCACTACTATGTGGGGGTTCTTAATGTGCACAGGTTATGTGCAGTCAGAGTGAAGTGACACAGTGGATAAAGTGGGCTGACCCATTGCCCCATGCTGCATGCCTTGGTGGGTGAAAACAAAATGTAAATGACAGCTTAACAGACCAATGAATGAAGTCCGTTGACCAACAGCCCCTTTGTGTATGTATATATATTTGTTCTAAAACAAATAAACAATAGTCTGACCGTACCGGTAAAACTGTCTCAAAGTTCAGAAATAAAAAAAGTCCTGAAGATTGCAGGGAGAGAAAGGGACTCAAGGCACAGATTTTATTTTGGTTTATGTTTCAGTTCTCATTTGGAGATTGGGAGTAACCACGCACATAGCGTCAGATTCCCGTTTACTGTTGACAAACTCTGCTCATTTATTCTCAGAAATATTTCAAACGAAGGAAGCCGCCTGAGAACCATTAAAGCTGTCCATCAGCAGCGGAGAGCTCTGAGATGGCGCTGAGGAATAAAGGGTGCGCTGAGTGTTTATTTTTAATGAGGGAGCCCGGTGCCCTTCCTTTCAAGGGGGCTTATATTATCTAACTTTATTCACAACCACATGTCTTTTTTTCACTAACTACAAATGCTTGGTATGAACAGTTGTTCAGTTTCATCCTACACAGGTGCGGATTTCTTTTCTGTGGCACACGTCAAAACACCCCAGGTCATGCACCTGCTTTCCCAACAGTGTCAGCAAAGAGGCCACAAGCTGAGGATGGGTGTTCGACAGTGCTTAATTTGTAAATAAAAAGCTGCCGGTGCCCAAAGCCCTCCTCTTCAACACAAGGCTGCTGCAATTAAATGTGCGAATAGGGAATACAGAGGCAGCGTAATCCTTATGCCATCTCAGGCCTCTTTAATCAATTTACAGCCACTCCCTGCCCATTCAGCTCACTCTTGCAGCTTTCTGCTTTCTCCCTTTGTGACACTTTTTCGTTTTTCCCTTCCTCCGTCTTTCCCATATGTGTCTTTAGCTCGCAGCAAATGCTTGAGACAGAAGAATAAGCCCCGGCCCTCAAAAATTAGTGCTGGTGCTCAGCACTGGAAACAACAAGCACAAATTAAGCACTGGTGTTGGCGAGGTTTACCAAAGCGTCCCTCGGGGTGTGTCTGACATCCTGTACGTATATAATGACTATATACATAGGTGACTGCAGTGTGCCTGAAAGATACATTTAAAAGGCCCTATTTTAGTCACTTACAAGTGCTGCTCGTGTATGAAAGATCACATAATGCAGTAAAAATGAATGCTCAGTACCCGGAAGAAGGGACACCTTGTGCTAGATGTCTTTAAAACGTAGTTAGAATTTAGAATTTGAATACAGTCCCTTAAAATAGGTATCTTCTTTTGCAAACTTGTCTTTTCTGGAGACTGTGAGTCCTAGCATGATGTAAGTCCTCCTCCTTACTCCGAGTCCTATAGGTCCTCCTCGCATTCCTTCTAATTGAGGAGATGTCTCTTTAAGAGACGGAATGGGCAAATGAAGAGAGGGCGCCAGGGCTAGGGCCAATTTCTGTCCCTCTGCTCAGTCCCTCCTGCAGTCTCAGGCTCAGCTCCATGGACCAGCCTAGGGGTCCGTCCAAGGTCTATGTTATGGGTTAGGAAAATAAACTGAGCTAGAAATTCGGTCCATAGGCGAGCCGGAGAAACTGGTGTTTCTTTTAGGGGCCTATTTACAAGGAGCTTGCGCAACTGTTTCGTCACTCTTTTATGCATCTGAGGTGCATTCTCTTCTCCATACTGCCCCATATTTACAAAACGAGCAGTAGGCCCAATGTGCCACGCAGTGTATAATGTATGCAGGGTAGGCTTTCCCTCGCAAAAAACCCACTTAGGACTGACGCAGTTTTTCAATGTATGACGCATCTTTGAGATGCGTTGTGTTAAGCCTGGGATGCGTCAACATTTCTATGCTTCTTTAACCTAGGCATAAGAAATAAGGCAGTGGCTTTCTAATAGGAATCTGACGAGCTGAAGACACTTAACACACTGTAATAAGTAAGTAAATCATATTCCCTCAACATGCAGTTAGCTTGCACATGTAACAAGGATGTTGTAGGAGCCCTTGACCAGCCTGGGACAATGGCACCTGAGATATTAAGATGCACTGCAGTATTGCAATCTGCTGCTGTGTACTCCATAGAAGGAACAGGCCAAGATTGTCATACCTCCATATGGGAAAGGGTCCCCAAGTCCATCCAATCATACTCCAAAGCACAACAGGTAGGTACACATGTGAGGGAGGTAACACATTCTTTCCCATTTTAAAGCATATACTTGTGTCCACTCGCATTACACTAACACTCTATATGTCACACATGCTTAGGTATGTACGTACACATAAGTAGACTATGCCCACTGTAATGTGACACATAGCCATACTTCAATCTTGTCTGTCTTGCTTCCAGGACCCATTTAATAGAGCAATAGGTGACTTTTCCACCATTCCATACTCTTATTACATTGGTCCCCACACATTAGGCTACTTGTGTCAGTTATAACTGAAGCATCACCTATGTGTTTTTGCCGCATTGCTGAAGTTGCACTGGTTCTAAACCCAGCTTCATCAATGAGTCACTTTTTGGACAGATGCGTTGCGGCATTCTTCTCTCGAATGCTTCAGTATTTGTGATGCATCATTGGGTCCCTACACCATGGCGCACCGTATTGTAAATATGACGCATCCATGGTGTCGTAAGCTGTCCTGACCCAACACAAGTGATTTTGGCGCATTGCTGCCACAACACAGCAGTGCGTCATTCCTTGTAAATGAGGCCCTTAGTTTGTGCAGTTCAGGTGCAGGGAGACCTACGTGAACAGCTCAAAGAGCTGTAGTATTCACTCACATTGAAGTCTCATTTCATGCACAAGCACCATGAAAAACACAATGAGAGTCTCCTGAGGCTTAATTTGCCCACCTCAGAGATCCGCAAGTAACCTGTTGGCTATCGGTTCAAGGTTGATGCAAGTACTTTCTGACATTGGTGTGTATTGAGAAAGTCTCTCTCATGAGTGCCCGGACAGTGTCACAAGCAAAAAATAAAAACATTAAAAAACAAATTTGGGCCTGCAATGCAATCTTGCACCCAAGATGGTTCAAACCTCATTGATGCCTATCCACCCCCTACTCTCTGCCCCATCTCGACGAAGAAACACCCAGACCCCTACATCACTGTTACCTATGTGGCCATTTTCTTTACATCCATTAATGTAGGAGCCCCTGTTGCTAAATCTTATATTGTTGGCTCCTTAACCAACAATGGATACCCTGAATTGACCTAACCTGCTCAGAATCCTTATCGGGTTATCCAAGTTTTGGCGTCCAAGTATTGCCCCGGGAGCGAGGGCTCAGCAGGAAGACAGTGAAGCAGAAGAGAACATCTAAGAATAATGAAGATCACCAGTGAATAAAAGGACAATACCTCTATGGCCATTTTCCTGATCCTAGTCCTTCCAAATGAGGCGTAAAAAACACAGAAAGACAGTTTGCACCATTGCAAGCTCAACTACAGATTCACACCAACACCTTATGTAGTTTTACGCCATGGTGCTCTACCACTAAGCCGTGTGTGGCCCCTCTCTCCTGGAGCCCACAGAAGCAATGACATATCTCTTGATATCTAGTGTGGATGACATCATCCACACTATGTATAAATATGTACAAATTATTCCTGCATTTGATCATCACATAGGGATCTGTCATTACATATCTGTTCCAAAGTTAGCCCCATAATTGGTGCTTATATCTTTCTCCAACATGTCAACAGCACTCTCTCCTATTGATCTATGTACGAACCCCTTCCTCTGATGTATTGTTGGAGATGTTATGGCTGCTAAATAAATAAACAATAAATACATGATTAAATAGGGTTCTCTTCCCACCTTCAATAAACTGTACCTAGGGCTTTTATTTTCTTCTCTTTAAAATCGAAGGGCCCTTTTCAGTGTAGATGCTCTGTAGGAGACCTGGGTGCCATGGGAAGGCAAGCTGAAGGCGCTCCACCGGGGGCCAATGGAGTCAGTTGACCATCAAGGTCGATGATACAATGGATGCTCTTCAAGAAAGTCATAAGGGCCAGAAGGCTGATGTTTCTTCTGTCGGTGAAGGAGGCGAGGCTGCTGATGATGACGTGGGTGACATGCCATGGCCAAGAATCATGGTCCACCAAGTCACAGAATGTGTGCATCAACAGCCTCAAGGCAACGCAAAGGTTCACCCTGCTCTTGTAATCATTGGGAAGTGTCACCAACCCACATACACAGCAATCAACTGTGACATAGGTCACAAAACGTCAGTGTAAGAGCTCTTTTCACAAACTATGTGGGGCCAAAAATCACCCAAAAACAGATTTTTTAGAACTTAAGTTCCTCTCAAGAAGGAGAGATCTTCACTGAATATGTGGAGGTCATTTGCCCAAAATGTAAGGTACTGAGCTGTGCACACACACATTCACTTGTGCAATAGCTTCAAAAGAGCAATAGTGCCTTAGACTGCAAATGTAATAAGAGAGTTAGTAGTGCATACCATTTAATTACCAACGGACATGCGGATCAGTAGGCAGGCTCTAGACTGCATGGGCATCACTACAGATTGGGGTATAGTCGAGGCACGTGACTCCACCAGCTGTGAAAATTCAAACCTGCAACACCACTGCCTCCTACCCACTAGACAGAGGTGCTTTTACCACTGCAGAAAATGTCACTGCGGAGGATACCTTTACATCAAAGAAGGTAAATTCCAGGTGATGCATTAGCATGGTCAAGGTAACTTAATTAAAATACATATTATTTAGGTCTAGGATTTTTAAAGGTTACTCAATCAATTTATTGTAATTTAAGGATCGGGTTAGCATTTAGGGAAACGTTTAAATCCCTTTTTACAAATGTAATTAAATTAAAATAATTTTAAGAGATAGCCTCATAATTGTGGTTAAGTTATGCCTATTTATTTATTTTAGTTTAATTTGGGTACTTCAGTCAAGTCTTTGTAATGGTAAACTGTGGTAATGGTCAAAGTTCAAATTTCAATTGTTTATGCTTAAAACAAACGGAAGGGGTGGGGTCTTTTATGGATTGTTGGAGTAAGAGTCCTGCAAAACAGCGGCAGGATCTTCGCTTACCAATACCGTGGCTCCTTCATATCATTATGGTGGAGGACCGGTGGATGTAAAGCTGGCACGCATTCAGTGGCCCGCCCACCGCAGGCCTGCCCCATTTAAAAGAAGGAACACTCTATTTAACGTGGGGCCCTGACAGACATTTTTTGTGCCCAGCTTCTCCATGTGAAGCATAATCGACCAAGCCAAAAGTGCCCTCCACATGCACGTAGAAAACTCCCTGCAAACCAGTGACTTTCATTTGTTTGGTTAAGTGGGCAAGCGCTTTGACCTGTTGTAATCTACCTATGGGGTTTTAACCACGCCCACTGCGCGCCCATCACTATCACTCCTTCGTGGGCTTGCCTTTCAAAAATCATTTGCTATCATTGGTAAATGCTTTAGGTTTGTCCCTCCTTGGGGTGGTTTTGTTACCGCCTTTGACACCGACCCTGTCATGTGGATAATTGTACGTTTGCCGATATGTTTGACTGTGAGCGAACTTCTTTTTCCTTTTGTGACTCTCCTTTGCGCTCATGCTTATGGCAGCTGTGGCGCTTTGAATCGGGCCACTTATATCCACTGCTTCACTTTTCATTTTCAATTTATGTGGCAAGAAAAGTCCGGTTAGGAATTTACAACGATAAGGGCCAGATGTAGCAACCAGTTTGCGACTCGCGTACGCGGTCGCAAATGGAGTCGCAGTTAGCATCCACTTGAAGTGGATGGTAACCCACTCGCAAATTGGAAGGGGTTCCCATGGGACCCCTTCCCCTTTGTGAGTGGACCCACCAATATTTTTTCAGAGTAGGCAGTGGTCCAAGGGACCACTACCTGCCCTGAAAAAATACGAAACTAAAGGTTTGGTTTTATTTTTTAAGTGCAGCTCGTTTTCCTTTAAAGAAAACGGGCTACACTTGAAAAAAAAAAAAAACTGCTTTATTTCAAAGCAGTCACGGACATGGAGGTCTGCTGGTCCCAGCAGGCCTCCATACCCGTGAGTGCCCATAGTCGCTATGGGGTCGCAATTTGCGACCCACCTCATTAATATTAATGAGGTGGGTCTTTGCGACCCCATAGCGACTCGCAGACGGTGTCTGAGACACCGTTCTGCATTGCAAATTGCGAGTTGCAATTTGCGAGTTGCTCGGACTCGCAAATTGCAACTCGCAATTTGCAAAGTTGCTACATCTGACCCTAATAGCTCTAACTCGAGCAAACGAGAGACCCATTGCATTGCAAATGCTTGTTATTTTTAGAAAGAAAGTTCTGCTTTGGAAGATTATTTCTGAGAGCCAAACATAATGCTGCCATGACATTGCAGCCCTAGTGGTGTAAAAAAGGCCCTGCAGCCCCGATGTTGCTGGGTGGGGGCGAAGTCGAGGATGTCCTGTCAGCACACTACCCTGTGCACAAGCGGCCCAGCATTACATTTCTGACGAAATCATGCAGTGTCACTCATCGCAAACCCTCCAACATTGAACACATAAATTATAATATGGAATTCAGTCTAATGTACACAGGCTGGTGGCTTGCCTGGTGCAGCGTATGCGGACCACCCTTTGGGGACTAAACAACCCCATAAATGTTTTGTAACTCATATTTTTCATGCTAAATGTTTTAAAGCATTGCTTAATTTGCGTTTGTTGTTTCCGGAACTGAGCACCAGCACTTATTTTTGAGGGCCGGAGCTTGTCCTTCTGTCGCAAGAGTTTGCTGCAAGCAAAAGGTACATATGAGAAAGACGGAGGAAGAGAAACAAGCATTTACAATACAACGGGTCTCGCGTTTGCTCATGTTAGAGCTGATTGCGTTGTAAACTCCTAACCCGACTTTTCACCTATCGGGCAAAAGTGCATTTATGTACATAACCCGAAAAAAGTGAAATTAACTATGTAAAGTGCTCGACTTCTGCCAAGCGAGATTGCGCTCGTAAATTAGAGAAAAAAGAAGTCCACGAGCCCGATGGAAAACAGCGAGCCTCGCATGTTTTCTGTACTTGGTCGCTGCGCTCGAGGAGGGCTAGCCACCGGAAAAGGCATGACGTATGCGTGCCTTCGACTAATGAAAGCAAGCAGATTTTATTAGGCAAGCCGACGAACCAATTAAAAACACTGACGTGAAGGTGATAGGGCTCCGAGCCCTTTTCTAAATAATAAAGTGTCTCGCTGCGATACGCATGCGCAAGCGCATGCAACGCAGGCTCGACCCTAAAAACAAGAAAGTGTGTCAAAGGCAGAAACCAGAAAACTGCAAGAGTGAGCTGAAGGAGCGGGGAGTGGCTGTAAATGGATTGAAGGGGCCCACGATGGCTTTAGGATTACGCTGCCTCAGCATTCCGTGCTCGCAGCTTTAATTGCAGCAGCCGCGTGTTTAAGAGGCAGGCTTTGGACACAGGCGCTTTCTTTACAAATAAAACACTGTTTAAAAGTATTTTTTCCCAAAGTTCCTGTTTTCAAGAATATGCCTACAGCTCTCAGGGTGGGCTGGGCCAGGAGTAAATGTCTCTATGATGTTATCGTGGCTTTAAATCCTGTGTGTGCACTTCGTATGTCTAACCTCGTGTCACTTGTTTGATTGACAGGAGTAGGACGTTTGAAAGTAGGTTCTGTGGCTGTACAATACCAGCCGGGAGATCCCACGTCGGCGCTGTGAGCACTCAGCCAAGGGACCCGTCCTCATCCCACAGCAGTGCTCAGCAGGGGTTAGACTCTCAGAGGCTGCCGTGAATAGTCTCGCGATGAAAGCTGGTGAGCCGCGCATCAGGGGAGGGGCACCTTCTGGGAGGGCTGAGGTATATGCCCATTAGTGACTATTGGAGCATTTATCACATACTCATCTGCATAGCACACTATCTGAGCATTAAATACACACCTGCATAGCTCTATTTGAGCATAAATAACGCATCTGCATAACTCAATCAGGTCAGCTGGGCACAGCTGCATATCTCCGTCTGAGCATCTACGACACATCTGCAGAGCTCCATCTGAATATATGATACTTCTGCATAGTTCTATCAGCAGATATGACACATCTGCATATCTCTGTCAGCAGATATGACACATCTGCATAGCCTAACAACAGATATGCCATATCTGCATCGCTCTATTTGAATAAGACCAATACATCTGCACTGCTCTCTGAGCATTTAGGAGACAGCTGCATAGCTCGTTCTGAGCATCTAGACAGATCTGCACTGCTCTGTCAGAACCTGTAGGGCACAGCTGCATAGCTAATCTGAGCATCTGTACACATTTGCACAGCTCTATCTGAATATATGACACTTCTGCATAGTTCTGTCAGCGGATTGGACACATCTGCATAGCTCTATCAACAGATATGACTCATCTGCATACATGTATCTGAGTTAGTACAACACACCTGCATAGCTCTCTCTGAGCATCTAGGATACAGCTGCATAGCTCCTTCTGAGCTTCTAGAGACGTCTGCATTGCTCTCTCTAAACATCTAGGACACAGTTGTATAGCTGCATCTGAATATATGACACGTCTGCATAATTCTATCAACAGATATGACACATCTGGATACCTCTACCTGAATAAGTACAACACATCTGTATAGCTCCATCTGAGCATCTATGACACGTCTACATAGACCTACTGGATCATCTATGACACATCTGCATAGCTCTCTCTTAGCATCGACTACACATCTGCATAGCTCTCTCTGAGCATCTACTACACATCTGCATAGCTCTAACTGAGCGTCTAAAAAACATCTGCACAGCTCTAACTGAGCATCTATAAACCATCTGCACAGCTCTAACTAAACATCTTCAAAACATCTGCAAGATTCTGTCGGAGCATCTATGACACGCCCGCCTAGATCTACTGGGACATATACAACACATCTGCACAACTTTCTCTGAGCATCTACAACACCGCTGCAAAGCTCCAACTAAGGTCTACAACACATCTGCACAGGTCTATAGGCACATACAGCACATCTGTGAATCTCTATCCGAGCATATACTGTGCATCTGAATACTTCTGATCATATACGCGATATCTGCATAGATCTAGCTGTTGCATATGCAGCACATCTGCTTACCTCTATCTGGGCGTATACATCCCATCTGCAAGGCTTTCTGAGTAAATACAACACATCTGCGTAGCTCTATCTGAGCGTACACATCATATCTTCATAGCTTTGTCTGAGTAAATACAACACATCTGCACAGCTCTGTCTAAGCATACACATCATATCAACATAGCTCTTTCTGAGTAAGTACAACACATCTGCGTAGCTCTATCTGAGCGTACACATCATATCTTCATAGTTTGTCTAAGTACAACACATCTGCGTAGCTCTATCTGAGCGTGCACATCATATCTTCATAGTTTGTCTAAGTACAACACATCTGCGTAGCTCTATCTGAGCGTACACATCATTTCTTCATAGCTTTGTCTAAGTACAACACATCTGCGTAGCTCTGTCTGAGCATACACATCACATCCGCGTAGTTCTATCTGAGCTTATACATCATATCTTCATAGCTTTGTCTGAGTAAGTACAACACATCTGAGTAGCTCTATCTGACCGTACACAGCATATCTTCATATCTTTGTCTGAGTGAGCACAACACATCCGCATAGCTGTCTGAGTGTATATCACATATCTACATTGCTATGAGTATCTACAACTCATCTACATACCAGGATGTCAGCATCTACATACGACACAGCTGCATAAATCTGGCAGTCTGTATGACACATCTGCATAGCTCTAACTGAGTATCTATATTTCTGCATACCTCTGGGTCAGCATCTTCAACACAACTGCATAGATATATCAGCAAATATGACATGTGTGCAAAGCCCTATTTGAGCATTTAAAAACATCTCCTGAGCCCTTCTGAGCATATATGACACACCCGCATAGCTCTGCCTAAGCATGTATGACACGTACGCATAGCACTGTATGAGCCTATGTGGCACCCCCGCATAGCTCTGTCTAAGCATGTAGGACACGTACGCATAGCACTGTATGAGCCTATGTGGCACACCCGCATAGCTCTGTCTAAGCATGTACGACACATACCCATAGCGCTCTGTGAGCCTATTTGACTCACCCGCATAGCTTTGTCTAAGCATGTATGACACGTACTCATAGCACTCTGAGCATATGTGACACACCCACATAGCTCTGTCTAAGCATGTATGACACGTACGCATAGCACTCTGAGTCTATGCGACATACCCACATAGCTCTGTCTAAACATGTATGACACATATGCATAGCACTATGTGAGCCTATGTGACACACCCGCATAGCTCTGTCTAAGCATGTAGTACACGTACGCATAGCACTCTGAGTCCATGTGACACACCCGCATAGCTCTGTTTAAGCATGTATAACACGTATGCATAGAACTCTGTGAGCCTATGTGACACACTCATATAGCTCTATCTAAGCATGTATGACACGCACAACACTGTGTGAGCCTATGTGACACACCTACATAGCTCTGTCTAAGTATGTATGACACATATGCATAGCACTGTGTGAGCCTATGTGACACACCCGCATACCTCTGTCTAAGCATGTATGACACGTACGCATAACACTGTGTGAGCCTATGTGACACACCCACATAGCTGCCTAAGAACGTATGACATGTACGCATAGCACTCTGTGAGCCTATGTGAAACACCCGCATAGCTCTGTCTAAGCATGTATTACACGTACGCATAGCACTGTGTGAGCCTATGTGACACACCCGCATAGCTCTAGCTAAGCATGTATTACACGTACGCATAACACTGTGTGAGCCTATGTGACACATCCGCACAGCTGTCTAAGCATGTATGACACGTTCGCATAGCACTCTGTGAGCCTATTTGACACACCCGCATAGCTCTGTCTAAGCATGTATGACACGTAAATATAGCACTCTGTGAGCCTATGTGGCACACCCACATAGCTCTGCCTAAGAATTTATGAGACATACGCAGAGCACTGTGTGAGCCTATGTGACACACTCTAAGCATGTATGTAGAGCATTTACAACACTTCTGCATTGCTATATATGAGCATCTGCAACCCATCAGCATAGTTCTATATGAGCATATATCACACATCTGTATTGTTAGAGCTGAGCATCTATGAAATACCGGCATATTAATTTTTGGGCATATAAGACAAGTCTGCGTACCTGAGCATCCATGAAACATCTACAGAACTCTATATGGGTCTATTAAGTACATTTACGTAGATGTGTCTGTGCGTAGAACACTCACAGATCTAGCTGAGCATACATAGTACAAATGCATAGCTTTATTTGAGCTTATATGACACAACTGCATAATTCTATCTGAGCACATACAACATATCTGCAGAGCTCTATCTGAGCTTATACAACTCATCTGTCCAGCTCTATATGAGCATAGATGACACACCTGGACAGCTCTGGTATACATAATACAACTTTCAGCATCTGTTGGAGCATCTGTGTGTCACTTGTGAAGCCATGTTTGAGCATTTCCAACACATCTGGATAGACTTGTTGGAAAAATTCATGAGATATGTCTCTGTTGAAATATTTGGGCATCTAAGATATATTTGCGTAGCCTAATGGAGTTTTATGTGCTGTCTGCACGGATCTGTTGGAATATGTGCACATCTAAGAGACATCTGGATAGAATTTTTTGCATCTTTTGGCACATCTGCATAGACCTGTTTGAGCAGGATTATACCATGGGGTTAGTCCAGTTGAAGCAAGCACGGCACATCTGCATATTGACGTTTGTTACAACTGCATAGCTGTGTTTGAACAAGTATAAGACGATAGTTCAGACTTGCTACAGCACATCTGTATCGACCACTTGCAGTATCTGAGGCACATATGCATCGACCTACTGGAAAATATGAGTCAGATGCTTAGATCTGTTGGAATCTTCATGGTATTTATACAAAGAATTGTTTGAGCCTCAATGGCATGCCTGGATAGTCATGTTGGATCATTTAAGCATCATCTCCTTAGATATGCTAAAACAACAGTGCCATATAAGTGATGCACTCGCTCATGACATGCCAGAATTGAAGCACATATCACCAGTGACCAGTCTGAATTGACTGGTGGTGTATCTATTGAAACACCTGCTTAGGTGAGTTGGATTTGCATTACATCTGTGGGATGTGGCAACACTTGCATCAATCTACTGGGCCAACTGAAGCATATGTGCATAGACCTGACTCAGCAGAAGACACCCACATAGACCCTTTGCACCATCTAGTGAATGCATGCAAAGACCTCTTGAACCATTGAGAGACTCATGATCCATCACGGTGATACATGCTTGGACCTGTTGAGGGAACTAGAGGATGCCAACATAGAGCTCATGCATCATCTAAAAGATGCCTGCATAACTCTTACCAGCATCAAGTGATTCTATTGAGAGACTCTTGATCCACCAGGGTGATAACTGCATGGACCTGTTTAGGGAACTAGAGGATGCCTACATTGAGCTGATGCATCATCTAAAAGATGCCTGCAGAGACCCTTAGCAGCATCAAGTGAATGCTACAAAGACCATTGAGAGACTCTTGATCTATCAAGGTGATACCTGCATGGACCTATTGAGGGGACTAGGGGATGCCTGTATAGATCTGATGCAACATCTAGGAGATGCCTGCAGAGATCCTTAGCAGCATCAGGAGAATGCTTTGAAGATCTATTGAACCATTGAGTGACTCTTGATGCATCAAGTTGATACCTGCATGGACCTATGAAAGAAGCTGTGGGATGCCCGAATAGATCTAATAAAACACTTAGGAGATTCAAGCACAGGTCTGCTGAACACATTCATTCATTTTGAATAGGGCTACTGTTCTTGTCATGTTAAATGTACTATTTTGCATCCATCTGAAGTTGTAGCTATCAAAGTCGCACATCATATGACAATTGCTAACTGATGTGAAACTAAATACTTGATTTATCACTACTCTCTATGTGCTAAGTTCCATGAGAAAGGCACATCAAGAATGACACTAACTGGTTCTTTCGTTCAAGGGTGAGCTAAGTAACAAAAACAGAAACCTCTTCTGCTGCCAGACCGACTCTGAATCCACGCTCACAAGAGGTGGTGAGGAGCAAGTGGATGAGGTTTCTTCATCTCAAGGACATTTTGGAGAAAACATGATGGTAAGAGTGCACTTCATGGTATACATTTCCAACTTTATTGGCTAAACAGTGAAACCAAACACTGTAGGAGAACTGCTTGCGCCTTAGAAGAAGCATTACCCTCCACCCCAATCTTTAGGCCTCAAAGACTGAGACTGATAAGAGATGAGACATGAGAGAACAGCTATTGTGGTGTAAGAGAATTAAGAAGCTGGAATACCATGCATAGGAAAATAGAACTTACACTGAGAAGAAATTGCTAAATAGCGAAGTTGAAACACGTAGGGTGCTGTCAGACCTCGTTTGAGGGACCCAACCATGGTGGTTCAGGTTGTTTGCCACTGGTGACCTGGGAATAGTTCCTACTAGAGTTCTGCAACTGGGGCAAGTACAGCCCTTTCGCACTTGATTGTCAGGGTAGCAAGGGTTATCGGGGGATTAGACAAGGTCCACAATCTCAACAAGCAGCCAACAGTCACAATCATTTAATGTCCAGCAAAACTGAATAATACACAATGCAACTAGGTTAGCCAGGACAAGGTTGTATCCTTGGTTAATTTCACATGCAGTATTTTCTCCCCTCCAGGGTGACCCCAGCAGTTACCCTCCCCTGTAATCTGTGGTAAAGGAACGAATTGGGCACAGTTGTAGCTTAGATCTCTGTTTGACACCCTGGTGCTAAGAGGCACAAGTCAGCAATAGTTCGAAATCCAGGTTTAAGTTGCGCATTAATGGTGTGGTTTATATATTGGCGGAGAGGGTATTCTGTCGCAACGGTGACGGAGTTCCCTCCCTGTCAATATAGTTGTCCGCCCGCCAAACTTAAGTTTGGCTTCATCTGAGACTACTCTGTGTCCGCTGTGGCCAAACGTCTCCGACGGCCCTGGGGAGAAAGGGCCATAGGAGAAATGGCTACAAGGCTACAAGCCCCTCCCCCACCCAATTTGGATGGGTAGGCACGTAGTCATTTTTAGTATTTCTGGCTGCCAGGTAAAACCTGGTGATAAAGAACAGTAAAAACATTATAATGCTCCCCCCGCATTGGGAGAAGACTCCCATAACAAGCGGAGCAGTACTTTTTTCTTTTTAAAAGATAACGAATACTGCTTGCTACAGGGCCGCGTCCTTCCAATGCAGCCCCATAGCAAACAGTAGAAGCCGGGAGGGCGGTTCCTGCCAATGCCTTTATACATGACTGCTTGCTTGGTGGTGATTTATAAATTAGGTTGGCAGCCTCTCCACCATGGGAATGGAGTAATTACTAAATTATGGGCCGTCTGCCAAAGTCTAAATCAGGCTCTATGTCTAAGGTCCTTGTGTCCAGCCTCCTCAGAGCACATCTCAGTATTTTGCTCTTGTCACAGCTGAAGCATTGCAGTGCCCATGTGGTGACACCATAGGTCAGGTGTGCTGGAGAAGCCCATACCTTCCGTCCTCATGACAGCTTTTCATTGGCACACAATGATGGATGACTGGAGCGCGGCAGGTCCAGGGGTCATAGCTTGTCGAGCGGTTTTGGCCTTTTAGGTCACCCGGCTCCACTCAGCACCAACAAAAGGTGTTGTTGGATGATCACAGCCGAGCAGGTCTGGCAGTGACAGCTCGGCTTCTCCAGCACATGTCCACTTCTTGGCTGCCTGGCTACCCTCAGCAGAAACATGGTGAAAACAAAAGATTGTTTAATGGAAGGAAATGCTACCATGCACTGCATTTACCAGAAAGCATCTGGGTGAACTGGGTGCTGGGATGTCAAGGCAGTGTGCTCCTGCCCTGTTTTTGTTTGTTAAGGCACCTTTGACCTGGTTGAAGTGACGAGCTCTGTGAGTTTCACCTGCGCTCAAGGAGCAGGACTGTCACCTGAAAAGATTGTTGAGCAGGATTTCCAGCATCTCTGTCTGTGTTACTCTCTACTGATGAAGAACAATTATCCTGAAATATGAGCTTAATCTAGAGATACTCAGAAATGGTTGCACCAACCATGGTGAAAACAAAGATTGTTTAATAGAAGTAAGTGTTACCATGCACTGCATTTACTAAAATACATCATAAGTGAACTGGGTGCTGAGAAGTCAAGGCAATGTGCTCCCGCCCTGCCTCTTAAGCAACATGTAGTTACAGCCTCCCGGGCTGACCAGACCCCACTGAGTGGTGGCAAGTCTTCTTTCTAGCATCGGGCCCAGCAGCACCACCAGCAGCTCACAACCCACAGCAGCTATCAGCAGATTTAATTTGGTGAAGCAGTTCTCAGTGAGAATTGTGCAAACAAACTGGGAGACTGGAAGACACGGTCCTGGCTTAGTTCGCTCTTTCTGGATGTTCCCCTTGCCAGGAGCACGTTTTCTCCTCCTGAACGGTCTCTCAGTATGCCCACCACACACACTCCTTCCCTCTCGCAGCAGGCTGGCTTCTAGGCATTAGGCAGGCTTCTAGGCACTAGAAGACATCAGTCCTGATTACATCATGTCCCTATAAGTACACTATGGAGCACTCCTTTCCTTAGTCAAGTAGAACTTAGGGCCTGGTTTAGATAATAGTGGATGGGTTACTCAGTCACAGCGGTGACGGACATCCCATCCACCAAAATCTAAATCCCATAGGAAACAATTGGGATTTAGATTTTGGCGGACGGGATATCCGTCATCGTTGTGACGGAGTAACCCATCCACTATTATCTAAATCAGGCCCTTATTATTCTTCTCAAGCTGCTCTCCAGACTCAGGGGCATATTTAAGAAAAGTGGCGATGCACCCACTGCAAGCGCCACTTTCATTGCACCTCTTAGCGCCCCCCTATTGCCACCATGTGTGCACCGTATTTAACATACGGCACACCATGACAGTATTTAGGGAACTTGCGTCAACATTTTTGACGCTAGTTTGGTGCTTTGCCAGAATAGTGTAAAAAATGATGACGCTAATCCTGCAAAGCACCTAGAAGCCCATTGAAAACAATGGGAGCCTCGTGTTAACGCCTGCTAAAAATCTTTTTAGAGTTCATTCAGCCATTTTTTCGTACCCCTCTTGCATACATAATGCCTGGTGCAGGCATAATGAGGCACAAGGGGTTTACAAAGTGGTGCAATGCATGCATTGCGCATTTTGTAAATATGGCGTGTGGAAAAAGCCACTTTAACGCTGCCTTAGCATAAAAAATTACGCTATGGCGGCGCAAAAGTGGTGCTAGGGGCTCTTAAATATGCCCCTCAGTGTTTGTGTAAAGTGATGCTTCTCTGAGCAGGTACTTCTCAGGCTGTGTCCAAGCAGGAGGAATGATCACGGAGGCACACTAAAGTGTGAGTTCCTGCCAATGGCTCTCATCAGCCTTTCTGAATCAGTAATCAGGAGCAGATAAAAGGGCAGATGTGGCTTAGATACTTCCCCAGTGACGGAAACTGCATTCCCACCCTTCACTCCTACCAATCACCAAATGGCAGTGCTCAGAAAGAACTAGTCTTCATGGAACTTCTAAAGGTAACCCTGTCTCCATTCTCCTCACCTTAGTGTCTGGATGTCCACTCTCCAGGCAGAAGAATGCCGGCAATCCATTGCCACGGTTTGGGGAAGTAGCTGTCCTCAGCCTTTACCTTGTGCTATGCTAACCCAGGGGATTTGGTAGTCAGACGTATACTCTAACACACGCATGACACACACACGCACACTCATGCACACACCCACCCACACACACCTACACTGCCTGGGGATTCAGTCATCCTCACCTTTCACCATGTGCTATGTTAACCCAGGGGATTCAGTAATCAGACGTATACAAAACACACAACATACACACACACAGACTCCTTCTACCACACATGTATCACAGGCTCACTGTACGTGCACACATGACATACACATGGGATGTGAGAGCAAAGTTCTGAATTCCACATAATATTAGGGACAAGTAGGATACACTCTCACTGACAGAAAAAGAGGTCTTGCTCACTATACAAAAAATGTGATTCTACACTCCCTTTGGTGGCTTCCCATAGAGGTGGAAACTCAATTTAAAGTGAAAACTTTTCACTTTACCCTTGCGCCTCTCTGAGAAACTGAAAATTTAACTCGCTAACTGAGATTCAAGAATCTCTCAATTCCTCCTCCTTGAACCGCTTACGTTCAGGCAGTAGCGATACATGAACCAATCCTCTTCTGAATGTGCCACAAGTATCTGGAACTCCCTCCTGCCGTGCCTCCGCCTGACCACGTCAACTCCTCCCTTTGAAGAACACCACCTGCGCTAAAATCCCTCCTACCTCCTCATGCTCCATCCAATCACACACCACCCTCAACTTGCACACACTATTAATGAACCTCACGTGGTACTGTACCACCTGCTTTTCATTGCTCTGTTTTTATGACTACGTAGGAAGGGCTGTACCTCCTGGGTGAGGCTATCCAGGCAACCACATCACCTTAATGTACATGTATGCTTTCTATTTGTTATTGATGAGTTCTGACTTTATTTTAAAGTGCTCTGATACCTACAGGCCATGTCCACACTATATTCCACACTATATAAAATCACAAAAATAAATAAAATAAAAAATATAAAACACAGTATACTGACACCACCGCTATGTGTGCTACACCCAAGACAGGGAGAGTAGCCCAATGCCTGCTATGAAGACAACTGGTGCACCCCTTCAGGTCACAGGATGTGTCTGGAACCTCCAATTGTCAAAGACAAGCCTAGACCTCTGCACACATGTTAGCATGATGTCTGGGCAAAAATAAAAGTCAGGATACCAGATTCACAAGCAGCTGCATGCTCAGGGTGGGTGAACACACCTGTGCACCATACAAGGAACATTGTCACCCCCAGAGGAGTGGTATAAGAATAAAGGGAGAGGAACAAGAGCAGATAAACACAGGAAATTTAAATAATTTCAAGTGGTCAGTCAAGCACATGTGAAGGCCAGTCTAGTGTGAGGAGTCATAGTTAAGACGTTTCAGAAGTAATGTTTGCAGAAGCTTTGTAGGGGGAAAGAGGTGAGAGGATTAGGTTTCCAGGCGCTAAAGAAATAAAACCTGCAATACTTTACCATGCAGGAGATCTGGATGAAAAGTCAAGAGGTGACTTAAACACAGTTTTAAATTAAATGCAATTAAAAAAAAATAGGAAGTCGAGTTGGCATAAAAATAATTACTGTTGGACTCTCAGTAGAGGAATGAGCTTCTTTACAAACAATCGGGATTAAAATTATAGGTCGAATATTCGAAAGCTCATCAGATTCAAAACATGTTTCAGCAAGATACTGCATGGCCCAATTTAAAAATGCCCATCAAAAACCTTATAAAGCCATATTTAAATAATGTGTAGGGAATCGTTCCCATAGTTTCTTCTGTAACAACTAATAGCCTCTGATATTTCTGGGAAAAAAGTACCATCTGGAGTGATGCTCGAGGATGCTGTCATTACTCACGGTGATTACAGTATGTATAGTGGTGGTCCAATAGCAGCCGCTTCTATCAGGATGCAGGCTCACTATTTTCAGGATGAATCTAAGAATTTAAGGTTGCCATGGGTGCTGTTGAAAAATGTTTATGTTGTCCAGCAGGGCAGCCTATAAGCGACGAAGACATTTGCACGGGGCCACCCCAATAAGGGGGGCACCACTTATGGCGGCGGTGCCGGACCGGGGAGAGTGGGGGTCAGGGTCGGGGAGAGACAGGGTCCCCGGCCCCCACCCTGTTACAAAGTCGCAGCCGATTGGCTGTAGGAATGATGTCACGAGGTCGGCCTCGAAAAGGCGGCCGCGGTCGGTGAGCACGTCTCTTGCTGGTGCTCGCCGACCGGATCAGGGCCCCAGCGACCACAGGAAGAAAGTAAAATACGACCAGGGGTTTACGACCCCAAGGGAAGTGTGTCTGGATTTTAAAATAGGTTTGGGGAGGGGGGAGGGGTGAGTGGTGTTTGGTGGTAAGAGGCCTCGGCGATACCCGGCCATATGTTCATCGAGGTTAGGCTGTTTGCAATGCTGGGGGCATGCTTATTTGGCTCAGGCTTGCTGAGGCTCCATGTGTCCTAGTCCATCGCCCTCAGGTTACTGATGTAAGCACTCTAGCCTCAGGCGGTAGATCCATCCCTTAGGCTAAGGGCATTGCCATAAGGTCAGGTCCGTCTTCAGGACTTGCGGAGCAGACAAAGTCCAGGCTTCTCACTCGAGCCGTGGCGCCGCTCTGGTATGAAGCACCTCACCCTACTGCCAGCCTGTCAGCCTACAGTGGACAATCGAGGGGGCTCATCTGACCTGTACAGAGCGTTTTTTAATGCCGGTTTCAGAACAACAACCAAACAATGCTGAATAATGATGTCATAGCTGCTCTGCCCACCTCATCCTCACAACCCCCGACTCTTGGAACTAAATTGCTGCGTCCTAGTGGTCAGCTTGGGGGAATCACTCACTGCAGGGGAGACCTCAGTGCCTAGTGGCCTCACCCCAGGACCTTTATCACAGAGGCATTTTATGGGTCTACGAGGCTCAGGACTCACTCATAATTCAGGTTTAGGTGATGGAGAGGCAGGCCAGAATTAACAACATAGTGGGTAATGTTTATACCACATTCTTAAACATGTCCTGACCTTCCTAAAACGCAGAAGAACAGAAAGGTTATTTAGATGGGCCCAATGTCTGTGAGTTTATTTCCTTTCAGTGTTCAAACGCCCAGGGATAATCTACTCTGCTTCCTGCTGCCAAGACTGAAGGTATCTCTGGTAATTTTCACTTCACAGAAGAAAACGTGAACTTCCACAAATTGAACATAAACACATAAAATGCTTTCGAGACTTCAAAGTTCTTTTAAAAGCTCTGAATCCATTAGTTTTCATTTTCTTCTTAACACTGGCTCCATCTTTCTTCAGATTTGTAAACAGTGCTAGTTTATATGCTTGTCTCTGTGCATTACTGAACGTGGGCGAGTGCGTGTACACGTGTGTGTGTGTGCGTGTGCTTGTCTGTGTGCCTGCTTACCTAATAATGCGCCACTGTGGGGTATTGTGTGTCCCTATACTGTATTTGTGTTTCTTTGGCTGAGTGCACCTATGAGCCTGAAAGTCTAAAATGTTTTCTTCGTGTGTTTATGACTTTTATAATTTGCCAGAAGGAAGCCAGGCTCTATCCATCTCACTGTCACTATCATTGCAGAAACTGGACTCAGTACTGTCCACACTGAGCAAATATGAGAATCACATAATCATTGTGGGAACTGGAAACTGCATAGCTGACTGCAGGATTTAGACATGTACTTAACTTGTTTAGTTACCTGTTTAGTAGTGGGCTGGCTTGTGTTATTTTTCTACTTCGTATCACAGAAGGTGCTGTAAACAGACCTACCTGAAATTTAAATTACGCCAATGTCATTCCCATAATTTAGGGGATTAAGGGCCAGATGTAGCAAGCATTTTGCATGGTGCAAACTGCGAAACTCGCAGTTTGCGCCATGCAAAATGCCCATCGCAATGCACATTCACAATGTGCGAGTCGGTACCGACTTGCAAATTGTGAATGCGACTCGCAAATAGGAAGGGGTGCCCCCTTCCTATTTGCGACTCGCATCGCTATGCTAAATTGCTTTGTGACCGTGAATGCAGTTACCACCGGTGTCACACTGGTGGTAACCCATTCGCTAAAGGGAAGGGGTCCCCATAGGACCCCTTCCCCTTTGTGAATGTTGCCCAAAATGTTTTTTCAGAGCAGATGGTATGGATGGTTTTGGTATGTTTTTTATTTTGCAACTCGTTTTCCTTTAAGGAAAACGGGCTGCAAAATAAAAAAAAAACTGCTTTATTTAAAAAGCAGTCACAGACATGGAGGTCTGCTGTCTTCAGGAAGCCACCATCCCTTTGAGTGCAGGGACTCGCTATGGGGTCGCAAAATGCGACCCACCTCATTAATATTAATGAGGTGGGTCTTTGCGACCCCATAGCGAATCGCAGACGTTGTCTGAGACACCGTTCTGCGTCTGATTTTGCGAATCGCAATTACCTACATCTGGCCCCTAGTGTTACGCTTGCTTTACCTGTCAGCTTCAGGGTGGTCTTCCCCAAAACTTTTTACCTTCGCCCCTCCTGGTTTGTTGAATTCACTTTTGTTGGACTTAGAACTTGGTGCGCTACTAACTAGTACTAAAGTGCTTGTGCTCACACCCTAAAACAGGGTGAACTTGACTTATACCTGATTGGGATTTTTAATTTCCTTATAAGTCCCTAGTAAAGTGGTATACCATATGCCCAGGGCCAATAAATTAAATGCTTCTAGTGGACTTGCAGTACTTATTGTGCCACATACTTAAGTACCCACTAAAACTTGTCTCAGTCCTGCCATTGCAAAGTGTGAGCAGTTTAAAATTGCCAAGTCGACTTGCCAAAATAAACCTTTTCCCCAAGCCTAAAACTCCCTTTTTAATACAGTTAAGTCAAGCCTAGGGTAGGACCTAAGCAGCCCAAAGGACAGGGTGTGTTGTGGTTAAAAAGTTAAGCATGTGCTTTTAAGTTTCACTGGTCCTGTTAGTGAACAACTTGCATATTCATTTCCACTGCTGTGAGATCTACCTCACCCATAGGATAACAGTGAGTTACCCTATTACATTTAATTAGTGATAACTTTTGTTTGCGAATATTTAGAAATATCATGTTTTGGTGTCTAAAGAATTTTAATTTAAAAGCATCTTTAATGATAAAGTTAGAATTTAAACCACAATTCTGAAAATGCCACTTTTAGAATGTCGGTACCTTCTTGCCCTAACCATTTGGTGCCTGCAGCCTGTATCCTGGGTTGCATGACTAGGTGCAGTTGGCCTTTGAGTATTCCTCCAAGACAGTCATACAAGAGGGGACTAGGTGTTGGCAGGATGCACTAGGATGTTGATAGAATTGGAGAAGGTGCCCTATTCATAGCCCCCCTTACATTTCAAAAGAGCTGCCTCAGTGCACATGCAAAGAAAATCACACTAGCCTTTTTTGATCCCAGACCCAGTGGAGCCTAGTCAGGGAGGCAGGTAATTCCAGGATGACTGTAGGGGTAATTCTCTAGAAGTTTCTTCCAATGTAAAACTGGCACCAAGTATAAAAGTAGGACTCTCAGACCCACTCTTCAGTTCACTTCTTTACCTGCAAAAGACTCTCAGAGAACTGCTGTGCTGCCTGAAACTTGCTATGTACTTCAGAGTAATGATCTGCTGCACCAAGAGGACTTCCCTGCTGCCTGAAGCCTGCACTGTGCTCTTAGAGGACTGCCCTATACCTGGAGACCTGCCTGGACCCAGGAACACCAGAGAGACACAGTGACTCAAACTGGTTGTTTGCTAGCCTCCTGTTCAGAGCTACAGGGACAAAAAAAAGCTCCATCAACTTTTAAAGGGCACTTAGAACCATCCAGAAAAGGTTCCTGACCCCCCCCTGTGGTGCCCCCTACCTTGGACCCTTGAAAGTGGAGCTAAAGGTACGAACCTGCCAAAACTTTTCTGTCTAAAGCCAGTCTGAGAACTGAGAGGAGACAGGTACTTACCTGCTCACTAATCTGTCCAAGGTCCATTGTTGGTCGGCCTGGCTTGGCAGTAGCTCCCACAAACTCTGTTTAGCATCTCCTCTCTAGAAGGGTATTAGGCATCCTGAAGTCCTCGTCAGATACATCCTGCTGCAGATCTTCGACTTCCAAAAAAGAGACTAGGGGCCTCGCGTATGGCAGTCGGGCCGCCTCTAATACAGTGGTCCGAGTGCCTCAGCACAACCCTGACGGTCTGCCCGCCAGGGAACTGCCAGCTCTGCAGGATCAGAGATCCCGGCGGTCTGGAGATGGTGGCGGTCCTAATCCGCCAGGGCAGCGCTGCCCTGGGGGTTACAACCCGCTTCTCCGACAGCGGTTTCATGGCAGTATCACCGCCATGAAAATGCTGGAGAACGGGTGCAGGGCCCCCCCTGCACAGCACCCTCGCAATGTTCACTGTCAGCTTTGCAGACAGTGAATATTGCGAGGGTGCTGGTGCACCCTGCGCTCTACAGCGTTGCCGCCGATTCGATTACGAGTCAGAGGCAATGCTGTAGGCTGTTTCCAGCTAGGCCAGTGGGTGGCAACTCAAGTTCCCGCTCTCTGACCTAGTAGGAAACTCTTAATGGGGCTCGCGGGGAGGTAGCCTGTATGGCCGCAACCTCCCCATCGGAAGTTCAGAGGACAGTGTAAACCGCCCCCCGAACACATAATGAGCCCCTAAGTCCCAATACAAAAAATCTTTACTGCAACTTCGTCTAGTGGCTTCTGACGGTGATGCCTCCTCCTTGGACGCTGACGGCTGCCTTGCCCCAGTGAAGTTTACCTTCTCTGACTTTTTCCTTTGAAATGTCTTCTGAGCCCCCAGACCCAATTTACTTCTTGTATCTGAACCATGCTCCATCGCAGTCGGCCATAACTTTCGACTTTGCCCCAGGCTTGCATGACCAGATGTCTGCAGTTGGTGCTTTCATCTTTTAGGCACTAGATTGCACTAAAAATATTAAAAATGTATAACTCCTAGTCTACTGATTGGATTGTTGTTATTTTGGTGTTGAATAATTATACTTGGCTCTGCATTTCCATAGGAAGAACCTTTTTTGCTTTGCTTATAGCTTTGATGCTGTTTGACGACTCTTCACAAAACTTTCCAAAAAACGTTCATCGACCTTAACTCCTTGCTGGAATGTTTCAGGGTGATCCATCAAGCAGGGGCCAAGAAAAAAGGAGATCCCAAAATACAAAATATCTTTGCATTTCCCATGGATGTTTTTGAAAAGAGATATTGCAAAAACTACTAAACTGAATTACACCAAATTTGACAGGAAACAAAGTCCGCTTTCTGTGATTTAAATCCATTCAGTATTTATTTTAATTAGGGATCAAACATATTTACATATCTGGATGGTTGGGTTCGAGGCACTCATGTGAGAGTCCCTTGAATTCAGTCTTGAAAAATAGAGCATTTTGATTGGTCCAGTGGGATTTTTTATCCTTGAGCCAATGCATTCCCACAAAATACACGCTCCCACAGGAGTGAGCATCTGTACCATGAAGAAGAATGTAGCCATTAAAGGACGTGGGGACTAAGCCCCCGTCCCGAAATTAAATTTAAAAAATATTAGAAGAGGGCAAGGTAGGGTTACCCTGCCCACATAGGCCCTTTGGGGAAGTCCCAAAAATGCCCCCTAGGGTCCCAAGACTTTTTTTGTAAGAAAAACCTGCACGAGTCCAGCTAGACTCCTGCTGGTTTCTGGCTTAAAAAACACATGACGTGGTAGGGAGGGGCAGCTATAGTAAACTACAGGGGGTGGCCTCCCCTCTCCCCGAGCCTTATCGAGGCTCCAGGGACCCCATCTTGTGGGATCGAAGTATGATCAAAAGGGGGGGGGGGTGCGCACCCCCCAGGCCAAGCCCAGCCCCCCTCCAGCCCCAATCCCCCTGGGCCGATTTGTTATTAAAATAGGAGGGGGCATGAAGCCCCTTCCCAAACCTGTATAGACAGTGGGGTCCCACCCCTTAGAGCTGAAATGATTATTAGGGGAACGGGCACAAAGCCTCCCTCCCTGAGCCACCTATGGGCCCTGGACGCCCATCCCCCAGGGCCATAACTTAAATATAGCAGAGGGAACATGTGACACCAGCCTTAAAAGGCCTTGTGGACCCCATCCCCAGGGCCGGCTCATATACTGTATCCCAGGCAGCCCATCCCTGGGGACATAGTAGTTTCCCTGCAAGCAAGAGTGTGGGCAGGGAAATTAAGTCAGCTCCTACCTGGCAGGACTTTTAAAAATGCTCCCACTGAGCAGACTTTTGTTTCCCTACCCTCGCCCTTGCAGGAAAGGAAAATCACATTACTCTCATCTGGTCGGACCAAACAAAAACAGGTACTTCAGCCGCGTAGTTGCAATCCCAAAGGTAGTGTTTGATGGATGCCCCAGGTAGGCACTGAGGTACCCACCTAAAGGCATATTATAATTCTGGAGAGGTTACCACATTCATAAATATACTTTATAAACCTAAAATGTCACCAGTCATGATTCTGTAAATGTGGTTTCCATTCTATGTTTATAAAATATTTAGGGCCGAATTTAAGAAAAGAGGTGCTTATCCAATGCAGCACCACTTTTCTTGCACTCCTTACCGCCCCCTACTGCCACAATGTGTGCGCCGTATTTAATGTACAGCACACCATGGTGCAGAGTAGGGGCAATAGCGTCAACATTTTTGATGCTATTGATGTACTGTGCAGGATTAGCGCCAACAATTTGGCACTAATCCTTCAGCAGAGTACATAGGGGCCCATTGAAAACAATGGTATGTTCCATTTTAACGCCTGCTCTGTGAAGGCGTTAAAAAGAGCTGCTATAAATGGCACAGTGGAATCTCTTAGGTTCCACTATGCCTTTTAACTGGTGAAAATGCCCTTGCATACATTATGCCTGGTGCAAGCATAACGTGGTGCAAGGGGTTACAAAGTGGCATAATGCATGGATTGCGCCACTTTGTAAATATGGCGTGGAGAATTTTGCCTCGTTAGGCCACATTAGCGTCATTAAAAATTATGGTAAAGTGGTGGAAGGAGGCGCTAGGACCTCTTAAATCTGGGCCTTACTTTTTACACCTTAGTCAAGCTTGAGTTCACAAATGCTCTGTAAAACAGGTCATGTCAGGTGTTGGACTCACAGCAGACCATCCCATGGGCCAAATTAGATACGTGCAGAAATGCATCATGTGCCCCCTTACACCATTTTCACTGGCTGCCTGGTGAGGAATAGAGTAAACAGGATTTGCTGATCTACAAAGCACCTGTTTCTTCGAATCACGTATTTCTCATACTGCTAGTGGTGCTATATATGTACGGTAATTCACACACTGATTTTTGGAGATAGTCGGCTTTTTTCTTTAACCTTTTAGCACGTGGGTGGGACCCAGATATTTTCTTCACTGCCTCCTTTTCAGAAGGATGGATGTTTCTAATTGATCTTGTATTTTTTCAGCCTTGAGAAAGCCCCAGGTTTACGTACCACTAGGGGGCGAAACACGTGTCAGCTTAATCTTTGTACGCCATGCTGGTGTTGCGTGTTCCATTCATGCACCTTACAATAAACTTCATTGGATCTACTGTTTTGGCTGGATATGATCATTCCAAAGAGTGTTCTGATGTGAAGATATGGATTAATTAGCTGATATATGGGTTTATCAATACTTTGTTGCTGATTATGATAAAGATGTTTGTACCAGGCAAACTCACATGCTGGCTCTTCCGTGTTTTACTGTCTAAAACTGAGAAACGGGACAAATACGGCATGTGAAACGTTAAAGATGGACCAGAGATTAGGGCAAAATCGCTTTCCTCGGTTTAAACCGACCACTGTGACGTCAATTTTGCAAAAAATAGTCTGCGTCATGATTTTAACAAAACAAATATTATTTATGAAACTGTTGTCCTTCTTAAAAAAAACGTTGATGCACTGTAAAACATTATTTGCAAAATATGCCTCGTGTACCTTTTCACAGTTCTTTCACTGTCACTTTCCTCTATCGTGCAAGAATGTTTATGTTTTAATAATTTGCACTTCATCACTTCCTACTGCGCAGGCCAGAAGCCTGGTGCAAAGGGCCTGTTACCGCGTGTGTGCACCAGTGCACACAAGCCCGGTGCAAAGGGCCTGTTACCTCGTGTGTGCACCGGTGCACAGTTAGTGCATGCACTCTGGCCTCACGTGCGGATCCTTCCATCCAGAAGCGGTCTCACTGGGCCCAGGGCTTGGATTACAATGGCGGGATTGTAAAGGAGACACGCTGTAATACTTCAGCTGTACCCAGGAGTCTCCGGGCTGCCTCTGATCGTAATATAAAACACATGCTTCCCCCCGCCGGCCCCTCCCTCGCCCTCCCCACACAGACTGGGATAGCAGGCGCTGGCTAGCCTGGGTACCCGCACTTCTTGTTTCAAGGGACATCTCGGAAGGAAGCCTGTACTGGGCTGGCAAGATAGCTGAGCTGGTTCAGCAACTGCTGCAGCGAGCGCACACACCTCTGTTATTCTCCAGAATTAATATAATTACAATTTAAAAAAACAGCATCGTGTGTAGCGCGAGTGTGAGTGAACGCGCGCTGCTGACATCAGCTGTGATCTGGGCACCGCGAGTCTGAATACCTGTGAGGCATCAGTCCCTAGTGACTTCTGCGGTCGATAGATAAGTAGGGGGCATTCGGTAATAGTAACTTATCAACTGCAGCGCCTAGAAGCGCAGGCGTGTGATATGAACCTCTATACAATAAAACAAGTTATCATGTAAAGAGAGGCAGCAGCCCCTCCCCTGTGTGCCGATCTCCCTGGGCCAACAATTGCAACTCCCCGAACTTTGAGTCCGCTTTGGTTGTGAGGAAGAGGAGTGAATGTGATGAAGACTGAGGCTCCGGGAGACTGAGATTCCAATCCCTGTTTGGCAACTTGACCAGCTGGTGTGACCCTGGGCATGTAACTGTATCCCCGGGCGCCTCATTTCCTGTCCATTCCTTAAACTACGAGAGCACAGAGGTGACTGAGTAGGCAAAATCCGCAGGGGGGCACATTCCGTAGGGGGACACGTGCCATTAAGGTGGCAAAATGTACGTGCGTTTAATGTGGCACTGCCTTCTTCAGCCAAGAGTGGCACACGGAGTAAACTCACAGCTACCCATCTACTTAGGAGGACGGACCTTTCCTCCCTCACTCCCTCCTCCCTGTCTCTCTCTCCCCAGCCTGGGTGTGACTTTGACTCAGCCGCTCTAACTTATGTCCCTGCCTCAAGTTCCTTTGAATAAAACCCTGGCTTGGCGTGTGCGCTCGCGGACGCCGCTCTAGCACCCGGATTCCTTTCCTGTGTCCCGGATTGCGCCTGGGGGTGCAGAGGGGGGAACTCAGCCCACAGCCACAATGGCCCTCGTCGTGCTGACCCTTACTTTCGGATTATGCCTGCTGACGTTTTGCGAGGCTCACACAAGTAAGTTGTGGAACTTCTCGCGGGATCCTTGCGCGCAGAGTTTGCGGGTGCCGTGGTTTGGGCGATTCGGCCGCTTTTCGTGGCGTGACTTGCACCCTGCTTGAGGGTGCTTCGGTCGTACATTTTGCAAACGTGGAATACGCTTTGAGAAATGGGGTAGAACACGCAGGTCGCACGTTTTTACGTTATTCAAATTTTGTGTCTTCGAATATGTTCAAAAACTTAAAGTCTGGCAACTGTGCCAGTGTGTACACTCACAAGAGCACCCCCTCCACTCCCCCTCCGGTTAAATGCTGGAGGGTGAAAGATGTCTGTTCGGGGGTGTGGGGCTGCAGACAGCAGATGTGTGCTTTAAACAGGATGCTGTGGCGCGGGACTTCCACAGAAAGTTGAAAAGTGCGGCGTTTTTACGCACAGATGGGGGCGCGTGGCACTAACATTTTGTGCCCCGAGGAAAGTACGCAGAAGTTGCTAGTTGTCGAGCTCGATGTGTGGCCACCCAGGCTGAACAGACAAAGGTGGGGGTTTCTCCTGTGGGCCCCTGCTTCCCGTCCAAGGTCAGCTATTTCCCGCTAGTTCTGCCGGAGCGGTTGACTGGCTGCAGAGCTTTTGTTGTGCATTAAAACGAACAATACTGCTGTCTCCTGGGTATTTGGGGTGCAAGTGATATCTGGACTTCAAGGATGGTGCACGTGCCCGCAGAAGAGGGGGTTCCTGACGTGGGTCACTGCAGCAGCCTGAAGTGTGCAGCACAGGGTTCAGTGAGGGTTTTGTTACTACACATGGGGGACGCCCTGCACTTTCCCTAGGAAGGGCTCTCGGTGGTGTCTTGTGAATTGTGTGTTGATCACATCATAGATTGTGTTGTTTGAAGAAACAACCTACACGTGTGCACTCGTTAAACCTGCACGTGCTCTCCCACTCCAACCTGTGAGCGGGCAGAGTAGACGCGTGCACGCGCGAGAACACACCCCACACAGATGTGCGCACCTACATACAGCCAGCCGTGAACGCACATACTTGCTCACACATACGTGTAACACTGGTGAACACAAGTACATGCACTTGTGAGAGTCGCATGCACATTTGTTTACACAGGCAGATGTGCACAGTGTGCTACACATAGGCTTGCCCAGTTATATACGTGTATAAATCTGTGCGCGCGCACACACTCGCGCACCTCGTGCACAGTAGCAGAGCACGAGGCTGCACTCTGATTCAAGTTTATCCCTAGAACAGAGACCTACTGTGATGCATGGTGCCTGCAGGCTTGTGCTGGGAGCCATTAAATGCTACCTGATCCGTGTCCTTGAGCCGAGAGGCGAGGTCTGAGCGCCTCACAGCGCTTCATGTGCTCCGCATCTCACCATTTCATCAGACTTTACCAGGGCTGTACAGGGGCACGGGCTTCCGGTAATCATTTCAATGGGCAGGCCGGTGTTTATTAATGCGCAGTTACCACACCCCTATTCCTAAATGATCAGGTATGGGTGGGACAGGGCTTGTGCAATTTACCTCTCTCTCGCCGGCGCCCTGGGACTCAACGCCTTGCAAGCACGTATGTGAAAGTGATGTCCTGTGCCACCCACTCGTGTCTCTAATTGTTGAGAATCTCTGAGATATCTGCGCCCACATTAAAGTGATGCCGCCTCTATACTAAGGCAGCTTCCTGAGTCTTTACTTAGAAACATTCTTCAAAAGGGGCGTGGCTCAGAAGGGCTTCGCATCTCTGTTGTTATCTTTGTTCAGTTGAAACACCGTAACAAAGGGTTGTGGGCCAGGGCCACTGGAATTATGCGATTATGCGTCTGTTTTCGCATAATTATAGATTTGCCGCATTCGCCTCGTAATCCATCATGTGCCACATAATTGCAGATGTTAACAAAAAAGTTTTTCTAGCTCAAACGGTTAAGAAATCACTAAGAATGCAGTGACAGGAGTTGCCGCGCAGTGGAAGGCCCTTTGGAAAGCTAGGCCGGTCACCTTTCTGTTGCTTACCGCTATATTTGGGTGTCAAATAGTTACAAATCAGGGGCAACCAATGCCTAGACAGTGTTATCAAGTTTAAAAATGATGAAATAATGATGTAACACTATTACAAAATGGTTAGCATTATGCCACATCATTCTCATTTTCTTGCCGCATAATTTACTCAACCTGCTGCATAATTTGGCTTTCTCCTACCACATAATCCCATGGCTCTGTGCGAGTGGAACACCGCTATCATGGGAAGGTTCTGCATATTGCTGACCAGCCCTGGAAGTTTCACCCCTTCTTCATTGGAAGTTTGTTTGAGCTAGTTCTTGAATACACATTCTGAAAGATAAGTGAAGGAATTCTGCATGAGCGTGAGGGGCGTAGCGAGCTTCAGGGCTGGCAGGGACCATGTAGCATCCTAGCTTTCATCGGGATTCACTTGCACCTTGTGTAACCTTGATGAAAGATAAAAAAAAAGAAATGAAATAAAATTGGTTTCTATTTTATGGGGCCTCGCAGTAAATGTTGGCACAGTAGGTTTCGAAACCCAACCAGATGTCATTAAACAAAGGGGGTGTGCTTGAATCACAGACCCAACCAGGCATCACCAACCAGAATGACCTTACCGAATCCAAAAACCTATTTAAAGATTAAAAAGCAAAGGGGCAATCTCAATTCCACAACTTAACCAGACAACATCATACACAGGGAGCTCCACCGCTAATGGAGCACTATGAAATCCGCAACCCAAACGGACATCTTCAAAAAATGGATGAAACTCCACCTCTTATCATCAACCAAAGGGACATTGTGTAACCCACAGCACAACCGGACATCATCTAACAAATGGACGTTCTGGAGCATGGATCTTCACCACTAGTGAAGCACTTTGAAATCAGCAACCCAACCGGACAGCTTCCAAAAATGGGCGAAACTCCACCTCTTATCATCAACCAAAGGGACTTTATGGAATCCGCAACACAACCGGACATGATCAAACAGATGGACGTTCTGGAACACGGAACTCCACCACTTATTATCAACCAAAGCGACATTATGTAATCCGCAAGACAACCGATATCATCGAACAAATGGACATTTCGGCGCATGGAACTCCACCACTAATGGGACACTATGAAATCCGCAACTCAACAGGACATCTTCAAAAAATAGGCGAAACTCCACCTCTTATCATCAACCAAAGGGACTTTATGGAATCCGCAATACAACCGGACATGATCAAACAGATGGACGTTCTGGAACACGGAACTCCACCACTTATTATCAACCAAAGCGACATTATGGAATGCGTAACACAACCAGAAGTGATTGAACAAATGGACGCTCTGGAATGCGGAACTCCACCACTTATGGCACGTTATGAAAGCGGCAACACAACTGGACATCTTCAAGCAAATGGCCGTTCTGGAATGCGAAACTCCACCACTTATCTTCAACCAAAGGGACATTATGGAATCCACTACATAATCAGACATGATTAGGCAAATGTTAGCTCTGGAACACAAAACTGCACCACTTGTCATTAACCAAAGGGACATTATGGAATCCTTACAGAGCTAGACATCATCAAACAAAGGGACTTGCTTGGCTCATAAACACTACATTAAAGCGGCATTCCAGAGCCTGAAAACCCAGTCAAACACCAATAATCAAAGTCATATCCTCGATTCCACAACCCAACTGGACATCATCCAGCACAGGGGCATCCTGCAAAGGAAAACCTAAATTGGCATCATCGTACCAAAGCGAACTGTGCATCAGCAAGCAAAAGGGCATTCTTGAAACAAAGACTGAGCCAGGCATTATCAACCAAAGGGACAATCAGGAATCCAGTAACCAGTCAGACACCCAACCATCAAAGAAAGGGGCAAACTGGAATCCAAACCCTACCAGAACATCCTCAAACAAAAGGACATTCTGGAACCAAAACCAATTGGATATTAGCTAACTAAGGGGCATACGTAAATCCAAATTCTGACCAAGAGTAAATGGTTAAAGGGATATTCTAGAACCCAAGAGCTTTCTACACATTCTCAAACAAGGGTGCATTCTGGGTTCCAAATCACAACCAGTCATCAGCACAAAAGGGAGCAATCTGGAAACCCCAACCCAATGAGCAGCAAGCAAAGGTCCTTCTGGAACACAAATAACAATCAACCATGATGGAACAAGGGGACTTTCTGGAATCCTTAACCCAACAGCTCCAATCAAACAAAGGGGCTTTCTGGAATCCAAAATCAAACCAAAAAGCCAATAAACAAAGACACGTTCTGGAATCTTTACTGTTGATAATTGTTAGTTATTCCAGATAGTAGAAAGACATCTAGATTGGTTTCTTTTTCACTCTCTGGACTTTTAAATATATTTATGAATAAACCCTTATATATTATTGCGTAACAATAATGAGCAAAGAAACGAAAAGTTTTTGGGCTAGTTAGTCGATTGAAAAAAAGTTGTGTGGGGCTTGGAAAGTTTATGAATAAACCCTCGATATTATTAGGTGACATAATGAAAAAAGAAAAGTTTATTGGGTAGTTAGTCCAGGTTAGAAAGTTTTGTGGGGCTTGGAAAGTTTATGAATTGAAGCGGCCAGGGATGTAACTTCTCTGATACCAGGCTAGGTGACGCATTGCATGAAAGGGACTATCAGGTAAACAGCTTCACACTATGTATCAGCCCCAGGTGACATCATCAAACAAAGGTGCACGAATACCCATTGCTGGGGATGGTTGGCCATTCGAGGCTGGGCTTAAGATAAATGTATTCCACATCACTGGATGGTCCCTTTAGTGATTATTAGTTTGTTTGTAGCACGCTTTGTATCACACTGCTAACATTTCTTAACCCTGCAAATAAGAACAATTTAAAGGAGCACAGGTTACCGACTGGGCAAGGATAGAAGGCCTTTTAGGTACTGTTGAGTTGTGAGCCCGTCAATCACTAGGAAGGGTGGGCTGTGAGAAGTCTCCGGTTACAAATAGTCAACAGTCCTGCTGTTTACTGATGAGAGGTGTAAGTACCGAACACCCCCATAGTTGCTGATATTAGAGATTCTCTATGTTTCTTTCAGTGCTCTTTCTTGGCCTTTGCATAGTACAAAGATGCCCCTTAGAATGATATTGTACAGCTTTTTAAATGTCCAGAGAAACTTTTATAAACTTTAAGTCGGTTTATGGAGATGTATCCTACCTAGCAAAGAACACAAGGCTGTCTCTCTACTGGGTGAGTGTGAAATCACTGATGAACCGTGGCACGGGCAACATATCTCTCTGTCGGTTTGCACGGCCATTGCTCGGCACATATACACGCGTGGTACACAGCTGTGGATAGCGAGGCCCTTTAATAGTCAGGTCATTTCATATTCGGTCTGTGCCGGACGTGTGCTCTGAGTTCCATCCGAACGTGCTCTCTTGCACGAGAGCGTGCATTGTGAGGCGGCGGACAGTGCTGTTGTGAACTTCGTGACACATAACTGTTTGCAGCACCTGAGCTGTGTTGGATGCGGGTGTAATGTCATGTTCTGTCCAATGTGTGCTGATGGAGGTCAGGACACCCATGTGAAATATGATGAGTAAATTAAAGAGCATATTGGTGCGAGTTTAGTGTTACATGGGCGTGAGTTCCGCTGGTCCGCTCCTGGTTGCGAGCTCCCCGGTACCCGACCATGGGGGGTGTCTGAGCCCTGACAGATGCGCGCGCAGCTGCGAGCTCCGCGGCTCCTGGTTGCGAGCTCCGCGGTACCCGACCATGGGGGTGTCTGAGCCCTGACAGATGCGCGTGCAGCTGCGAGCTCCGCGGTACCCGACCACGGGGGGTGCCTGAGCACCTGTGAGCTCCCCGGTACCCGACCATGGGGGGTGTCTGAGCCCAGACAGATGCGCGCGCAGCTGCGAGCTCCGCGGCTCCTGGTTGCGAGGTCCGCGGTACCCGACCATGGGGGGTGGGGGGGTTTAGCCCTGATAGATGCGCGTGGATCTGTGAGCTCCGCGGTACCCGACCATGGGGGGTGTCTGAGCACCTGTGAGCTCCGCGGTACCCGTCCATGGGGAGTGTCTGAGCCCTGACAGATGCGCGTGCAGCTGCGAGCTCCGCGGTACCCGACCATAGGGGGTGTCTGAGCCCTGATAGATGCGCGTGGATCTGTGAGCTCCCCGGTACCCGACCATGGGGGGTGTCTGAGCCCTGACAGATGCGCGTGCAGCTGCGAGCTCCCCGGTACCCGACCATAGGGGGTGTCTGAGCCCTGACAGATGCGCGTGCAGCTGCGAGCTCCGCGGTACCCGACCATAGGGGGTGTCTGAGCCCTGACAGATGTGCGTGGATCTGCGAGCTCCGCGGTACCCGACCATGGGCGGTGTCTGAGCCCTGACAGATGCGCGTGGATCTGTGAGCTCCGCGGTACCCGACCATGGGGGGTGTCTGAGCCCTGACAGATGCGCGTGCAGCTGTGAGCTCCGCGGTACCCGACCGGGGGGGGTGTCTGAGCCCTGACAGATGTGCGTGGATCTGCGAGCTCCGCGGTACCCGACCCGGGGGGGTGTCTGAGCCCTGACAGATGCGCGTCCAGCTGTGAGCTCCGCGGTACCCGACCGGGGGGGTGTCTGAGCCCTGACAGATGCGCGTGCAGCTGTGAGCTCCGCGGTACCCGACCATGGGCGGTGTCTGAGCCCTGACAGATGTGCGTGGATCTGCGAGCTCCGCGGTACCCGACCCGGGGGGTGTCTGAGCCCTGACAGATGCGCGTCCAGCTGCGAGCTCCGCGGTACCCGACCATGGGAGGGTGGGGGGGGGGGGGGTGTCTGAGCCCTGACAGATGCGCGTGCAGCTGCGAGCTCCCCGGTACCCGACCACGGGTGGGGTGGGGTGGGGGGGGGGGAGTGTCTGAGCCCTGACAGATGCGCGTGGATCTGTGAGCTCCGCGGTACCCGACCACGGGGGTGTCTGAGCCCTGACAGATGCGCGTGGATCTGTGAGCTCCGCGGTACCCGACCATGGGGGGTGTCTGAGCCCTGACAGATGCGCGTGCAGCTGTGAGCTCCGCGGTACCCGACCACGGGGGGTGTCTGAGCCCTGACAGATGTGCGTGCAGCTGCGAGCTCCGCGGTACCCGACCCGGGGGGGTGTCTGAACACCTGCGAGCTCCGCGGTACCCGACCACGGGTGGGGTGGGGGGGGGGGTGGGGGGGGGAGTGTCTGAGCCCTGACAGATGCGCGTGCAGCTGTGATAATAATAACTTGTGCTGCACCGAGGGGTTCCCTTTTCACACCCGTGTAAGTGACTAACAAGTACTGTACATCACCCTTCTCATTGGTAGTTGTCTACCGATCTCAGCCAATGATCGTGAAGCATAGCCACAGGAGGCGAGTTTAGGAGTATGTGGGCAGCTGCACTGATTCATTTTCGCGGGAGCTCCCTGCCCAGCAGATAATGACCACGAGGAACTGACCTCACGTGTTAGGACAGAGCCGGGCAGCACGTGCGGCGCACAGAGGGGAGTGCGACCCTCTTCACACATATAGGGTGTGAACGCCGTCTTTTCAGAGCCTGCAAGGAAATTTCCATATCCAGATTCCCTGCTTGAGCCTGGATTCTGGGGCCAGCGAAGTCCTTCATTAGAGAGATGCTTCTGATGTGTTGCTTGTACTTACTGGGGAATTTTTCATGACACAGTATAGTGCCTAGTTTGTCCTAATTCTTCACGCTTTACATTTCACTGCTTTCCATTGGTTGGCTTTCCTGTCACTCTTATTTGCCTGCTTCTTATTTGTGCCCCTGTTTGTCAATCTTGTGTTTGTCCCTCACATGTAGTTTTAGCCTCTTTACCATCTCTTTTGATTTTCTGTCTTCTATGCTTCTACTTCTTACTTTGCAAGCACTACTTTTTGGGGGGCTAAGCACTCCACGATCTTTGGTGGTGCATGTGTTTTCCAGCTGTGCTTCTGTGCCCTGCACTCCACATTGTTCTCTATCGCCTTTCCCACCCCACTCCATGTTGCGGTCGCCCTCATGTACTCCCCCCCCCAACATCCAGTAATATTCTTGCCCATGTACTTCTACCCCGCTCACTGCATGTTGTTCTGTCTTGCCCAGTTGCCCCCCCACCCACCAACTGCTCCAGTTTGCTCTCTAGCTCTGTTGCCTTCTTTCCCCGACCCATTTCCTCCGTGTTACCGCCCTCATCCGGGCATCTGTGTTGCTCCTGACCCCCCACCCCCATGTTGCTTCCACCCCCTGTCACTTCATCCCACCCACTCTAAACAAAATGTTTTGCTTTTTTAATTTAGTTTTAGTTACTGATTTAAGTTGGATCGGTAACTATAAAGAAAAAAATCTGCCATGTAATTTTGAAGGCGTGCACATACATGGTGTGTGCACCTACAATATAACGTTGCTCTCCACATCAAAGGCTTTTTAAAAAAATTCTGTTGGCCTGCTGCAATGCATCAGGGAATCTGTGCAGCATAACTAAAAAACTAATGGCAAAGCCCGTAGCTCCCAAAGGCAAGGCCTATTTGCTTTGCCAGTGCTTGTTTTTTAGTGTTCTTCTCGCCAGAGCCCTGAAGTTGTTTAGACTTGCATGGGAAAGGGGCCAGCAGGAGGGGAGTACCTATGACTGAAGTTAGAAGACTCAGATGGAGGAAACTGGAAGAGTATTTGATTAATTGTGCTCTGTCAGGTGATTCATGCCAGATTTTCAAAATATCCACATGAAATACTTTTATAACCACTTGGCCTGATACACACAGAAAGTCAGAGAGTTGCTCCTACGAACTTCGTCTTTCTTTGAATTTCAAAGGCTTCCAGGTGCTTCCATGTACGCTGCCTGTCACCCTTTCCTAGAAGTAATCACAATGTGTAATCACTTACACGTTCGGAAATGTAGCAGGTGTATAACTCAAAGACTAAATACAGTGTATCAGTGCAGGTGAACCACCTGTCTTTATGCCCCTCCTATTCCAGCCCTACTAGTTTGGGTGGGGTGGGGATTTCCCTCCCCTTTATCATTGTCAATCCCAATGTTCTGTTGCCTTCAATGGGAATAAATCTGTTGTGGTATGTAGATTTGTAGAGCGTAACACATCGCTTGAAGAGTATCCAGGCGCTGGAGCAGGTGTGTAGGTCATCTGCAGGTCTTCGGCCTCTTGTGGATCTCAAGAAGCCAGAAGGAGACCCTGATATGTCGAGGGAGGCTGCTCCAAGTTTTGGGTGTGACGTTGGAGAAGGGTAGGCCAACCGGTCGGCTTTTGGGGATACGGGGTGTGCCTGCGAGAAAGAGTGAGGCGGTGTGTAGGTGTCTGGTAGGTTGGTTGAAGTGCAAGCAGCCGCTGAGGTATACTGGTCCAGCGTTGTGTAGTGCCTTGAATGCATGCATGAGAAGTTTAAATTGACAGCGTTTGTGACTCCGTAACCGATGGAGTGCACTGAGGTGTGACGTGTGGGCACCGTGGGAGGTCCAGGATGAGCTTCACTGCAGCATACTGGATGGCTTGAAGTCCACGGAGGAGGTGGCTGGAGATCCTGCCATAGACTGAGTTGCTGTTGTCTAGTCTGTTGGTAACCAGGGCTTCAGTGACTGTCAGGGATCCATTTGAAGATTTTTCTGAGGATGCGTAGTGCCTAGAATCAGGAGGCGCTGGCTGCGTTCACCTGTGAGGCCATATTGAGTTTGTCATCTAAAACTGGCTTCTGGATGGGAAACTATCTGAAAAATGTTGTGAGTACAATCAACGTTTTGAGTTGGTGAGCATCACTGTCTTATTCTAGGAGTCCCAGCCTGAAATGCCCACATCCCACCAGTACCAGATTTACAACAATACCCTACCTGTGCAATTACACCTTTATCAGTGCAAATCCATGCTGTATGAATGACTCCCACACTTGAATATGCTTTTAATGAATACTAATTGCATCCTTAAGTGCTGCCTAGGTGTGCCAATATATGTGTGAACCGATTTCCATGAATCTAAGTAGCTGTAGTTTACATATTTAATGGTTATCCTGATAATCTGGTGTGGAACACACCCCTCCCCACTGGGGTGTAAACGTAGAGGGTAAAGCGAACGTCTCTCTGTTGTGTATTTGAAGGAAATGTCTGCCACAGCTGCCTGGGCGATAATAAACATGTCTCCCTATAGGACTAAAATACTGTACCTCTGTGAGGGCATCAGGATGTTTAACCAGCATAGATCTATTTATTTATAGCTCCTTGAGTGACGTGGCATGATGCCTCAAGGAACTTTAGGGAGGCACTAAATATAGTAACATGAAGTAAAACTGTCACGTTATCTGAGATGATGCCAGCCCTAGGATCTGAGATGATGCCAGCCCTAGGATCTGCTAGGATCTGAGATGATGCCAGCCCTAGGATCTGAGATGATGCCAGCCCTAGGATCTGCTAGGATCTGAGATGATGCCAGCCCTAGGATCTGAGATGATGCCAGCCCTAGGTTCTCTACGACGATAAACAAGAAATGTGACTGTCTGGCCGCCAATGAAGTCTCGTTGGAGTTTATTTTGTAGAAACTTTCCTATTGATAGAGGCATGTCTACTTGGGCCATGCCCATACTCAGGTGAGGACAGTGTAGGTATTTTATGAATTTGATGAAGAAATTAATTAAGTGGTTGTAATAAAACCAACATCAGAATCACATCCTGCCTAGATGTTTGGTCCCCAAGTGAATGCAGCAGTAATGGAAGAATATTAATACACCCCACTCAACCCCTGGTATATGTAATTTGGCCAGATCCCGGGTTCTAAGGGCCGCAGACAGTTTTATGTACCAGCCTGTGAGGACTTCAGTGGCCAGATCCTGGGCTCTAAGGGCCACAGACAGTTTTATGTCCCAGCCTGAGAGGACTTCAGTGTCCAGATCCCAGGTTCTAAGGGCCGCAGACAGTTTTATGTACCAGGCCGTGAGGACTTCAGTGTCCTGCCTAAGGCTCTATGGACCACAGGGTGCCTGGGACTCTTGGGACCTTGGAAGGACAGCATTAAAAGCTCCCCAGCGCACCTTGAATCTCTTGGTTTTCTTATGAGAAGCACCACATTTAGGGGCTTATCTACAAGAAACGGGCACATTGTGATCGATGCACAAGTTTTCTTGCGCCGCCCTGGCCCCACTAATGATGCCATGGGAGCACTGTATTTACAATCCAGTGCTCCATGGCACAAAGGGGGTTATTACAACTTTGGAGGAGGTGTTAATCCGTCCCAAATGTGACGGATATACCACCAGCCGTATTATGAGTTCCATAGGATATAATGGACTCGTAATACGGCTGGTGGTATATCCGTCACTTTACCGTCACTTTTGGGACGGATTAACACCTCCTCCAAAGTTGTAATAACCCCCAAAGTGTCAATAACCGGGTCAGAATTTATGACGCTGTTGTGGTGCTAAACCTAAACATTGCTGCACTAGCATCAAGATTTTAAGCAATGTTAAGGGGCCCCATAGAAAACAGCACAACAACACTTCTAACGCCTGCCATGAGCAGGCGTTAAAAAATTAATCTATGCTGGTGCAGCATGGCGCAGTAAGATCTTGTAGATTTCACTGCGCCATTTCTGCGGGGCTTTAGCAGGGGGTGCGCCTACGTTGCATACAGTACACCTGGTGCAGATATAATGTGGCGCAAGGGTTTACAAACTGGTGCAATGATGACATTGCGAGAGTTTGTAAATATGGCGTTGGGTGGGAGACTGTTTTGCACCGTCCGGTGCAAAAACCTTGTAAATGAGGCCCTTAGAGTGTAGGCCAGCTGGCATGCGTTAATCGCTGCTTCTAACTGTGCTCGGTTTCTATGGACAGGGACAGGAATCGAGTCACAGGGAAATCACGTGATTTGCCTAAGATCACACTGTGTGATTAAGTGAAGAATGCGGTCTCTGGCATCAACAGAAGGCCACTTTTTAAACACCCAAGAACTTGAAAGACGTCATTTTGTTGTTAACAATCTCTGCAGGGCCCTGTTGGAAAGCCTTGCTGTTCTGGTGAGGGTATGGGTTGGCACCATGTGTCAAAGTCATGACGAGAAACTAAAGGGAAAAGGCAACACTGTTAGTAGTGTGCAGTAGACACGTAACCACCAGGGTTGTAGCTTCAAGGAGTATGGTGTGTTACACTCCCCTAATAAATGTATTTTCTGATAAATAGTCAGGTACAGGTGCTCTCAGTCGGGTATGGTGAGATGTCTGTTGGGTTTCACCAAGAATTTTTACATGAACACAGACAAAAATGCACACACACTCTCCCTCTCTGTTTAGAAAGTCTTCAAAATTGTAGGTTATTTTGCAAAATATTGGGTTTCTCTCTTAGTGCCATTAACAATCCACATTCCTCTCCCTTTCCTCTGCCCCACAGGCCCTTCTCATGCACCCTTCTTGTCATATAATGTTTTTAAACATTATATGCCAGCCTGATTGTCGGAAAGTCTGACGCTCATCCCCACCAATCTCACTGACCAAGCTACGCCCCTGGTAACCACCTGCACCCGTTGCACATTATTTCTATTTGGGGGTGTCCAGCGTAGGTACAGAAGGGAAGGCTCAATAAATAATTATTGGGATAATCACTGAATATACAGCTGATCTCATTTTGATCCCTACATGTGCACTGATTTTTTGTGGACATCTTAAATGAATGTCTGCAATGTATCAGGCCTTCCTGCTCCATGTTGGACACCACATCGGATATTTTCAGCCCAGCATCAACCCACAAGCACCGGGTGTGTCTTTTCCTTGGGGCTAGTGTTGACACAAAATTAAATTTGACATAACTTGAAGTGATGCCCCACCCTTCCCATTTACACTGATCCCTCTGTTTCTCTGACCACCACCCCCTCCTCTTTCGAAGGCACACCTAATTCTCCATTATCTTGTCTTCTATTGTGCAGCTCCATCGCTGCCCCCTCTTTTTGCCCTCCCATCTATTCCCCGTGGGTATGATGTTGTCAGGCAGTGCTTAGAAGCATTTGCACAGAAACACTGGGTGCCTTTTTTTAGATGCAAGGATCTAAATCAAAAGTTAATCTGTACATAAATATGTAAATAAATAAAAAACTAAAAATCCCGCAGCCTCTGTGGTGAGAGAAACCCGACACCTAAAGCAACCACTGCAGTGTATGTGTGTTTATTTATATTTGTAGGATGCCTTTCACTGAAAAGGGTTTCTTTTAGTGCTATGCCTTGGATAACCCAAAGAGGCACAGCTTCGCACATCTTTTTAAAATGCTCACCAGGTTCTAAGGGGCTTCCGGTGGAGGCCAAGAGGTGACCACCATGCTTCCCGCTGCCACTCAGATGACAGCCGGGAGCCCAGGTCCTTGCAGCCTGGTGTGCCACCCATGGGCAGCGGGGCATCTGAATGCAGGGTGAATGTGAACCACGAACCCATGGACAATTTCGGGCAGCTCCGTTCTTCTTCCGGTTGAAGGACATTTCCAGAGTCCGCCCCCTACGTGGATTCATTAGGACTCTGTCCACCTCTAGGGAACTGGCATTAAACCTGCCACACAGATTGGATCTGAAAAAACCTGGCGTGAACTCAAACAATAGCCTGTTTAAACAGTGCACAGTTTAAGCAATCGAATATTTCATCAATTGACATCTTACTATAGATTAAATAGGTAGATTTCAAAAGCAGTTTGCAGTTTAAAATGATCAAGCGCGCTGTACCCAAGAGGCAGTTTAAACAAGTGACTTTCCATGGTGGACACGCCCATTTCAAACAACTGACGGCTTAAACAATGGGTAGTTTAAACAACGAAACCTTTCGACAATAGCACTTTAAACATGAGGATGTTAAACACTGGACATCTCAATCAATGTGGCACAGTTTAAACAATGGGCTGCTGGGACAATGGACAACTTAATCAACGTGGCACTGTTTAAACAATGGGCTGCTGGGACAATAGACAGATTAAACAATGGGCAGCTTTAACAATGGGCAGCTGGGACAATGGACAGCTTAATCAATGTGGCACAGTTTAAACAATGGGCTGCTGGGACAATAGGCAGCACACTCAATGTGGCACAGTTTAAACAATGGGCTGCTGGGACAATAAGCAGCACACTCAATGTGGCACAGTTTAAACAATGGGCTGCTGGGACAATGGACAACTTAATCAACGTGGCACTGTTTAAACAATGTGCTGCTGGGACAATGGACAACTTAATCAACGTGGCACTGTTTAAACAATGGGCTGCTGGGACAATGGACAACTTAATCAATGTGGCACAGTTTAAACAATGTGCTGCTGGGACAATGGACAACTTAATCAATGTGGCACAGTTTAAACAATGTGCTGCTGGGACAATGGACAACTTAATCAACGTGGCACTGTTTAAACAATGGGCTGCTGGGACAATGGACAACTTAATCAATGTGGCACAGTTTAAACAATGGGCTGCTGGGACAATGGACAGCTTAATCAACGTGGCACAGTTTAAACAATGGGCTGCTGGGACAATAGGCAGCACACTCAATGTGGCACAGTTTAAACAATGGGCTTCTGGGACAATGGACAACTTAATCAATGTGACACAGTTTAAACAATGGGCTGCTGGGACAATAGACAGATTAAACAATGGGCGGCTTTAACAATGGGCAGCTGGGACAATGGACAGCTTAAACAATGTGGCACAGTTTAAACAATGGGCTGCTGGGACAATGGACAGCTTAATCAATGTGGCACAGTTTAAACAATGGGCTGCTGGGACAATGGACAACTTAATCAATGTGGCACAGTTTAAACAATGGGCTGCTGGGACAATGGACAACTTAATCAACGTGGCACTGTTTAAACAATGTGCTGCTGGGACAATAGGCAGCACACTCAATGTGGCACAGTTTAAACAATGGGCTGCTGGGACAATGGACAACGTAATCAATGTGGCACAGTTTAAACAATGGGCTGCTGGGACAATAGACAGATTAAACAATGGGCAGCTTTAACAATGGGCTGCTGGGACAATGGACAGCTTAATCAATGTGGCACAGTTTAAACAATGTGCTGCTGGGACAATGGACAGCTTAATCAACGTGGCACAGTTTAAACAATGGGCTGCTGGGACAATAGGCAGCACACTCAACGTGGCACAGTTTAAACAATGTGCTGCTGGGACAATGGACATCTTAATCAATGTGACACAGTTTAAACAATGGGCTGCTGAGACAATGGACAGCTTAAACAATGGGCAGCTTTAACAATGGGCAGCTGGGACAATGGACAGCTGGGACAATGGACAGCTTTAACAATGGGCTGCTGGGACAATAGGCAGCACACTCAATGTGGCACAGTTTAAACAATGTGCTGCTGGGACAATGGACATCTTAATCAATGTGACACAGTTTAAACAATGGGCTGCTGGGACAATGGACATCTTAATCAATGTGGCACAGTTTAAACAATGGGCTGCTGGGACAATGGACAACTTAATCAACGTGGCACAGTTTAAACAATGGGTTGCTGGGACAATGGACAACTTAATCAACGTGGCACAGTTTAAACAATGGGCTGCTGGGACAATGGACAGCTTAATCAACGTGGCACAGTTTAAACAATGGGCTGCTGGGACAATGGACAGCTTAATCAATGTGGCACAGTTTAAACAATGGGCTTCTGGGACAATGGACAACTTAATCAATGTGACACAGTTTAAACAATGGGCTGCTGGGACAATAGACAGATTAAACAATGGGCGGCTTTAACAATGGGCAGCTGGGACAATGGACAGCTTAAACAATGGGCAGCTTTAACAATGGGCAGCTGGGACAATGGACAGCTTAAACAATGGGCAGCTTTAACAATGGGCAGCTGGGACAATGGACAGCTGGGACAATGGGCAGCTTAAACAATGGGCAGCTTTAACAACGGGTAGCTTCGAGTATGGGCAGCTTTTACAATGAGCAACGGAAATAATGGTCAGTTCAAACAATAGGCAGGTTACACAATGAGCAATGGAAACTATGGGCAGTTAAACAATAGACAGCTTTAACAATGGACAATTTATATAATGAGCAATTGAAACAATGGGCAGGTTTAACAATGGACAATTGAAACAATGGGCAGTTTAAACAAGAATCAATTTATACAATGGGCTCTTGGAACAATGTGCGACTTAGACAATAAACAGTGTAAACAATGGGCAGCTTAAACCATGAACTGTTTAACGATTGGGAGGTTTCAGCATTGGGCATCTTAAGCAATGGATTTTTTAAACAATGTGCATCTTAAACAATGTGCATGTTAAACAATGGACAGTTTAAACAATGGGCATCTTAAACAATGGACAGACTAAACAATGGACAACTTAAACAACGGGCAGCTTCAACAATGGAAACAATGGACAGTTTAAACAATGGGCAGCTTAAGGGCAGCTTAAATAGTATACAATTTAAACAAGGGGCACTTTAACAAGGTACAGTTTAAACAATGGGCAGTCTACAGAATAGGCAATTTAAACAATGGACAGTTTAAAGAATGTGCAGCTGGAACAAGATAAAGTTTAAATAATGAGCAGCTTAAACAATGGGCAATTTAAACATGGACAGTTTAAACAATGGGCAGCTAAAACGAGATAAAGTTTGAACAATGGGCAGCTTAAACAGTGGGCAGTATAAACAATGGGAAGAATAAACAGTGGGCAGTTTAAACAATGGACAGAGTAAACAAGATAGGTGTTACAGATGTAGGACACAAAGGACTGGGAGACAGAGGGAGGGTTGGAGGGTGAAGGAGTGATCACTGGATGTTACAGGTGTTAAAATGAAGGGAAGGGGAGTCGAGGAGAAGGGTTGAGAGCAGGGGTGAAGAAAAGATGCTACAGATGTCAGAGACGAAGGAAAAGGAGACGGGGAGAAGGGTTGGGAGGGAGCGAGTTTACAGGTATTAAACATAAGAGGAGGAGAGACAAGAAGAATGGTTAGGGAAGGAGTGACCACATGATGTTGACAGGTTTAAGACACAAGAGAAGAGGAGATGAGCAGAATGGTTGCAGCGGCAAAGGGTGACCACGAGATGCTACAGGTATAAGACACAAAGGACAGGGAGACGGACAGAAGGGTTGCAGGGGCAAAGGGTGACCAGTCCAGCAGATGTTACCGTGTGAGACCCAAAGGAAGGGGGGATGAGCAGAAGGGTTGCAGCGGCAAAGGGTGACCACGAGATGTTACAGGTGCAAGGCACAAGAGGCAGGGAGACAGACAGAGGGGTTGCAGGAGTGACAACTCCACATGATGTTACCAGTGTAAGTCACCCAGGAAGGGGATACAGGGGAAGGGTTGTGCTGACAAAGACTGACCACCAGATGTTACAGGTGTAATACACAAGGGAGGGAGGCTCAAGAGGAAGGGTTGTAGGGGAAGGGGTGACCACCAGATGTTACAGGTGTAAGACATTAGGGATGGAGGCTCAAGAAGAAGGGTTGTAGGGGGAGGGGTGACCATCAGATGATACAGATGTGACTCACAAGGGAGGGAGGCTCTGAGGAAGGGTTGTAGGGGGAGGGGTGACCACCAGATGTTACAGGAGCAAGGCACAAGGGACGGAGGCTCAAGAGGAAGGGTTGTAGGGGGAGGGGTGACCACCAGATGTTACAGGTGCAAGGCACAAGGGAGGGAGGCTCAAGAGGAAGGGTTGTAGGGGGAGGGGTGACCACCAGATGATACAGATGAAAAACACAAGGGACGGAGGCTCAAGAGGAACGGTTGTGGTTTAAGGGGTGACCACCAAATGTTACAGGTCTAAGACACAAGGGACGGATGCTCAAGAGGAGGGGTTGTAGGGGAAGGGGTGACCACCGGATGTTACGGGTGCAAGGCACAAGGGAGGGAGGCTCAAGAGGGAGGGTTGTGGTGGAAGGGTTGACCACCAAATGTTACAGGTGCAAGGCACAAGGGACGGAGGCTCAAGAGGAAGGGTTGTAGGGGAAGGGGTGACCACCGGATGTTACAGGTGTAAGACACAAGGGAAGGGGTTAGGGAGAAGAGTTTTGGGAATGGATGATTACCAGATGGTTACAGGTGTTGGACACAAGAGACAGAGGCACGAGTAGGGTTGCAAGGGCAAGGAGTGACCAGTCACTCGGATGTTACAAATGTAAGACATAAGGGACATCGACATCGGGAGAAGGGTTGCTGGGCAAGGGGTGACCACCAGATGTTACAAGTGTAAGACACAAGGGACGGAGGCACGGGAAGAAGGGTTGCGGGGCAAGGGGTGGCCACCAAATGTTAGAGGTGTAAGACACAAGGGAAGGGGGGGCCGAGGAGAGGGTTGGGCGCAGGGGGTGACCACCAGATGTTACAGATGTAAGACACAAGGGACGGAGGCACAGGAAGATGGGTTGCAGGACCAAGGGGTGACCACCAGATGTTACAAGTGTAAGACACAAGGGAAGGGGGGCCGAGGAGAGGGTTGGGCGCAGGGGGTGACCACCAGATGTTACAGATGTAAGACACAAGGGACGGAGGCACAGGAAGAAGGGTTGCAGGACCAAGGGGTGACCACCAGATGTTACAAGTGTAAGACACAAGGGAAGGTGGGCCGAGGAGAGGGTTGGGCGCCGGGGGTGACCACCAGATGTTACAGATGTAAGACACAAGGGAAGGGGGCACAGGAAGAAGAGTTGCGGGGCAAGGGGTGACCACCAAATGTTAGAGGTGTAAGACACCAGGGAAGGGGGGCCGAGGAGAGGGTTGGGCGCAGGGGGTGACCACCAGATGTTACAGATGTAAGACACAGGGGACGGAGGCACAGGAAGAAGGGTTGCGGGGCAAGGGGTGACCACCAAATGTTAGAGATGTAAGACACAAAGGAAGGGGCGCCGAGGAGAGGGTTGGGGGGAGGGGATGACCACCAGATGTTACAGGTATAAAAGATAAGGGAAGGAGGGTCACAACATTAGATTTCTAATTTTCCTCCCTAACAATGGGACATACTTTCCTGTATCCATCATGGTCCGGACATTGACATTATAGGCAATTTAAGATGCCCACAGGGTGTACTGACTTTTTATCTCACCTGTAACCAGGGCACAAGACCTAAAAAGGAAGTTGGGGGGCACTAATCAAGCTAGGCAGTCTGCATGTGACAGCATGGCATGAGATATTGCATGTGCACATCATGTAACAAGCAGATGACAGATTTTTTATCGCAAGTAGATAAGTAGGTGGATTACTGCTTTTTACACAAAGATTCTTTCGTTACTTGCAGTTGCATTGTAACTCTTCTTATATAGCACAGTGAGCTATGACCGACATGTGAGTCCCACACCTTGTAAGCCTCGCTGCCTTATGTAACACATCCTGCATATTTTTTGACAAAATTGTATGATTTATTGCAATGCAATGTGTATGGGTGGTGTAAAGCGCTCTGACATCCTGCATTGGGATGAGTAGCGCTATAAAAGAATAAAAAACAAGGGTATTTAAATTACTATTTTATGTTAATACTGCAACAGATAAACATATAACATTTTACAGTGCATGCATATCTCTCATATACCAGGAGTAAACAAAATCAAAAGTGTGCCTCTCTTAAGTACCTGTGAAGTTCTAAGAAGCTGTGTGCTTTTGTTTGCATTTCCCTCTAGGGTTGAGGCTCCAGATAGCTCCTACCTACATACTCGAAAAAAAAAGGAGGCCCGATGGCTCCTTAAATTCTGTTTTTTTATGGCCCACCTAGAGTCTCAAACAGGGAAGGCCCTCCCCGCCTGCACGTTGTTCCCCTGGTAACAGCAGACACCGTGAAGGCCCTGCTGAGTGGGTCCCGGCCCTGCTGAATGTGTCCCTACACCGGGACGAGTTCAGGATATTTTACAGTGGGGACCAACTTCTTGGCAGGGTGACGGCGTCCACCTTGTGAAAATAATGGGTGGACGCCGTCCACCCGCGTGCACCCCCACCCTGTGCCCTGCCTGGAACACCTTGCTCTCCGTGAATTCGAGGAAAGGGCCTATCAAGCATGCATCACCTTATGTGACAATAACAAGCAGAGATAGTACTGAAGTATCTGAATTCGTGCCACAGGCGCAGCCAGGCATAACTGTACCCAGAGTAACAGTGACCAGGCTCGTGCGGTTCTGTGCAGCCCTGAACCGCACATCTGGTCGTGAATTAACGTCTCCCGCCCTTCATGTCAGTATCCTCGCCGGGGCAGTCATTTCACAGGTGCAGCCAATCACACTAGTGCACTGGTGACCTTGCACCCTCCTCAATGTGCATCTTATTATGAATTATTGGGTAAGAATTATGCGGCATGTCATCATAGGTACAAAGTATGCGGCTAAACATACGTGCATGCCGCTTAGCAACTGCGCAGATTGTGACCGTGCACATCAATGACGTCATTAGCCAAAGCAAGGCCACTAACCGAGCTATAGGGTGACCAGATTTTGAGGAGCAAAAACTGGGACAGGTCAGACATAAAAGAAGGACTAAAGACATTACTCTCACTTTTATATCTGGCCTGCCCCGTTTTTTCGCGTAGCTTTGTGAATGTGTGCCTATTCGTGTGAGTATATATATATACAGATATACACACACAAACACATATATATATACACACACACACATCTACAGGACTACATATAAAAAATTAGTTACGGCTTGACCTCCCACCCTGCACCCCCAACCCACCCCGACCCACTGCTCTCCACTCGTCTCTCTGCTGGGAGCAGACAGGGGACGGTGTTGCCTGTTATTTCATATATTGTAGGCCTCTTTAACTTATGCTTCCCTAGATGATCTGACCTTTGTCCCAAAAACCGGGACATTTATTTAATAATCTGACCTTTGTCCAAAAACCGGGACGTTTATTTAATAATCTGACCTTTGTCCAAAAAAACGGGACATTTATTTAATAATCTGACCTTTGTCCAAAAAACCGGGACATTTATTTAAAATTTTAAAAAGTGTCGGGACACCGGGACAGTCCTCTAAAAACCGGGACTGTCCGGGGAAACCTCGGACTTCTGGTCACCCTACCTACTAATTGTTAATAATAGGTTATTTTATGTAGCATTTACTACCCTGGATGGTGGTGCTATAATTGACACTAACTACTTTCAGCCATTTCAAAAGGCTTCTGCCATCGACCTCTGAAGACTGAAAAACTGACTCAGCCCGGCCACATTTAAAACCTGTGTCTTTTGTTACATACATATCCCAGACCATTGAGATCTGAACTTGAGGTTGCTTCTGGTTGTAACTCTACCACTACTTAAACCATAACCTTTCCAAATTGTTTCACTTTGATCAAGAGGGTGTTTTAAGAAGAAGTGCCCGAAGGGAAAGGTACCGAGGGCAATCATTCAGCATGCTCGTGCAGCACTTTTTCAATAAGACGCAGCGCTTGGCAGAAACTGACGAATATTTTCTAATTTCACAGCGTGGTTAAACACCGCTGTCTTCTAGAGCCTTAAATATTGTTCGACCACGGGCACTACTTAAGAGGAGCTATGGGTGCCATCTGCCATAAAATCTCCTTTCCGTTCCATAATATGCCACATAATTTGCCTTTCCTTGACATTTGATTGGCAACCGTCCGCATAGTTTGGATTTTCATTGACGCTCTTGGTTTTGCAATAAAAATATTGAGGCGTGTCGTCAAGTGTCTATGAATATTAATTTGATAAACTGTCTCCCTGGCATGAAGTGTGTGCTCCTTGTATGCATGAAGACAGCTGTTTGAAAGTCTGCGGTATCCAGGGGTATATGGTGACGTCCAACAGTACTGTCCTGGTGGGGCTGCTTACCTGCATCCAATCACACAGTCAGCTGCTTTCATTGATAAAAGATGCTCTGAACTGCTGGGCTGACGAGGCTGCTTACCTGCATCAAACCACCGCCTCGAGAGGACAGTCAGCAGCTTTCATTGATAAAAGTTGCTGTGAATTACTGGGCTGACGGGGCTGCTTACCTTCATCCAATCACAGAGTCAGCTGCTTTCTTTCATAAAGATGCTGTGAACTTCTGGGCTGTCAGGGATGCTTACCTGCATCCAACCACCGCCTCGAGAGGACAGTCAGCTGCTTTCATTGATAAAAGATCCTGTGAACTCCTGGGCTGACGGGGCTGTTTACCTGTAGCCTATCACAGAGTCAGCTCCTTTCATTGATAAAAGATGTGAACTGCTGGGTTGATGGGGCTGTTTACCTGTATCCTATCACAGAGTCAGCCGCTTTCATTGATAAAAGATGCTGTGAGCTACTGGGTTGTCAGGGATGCTTACCTGCATCCAACCACCGCCTCGAGAGGACAGTCAAATGCTTTTATTGATAAAAGATGCTGTGAACTCCTGGGCAGGCTGGGTGCTTACCTGCATCCAATCACAGAGTCAGCTGCTTTCATTCATACAGATGCTTTGTACTCCTGGGCTTCATTCACATAAAACGAATTACTCTAGGAGGGAGACCTGTGCCTGTGTCTGCCCTCGAGTAAATTATGCCTCGGACATCACCGGACTTAACTCCCTTCCTTACAGGCCCACGTAATGTGGGGGGTTACTCCCCTTTCCCACACTGCGAACAAAGGTACTACTACCTTGGGTGGGAGGACATTTCATGAGTTCTATGTTTCTACCTTTCCTGCCCCTAAACAATGGTTTACTCCTGCACGAAAGGCCACCCACACCAGTGAATATCACGAATGAGTAAATGGATTTCGTCAAGGAAAATCTGACTCTACAAAATACGTTTTTCTTCTTATTATTATTATTTATAATACTAATACACACATATAATATATATATGATATATTTCCAAATACATAATATACTTGCATATTCATTATTAGTATGCTAATTGTATTGTTATTATTAATAATATTATTATTGCTCTTATTGCTTAGTTTTTCGTTTTGCACGTCTGTCTTTTCTAAGCACTATAAATAACTGGTGTTACCATGACCACATTTATTGGGACTTAATTTACTAAACTTGGCAGGATGAATGCTGCGTTTGCCCTACAGTGGTTCAGTGTTGGGGCTACATTCAGGCGTCCGCAGTATTGCTGCTCTTTTACACTAACTCAAAATGTTATAAAACAGCATAGATTAAAATTAATAGCCTAAATGGCCGTATGTATTGGGGAGAAGGAACACACAAGGGTCAAAGTGTGACTTTACTCGAGGCTCCGGAAATCCTTGTATTGGAGCTGAATAGATTCAAACTCCCTACCTGCTGAACATGGACCCACGTGGGGGCTGCCAGCAACAGCTGCTACTTTTGTCTACCCTTTGGTACCCTTGGCACTGTCTGTGTTTCTCTCGGGTACAGTTGGCACTGTCTGTTTCTCAGTGGTACCCTTGACACTGTCGTTGCTTCTGATTGGTACAACTGCCAATGTATTTGTTTCTCTTTGGTACCCTTGGCACAGTTGTTTTATACTTTGGTACCACTGACCCTTTGTTTTTCTTGGGGACCAGTTGCACCATCTTCGGTACTCTTTGGTACAGTTGGCAGAGTTATTGTTTCTGTTTGGCACTGTATTTGGTACTCTTTGGTACCCTTAAGACTATCTTTGGTACTCTTTTGCACCACTTGCATTATCTTTCGTACTCATTGGCACATTTGACACTATCTTTGCTTCTCTTTGGTACCTTTGGCACTGTCTTTGGCACTCTTTGGTAACATTGACACTTTCTTTGCCACCCTTGGCTTTGTTTTTGGTACACTTTGGTAGCATTGGCACTGTCTTTTTGTCTCTTTGTTATCCTTGACACTGTCTTTGTTTCTCTTTTGCTCCCTTGTCACTGTCTTTGTTTCTCTTTGTTGTCCTTTGCACTGCCGTTGGTATTCTTTTGTACACGTGACACTATCTTTGTTACCCACAGCATTCTCTTTGTTTCTCTTAGTTGTCCTCGGCACTGTCTTTGTCTCTCTTTGTAGCCCTTGCCACTGTCTGTTTCTCTTAGTTGTCATTGGCTCTGTCTTTGTTTCTCTTTGTTGCCCTTGACACTAGCTGTTTCTCTTTGTTGTCCTTGCCACTGTCTGTTTCTCTTTGTTGTCCTTGCCGCTGTCTGGTTCTCTTAGTTGTCATTGGCTCTGTCTTTGTCTCTCTTTGTTGCCCTTGACACTGTCTGTTTCTCTTTGTTGCTTTTTAACACTGTCTTTTGTTTCTCTTTGTTGCCCTTGAAACTGGCTGTTTCTCTTTGTGGCCCCTGACACTGTCTGTTTCTCTTTGTTGCCCTTGACACTGTCTTTATTTCTTTGTTGTCCTTGACACTGTCTGTTTCTCTTTGTTGCCCTTGACACTGTCTTTGTTTCTCTTTGTTGCCCTTGACACTGTCTGTTTCCCTTTGTTGTCCTTGACACTGTCTTTTGTTTCTCTTTGTTGCCCTTGACTCTGTCTGTTTCTCTTTGTTGCCCTTGACACTGTCTTTATTTCTTTTTGTTGTCCTTGACACCGTCTGTTTCTCTTTGTTGCCCTTGACACTGTCTTTGTTGTCCTTGACACTGTCTGTTTCTCTTTGTTGCCCTTGACACTGTTTGTTTCTCTTTGTTGCCCTTGACACTGTCTTTGTTTCCCTTTGTTGCCCTTGACACTGTCTATTTCTCTTTGTTGTTCTTGACACTGTCTTTTGTTTCTCTTTGTTGCCCTTGACATTGTCTGTTTCTCTTTGTTGCCCTTGACACTGTCTGTTTCTCTTTGTTGCCCTTGACACTGTCTTTATTTCTTTTTGTTGTCCTTGACACTGTCTGTTTCTCTTTGTTGCCCTTGACACTGTATTTGTTTCTCTTTGTTGTCCTTGACACTGTCTGTTTGTCTTTGTTGCCCTTGGCACTGTCGGTTTCTCTTTGTTGCCCTTGACACTGTCTGTTTCTCTTTGTTGCCCTTGACACTGTCTTTGTTTCTCTTTGTTGCCCTTGACACTGTCTGTTTCTCTTTGTTGCCCTTGACACTGTCATGTGTTTCTCTTTGTTGCCCTTGACTCTGTCTGTTTCTCTTTGTTGTCCTTGTCACTGTCTTTTGTTTCTCTTTGTTGCCCTTGACTCTGTCTGTTTCTCTTTGTTGCCCTTGGCACTGTCGGTTTCTCTTTGTTGCCCTTGACACTGTCTGTTTCTCTTTGTTTCCCTTGACACTGTCTTTGTTTCTCTTTGTTTCCCTTGGCACTGTCTGTTTCTCTTTGTTGCCCTTGACACTGTATTTGTTTCTCTTTGTTGTCCTTGACACTGTCTGTTTGTCTTTGTTGCCCTTGGCACTGTCGGTTTCTCTTAGTTGCCCTTGGCTCTGTCTTTAGAACTCTTTGTTGCCCTTGACTCTGTCTGTTTCTCTTTGTTGTCCTTGACACTGTCTGTTTGTCTTTGTTGCCCTTGGCACTGTCGGATTCTCTTAGTTGCCCTTGGCTCTGTCTTTAGAACTCTTTGTTTCCCTTGTCACTGTCTGTTTCTCTTTGTTGTCCTTGACACTGTATTTGTTTCTCTTTGTTGTCCTTGACACTGTCTGTTTGTCTTTGTTGCCCTTGGCACTGTCGGTTTCTCTTAGTTGCCCTTGGCTCTGTCTTTAGAACCCTTTGTTGCCCTTGACACTGTCTGTTTCTCTTTGTTGCCCTTGACACACTCTGTGTTCCTCTTTATTGTCCTTGGCTCTGTCTTTGGGACTCTTGGTTTCAGGGTCATCAAGATCTTGATGGGAATTTTACGTAGTTTCCTCCCCTTCCTCTTCCTCCAACCGCTCAGCAGCATGTAGGGGACTGTGGCAGGGGGAATGGTGTGCCCGTTGGTCACCCCAGCAGTATCCTCGCACGCCTGGAGGGTTGTGATGTCACTCTGCCATGTCTAACATTTTGCTGATTTGGAATCCATGCGGCAGATGTCACCAGAAGTCACCAAATCTCAAAGGAAGAAATTTACTCCATCAACTCATTTTGCCAGATGGTTTGTGTGTCTATCATGGAAAGTGTGACTCAGCCCTCCATCTCCCAGACAAGGTAGAGATGAACACAACTTTGCTCCCCTGATAAAGTTATTTTGCAGTGATGTATGGCGTTATCTTACCTGAAGTAAGACCTTCTAGAGTTTGGGTACCTTCAAGCCTGTCTTGGCATTCCAGCAAAGACTGCATTCTGATTTCTGACTGAGTTGAGTCATCAGTAGCTTGGGTGTGTTTTATAAGCTTCCTTAATGTATGTTACTGATTTTAATTATCTTGTAATGGTGACTGTTGTTGGGTGTGTGCATGGAGAACACGTAACCTATTGAGGTGGGTGCCATCTGGGAAGATTGTTTTGTGTATTTCCCAGACTGAGATATCTGAGGCATTTGAGAGTCATGTGTCTTGTTAAGGCCTTGTGTGGCCTCGTAAATTAGACTATCTGAGGGATGATAAAGTGGGTGTCGGTTTATTGTGGTATGTTCTTGTCGTGGTGTGGTGTTTGGTGAAGAGCGGAGTGATGTTGAGTTTGACACAAGCCAACGATATGATGCCTCTGCGCTTCATTGGGTGTGTGTCTGTTGCTCTGGTTGTGGTCTTCCGATGGTGGTTGTGAGTCATTATTCATCATGTTTGCCACTCTTGTGAGTTTGGAGGTTCCTAACTAGATGGAATATCCTCATTCAGTGTGCACTTTTGTTTGTATGTGGGATGTTGTGTCTAATGAATTTGGACGATGTTTCTGTTTCATGTAGCAATGTGTGTCAAGTGGGGTACACGTTGGCAGTATAGAGCTAAAAAACACTCAAATCAAAAACAATTGTTGCACTTCGAGTGCTTACATGTGGTTGTGCCCTCAGTTCTAAGCCTGAGACTTTCTCACTGAGCGGCTGCTTAGTCACTGGGCGGCGCGGCTCCATTCGGAAGCCTTTTAGCCATGTTTAGATTCGTTGCCTGGTTTTGATCGGGCTGTGACTGGGATGAGCTCAGTTTGTCACGTCAGATTAGTCAAGAAGGCGCAGCACTAGGCGCAGCCGGGAAACTCCCCATCATTTCTTGAGAAACAGCTCCAGACTGCAGGTTCATTTGGAAAAATTAACAAGGGCACGGGCGGGCGCCATGATGCAACCAGGCACCGCCAGGCAGGGAGCAGCAGCTCACGCTGCTTGATGTGGTGCAGTCTGAGGAAGGCCCAACGCACCATCCTCTGTGTCATTTGTGATTCAGAGTGACGTGTCTGTGGAAAATCGGAATATATCCTGCCAGGACGCCTCTGGAAGGCCAGCAGACCTCAGTCTGAGTCAATCACATGTCACAATGCCCAGAAGGGGCACCATAAATGACTCGTACATTGTTAGTGGGCACATAATGCGCAAAGTCCATGGGCACACCTGTGCTTTAAATGGAAATATAGAAGTGCCGGTACTCCCTCCGCAGAGTACATGCTTGCTCCTGAAAAGTGGTGGTACTCTCCCATTATATGTAATGCAGCAGTGCTGAGCAGTGCATACACTATCCTTTCAAATTTAAGGAGTGCAGGTATTCAGTGGGAATACTACGTGTCCACACAAGCATTGTTGCCACCGTTTTGTGGTTGTGCAATTTTCCCAAATCCTACTACAGGCTCTTGCCTGAAAAGCCCAAACAATTTTGGGAAACCTGATTGGTCCAAAAGCTAACCAATCTGCTTGTCCGAGCACTCGAATGCTGACATCAGGCGTTCTGATGGATACAGGTGAAAGGCTCCGCCCTTGGGTGGGCACAGTGGTCCATCGCCAATGGGTGGATGATAGAAAGTGTATATGAGGCCGTGTTCTGCCTCTCTCTTCTACGGGTTAAACGGGCTCTGTTTTGCCCTGGCCCCTAGGAACATCAGTGTAGTACACTGTAATACGAGGTACGAAGAACAGTGTGTGTGTGTGGGGGGGATGGATGAGGGGACTAACTTTACGATTAAGAATTGTGATTGGTGGAGGCTTAAGGTATAATTTTCCGCAGGATGGTAATGGAAAACCGATTAATTTGTGAGAAAAGGGGTAAATGCCACAATAAATTGGATCGATTTTCCTCCAACATATGATACTATTGTTTCAATAAATTCCACAATACTTTCCTGTGAGTTCTTCCAGAAATCTCAGTATTCTCCGTTACGACCCGTTCCCACCCAGCTCCAATCAGACCCGCACACAAAGCCAGTCGATGACCCTGCATCCTCTGCGCCAAGGGTCCCTCATGACAATCCAGGCCTTACTTCTCCCATCATCCTCTGCGCCAAGGGTCCCTCATGATAATCCTTCTCCCATCATCCTCTGCGCGATGGTGCCCTCATGATAATTCAGAATCTTACTTCTCCCATCATCCTCTGCGCGATGGTGCCCTGATGATAATTCAGAATCTTACTTCTCCCATCATCCTCCGCGCGATGGTGCTGTCATTTGACAATCCAGGCCTCACCCCTCCCATCAGGTGCTCGGTGTTTAAGCTGTTGTGCTGGCCTTAAAGGACAAGCCCCATGGGGCGATGGGGGCTCTGCCATGGATTCCCGAGCTCTACCCACAAGCATGTGAAAGAAACAGGAAAACAACCGCCAGAGAGAAAGGAGAAGTGTTTGATGCCGCAAGAAACATCTGCAGAAGCATCGGTGAACCCACCGACCGCATGGTCTGTAACATTAGGCCTCAGAGGAAACCTCCCCTTCTGCGCCGTGCCTCTGACTCATGAGTGCTGGCGCCGAGCTAGCGCCCACAACCAACTGAATCACTCCCTAGGCACGTTTGAAAAGTTTAAATATGTCTTCGCTGCTCGTGGAAGCTACTGTCCTCAGACTAGAACGGTTGTTCCTCACCCCTCTCGAGTAACGCCGCATTGTACTCACCGAATCTGTTATTCACGCTCTGAAGTGACCAAAAACATATATATATATATATCTCCAAGACAATAACTTGTGGGAGGCATGGGGCCAGCCTGCAAATTATCAATGGAAAAAACATGAAATGTCCATCTTTCAATTGCCTGTGGATTATCCTTATTCTAGCTGTCTGGGTGGCTCAATGAGTTAATGCTTGTGGTTGATCTTAAAGTGCTTCGAAGGCCACACATTCAAATTCTGTCAAGACCAGCTCAGTCTTCCAACTTTTTAATTTTGGTAAATTGGGTACCATTACATTGGGTTACCTGAACAACTAGTAGTTCTAGTGCTTAGAAATGCCAGTGGTGCAGTATAAAGATCTATATAAAAGTTCTTATATGAACACAGGGCACACTCCACAGAAACTGTTGCTAAGTGACGTTGAGGCCACACGCACGAAATAATACTGCCAATAAAAAAGTTGAAACCAGTTGCAGCCTATAACGTGCATCCAAGTCGCCTTTCAGATCCATCTGCTTGCTGATCAATCTTCCGCCCTCCAAAGATGCCCGTCCGGCTCTGGGTACCACTATTGGCACAAATCATCTTCTCGCAGCCATCTGTGTTGCTTCGGTGGTTATCACATACTCGCTGGTGGTTTTCTTGCTTCAACACTTTCCACATTCATGGAGGAGCAGATTACCCAAGGAAGGAATTTCTTTTAAAATAGCTGAGATGGGTTCTGTTTGTGCTCTGGGATCCTATGAAAGTGTTTTGTTCCTGTAGTTGGTCTCCTATGTGGAAGCTGAAGGGAATGCAGCCTTCTCCAGTGGTCTGCTGCAGGGACCCCCAAGTAGCTGGCTGCTGTCAATGCCTCCCTTTTATCACTTTAACAGGGCCAGTCAGTGAATGACGTCACAATGGGCCTTAAACCAGCTTTCGAAGTGCACTAAAAAAAGTATGGGAACTGTAATGCTGCGCGCAAGTGGGGTGGAGTGTGAACGTGGGGGTGGGTTCAAATGTGTGGCAAAGAAACAAAGGGGCTGATTTAAGAGCTCTAGCACCTCTTGTGCCACATTAGCTCATTTTTTAAATGCAAATATGGTCCAACGAGGCCAAAATCACAGCGCCAAATTTACAAAGTGGCGCAAAGCATGCCTTGCGCCACTCTGTAACCCTTTGCGCTACACTATGCTTGCGCCAGGCATAATGTTGCATTATAGGCGTTCCCCCATTGGGGGAGGGTGTGTGAAAAAATGGCACAAAAAATGTAAAAGATTTTTTTACATCATTTATTCAGGCACTTTTAACGGTTAAAAGGAGGCATGCCATTGTTTACAATGGGCTTCAATGGTTTTGCAGGATTAACCGACGCTAATCCTGCAAAGCTCCAAACTAGTTTCAAAATGTTTGCCTCTAGTTCCCCTAACTACCACCATGGTGCGCTGTATCTTAGCTACTGTGCACCCATGGTAGCGTTAGGGGATCGCTAAAGGGGCACAAGAAAAGTGGCGCTGCACTGGTTGAAGCGCCACTTTTCATAAATCGGGCAAAATATTCTGTACATTTTTTGGGTCTATCTCCTCCAGGTAACTACATATAAAATAACGCACAGTTTAAATGAAAAATAAATGCATGTTAAGTTAATCTGTGAGAAATGCACCATCACACATTATGAAACCCCTATTAGTTAATGCACAGCAGAGGTTTGTGTCTGTAACTAGAGAGCCACAGAATTGAATCCTGGTTGGTGCAGTGGAGCATAGTGACTTGTGTACGTTTAGTGCTACGAGGTCCCAGTCTGTGAGAGAAAGCACTGAGTACATATGTCATTTTTTCAAACTTGCAATATAGACATTAGAAGATAGGCTACTATAAAATGTGTAAAAAGGATTAAGATAAAAAAAGAGCTTCCAAACTATGGCTTAGATTTATGTGGGCCTAACGCCCTTGTAACGCCACATTAGTGTAATTTTTTTAGGCCAAAGACGCCAGACCCTGTTTACAAAGTGGTGCAATGCTTGCACCACTTTGTAACCCCTTGAGCAACAGTATGCCTGCGCCATGCATAATGTATGCAATGGGACCTTCTGGCGCTGGGGGGGGGGGCGTAAAAATGGCACAAAGGAATCTATGATATATCTGCATTTTGTAACGGTTGCTAAGTGCAGGTGTTAAAAAGAGGTTCCCATTGGGTTCAATGGGCCTCTGTGTGCTTTGCAGGATTAGTGTAAAAATTGTTGACGCTAGTCCTGCAAAGTGCCGGACTAGCGTAAAGAAATATGATGCTAGTCCCCCTGACTACTGCCATGTGTGCGCCATATCTGAAATATGGCACGCACGTGGCGGCATTAGGGGGGCGCTAAGGGGCGCAAGAAAAGTGGCGCTGCACGAGGTGCAGCACCACTTTTCATAAATCTGGACCTTAAATTTCTTTCAGGCAAGCAGGCACCCTGACAAGAAGGCTTGTTTAACTACCTGCCCCTCCCTCGGTTTCACAGCACAGAAGACTATCTGCCTTATGCTTCAATTGAAGCATTTCTACTGTGGGAATTAACCATCCAGGGACGGTTGCCTTTTCAGAAAAAGTACAGGAACTATTTTTCTTAAATTAAAAAAACCCTAACTAGACATAATCAAACAAAGACACATTCTGCAATTAAGGGTCAACCAGATGTCTTGGAATAAAGGGCCATTCCACAAAGCTTATCCCAGAAAGATATTATTAAACAAGGGGAATAGTCTGCAATCAACAATTCAACCAGATATCATCCAGCAAAGGGTCATGATGGAATCAAGAGCCAACCAATCATTATCACGCAAATGGACTCTCTGGAGTCTACCCATAAGGTCGTAGCCATCTGCACTTTGTACAACGGCCTCTTTCCAAGTGAGAGTTGAAGGGTTTTAAGTCTGTACCACCTGTGATATACTCTAGTATACTTCATCGATTGTGCATTCATTGTGTAACATACATAAGTCTAGCATATGCACATCCACCACTTATGTTCTTGGATTCCCATCCCCTTTACACATGTGCATCAAAGAAAGAATATGGAATCCAAAACCTACCCAGACATCTTCCAAAAAAGGGACGATCTGGAATCCAAAACCCAACTACATGTTTCCAGTAGAGGGACAAACTTGAATCCAAATCCTAACCATATGTCTTCCAACAAAGAGACAATATAGACTCCAAAATGAAATATGCAATACAAAACTCAACCAGGCGCCTTCCAACAAAACAAGAAACTGGGATCCAAAACCCATCCAGAAATCTTCCAACAAAGGGACAAACTGGAATCCAAAACTCAACTAGATGTCTTCCAAAAAAAGACAAACCGGAATCAAAGCACAGCCAGACACGTTCCAATCAAAAGACAATCTAGAATCCAAAACAGAAGTATGCATCTTCCAATAAAGGGAAAGTATGGAATTCAAATCCAACCAGACATCTTTCAACAAAAGGACAAACTGGAATCCAAAACCCAACCAGACACCTTCCAACAAAGAGACAATCTAGAATCTGAAACACAACTATACATCTTCCAACAAAGGGGAAATATAGCACCCAAAACACAACCAGAGGTCTTCTACCATAGGGGGCGGTATGAAATCCAAAACCAACTAGACGTTTCCAGGAAAGTGACAGCATGTAATCCAAAACCCAACCAGACGTTTTTCAATAAAGAGACAACCTGGAATCCAAAACCCAACTAGACGTTTCCAGGAAAGTGACAATGTGTAATCCCAAACCCAACCAGACGTCTTCCAATAAAGGGACAACTAGCTAATGACACTTAGCAAGCATACTTAAAGCTCCTGGAAGCTCCAAAACGACATCCGTATTTGATTCAGAGTAAACATTATATTATTCTTGGTCATATATGAAACATTAGCTCTGTAATACATGGGAATATATGTGTTTTATATAACAAGGTTAGGTTTTCACACCTCATTGAGGTTGGGTGTTTCGCAAAACCTGGAGATGGAATTATTACCATCCTATAAGAAAATGCTCCTGTTCGCCCAGTCAATCAGAAAGTTAATTAAAAATATATGGTCCAGCTAATTAATTGGCATCTTTACGTGTTTACATGTTCTTTCACTCAGAAACAGGCACTCTGACAGAATCGCACAGAGGTTGGGATTGAGAGGCTGCCTGGCAACCTCCAGCCACCCTAAACAAATGTCTGCGTGTGTCACATTGAAGTTCTGGATCTAGGCTCAGATATACAAAGGCCCTGTGTCATATGAGACAACTAAGGGGGTGGAGATGAAGTGTCCTAAATAACCCCTCTGTGTACATCAGAATAAATGAACGGATTCCTGTGTCTTATCCACAACAGTAATCCTGCTGTGACAGGTTCTGAAGCTGGGCATGAGCCAGAAAAGTGGCTACCAGAAAATGTGGCCTGGGCCACACTCAGGAGAAGTTGCCTTTCAATTATTTCACCTGTTTTCCATCGTCAGACAGCAGGTGAGATGGGAGGAAGAGCTCACTGAAGGCCCTGCCCTCATCTTTCGTCGTCATGGTAACAAAGCAGCAATTGGCTGTTGGGCAACACTTATCAGAAGCCATTTTTTTGCCCATAGTGGAATGGCCACTCAGTAATCAGCATGCGTGCTTAGCAGTCTATGCATCTAGAAGCGTGGTGGAGCTATGGCAGAGTCAGTCACAGGTCAGGATAAGTCTGGCCAGTGATGGACTGTGCACTGATCCTCTGTTACCTCCACTCAGGCACTCTGGAGGGAAACCTCCCAATTTCTTGGGGTGTGCAAAATGTGTGTAATTTCCTTATGCGAAATTTCAGAAATATTACATGAAATTATCCATTACATATGTTGAAATGCAAATCCATCATTTAGCTCTGCATTTTAGAGCAAAATGTGACCTCGTGGGATTTTTTTTATTATTATCTGAGAATGCAATACATATAAAATAAGCACAGCGGACTGCAGTCACTCTCGTTCTGTTACCGTGTTTTCGCAGTACATTTTTAGCACCGCGCCTGCGGTATTGGAGTACTGGCATAGTTTTGGAAATGTTGTGTATCTAGTGTATTGCGAAATTCCCAAAGTAACGCTAATTACGATGGCGTAATTTAAATTTTGCCAAGCCAACTTTTAACTCTCAGCCCAAGTTAAGGGCTGAATGCAGTTTGGTATTATGATGTAATAAAATATTCCTGCTTGGGCTAGCCATATAATTACATGTGTGATACTGGGCCTTTTGTTTCTTCACGTAATTATTTGAGCTGAGGTGTGAGAGCAGAAGCTGCAAGGAGCTCCTTAGCCTTGCGTGGCAATGTTCACCGAACTACGGCAGTACTTAATTTGTAAATATAAACGTGTCGGTGCCCTTTGAAATTCATCTAAATGTGCGAGCACAAAAAACCGAGGCAGTCTAATCCTAAACTCCCTTGACCCCTTTCATCCATTTACAGCTTCTCCCTGCCCCTTCAGCTCACTCTTGCAGCTTTCTACATTTGTGACGCGTTTTCGATTTTCTCTTCCTCAGTCTTTCACATTAGTGTCTTTTGCTCTCAGTAAATGCCTGAAATAGAAAACTGAGGCCCTGATTTATACTTTTTGGTGAAAAACTGCACTAACGCAGTTTTGCACCAAAAAGTTTAGCACTGGCTTGCACCATTTCTGTGCACCAGCCAGGCACCATATTTATGGAATGGTGCAAGCCGGTGCAAAGGGTAGGCTAGCGTAAAAATAAATGACGTTAGTCGGGTGGGGCTGGCGGTATGGAAAAAAGGGGTTTTGCACCAAAAAATGACGTTAGGCAGGTTAGAGTAAAAAAAAATGACTCTAATCTGCCTAGAGTCATTTCTGACGCAAAACCATCCATACCACATGACTCCTGTCTTAGAAAAGACAGGAGTCATGCCTACCACCCCAATGGCCAGCACAGGGGACCAGGGTTCCTTGGGCATGGTGATTGCACCCAGTGCCATGTATGGGGGCCCACTTCAGGGCCCCCAATGGCACTTAAAAAAAGAAAATACTTACCTGTACTTACCTATACTTACCTGGGATGGGGTCCCCCATCCTCCACTGTCCCTCTGGTGTGGGTGGGGGTGTCCCTGAGGCATGGGGAGGGCACCTGTGGGCTTATTTCCATGGTGTTCCACCATGGAAATAGGCCCACAGGTCCCCTAACGCCTGCCCTGACCCAGACATTTTGTGACCCCTCCTCCCACCTTGTGTGATTTTTGCACAGGAGGATAAATAAGGCGCTAGGGCATTAGAGTCATTTTTTGCCCGGGAACGTCTACCTTGCATCTCATTGACGCAAGGTAGTTTTCCACAGACATGTCTAGCGCCAAAATATAAATATGGAGTTAAGTTTGCTCTGGATTTGCATAAGCGCTGAGCTACGGGTTCTGAAGGTGCCCTCCAGTAGGGGGCAGAACTCCTCTTAAAAGAAGGTACACGCCAAAATATGTCCATTTTAACAAGAATGTACTACAGTGAGTTACTTAACACTGAGAGCAGTACCAGCCTAATTTAGCTTGTTAAGAACATATATCCCACTGACTGATTTAAAAAAGTGCCCAAACATCAACAAGAGGGTTAGAAATGTGTAAGTAAACTGATTTCCTGCCTTTTTACTTCCACCTTTTTACCATCTCCTCCTTTTCGTGTTTCCACCATATTTGCATTTAAATTGACTCCTATAACTCTTAAATTTTAAACTTGCATTATACTAATTTCATATGACATTCTTGTTCTGTGTTACATTAATAAAAATCCATCCAACTCAGAAGCGATTAACCGAGTTAGACAGACCAAAGAAGGCCCAATTCTGCCCCTGTCTCTTTCATCTAGGAAGGTCCTAGCCAGGTGCTCTGTGAGTAGTGATCTGATGGATTCAGAATAGTCCCAAAGAGCTCAGGGTATTGGATTTGATATAAACAAAACTTCCTACCACTTGGTTTAGTACTTAGCATGTCGAAGGGTTTGAGCTTTTGTAAAAACTGCTATGGCATGTTTCATCACTGAAGCATATGGCAGCTCGGTTTATGCTTTGGTACTTCGATCTAAGACATAACGGTGTCTCAGATCTGCCTCTGAATCGTCTGATTTGGCGTCATCTACTCAGAGTAATGCGAGATTACCATCGAGAGTGCACTCTAAAGGCTGCCTGTTGTGTTATTGTCTGGAGTACAAGCAAGCATCGTAGGATAAATTCGCTATACAACTTGCAAACCGTAAAAAGTTGCATAGATTACCTGCAGTATATCTATTCTCTTACTTTAATTTTTTTTAAATATATGTGCATATTACACACATCCCTAACAACCCTAAAACAGGACAGTGGCATACCTACGCCTTTAAATATTTGGTTTTGGATAAATGACTCACTGTGTCTTTTTAGATCTCTACAAGTTGATATTGGGTTAGAAAATATTTTTATGTTTTAAAGTATATCCCCATAACGGATCAAATATTGCATTTTTCATCAGATACAACATAAGTAAAATAACTGCTGTGTAACTACTACTGTTAGTGAAGGATGGCTGTGGAGAATCTGTTCCGTGACGTAGAGGGGGCGTGACTTGATGGCTGCAGGGGGGTCACAGATCTAATCCTGGGATTTTCCACTCGACTAAATTGTTTGGCTGTGGACAACCACTGAATCTTCTTAAGGACATATTTTCTTTCTTTCTAATATTTTATTAACCATCACAAACTAAGTAAGGACATTATCTTGGTGAGCTGAGATTAGTGATTGGAAAAGGAAGAAAACCTGCATGTGTTAGAAGAAGAATCAATTTTATTCTGCGTAGTAATTAGTTCTGAAAATTGATACAAGGAGAAGGATGGTATAGAAATTTGGATTAAAAAGATGGCGAGGAAAATGGCACTATTTAAAAGGAATTTGTGATGGTGAGAACCAATTCTTCATATTTTGTGCTAAATCTCCTCCCTCAGTTAACGAGAAGTTATGATTTTATATTAGATAATTCCCATTGTAGTTACCACTAGTATCTGTTCACTTTGTAAGGTAGATTTATTTGATGTCCTTCTATCTTATTAGGATCGACTATCTAGTTGCTCTGTTTACCTGCTATTACTTTTTATTTGTTGCTAATAGAAGTTATTTAAAGTAAATAAATACGTGCCAGTTAATCAGCCAAGTAATCTTTATTCGACATGAGCCATAAAAGACAATAAAAAAGCACATATAATCCATAAAGTGAATAAATAATGGATTTTCAGCTAAAAAGTAAAATTGTTGAAATATCATTACATGGACCAATGTAAAAGTTATGTGGCGTAGAAACAATATAATAACAAGATCCATACAACTATCAATAAAAATGCATTATCAGTTGAAAGAAGCTAAAATCAAGAAATAAATATACATCAGCTAGTGCGAGCAGGGTCAATATGAGTAAATTCGTACACAGAGAAACTTAATTGTGTTTACTGAAAGTGAGATGAGACATTTCAAAGTAGCCAGTGCATAGGATTAAAAGATCATGGGACAATTGCATTTAGTTTTGCAAAACCCATGAACGAGTTACTCTACTATCTATGGATTGACCAAATATATTATGATTAACATGAAGGCCATGAATGCCTTCAAGGTCCATTAATAGCCTGCAAAAGAAAAGGCTAGTTATAGCTAAATCTCACAAGCCATATAGTCTGACGGCAATCCCCTTGATACAGTTTGGAATTTAGCCAAAGCAATCCAGCTAGAATCAATCAGCCCTGTGTGACCGTCTTTCCAACTCTTCCTACACAGATTCCTAATTCTGGCCTCGTGCAGCGAAGGAAATGCATGGTATAAATATCTTGCCAGAAATGGAGAGGTGTGCTACACTGGAGGGTAGCAAGGGTAGGGCGCTTATGTTTGTAGCAATGTGAAATTTAAAGGATGACTAACTGGTCGCACTTTTGTTAACTAATGATAAGAGAGATGAGGTAAGGTTCTGAGTATTCTTCTTGGTCCTGTTCTAACTCTTCTTCATCATCATCATCCTTCTTCTTCTTCTTCTTCTTCTCCTTGTCCTTGTTCTTCTTGTACTTGTCCTTTTTTTCTTCTTCTTTTCCTTAATCTTCTTCTTGTCCTTGCTCTTCTTCTTCTTTTCCTTGTTCTTCTTCTTCTTCTTCTTCTTCTTCTTTTCCCTGTTGTTGTTCTTCTTCTTTTTTATTAGTACTAATGTTACTATTATTATTAACATTATTAGTGATACTTATTGAGCATGTTTTTGTTATTATTTTGCTTATTACCAGCAGTGGCACGTGAGCAGTAGCAATAGTAGAGTATGTACGATTAACAGAACAATATTGTTATTACTATTACTATCATCATGATTATTATTGATAATCCTACTGGTATTATTGATTTTTAATTATTTGTGGGGTGTTGGCACTAGCTAATGCTGGGCCTATGGTGGGGATTTTAGGTTTTTCCAGTTTTTTACATTATGATACAAGACTGAGTGATTACGTTTACGCCAAAGGGCTTTAAGGTTTAGGGAAGGATATGTAGTGTGGAGACCTTGTTGAGAGTAAATTGCTAGTTACCGTGGTGACATTTTACAAGATGAGTCAAGAGGTGGTTGGCAATGGATAGTGACTGCGATGGTCATTATACACTGAGAAGGCGTGTTCCTTCGGTCATGCGTGGTACAAAGCAGACCTCTTTGGGTGAAAGTTCTACTTGCCTCAGGTATCCGATCTTCTAGTTGTCTCACAGTCACATCCAGGACACAGACAATCTTTGTAACAAACTGACTGCTTTTGAGATCTTCTCATAGGGAACGTTCTTAACACCCCGGACATGTAGTCCTTCTAAATGAAGATCCCACAAGGATGATATTACGGCTTCCAAGCACTCTCTGGGGTATCAGGCCTCATATTTGTAACCTGCAACCAAGTACAACAAATTTGTGCCGCACCACAAATACGTCACAGTTTGAATCAAGTTTTACCCTCCAAGTTATGAGAAGTAATTATTCTTCATTCAAATCAGGGATGTTTGCCCCATTCATCCCCCTTTCTTTTTCAGGCATGAACTGATATGCATTTGGTGTTATATTGGTTCTTAGAGTGGGAAGTGTAGTAAACTATTGATAGATGCGCACAAACCACCTTGAGCACCTACTCCCGTGCTCCACTCCCGTATCCTACAGCGCGATGCCAAATAAAGTCTGCGAGACCTTCATTCTACTTGTATAAAACTCATAGAGCACAACCTGCAAAATACAAGATGGTCAATGCCTCTCTGGAATAATGAGGTCTCTACTTTAGTTCTGTCTGCCCCGTGAACCTTGCCCTGGCTGCTAATTCATCGCCTCATTAACGATTGGCAAGGGGTCTTCTGGGTTCTAAGGTGCCCCAGTGACCAAGACCAGGATAGGGAAAATTCACAGTTACCTGGCAATAACAGGCATAGCCCAGAAAAGGTGACCAACACTTGTTCTGCCTTTTGGCTCTATTTTAAATGTCCTGATGAAGTGGGGTTTGTTGTCACTGTGTGTATATAGATAGATGAATGTAATATGTCCCATTATGTGGTTAACTGATATGTCCAGGGTTTTTCGATCTCATACCAACTTTTTTTTTTTTTTAAAGGGTGTTACCCTAGGGCATGAAAATACCTTAGCAGGGAATCAATGTCTCAACTGTGCAGGGCACATTTAAGATGTGCACATCTGGAGGCCCTAAGAGACCATGCAGCATACATTCTTTAGTTTCTCTGCCTAGTACAGGCGTATGATATAGAAATACAAAATATATGGGCTGATTATGTAGGAAAAAGTCCTGCACTCGTCAATGTTGATTAGAAAAAGATAATGTAAATAGGATTTTAGATAAGAGCATTTTGGCAAAATGGAAAACGCTTTCAGTTAGCAATCTGTGCCCCCACCAGTTTAATTAAAAAATATATATATATTTAAAAAGCGTGGTGTAGGAATGTCTTATCTGCTACATGTATGGTTTCACGAAAAATTGTGCTGTGGACAAACACATTATGTCACCAGTTCTCAGTAACCTCTGTACAGAGGTTACTTAATTGTGTGCTCCTCTAAAACGGGACCAGCTGATATTGTAATGCCAGCCCAGAGACCTGTCAAAGTGTCCACAGGAACAGGCATCATCCATTTCTATGCACACTCTTGGCCCCCCTGGCCCACTGCTGGATTTTTAGGGTGGAGCCTGCGTTGCATGCGCTCGCGCATGCGTATCGCAGCGAGACGCTTTCGTTATTAGAAAAGGGCTCGGAACCCTGTCGACATCACGTCAGTGTTTTTTATTGGTTCGTGGGCTTGCCTATTAAAATCTGCTTGCTTTCATTAGTCAAAGGCATGCACACTTCATGCCTTTTCCAGTGGCTAGTCCTCCTCGAGCGCATCGACCAAGTACAGAAAACATGCGAGGCTCGCTGTTTTCTGTCCGGCTCGTGGACTACTTTTTCTCTATTTTCCTAGCGCGATTTTGCTTGGCAGAAGTCGAGTGCTTTACACAGTTAATTGCACTTTTTCGGTTACGTACATAAATACACTTTATTCCGATAGGTGAAAAGTCAGGTTAGGAGTTTACAACGCTATCAGCTCTAACATGAGGAAACGCGAGACCCGTTGCATTGCAAATGCTTGTTTGGTTTTACCTCCATCTAAACATATTTTCCATGTGTAAAACTCTTTTCCCGTAAGTAGGGGTGTTGCATATCAGTTCCCACCCTGGAAACAATAGAAACAAACTTACAAAATCAGACACCATGTTGCACTTGAGGATTCTATTTTATTCCCAGTTTAGATGTTTTGGGGCTCATTCAAAAGTCATGCAAGAGCATGTAAAAGAGTACTACTGGAGTACTACTCCAAAGTACCTTTGTGCACAGGCTGCAAATTATTTCCTGTTGTTTTCTTTGTAATGTTTAAACATTTCTCAAAATAAAAATCTTTTAGATAACTACTAGAACTATTTTTGAACTGTAGTGAACTCTGAAAACACAACCCAAAAGAAAAGATATAAATGTACCAAGACACCATCACTCACCAGTGCTTACTTGTCACGTGGCGGTCAGGCCTGCTGTCATGTGTGCATCACTCATACTCTTCTCAATGGGCCAGCGGTGTTCTGGAGACACAATGGGGGTTATTCTAACTTTGGAGGAGGTGTTAATCCGTCCCAAAAGTGACGGAAAAGTGACGGATTTACCACCAGCCGTATTACGAGTCCATTATATCCTATGGAACTCGTAATACGGCTGGTGGTATATCCGTCACTTTACCGTCACTTTTGGGACGGATTAACACTCCTCCAAAGTTAGAATAACCCCCAATGTCTTCCTTGTCTATCCTTTTGATGAGCTGCTTCTGGCTGAGGATTCAAAGCCTGTGGTTGTTACTAGGAGAGGCTGGAGCTGGTGAACCCCTGGCTGTGAGCATGACCTGGGCAATGAGAAAGGGTCTTGGAGAATTCAGTTGGCCATTCAACAAAGCCCAAGGTGGCATTGTTGGAGAGGAAGTCATACAATGCCATTCCTTGAATAGTGGAAATCTTTTTACTTTTTCTAGGGGTGGGCGGAGCTGACGGAATTCCGCAGAGTTGGTTAATAACTCTGTGGAGTTCCGTTACTGCTGAGTGACCCTGAATGCGCCCGATCTCGGAAGCCTACTTAGTGCTTCCACGATCGGGCGCATTCAGGAGAACAGGGCCATTGCCAGCAAAAGCTGCTGGTTCAGGCCTCTTGTGCACCGCCCTGCCCCGTGTGCAGTCAGTCCACACAGGGCAGGCCGGTGCACAGGAGGCCTGAAATGGCAGTTTTCACTAAATTTAAACCAGGGCCGTTTCAAGTCTGTGCACCAGTTAGTGTGCACCGCCACCTAGAAATAAAAAATGAGGACTTACCTGGGTCCTCGTTCCCAGGAGGTCCTCGTTGCCAGTAGCCTGGCTGGCTCCCAGGATCCAGAGCTGCTGGGCAGCCGACTAGCAGCTCCACGTCGCTGACGGGTGAGTGTGCACTGAATCCCAGTTATGGGCAACACAGCGCGAGCGCTGACTGTCGGCGCTTGCGCCGTGTGGCCCATAACTGGGCTGCAGTGCGCATGCAGCGAGCTCCACTCTGCTGGCAGGGCTAGTGGAGTTTTTGGTCTAACTCCGCGCTACAAGCGGAGCGCGGAGTGCCAAAAACTCCATTAGCTCTGCAATTGGAGCTCACCGCCCACCCTACTTTTTTCCAAAGACAAAATACTTCTCCACTTAACTTTTTGGAAGTGAATGACATTCATGAGAAAAATAATAGGGTCCAATGGTGGGATGCTGTACTAGATAGAGTTCGCTGGTTTAGGCTGTTAATTGTGATCGAAGCGGGTGTCCGGGCAACCCCGGCCTGTGCCTGACTGCCCTCCCCACCGGACCTAAAGAAGACCAGTTCTAACCTGCCTCAGTGACAGCAGTTAAGAAGTAACTTTGTTCTAGACCAGAAACTATGCAACTGATCGGAGCATCACCTGTGACAATGGTGCATGATGAACTACGTGCTGCAGCACTTAGAGCCAGTTCTATAAACCGACTCTGGGCTCCATGGAGTAGTGTGCTATCGCTCTGCAAAGCGCTTCAATGGCTCATCAGGGGTGAATAGCACTATAATTCTACACTACAATACATATTATTCAGCAGATAGAGCGCTTCATAAATAGCCTTGGCTTAAATGTCCACAAACCTATGTTTATTGCTTACAGATTTGTTTAAAAGCATGGCATATAGGCACACAGTCAGAAATTATCTTCAGTAATTGCAGCCCCCCTGGAGGAGTGCACCCCTAGGACAACCACCGTGCTAACATTGAGAAGAGAGTTGTGCAATCACTCCCATTGTTATCTTTATATTAATCCTATTTTACAGTTCCACACTTTCTACCCCATTACGGTTACCACAGACTCCTGGTCCTCAGGTACACCATGTTCTAGCCCTGGTCTTTCGTTTTGCATTTCATTGTTTACAAGTCTCAACCGGTTGAGTTGAAATTGACAAGGACAACAACATCCAGAATGCATTGGGTTGTTTAAGGGCAACCCAGGCCAGCCCAGGTCACTGTAAGGTTACCATGTGACTCCGTCACCTGACCAGGTCTCTCGTGACATGGAGTCACTTGGTAACTCACAGTGAAGTAAGCCTGACCAATTCTTCTTGGGAGTTGTCACTCCTCTGCTTAGACCATAGACCCTTGCCTCTAACTACGGATGGCACTGACCACTTCTGCATTCCATGTATTAGGTGACAAGCTGGCATAGCGTACTCTCCTGGCTGCCACCACCAAGCATTACAAACATTCAGGGTTGGAGGATTGATTCTGTAATGTTAACCATTTTATACACCTGTGAACTGGAATGCACAGACAGGTATCTTTCATGGGGAAGCCGCCATGTGTCACAGTAGGTGTGTGTCACATCAGCACACCATCTCCTATTGTAGCCCCCACCAGCACCTCACGAGCAGCGTATTTTGAGGGTATCTGCAGCTTGTAAATATTTGCAAAGCAGTCGTTCCAATAATTCTCGACAAGGACTAGTCTCAGCTGGCCCAGCGGTCCTCCATACCTCCACCAAGACTAGGCAGAACCGGTCCAATATATGTCAACACATATCCCCCACAGCCACAGGCCTCCAACACAAATGAGACGAGCCATCCCGCTGCCCAAAAGTTCCATGAAGGGTGGCCAGAGCCGCTCAAACTCCTCCCAGGTCTCCACCATGAGCATGTAGAACTAGTCCAACCTCACTGCAGACCTCCACCAAGACTCAGCAGAGCCAGTCCCATCACCCCACAGGCCCCCACCACAAGTGGGACAAGCCAGCCCACTGTCCACAGGTTCCATGAAGCATGGCCAGAGTCAGTCGAACTCCTCACAGGTCTCCACCATGAGTGTGTAGAACTGGTCCAACCTCACTGCAGACCTCCACCAAGACTCAGCAGAGCCAGTCCCATCACCCCACAGGCCCCCACCACAAGTGGGACAAGCCAGCCCACTGTCCACAGGTTCCATGAAGGGTGGCCAGAGCCGCTCAAACTCCTTCCAGGTCTCCACCATGAGCGTGTAGAACTAGTCCAACCTCACTGCAGACCTCCACCAAGACTCAGCAGAGCCAGTCCCATCACCCCACAGGCCCCCACCACAAGTGGGACAAGCCAGCCCACTGTCCACAGGTTCCATGAAGCATGGCCAGAGTCAGTCGAACTCCTCACAGGTCTCCACTACTAGTAGAGCTGGTGCAACCATCCTGAGGGCATCTACTACGGGAATGAGGTCTTAGGGAGATCACCCTTCTCACCGCCTGCAAGCAGGCAGGATTCCACTATGAGTTAAAAGACCAGGTCTCACTTCCAAGTAAGTCCCCCACACCCACCACACTTCAATGTTGAGGACATCAAGTCTGTGGTACAGCCATGGTCCCTAGTGCAAGTAAAGAAATGGGCCACCTGGCTGCTGTTTATATCATAAAATACAACAATAATCAGGGTTCATTGGGCCCCTAAAACCTCTGGGACCCGGTGCCACTGCATCTGCTGCACCAATGGAAGCTACACTTCTACTCCAAGCTGCCAGCACATCTGCACCAGGTGTCCTAAAGTCTTTGGTACCCTGCCATACTTTACTTTATCTCGTTTGTCTATTTGTTTCTTTTTGCCGCCTTTGGTCTTTTTTTCTCCCTGGTTTACTTGCGTCTGCATGTTTCTTTCTATATTTCTTTCTTACTTTTATCATCTTCACTCCTGCCATTCATTTTGATAGTTTTTAGTTCTTTTCGCCGCCTCTCATATTTGCCTCTATTTTTTGTCCTTTCCTGTCTCTCATTTCCTTTCAATGTATCTTTGTTTTGTCTTCTCTCAAAACCGTGTGTTAGTGTGTAAGACTGTAGTAAGCCTCATGGCCGTGAATTGCTTAAATGCACAGCATGTTTATTTGTGGCCAGCCCTATATTGGCAGTGCCCTCTTGAAGGGGCAACCCATGCTAAGCCACGCTGATAATCCCACGAGGAATTCTGCATTCTTGTTTTAATTTTTGATGGAGTCGGCGGTTAATCAGGGCCCCTGCGTTTTATCAAAGACTTTATTAAGTGGTTTCTAGGAAGGAGAATGCAAGTGCCTGGCACCACCTTTCATGGTAATTAGGTTATTCTTTCTGCTGAAAGGGCATCTTTTATTTGAGAACAAACAGTACAAACTTGAATCAGTTGCATGAAACTTGAGGACCCCAAACCCCAACTTTCGCCGAATGCCAGGTCACGTGCATTCACCTTGGACACCAACATCATACTCAGAAGCACAATGCAAAAAGCTACAAACACAGCCTGGTACTATCTCTCTCTGGAAGAAAGACTCTTCCTGAAAGGGACTTTGGAACTGCTGTTCAAGGCCAGCTCCATGGCCCCCCAGACTCCACACTGACCCCTCTTTTGGGCATCCTACACGATGCAGCATGTCTCATCCTGGCCTGGAAGAAATATAATCACATCACCCCAGTCCTGGTGGAGCTTCATTGGCTCCCCTGCTGACCACAGCATCTGCAAAACCATTTGCATCATTCATAAAGCCCCCATGACTTGCACCCCTGCTTATCTTGCGGAGAAGCTCACTATCTCTGGTGGCTCCCAGCACACTCTCAGCCAGGACACCATCAAACTGGAGGTGAAGAAGTGTCAACAATAAAACAATACAAGACAGCTTGCCTTGTCCATCTATGCACCAAGGATCTGGGCCAACATTGAAAAGGACCACCATAATGTTGATCCAGTTCTGGAAAGAGCTGAAGACTCACCACTTTAAAGGACACTACAACACAGTTCAGTAACTATGCAAAACCCCCAGCATCTCCTCTCTCTGGTAAACTGTGACCGGTCAACAAGACACTGTGGTGCTGAACAAACCATTGGAGCCATGGACTTAGCTTGAGGACTTTATAGCACTTTACAAGAGAACTATTTCAAATAGGATTACGTTATACATTTATTAAGGTTTTCGGATATTAAGAGATTTGTCCAGAATCACAGGATGTTGAACCGAGGCCAGAATGTAATCCTGGTTCCCTAGTTCCAGTCGGCAGCAGTTGCGGCTAGACCACATCTCCTTCTCAGCAGACCACTAACAACCTGAACAGCACACTGATACCTTGAACAGGCCACAGGTAGCACTTGACAAATTACACGGACCGTGCAGGTTCTATCCTCCTGGTAAAAGCAGGCACTGCCAGCCATTCGGCAAGGTGTAGCACCACGCTTCATGTCATGGCAGAGATTGTTGTCAGTCCTGGGCACTCATACTAAAATGTAATGCATTCTGGGAGCCATGGCCTTGGTTTGCTTCAATTGAGCTAATTAGATTACGACTCATGAGAGGAATGATTAGTAAAGCAAAATCCCTGGACCAAAATCACTGTCTCTGATGACATGGAGTGAGGGTGGCTATCAGACCGTATTTTAAGGGAGGTGCATGCCTTGCAAGCAGCTAGGTTTGTACTGAGTTAGTTTAGTTTGAAGAAAATCTGGGCCTATATTCGAGAAGGATTCAGCTTATTGCATTGAATCAGATAGATGCTTCCCCTCCTCTTCTCCTGCGTCCCCTCCTTCTTCTTCTTCTAAGGTCCATCCTCCTCTGCTTCCTTCTCCTCAACCTCCTTCTCCCTATCCTCCTCCTCCTCCTCATCTTCCTCTTTATCAGCATCATCTTCTTATTATGATTATTCATCTTCTTCTTCTTCTAAGGTCTATCCTCCACTTCCACTTCCTCCTCCTCCTCCACCTCCTTCTCCCTATCCCCCTCGTCTTCCTCTTCATCAGCATCATCTTATTATGACTATTCATCTTCTTCTTCATCTTCTAAGGTCCCTCCTCCTTTACTCTTTGTATTCTCTGTGTTAGACAGCCCTGGCCCCCCCAGTCCACCACACTCTATTTCACATTCCTTCCCTTCTGCGTGATCTAGATAGCGCTTCGCTCTACCACTTCACCTAATTGTGCACATTTTTGCAAAGTTATGCAAAATTTCAATTAATTAAACAAAATGCAAATCCATCATTTCAATCTATATTTTAGCATGAGATGTGCCCTGGATGACGTGTAGCCTTCCACTGTTCACCTTTAGGGAGCTGCTTTTTATGGGTGAGCACAAGGTGCTCCGTCCATTCTGTAATCTCTCTTTGGGCTTTAAACCACGCCCATGCCACATCAGTCACTTACATTGGTTTGTGGGCTTGCCTTTTAAAATCCGCTTGATTTCATTAGTGGAAGGCATGCACACGTCATGCCTTTTCCGGTGTTTAGCCCACCTACACAGCACCAGTAAAGTACCAAAAACATACAAGGCTCGATGTTTTCAGCCTGGAGTCCGGACTACTTTATCTGTTTATTTTACACGCAGCGTGATTGCGCTGCATTTTACATAGCGCGATCACGCTGCGTTTCTTTTTGCTTTACAACGCTAAGCTCTAACTCGAACAAATGCGAGACCCGTTGCATTGAAAATGCTTGTTTTCGTTCTGGCTAAGCAGTCCAAGAGATTGCACATTTCCGGCACTCTACCTGTGTGCTTATCTCCCCTTTCCTGCACTTTTTTGTTGCTCACTCTCTTGTGTGCTTTCCCCTACCCCAGTGCTCCATGCTACTCTCCCCTTTGCTGCATTCCCCCACAACAACCAGTGTTGCTCTGTCTGTCGTGCGCCTCTCCCACTGCCCCGGTGTTGCTCTCGCCCTTATGTGCGGCTCCCCCTTTAGTTAAATTCCAAACCAGCTTCCACACCCTTTCCTCTGTTTCTTCCCCCATCCCTGCGGTCCATTTTTTTTAATCTTATATTTTTGGGGGAATGCCAGGCATCAAATTGCTGCCGCCCTTGCCTTAAAAACAGCTCTTTTGCGCCAATTCAAGATCATTTATTTTAATTTACTTATCTATCTTGTGTTTTGGCCATGCTGCACAACATTTGTTTTTACCAATGCGGTACAGCATCGCCAAAAGGTCACAAAGGCAAGACCTACTGGCTTTCCAAAGTCTTCTTTTTAGGGTCGAGCCTGCGTTGCATGTGCTCGCCCATGCGTATCGCAGCGAAACGCTTTAGTTATTAGAAAAGGGCTCAGAGCCCTATCGACGTCACGTCAGTGTGTTTCATTGGTTCGTGGGCTTGCCTAGTAAAATCTGCTTGCTTTCATTAGTCGAAGGCACGCATACGTCATGCCTTTTCCGGTGGTTAGCCCTCCTCGAGCGCAGCGACCAAGTACAGAAAACATGCGAGGCTCGCTGTTTTCTGTCGGATAGTGGACTACTTTTTCTCTATTTTCCTAGCGCGATTTCGCTTGCCAGAGTCGAGCGCTTTACACAGTTAATTTCACTTTTTCGGGTTACGTACATAAAAGCACTTTTGCTGATAGATGAAAAGTCGGGTTAGGAGTTTACAACGCGATCAGCTCTAACATGAGCAAACGCAAGACCCGTTGCATTGCAAATGCTTGTTCTTTCTGTAGCAGAAGCTAAGTCAGGGCTCATGAACCCTGGCCCATCAGCCCACCGATAAAAGATATATTTGAAAAAGCTCCACTGTGGTTGGCGGCGTCGTGTTGGTGGAGGGGAGTTTTATCTTTCTTGGCTATTGGGGGTCTTTTTAAAAGGGTCATACCACCTCACAGTAGCCTCAGAATGCTTTGGGGGAAGGAATATCGATACACACCAGTGGAAGAGTGATGATGAATCCAAGGAGACAAGTAGTCAGTCAACCATCCACCGGTGGATCGTGGTGTTGAAAGCCATCAAGCACGATGACCAATCCGCAAGGAGGAACCAGCAGGTCTTGGTGTGGCCTGGAATGCTGGTGGCAATAAGTGGTCTCGGGCGACTGACTGGCTCTAATATTTTGCATCATTGTGGCAATGCCTCTGAACCCCCATTTCTTGGATTCTCCTGTGCAGAGCCGTAGTGTCAGTGTATGTTTGTGTGTGTGGGGGGGTGTAAGTGTTTTATCTTTCATGCTCGCAAAGGCATCTGACAACTCTATAAGAATTCAGAAAGCAAAAAAAATACTAAAAAACCTGTAATTAATGATGCCAGTGTTTAGCTTAGCAACAGTAACCAAGCAGCTGTGGCTCGGAAGAGGATCTGCAAAGAAAACAACAAGACAGCTGATGATGAATGAGAGGGTGGCCTCTTTTGTTGTTGTCTCTGGGGATGTTCTTGCTCCAGAATTCTTTTTTATAGCTGCATTTAATGAGTTCTTACAGTGAACAATAGTTTACCGGAGATGCCCTCTATCCTGCTCTCGTGATCAAGCTGTGCCAATCCCTCTACAAGTTGGGTTGGTGGCGAAACACAGATAAGTGCCACGTAAACTCACATCCACGATGGATAAACATGAATTATCAGTGTTAACAGCCTCTCCCCAAGTGACCCAAGCAAGGGACATTAGTTGGGAGGCTTCAGTGTGGCTCCCCTGGGTCTCTTAACTCTGCAATTAATGCCTGGCTCATCATAAAAAAATACCTCAAGAGGTTGGCACACATGCAAATTGACACCTCAATAAGGAATTTTTGATGTACCCTGGCTTTTAAGGGCATGTCTCAAATATTTGGTCGCCTGTGTGGGCGGGGTAGCCTGCCCGACATGTGCGGTAGGATAATGGTTTCTAAAGCATTAGTGCCCCATTTCTCACCCAGTTGCCTCCAAACACCAGGTCTAAAGAGAGAGGGCCTCTGTGCCCACATTACTGGAGCCTTGTCATCGCTGCCCCGATACTATCTGATGAGTTAATTTTATTTAGTTTAAGAAACGTTGGCTCCATCCAGGGCCTTCCCCAAATTAAGGCCATTCTAGTTCTAGGCAGCATAGCAAGGTGCCAGCAACGGGGGGATGGACCCATAGAAGAATAACACGTGGCACGCTGCTGAGGGTGGGGGAAGGGGGTTTCATGCTCGGATAAATGCCACTCTATCGGGGGAACCGAACATCCTGGTACCGGCTCTGGTGCCGCCAGTGACATTTGGAAACAATACACATTGCATCCCTCGTCAGTCTTTTTGGCTGTTTAGTCATTTACTGAGCTTTCCAATTCTAATGGTACACAAACACATTTAGATGCATGACAAACATTGCTTCTGGTGTTGCACAAACAATCAGCAGCGTTTGTGACATTTCTGCCAGTAAACCCTCTCATGCCAACGCTCATTCTAAGACAACCAGCAACCTGAAAATAATCAATCTCACGTCATATTTTGAATATTTCAGATTTTTTTACGCAATTTTTTTTTAAAACAATGCCACCACGGCCACAACTTCTTATAGAAAGCACCCAAAATGTTGCAGAATCAATTTGACAGATCTGTGAGTGTGCTAGGGCACAGTCCATTCCATCATTTTTCAGCTCGTCTGCACTATACAGTGCAAACAGGAACCGACCATATACAAATCAACTATAGGGTCCATCCAAAAATGAGTGTCCAGCCTAAACTGGCAGAAAGACCGCCCAATCTGGAAGGAGATTCATGCAACCCAGACCCGTTTCATCCTTCTTGGGGGCTCATCGGTGTAGTGTGCTCTACGACACTGTGAGGTCAGGCGGGGGCCCGTCTGGAAATAAAGGCTCTACTTTAAGGAGGTTCGTGTAGCACAAGAAATGGAGGGAGGGATGCTTGAATCGACCCCAATCACTGGTAATTACTTTGGGCTGCATTCCATTCCATCTTGTTAGATTATTTACTCCATCAAGTTTGCATATGCTTAGTTACTGTCTATAGTGGCGCAATCAGGAAAAAACATACAACTACAGTAATTTTTATTGGCTGGGATAAATTAAAGTATTCCACCCTTCTTTTTTTTGTTTTTTTTCTCATCTATTTAAAGCTCTGCCTTCGTTAAATGTTTTCCTTGCAGAGTTTGTTTTAGATGGCAAACAACAATGTGGAGTTTGAATAAGAAAGGTGGCTGTTACATACTTTTACTTTTGAAAAGCCCTTGATGCAGTCCCACATTCAATGTTGGAGTTTAAGTGTCATGTAAGGCAGTGCTTGAAATGAAAAAATAGAAGTGCTTGTTTCTGAGAAGGGCCGGTACCCCCCAATGGAGGGTATTACTCTTTCCTGCAGAAGTGCAGGTACTCTCCCTCTCAAAATAAAAAAAAGTACCGGTACTCAGTACTGGACAGTACCGGCCCATTTAGAGCAATGATGTAATGAACATCAGAGGTCAAACTGTCAGTGGCAGAACCTTGTCAGGGGCTCCAAGGTGCTTCCCCCCCCCCCCCCCCCCCCCCCCCCAAGTCCGCTGTGAGGCCCTACGTTCTACAGGGAGCACACAGGAGTCCAGACACTGTGCATTGTTTAATTAATTTAGCAGTGTCCTTGGTGACACCAATGTTGTGTTCTTATGAACACTGCCAGCCAGCTCTCTGTGCCTGGTCTCCAAGCTCATGATGACAGGAGGGGGGGGGGGGCTGAGGGGGCTGAGACAACCTCCAGTTACATGGTGCTGTTAAAACACAACACCCTGTAGGAGGATGTCTGGATTGTGCCTTGAGGGGCACATTGCGGGACGTAGTGCAACTATGGCCTCCTCAGACAGGTATAGTCCATTTTCTTTAGCGGACATACTGCGCATGCCTCAGGCGGCTCTGTGTATCCGCTACAATGTGGTTGTCTGGGTGTACGTCTGTGCATCCCCGAGGCCTATGAGGAGCCACACAGAGGAGCATCCCCAGCTCTGTCCCAGCTTCTTACAAGGCTGGGTTTCCAGTCCCATCAATAGGCTGTGAGAGGGATGGGGTTGGGTCTTTCCCCTTTCAGACCTGTTCCCGCTGCTCTGGTTGGCTCCTCGTTGGGAATCATGGCTTGCTGGTTCCAGTGTCCAGCCACCGATTCCTGCTCTGCTCCAAAGGAAGCAAGGTAAGTAACAAAATGTTTCTCTGTCCTTGTATATATGTGTGTGAGTGATTGAGCCTGAATGGAATTGAGTGAACGTGTATGTGTGAGTGTGTTGGTGAGTGTCAATGAGAGTGAAAGTTACTGACAATTTGACTTTGTGTTTGAGTGAGTGAAAGTGAGTATGAAGGAGTAAGTGAAGGAGTGTGAGAGCATCAGGAGTGAGTGACTGGAGATTGTGCGAGGGAGTGATAGTGAGCCAGGTGTGTGCCTTTCAATGGTGCAGCAGGTGCAGTTGCACCAGGGCCCAGAGTCAGTGAGAGTGAAAGGGTGTGTGCATAAGTGACAATGAGAACAAGTGAGTTTGATGAGTACGTTTGTGTGTGAGTAACAGTGAATGGGAGTGAGTATAAGTGAGAATGAGTATGTAAGAGAATGTGAGTTTGACTGAGTGGAGGAAGGTAGTAAATGTGAGAGCGATTGAGAATAAGTGAGGCAAATATAAAAAAAAATAGATGTACTCCTGGCAGGTATCATGCCCCACAACTTTTAAAGGTCGCCAGCTGCCACAGCACACTGGGGCCCACCAATGTGGGAAAGAAGGATACAAAGTGGAATAACCAATGGCAGACTTTCTGAGATGTGTAGGGTTGAGAGTTGGAGATCTGAAGGAATAACACTGTGCCCAGTGCTTCCTAATTTTTCCCCCACAAATTTTGAGATCAGTTGAGGAATCAGCTTATCTGTTTGCTAAGGATACACATCTAGGTATATTGATTTGATTTCTTGCTCTCAAGTCTTGTCCTATATAGATAGTTGATTTAGATATCTCCTTTTTTAGGTCGAGCGTGCAAGCGCTCTGGCCTGTTGTAATCTATCTGTGGGCTTTTATCCACGCCCACCGCACGCCCATCACTATCACTCGTTCAAGGGATTGTCTTTCAAAAATAATTTCTTATCATTGGTAAATGCCCTTCTTGGGACAGTTTTATTACCGCCTTGGCCGTCCACCCTGTTATATGGATAATTCCACGTTTACCGATACATTTGACTGCGAGCTAACTTCTTTCTCCTTTTGTCTCTCTTCTTCGTGCTCACGCTCATGGCGGCCATGGCGTTTTGAATCGGCTCGCTTATGTCAACTGTTTTACTTTTCATTTTCAATTTATGTGGCAAAAAAAGTCCAGTTAGGAATTTACAGCGCTAATAGCTCTAACTCGAGCAAACGCAAGACCCATTGCATTGCAAATGCTTGTTTAAGTCTTGCATAGACACAGCTTTAAATGTCTGCCAGGCTTATGTTTTCTGAAACACTCATACATTATAATATTTATACATAGAGAAAGGTGCTTTGGGGCAGCCTTTGTTTGCCATTTGCTAGTTTTATTGTCAATCAAACTGTGGGCCAGCCTACTTGGACTCTACGTTTGGTGTGAAGGGGGGCTGTGTTCTTTTTAGCTATTCACTATCACTTGCATTTCCTGTATCTTTTAGATGAATTCAATTAGGCGCTGTAAGTGACTGTTCAGTGACAGCACATTGCCTGTGCACTTGAAAGCAGTATTTGATGTCTTCTTGCCTGCAGCAGGGAGAACCTATTCTTTGTTACTGTGTGCTCTGGGGTAAATGTATTTGTTTTAGAGTGCGGGTTGGACCTGCTGTTCTTGGTGGAATATTTGTTCATATGGCTTCCTTGGCTGAGCAGTAGAGAGAAAAAATAAAACCATGCTTAGTTGTGGCGCCTTTTAGCACTTCTTAAGACATTTATTGCAAGATAAACATCATTTTAGAAAGGCAGCATTTGAAGAACAAATATGGAGAGGTTCCATTTGTATTTGCATAATATAGCTTGCCCTGTGGAGACGGCTTCACCCAGGCATGTAAAGCGGCAGAAGTGAATCTCAAAACGTTGTATTTTTTATTATTCCTTTAAAGTGTATAATTTCCCCTTGAAAAGTGGCGAGGATGTTTTTTTTCTCTGATTGACTACATGATAAAGGGCCCTCTTTGAGCTTGAAGTTAAGGCAGACTCAACGCCCTGCCTTTGCCGGCCCACAGGGGGCAGCCTTGCAAGATGTGTGACTGCTATTGTGATATGGCTCCAAGTTTGTTTCCAGTCCCAGTCACAACTGCCTGCTGAAGGATTCACAGTGAGCTCCAGATGACAGACTGGGAAACTGCAAATGCATGACATGAACCCACTGTAGCATGTGTATGTATCTTACATACATGTCAATGTCGGGACATTTACAAGCGAAGTAGAGAAATACGAGGCTAGTAGAATTGTAATTAGTGAGGCGTGTAGGGACACCTTATGTCTGTCTTAGACTGCATTCTGCCAGACATTTGTATATTTTAGGTTTCTTTGCAACAATAAACTGCGTTTGGCCAAATTGCATGTTTTTCTAAAACTTTGTTTCTTGTTTTATGAAAACAAACATGATTAGTAGCTGGATGTTTTTTTCTCTGCATCCTTCGATGCATGTTTTAAGTCAGACATCTGCCAATACAGTACAAAGGTGTGTGGTTCTGTTTTATGCACATCAGCCACTCTTGAGAAGAGCAATTGCGGGTTCTTTCTATAGGGTCCTTATGCATCTTAGGGAAAAGGGCTGTGGGCACGTTTATGTATTTGTTGTGCTTGTCATGCAGCCGCTTTAGCTAATACTTTATTAGCTGCTTAGTGCCTGCATGGTTCCTTTTCCCTCTAGGCGCATTGACACGTACATAAAGAGGCGTGGTGTGTACACGTATGACATGGAAACATAGTTGGCTGTCCTGTCTTAAATGTTACCACCAATTCTTTTGAACGAAGAAATATAACTTCATAAAGATACCATAAGTGCACATTTCTTTTAAATAGCAGGATCACTGCAGGCACCTTCAATGAGGATTCTCAAATGACAACAGTGAAACCCAACACGTGTTTATCAGTGTGCTCTTTGCATGTAAACCAGTGTCCTCTATCTTTTAATTAAATTCTCAGGGCCAAACCTATTGACATTACCAATGCTTGTTTAGATTGTAATGGGATGAGATCTGGAGAATCACAAATTAGCTTCCTGAAATGTTTGTAGACTTCTTTTTAATGTGTGAGTGAGTGTGACAAGCTTTAAAATGTGACACTAAAGTGTTCGCCAGCACTGTAGCTGGGACTGACAGTCTCCCACTGCCCGCAGAGGTCTCACTACAAATTCTTCTGGAAAACTTGGATCATGGACTAGTTTGTGGAAAACAAGGTTAGGACAGCAGAAGCAAAGGGAAGAACCTGACAGCATTCATAGCCCGGGGTGCCCAGTGCTGGTCCAGGAGGGCCAGGTGTATGCCACACAATGAGGGTAAACTCAGAATCTGAACTGGTAAGGGTTGGACGTAGGCTCCCGCCACCACTTGTGCAGTAGTCCCCGTCCTGAACCCACTTCAACCACCGCCCTGCGTTGACCCAGCCACCTGCAATGCATCCAGATCCTTCTATGCAGAACAAGAGATCTATCATGATCATTACAAAATATTCCTTCCATTAGTTCTACGTAAAAGGATTATAGACATAACAGACAGACTAACATTTACATTGAAGAAGGCTGTCCTTCTATTGTTTCTATATCACTATAAACATAATAGAAATACTATGACACTTCCTGGAGCTACAGATAGTCTGTCCTCTTTTTTATGCCTATAAGTGTGGCCTAAATACTGCAAAGAAACCGGTTGTCAACTAACAGTTTGAGCAACCTTTGAGCTCACAGAGCCCAATTTTCTTGAGGCCTATCTCTTCACAGTAGGATTCAATAAATGAAATCTTTGCGTACATTAATGATTATGGAAAGACTGCTTAGCTCTGAGTCTGCTTTTTGTAATACAATAAAGGAAACATGACTTTCGTACCCTTTGAGGTCATAGAGTGTTAGGCAGTAGTTCATATACTCTTAATGACCTAATCTGCCTACAGAAACACCTAAGACCACTCTCTCAAAACACACCTGGCTCCCTCGGAGGAGAATGAGTTACTCTTGTCACAAAAGTTGCAGCTAGACAACTGGTCTGAATCACACACGTAAAGTTAGACTTTTGATCTAAGTTTAGACAAAAAGTCTATCTTAACTATTTTTTGGCATTCACAAAGGTAAGTTACGAGTAGTATCTTTACGTCCGCATTCGGGGCAGAATCTTCTCACTTGGAGCGGAATCTCCGCACTCAGGGCAGAGATCCACCTCAAGTGCCAAGATTCCACTCCAGGTGAGGAATGGAATCTCCGCACTCAGGGCAGAGATCCACCTCAAGTGCCAAGATTCCACTCCAGGTGAGGAGTGGAATCTCCGCACTCGGGGCGGAGATTCTGCTTCGAGTGCCGAGATTCCGCCCCACGTGCAGATGTAAAGATACTACTCATAATCCACCTTTGTGAATACCGAAAGTCGTAAATTTAGACTTTTGGCCTAAGTTTACCTTTGTGAATTTAGCCCATAGTGTCCAAATTCTCAATGAAACTTCATTCAAATTCTCAATGATCACTTCAAGACACCTTTACTCTAGAAATTTTCCAGAAAGTAGAAACCTACAACATACAGGGAAAGACCGGGGCAGGTGAAATTTTGTTTTCGCTGACACAATCCTGCTTAATTTCCTGTATTTCGAGCTATGTTTGATGCAAGAAATGCCCAGCATTATGCCATTACACCAGATTGCTCAGTTGAAATTGAATCCTGTTTAAAAATCCTATTGTGGGTGCACAACAACGCACATGAACAGAACGCGAGCGGTTGTCGCCACGCCATATGCAATTTTGTGCTATATTTTCAGCGTGAAATGTGACAAATTGGCCAGCGGCTCAAAATAGCCAACATACCACACTGGCAGTTTGCGCAATGATGTGTAATTTTTTTGCAATTGTATGTAATTTCCAGGAAGGAAATTACAGAGATTTCATCCAGACCTACTAAAGACAGAAAGGCAGCACCTGGAGGTGACAGAGAGTGGGGAGTGGGCTAAGTAGAGCTGTGTTAATTTCCTACAACAACATTTCTGTTTTGCTTAATCAGTTCTAGACCAACCTATGGAAGCAGAAAGGACGCACAGCTTATGGGTGAAAGACACCAAGCACATGAAGCGTTTTAGGTTGAGCACAAATATCTTTTTTCAACATTTCGTTCTTTTGACCTAATTTGGTGACTCGTCTGCTCATGAACAGATGGCAGGGCCAGGAAGGGATCTGAACTGAAATGGCTCCAAATACCTCAATTATTAGATCAGCTTCAGAATGGGAGAAGATCTGGAGAGTGAAAGATACATTCTACAAATAGATCTAACAACATAGTCACTCCGAGTAAACGCAAGATCCAATCTAGCAAAGTGGGAATTGGCTAACACAGCCATGAGCCCGGCCGCCCCTCTTTGTCCACATGTGGTCCCCATCCAGTGGCATAAACGTAAATGAAGGACTCCCCCCCCCTGTAGAATTGATGAAGGACTCTCAAGTCTCTCGTATAGCACAGATATTCATTGGCCTTTGGCTTGAATGGGGTACCTTGAAGGGTTTGGGGCCTCCTGAAGGATTGGGCCCCCCTTACACCACCGGGGATACAGGGGTCTTTATTCCAGCCCTGTGCCATCCGACATCTGTACTTTGGAGCAAAGGGCCTGAAAAAAACTCACAAATTTATCAAAGTTTCAAAAGCAGTGAAGAGCAAGAAGAGGGGCTGAGCCAATGGCCGTGGCCCGCGGCATCTGAGGGGGCCTATGGGGTACAGCGGAGGAGCTTAAAGCCCCCCGAGTTTAGTAGCTGCATCCAGAGATTCAGCTCGCTAGAGAATATATTGAATAATGGTGCATATGCTGCAGGCACCACCTCCAACAGAAAGGTGGGCGGCAATGACAGTAATCAGACCTGCATGAACAGCAAGGTCGCTAGAAAGAATAGAGGCCTGATTACAAGTTCCTCGTAATATTCCAACCCATGCGTAAATGTCTTTTAATGCATGGGTCTCAACTACGAGCTTGAAGGTATTTAACGCATCCAATAATAATCAGATGCGTTAAATAACTCAACCTTAGTTCATTTTCGTCAGGTCAAACCTGCTGAAATTTAACTGGGTAAAAGCATATGGTATTTACTGGGCGAGAGCAGGATTTTTAATTTCTAAAAGATTCTGCAGCTCCACCTGCAGAATTATTCAGCCCCGTACTGGCTTTTAAACAGGACTGAAAGAGGGAGCAGTCCTTTTATGTTTAAAAAACACTGAGTGCACTGTGCATACCCCGTGGCTCTCTTACACACTCAGAGCATATAAGGCTTATTTACTACAGTGCATACCCTTGGTGCCCTTACATACTCTGCAGTTATGCTCTTACAGTGCATACCCTCGGTGAACTTACATTCTCTGCAGTTATGCTCTTACAGTGCATACCCTCGGTGCCCCTACATACTCTGCAGTTATGCTCTTACAGTGCATACCCTCGGTGCCCCTACATACTCTGCAGTTATGCTCTTACAGTGCATACCCCGTGGCTCCCTTACACACTCTGCAGTTATGCTCTTACAGTGCAAACCCTCGGTGCCCTTACATACTCTACAGTTATGCTCTTACAGTGCATACCCTCAGTGCACTTACATTCTCTGTAGTTATGCTCTTACAGTGCATACCCTCGGTGCCCCTACATACTCTGCAGTTATGCTCCTACAGTGCATACCCTCGGTGCCCTTACATACTCTGCAGTTATGCTCTTACAGTGAATACCCTCAGTGCCCTTACATACTCTGCAGTTATGCTCTTACAGTGCATGCCCTCAGCGCCCTTACATTCTCTGCAGTTATGCTCTTACAGTGCATGCCCTCGGTGCCCCTACATACTCTGCAGTGCATACCCTCGGTGCTCCTACATACTCTGCAGTTATGCTCTTACAGTGCATACCCCTCGGTGCCCTTACACACTCTGCAGTTATGCTCTTACAGTGCATGCCCCTCGGTGCCCTTACACACTCTGCAGTTATGCTCTTACAGTGCATACCCTCGGTGCCCCTACATACTCTGCAGTTATGCTCTTACAGTGCATGCCCCTCGGTGCCCTTACACACTCTGCAGTTATGCTCTTAGAGTGCATACCGTCGGTGCCCCTACATACTCTGCAGTTACGCTCTTACAGTGCATACCCTCGGTGCCGCTACATTCTCTGATTACTTCAGAGTATGTAAGGGCACTGAGGGGTATGCACAGAAATGTCAAATACCAAATGCACTTACAGTGCATTCCCTCGGTGCCCCTACATACTCTGCAGTTATGCTCTTACAGTGCATACCCTCAGCGCCCTTACATACTCTGCAGTTATGCTCTTACAGTGTATACCCTTGGTGTCCCTAAGAGCATACCCTCGGTGCCCTTACATACTCTGCAGTTATGCTCTTACAGTGCATAACCTCGGTGCTCCTACATACTCTGCAGTTACGCTCTTACAGTGCATACCCCTCGGCGCCCTTACATACTCTGCAGTTATGCTCTTACAGTGCATACCTCGGTGCTCCTACATACTCTGCAGTTATGCTCTTACAGTGCATACCCTCGGTGCCCCTACATACTCTGATTACTGCAGAGTATGTAAGGGCACTGAGGGGTATGCACAGAAATGTCAAATACCAAATGCACTTACAGTGCATGCCCTCGGCGCCCTTACATTCTCTGCAGTTATGCTCTTACAGTGCATGCCCTCGGTGCCCCTACATACTCTGCAGTTATGCTCTTACAGTGCATACCCTCGGTGCCCCTACATACTCTGCAGTGCATACCCTCGGTGCTCCTACATACTCTGCAGTTATGCTCTTACAGTGCATACCCCTCGGTGTCCTTACACACTCTGCAGTTATGCTCTTACAGTGCATGCCCCTCGGTGCCCTTACACACTCTGCAGTTATGCTCTTACAGTGCATACCCTTGGTGCCCCTACATACTCTGCAGTTATGCTCTTACAGTGCATGCCCCTCGGTGCCCTTACACACTCTGCAGTTATGCTCTTACAGTGCATACCGTCGGTGCCCCTACATACTCTGCAGTTACGCTCTTACAGTGCATACCCTCGGTGCCGCTACATACTCTGATTACTTCAGAGTATGTAAGGGCACTGAGGGGTATGCACAGAAATGTCAAATACCAAATGCACTTACAGTGCATACCCTCGGTGCCCCTACATACTCTGCAGTTATGCTCTTACAGTGCATACCCTCAGCGCCCTTACATACTCTGCAGTTATGCTCTTACAGTGCATAACCTCTGTGCTCCTACATACTCTGCAGTTACGCTCTTACAGTGCATACCCCTCGGCGCCCTTACATACTCTGCAGTTATGCTCTTACAGTGCATACCTCGGTGCTCCTACATACTCTGCAGTTATGCTCTTACAGTGCAAACCCTCGGTGCTCCTACATACTCTGCAGTTATGCTCTTACAGTGCATACCCTCGGTGCCCCTACATACTCTGATTACTGCAGAGTATGTAAGGGCACTGAGGGGTATGCACAGAAATGTCAAATACCAAATGCACTTACAGTGCATGCCCTCGACGCCCTTACATACTCTGCAGTAATCAGAGTACGTAATGTACCAAGGGCCTGCACTGTGAGAGCATTTGGAATTTGGCAGTGATATTTCTTAGTGCACAATATGTCCTCACATCGATTTTGGACGCAAGGGTGCATTTTGCTGTAGGAAAATAGTGCCAAATCTCCACTTTACCCTGCACGGATATCTATGGAATCTTGCTGAATTTTAACGTAATTCCACAGAATTCCACTAAGTCAAATTACGCCAATTCCGTCCGCCCCTAGTATTCATTGTATCATGCAGATTTTAGTGCGTTAAACAAAATGTGCACATTATGGCCCATGAACTTGAACACACCCAGTGGTATCATTATTTATTAGGGGCGATACATAGCACCTTAGCTTGTAATCAGGCCCTAAATCATGAGTTCATCTCTTACCTGTGGGCCTTGCGATGCTAAACACTGGTACCATCTGCATCGAACTGAAGGGTTGATGAGGTAACTACGGCACCTGAACCCCAAGCGCCGACTGAAGGGCACATGCAAAGGTAGCAAATTAAGCCCAGTCACTGCAAAAGTCCCAGAGGCTGGGGCAGCCAGCAAAAAATTAAATAACCCTTCTTAATGCCTGATAAATACGTTGTTTTTTATTTAATTTTGTGCGTGATGACCCTCCGGCGAGAGGAAAATTTAAACTATTAAGAATAAACTACAGCCTCCTGTCTTCAGCCAGCATCTCTGCCAGGTTATTTCAGAAGAGGACTGAGTGAGTCGCTGCAGGGGCGTAACGCGCAGGCACAAAAGGTGCAGGGAGCCTCCAACACTTCAGCACCCCCCAAACCTTCTGGGGTCCCAGTTCAACCCAAAGCCAATGAATATCTGTGATATATGGGAAACTCGCGGGGTCCCTCATCATATTCTGTTAGGGGGCCCCAAATCATTTTTTACCTTAACCCACTGCTTGAGTGCCTTGGGTAGAATTATTTCAGGCTCCATATTACCTCTCTACCATGATTACCAGACCATTAGTGGGTAACTGTGTTGGCATTACACCAATGCTGTACCACTGGCAATATGGAGTTGCTTCTGGGAAATACCCAGGTGGTACATAGTGATGCCTTAGTGCAGTGGTTCCCAACCTGTGGTCCGGGGACCCCTGGGGGTCCGCAAAGCCTCGTCAGGGGGTCCGCGGCAGCTTAAAAAATGTAATAATATTAGGTCCCAGCTATCAGTATTGACTCAGTGGGGGTCCCCCGGTTCCAATAATGATTCAGTGGGGGTCCCCGGGCTCCAGTATTGATACAATGGGGGTCCACAGAAGTGAAAAGGTTGGGAACCACTGCCTTAGTGCATTTGGCAACTAAAGCAATGCTGCTGGGGATAGATTGTAGTGCCTAGCAGTAGAATTGATTCCTGGGCAGTATAAATGCAGGTGGTCTGCTAAAAAATACATTTTAAATGCAAGTCAGGGTGATGGCCCCTGCAGGGCGACACGCTTCTGGATCAGGGTTCACACTGTTGAGGCCGGTCAAGGTCCTTTCTGGTTAAGAGCAGCTCAGGACTGACCAGTTTGTAGACAGTCGATTCCATCATTTTCAGGAAATATGTTCTGTAATCTGAGTTACATGCAGCTACTGTTGGCGGTGATGCTTGAAATAATGTCGGTGTCAGCTGTAACTGAGGCAGATGATGGGAACTGTCTGGTTCTATTTTCTCTTTCTTGAATGGGTATGGTGGTTAACAGAAGCGGTAGACGCTGGCATTGTGGCAACAGCTGGTTCCTCAATAAAGGCCTTTCACGTACTAATCCTGTGTTTTCCATGCAAGTCAGCTCTCTGCTCCTATTGAGATGGACCCGGGATGCTCCGCTCTCAAACGTGTTCAGCAATCACAGGCATGCGTGGGGCTCATCGGTGGGATGTCGAAGGCCTGCCTAGAGAGTTCAGAGGATGGTAAATATTTATATAACCGCAACAGAAAGTCGAATTCTAGTATATAAAAGAAAAAAACAAAACAGTAGAACGCCCATTTCTAAAAAAAAAAAAAAAAATGAAAAACCAAGCAAGAGGAAAGCACATTATAAAAAATAGCGCTTGGTTAAAATAATTTTAAAAAAACCTTCTTTACCAATAGTTACAAAACTTAATTTGGAGGGAGGAAGGGTGGGAAAAAGTTTAAGAGAAGGAATGAAGGTCGGAATGAGTCCCTGCAAAAATGGAGACCAGAAGGGCCTGGGGACAGGAGAAATAATCTAAACTAATTAAAATACTTGATATGTGTATTTGTTAGATGTGTACTTATTTCTGTACTTTTTCCCGTATTGTTTTCAACGTTTCCGTAGCGTCTTAGTGCCCAGCAGGGGGCGTAATTTCACATCATAGGAAAGTCACAATGCCCCTGTGATAATTCTGGTTACAGGCCCGTTGTAGAGGTGTTCGCGCATTCAAAAACATAGTTTAATTGTTGGTTTCAGCATACTGGTGTTTTCAAAGCATCCATACAAACAGTGAGATCCTGGAGGGCGGGGCTTGCAGAACGTGCACTTCCTGGGAGGCGGTGCTTTTTTGGCAGAGGCACACACGCCCCCTTGCCACGGCCACCCTTCGGGAGAGGGAATCACCTCGAGTTCCAGAACTGAAAGCTGCCAACAGGTGGTGAACACTGACAGTGTGCCAAGGGATGTGCTATGAGTATCTTGGAATGGGCACCCATCCAGCACTGAAGAAGCCCCCAAGCCCTCATGAAGGTGGTGGTATTTGGAATAGCGCCTAAAAGGCAGGGGAGCCCTCATGCACACAGAGAGACCAGATCACCTACATCCCTATGGCATGTGTTACCGCACACCTGCTGGCTTTGACACTCGACCCCTGTGCAGTAGAGTTTGTTGTTAGTAGTCTGCACAGCCCTGGTCCACACACTGCACTCAGCAGTTGGGTTCCTGTGCCATTCCTTGCAAATACATCCCCAGTTACCTTGGGTTCTACTAAGGGCCTGGGCAGGTGTTACCAGCATCAAGGTATGTATGGAATGATGGCTGGTACACTCTGTGAATGAGGGGCTGCAATGTTGTAGATTTACCCTCCTGTCTCCCCATCTAGTCCCCCGAAAGCACTATGTCTTCAGGTGAAGGCGATACAAGAATCTGAGCTTTGTGGAAGAAGGTGACCCGTTGGGGGCATGTGATGTGGCAAATGTTTCTTCGACAAATTTCATTAACACTTTTTCAAAACTTTGCAGCCTTGATGCAAAGAAGCTCTAGGATGTAGGACCATTTAAAGAAACAATACAGCAAGTGAAAAACAAAAACTTGCAAAAAATATTTTTGGGGAAATAACCGACTGCAGAAGGGCTAAATTTCTATGGAGAATTTTCTCACACAGAAGTTTTTTGTTTGCAAAAATTGTCGACTTCGTGACAATGTTGCCATAACGTTTACGGAAATTGTTAAGATTTCGTATAAACTCGCCCAGAAATTAGAGTGCATCTATTATGTTGTTCTTTTTAGTGTACTTGAAATGGTCGAACTGTTTCAGTGTTTTGGAACGAATCATTCTCAAAGTATTTAAAACATGAATGAAAAAAGAGAGGCCTTGGAGCACTTTGGAATGAGATAGCCGGGCAATGTTAGTTTTTTTAAGGGCGAGCACAAAGCGCTCCGTTCAGTGTTGTTATCTCTCTTTGGGGTTCAAACCACACCCATGTCACTTCAGTGTCTTTCATTGGTTCGTGGGCTTGCCTCTTAAAATCTGCTTGCTTTCATTAGTGGAAGGCACGCATAGGTCATGCCTTTTCCGGTGGTTAGCCCTGCTCGAACGCAGCGACCAAGTACTGAAAACATATGAGGCACGCTGTTTTCCGTCCAGTTTGTGGACTACTTTTTCTCGTTTTTCGCAGCGCGATCTCGCTTGGCAGAAGTCGAGCGCTTCGCATGACATCGACCGTGTTACATAGTTAATTGCACTTTTGCCGGTTATGTAAATAATTGCACTTTTGCCGATAGATTTCACTTCGAGTGAAGTGTTATTTCCGTTTGTGTGTCTGCTTTGCACTGATGGCGGCCGTCAGCTCACTTATGTGAAACTTTTACTTTTCAGTCTATAAGGCAAGAAAAGTCCGGTTAGTTATGTGAAACTGTTTTATTTTCATTTTCAATTTATGTGGCAAGAAAAGTCCAGTTAGGAGTTTACAATGCTAATTGCTCGAGCTCAAGCAAACGAGAGACCGTTTGCATTGCAAATGCTTGTTTCATGAGAGAGTTTTAATTGTAATTGGCAACGGTGGAGAAGAAAGGGGTGATGATTATGTGTTGGGAAAGCGGGTGTCTTTATATGATAGAGAGGCAGGAACGGTGAACATATGAATGGCCTCAGACTGGTGATCTTTGGTGTTGCTGGGGTTTTTTTGGAAGCCTTCCTGAGAGTGGAAGCCTGGACCACAAGGGAAGATTCTCAAGCATGTGGGTTAACTTCTTCAGAGATCAGAGCTAGAATTGGGTGGATTTAGTAAGGTGCTGTGCGTAAAGCAGATGGATTCGGTATTGAATCTCCGAAATGCATCACCTCTTGGGGCCATCAGCTGGTGGAGATATTCCATCGTTCCTTGAATGTTGAACTGGGAGAGAATCACTGTCAGAGTTTCTACACTCTCCTTTCTGGGGCCCATATTTCTCTAGAAGTTGTTTTACATTTGAGTTAGATTTTTTAATTTTAATGCAAAAATGTTTTTTTGACGATTGGTCAGGAGGGCTGAACAAGCTCCAATGGAGTTCGCGGCAAAGCCGCTGAAAAAGCCCCATAATGTATTCAGAGCGGTGCCGGCTGGGCTCATTAGAGCTGTCCTTATGAACAGTCACTTTTAATTAATCTCTAAGAACAGCAGAAGGCGCAGAACTGTCAAGCTGCCAGGTCGGTAGAGGAAATTGAAGCAAACATCAACAGCAACGCTGCCTCCAACATCCTAAATGAGGCGATGCAGCGTACTGGCGCAAAACACAGTTATATTCATCGCTGGCTCAGCTTTCTAGGATGATTTCCATTTTCAGAAAAAATTGGGATTTAAATCTGCGTCTTCAAGAGTGGGCGTATTCAAAGGAAACATGGTGCATATGAGCATCTCTGTTGTGTGGTCCTGCCCTTTTCAGGTGTCTAGTTGTGGCCAAAAGTAGGGTTAAAAAACAGACAACATCAATGCTTTCCCTTTGAATCCTACATTGGTACCAATTCTTAAAGCATCAAATTAAAATAAACTTCAGTGGATTCCTTCTTGTCTTCTGTGAGCAGGCTTCATTCGTCAGTTTCTCTCTTTTTGCTATTCAATGTGTTTTGTATAGTTCTTTGGATTTAAATCTTCATGGCCCAGAATGTTGCCTGACCAGTTAACTGATCTTCCATTGTCACATTACCTTCAGTGTTTACGGGGTATCTAAGGGATGGTGGTTCAAATAATCCACATCAGTCTCGCCTTGATCTCCTGATCAGTTTCTCAGTGCTAGTCATTGCTCTATTTCAACCAGGGTTCAACTTCAGTCTTGGCCAGACCACTTCTTTGCCACTCTGCTTGATACTGAAATTCTGTATGATTTACAAGAATGCTACCTCATGCAAGCTAATGGGTTAGGATACCTTTTGCAATCTCTACTGATGAGGGTGCAAATGCATTGGCGGCGGCCTGCGACTACATCAGACCTCGATTGCAGCAAAATAGCAAGATTGTTACTTCTTTGTTCCACCCTCAGGAGACCTGAATCCAACAAAGGAGAGAGAAAAAATACTATCACTTTGCAATACTTCTACTAATATTAACGCCAAGTTCTGCGGGACAGCTTTTTGTAAAAATGTATACACCTAAAAAGCATCTTACTGTTTTAGTATTTACTTTTAAAGAATTGTCTGGTGTTTTGTTCAGTTATTTCAAAGACAATCCAATGCTTGGAATCAAAGTGAGGGAAAGGAGTGGTTGCATCATAGCCAGGCCTTAAGTTGTAACAGGTTCAATGCAGTGGTACAAAATTTTGCTTAGAAGCCTGCAGCCTGTGCTACCAGAGGTCGGGGGAGCTTAAAACCAAGACTGCGTAATCTTGATTCCACCTCATGCCTCTTTAATCGACTACCAGACCCAGCCTGCCCTCTTACCTGACTTTTGCAGGTCATTTTTAATCCCAGCTGTCATTGCATGGCACTGTTTTTACGTGTTTCGCTTCCTTCTTCCCCATTATGTGTTTTCTAATTTTTGCTCTGGATCAATGCCTGCTAAGGAAAAATGATTGTCGGTCCCCAAAAAAGAAAGCCGGTGGCCCTATTTACAAACACAGGCTCAAGTTAATCGATGATCATACTTATGTCTTGATAAGCTAAGAAAAGCAAAGCACCAATGTGGTGAAGCAATGGAGATCATGGTGCGGATGCTCCCAGAAACAGAAAAATTGTGGCGTATTATTAATTTACTTGTGGAAATCACAAATGTGGCAATCAACACGAATGTCCAATTGGAGGTCATGCAGTGGGATGGGTAAATATTAGGCAGAAGGTACACGAGCCAGGATGCTGTGTGATCCAACAAGTTATATTTTAACCAGTGAAACAACCTGTAGTTCTACAGATCTTTGACTGAGACCATTTCATGCTAACAATGGAAGCTCAACGTCCAGCTACCTTACATGGAAATCAAGTTTCACAATCCATCGAGGTGGATGCCGCTGGTAGGATTCACATCACAAAGTGCCAGGCATCGCCTTTTTTGGTAATGACAAAAGATTGTTTCTCTTTCAGTGATTGAGTGCTTCTGGCTTATTTCCCTTCTGAATCACTGTCTGAAAATCACTCAAGATTTCTCCAGCAGCTAACAAATATGTCATTGTAAAGTGCTGCTTACTGGCTGAATCTGACATGGCCTCTTCTAGGCTTGCTCCTGATTGACCAATGTAGTCTTTGTAAAGTGCTGCTAACTGGCTGGATCTAACTTCGGCTCTTACTCGATCTGACTTCGGCTCTCCCAGGCATGCTCTAGATTCGCCATTACGGTCTGTGTAAAGTGCTGCTTACTGGCTGCATCTGACTTGCACTCTCATAGGCTTGCTCCTGATTTGCCAATCCAGTCTTTGAAAAGTGCTGCTAACTGGCTGGATCTGACTTCACCTCTGACTCAATCTGACTTTGGCTTTCCTAGGCATGCTCCTGATTCGCCATTATGGGCTGTGTAAAGTGCTGCTAACTGCCTTCATCTGACTTGGGCTCCCCTACGTTTGCTCCTGATTGGCTATTGCAATCTTTGAAAAGTGCAGCTCATTCACCATTACGGTCTGAGTAAAGTGCTGCTAACTGGCTGCATCTGACTTGGGCTCTCCTAGGCATGCTCCTGGTTGTTCACTGCAGTCTTTGAAAAGTGCTGCTAACTGCCTTCATCTGACTTGGGCTCCCCTACGTTTGCTCCTGATTGGCTATTGCAATCTTTGAAAAGTGCAGCTCATTCACCATTACGGTCTGAGTAAAGTGCTGCTAACTGGCTGCATCTGACTTGGGCTTTCCTAGGCTTGCTTCTGATTAGCCAATAGCAGTCTTTGAAAAGTTGCAGATCATACTTGGGCTCTCCTAGGCTGGATCTTCATTGGCCATTGTGGGAGTTGAAAGTTCTTCATTCTAACAGGATCCTCTTCACCAGCTTCCCTCTTACAGCCCCAGGAGTCTGCACCACAGTAATACTTTCCCAGAGTACCTGCCTTCAGTTCCTCCTACGGCTGAACAGTATGGTGGTGCAATACTCCCAACATTACATGTGCGTTCGTATGGACACGTGTCTGCCAATCGACTGCTGCATTACTGCAATCCCTATGGTGACATGAAAGCAGACACCTCTGTCCGTACGTGATCATGTGCCCAGAAGAGGTAGGATGGCAGGGTAGAGGGCCACCTACTCAGATCACAAATTTAATTTATTCTTTGGAAAAAGTGATCCATACTCTTGGGCAAGGGAAATCTCAAGTCTGAGTATGGGAGCAAATGTGAATAAAGGCAAGCTACCAAGGAGGAGTCTGTACAATTCGCAAAGTTGTATTTGCTACCATCCAAAAGTTTAATTTAAAAACTCCCAAACTTTTGTAATATTAGGAACCCAAAAAAATGGCAGGAAAGCAGACTTCCAAAAATATTGGAAAAATGAAAGAGGACACACATTACACTAACGAGCGGATTTATCAAAAGTGGCGCTGGACCTAGTACAGTGCCACTTTTCTTGCGCCCCTTTGTGCCCCCCTAATACCAGCATGTGTGCGCCGTATTTAATATACAGCACACCATGTCGGTAGTTAGGGAACTAGCATCAGACGTTTTGACGCTAGTTCGGCACTTTGCAAGATTAGTGTAAAAAAGTCTGACACTAAGCCTGAAAAGCACCCAAAGGGCCCATTGAAACCAATAGGAGCCTCCCTTTAACGCCTGCTCTGAGCAGGCGTTAAAAGTGCAGAAAAAAATGACGCAAAGAAATCTCTTAGATTTGTTTGCAACATTATTTTAGCTCGTCCCACGGGGGAACGCTATCCTTGCATGCATTATGCCTAATGCAGGCCTAATGTAGAGCAAAGGGTTACAAAGTGGCGCAATGCATGCATTGCACCACTTTGTAAATATGGCACAGCATTTTTGGCCATCTAATGCCACATTAGCATTAAAAAAATGACACCAATGTGCCGTTAGAATGGCGCTAGGCCCTCTTAAATCTGAGCCTAACTTCTGTATCTTTATTTAAAAAAATAGATTCTCTGCCCATCAGTCTGTGGATAATCTACATTTTCACTCTAAGTTCTGCAGAAGTGACAATCTTTGCAACTTTAGATATTATTGTCACCTTTGATTAACTTTGCAGGAGAGATTAGAATTTGTACGCCCAAGCTACCGAAATATGTTACTGACATAAGCATCCTCTGAAGTCACCTTTACATGCAATTATAGAGTAAAAAGACAGTGGAGGTCTGTCCAATGAATAAAACTGCATTTTTATTTTTATAAAGTTGCTCCTCGTCCTATATCCTATTTAGACCTGGATGGTTAACAGAAGGGCATCTGCTAAACATGCATTGATCTCTGAAATTCATGGATCAAACAGGAACCATGCTGGGAAAGGAGAAAAAAGCGATACTAACTGTATCAGTTAATAAGTTTCTACGTGAGAGCGATTTATGGTTATGTGTTAACCTTATAGAAAACACACACTGCAGAACCAACTATTAATTGTCATACCCTACCCTGACATCTCAATCTTAGTTTCATAGTTTTTGTATTGACCAGTGCTTCCCTATTTACATCTGTACAGACTACTGCCATTATACATGTGTGTACAGAGAATGGCTATCACTTACTTGGGAGATATAGTGGCACCGGGGCCCAGGTAATACAGTTTTTTGGTGCCCACCTGGGTATAAAAAGGACCCATTAATGGTCCATGGCACTCTAATTACACCACAGTTGTGTTTCTTGTGTACTAGTTGTAATTGGTCAGTGGACCAGACAGTGCACAAACAAAAGGTACACAGAACTAAGTAAGTGCCAAAAAGTTGCTGGAAAATGTGTACGTTGTGTTCCTGAACTGATGTGTGATTTGATAAATTCTGCGTTGTACGACATCTTATTGCATCAGGTATTCAGTTATTAACTAATAGTGATAGCCATCAATGAAGTCAACTCCACCCAAACTGCAGGCATGCATTCCTGAGTTATCTGATGAACTCTGCAACCAGGCTAACTCGCCCCTATGGTATGTGGGAGATTTCTCGATAGACCATGACTGGTTTCACTGCAATAGAACCATTCACCTGTAGGCTCACCTGATACGTGATTATCATTGGACGGTGGCTGGTGGCACTGCCGGTGAACCATTCACCTGTAGGCTCACCTGATAAGTGATTATCTTTGGACGGTGGCTAGTGGCACTGCAGGTGAACCATTCACCTGTAGGGTCACCTGATAAGTGATTATTGAAAGACCATGGCTAGTGGTGCTGCATAGAACCAATCATAACTGATAAGTGATTCTTGATTCACCATGGCTGGTGCCACTTTAGTGGAACCATTTACCTGTGAGCCACACCTGTTAAGGATCATCCCTTAGCCCCATCCAGTTCAACATTTACATGACACCATTAGTGGATGCCATCAGATCCCACTGGAACCTCTATCATCTTCTACACTGATGACACCCAATTCATCCTCTCTGTGTCAGATAATTCCCCCAAGACCAGGTCCAATTTCACTGACTGCATGGTCCACATAGCAGAATCGATGACAACCAACTGACTGAAACTCAACATGGATAAAACAGAAGTGATGATTTTTGGGAACAAAACCTCCCCCTGAGACTCCACCTGGTGGACATCAGAGCTCAGTCTTACTCCATCATGCACCAACCATGCATGCAACCTGGGGATCATATTAAATTACAGACTCAACATGGCCACAGAGGTGAATGCAATTAGCTCCTACTGCTTCCACTTGCTACACTTCCTTGAAAGAGAGTGATCCAGAAGGGAAAGAAGCTAGAAGCACCAGACGTACCGTCACTCAAGCCCTAATCACCAGTAGACTTCACTCCTACAATGCACTCTACGCTGGAATCCCAAACCACCTCTGCCACCATCATATCATCCAGCTCGCCGCAGCCAGACGAGTCTTGGACCTCCGCCGGTGCACCCACATGATTAGTGATTCAGACCATAGCTGGTGGCACAGCAGTGGACCCTGATAAGGGATTCTAGATAGACCATGACTGGGGCCACTGTAGTGGAACCATTCACCCATGAAGCACACCTGATACGTGATTCTCAGTAGACCAGGGCGAGTGTCGCTGCAATGGAATCACTCACCCATGAACCACACTTGATAAATGGCTTCTCTTTTCTTTGCCCTATTTTAACGACCTGCACAGTTTTGCTGCCTCCGTGGCCATTACTGGTAATTGTCTTTCACCTCCAAATAAATACTGTTAGTTCCATGACAGTACAAGGGGAACACTTATACTAGAAGATATAGTTTACTTTGGATGTTTGAAAATTCAAAAGCTGAGAGATATGATTTAATCAAGTGTTTGGATGTGCATGTTGCACAACAAGGTTTTTGTTAAATGTTTGGTGATGGCCATGGGCATCGAGCATGGGCAATGAGAATTCATTGAACGCTTGTAGGGAAACTCTGGGACCCTTGAGATACACTGTTAGAAGACTACTTTTATACAATGCTCATCCAGGCCGGGAGGGCAATGTGCACAAGGCCAGACAGGCATCCAGGTGGATGTGAAATACTCCTTTTTATGACACTGGCTTCTCAGGTTGAAGCCATGCCTTGGAGTCAGCTAGGTTAAATTTAGAAACTCTGCATGTTTTGCCTACACTTGTTGATACACTTAAAAGTTATTCTTTTAGTAAATGTGCTATGACTTGTTCAAGGTATCCTGCGGGAAGAGGGGCGCTTGTATTTGCGACATTCCTGCAGAGCCTGTCCCTTGTACTGCGTTTGTGCTCATCCAAAGTCCAGAAGACATCTGTGTCTGCAGCATATTTTCTGCACCCCTACTTTGGCTTTAGGGTGAAGCATAGAGCTTACATTACACTTTGGCTTTCAGTGTATGGCATCAAGGATACACATATGGCCAGGATTGCCTCATTTCAAGTCAAAGATGAGTGGAATAGCCCTGGCCACCCTGCACTTTGGCAATGTTCACTTGGGGAACTACATGTAAATCTCATTGCAATTGTTATTTGAGATATTACAACTACCAGGACACATGCTGCCCTCTGTGGCACAAGTGGGGTTGAGAGGATTCCTTCGAGGAGGAAAGGTGAAATGGAGGCTTCATCGTAACTGCTTTGACTTGATAGAGAAACTAGGGTTGAGGCTCCTGAAGTAAGAAAAATTAATTGGACCAAGACTATGGCCCTCATTATAGTGGCGTTCATACCGCCAACAGGCTGGCGGTACAGAACACCATATTTTGACTGGGACCGGCGGTATACCGCCATGGCGGCCCGGCAGTCGTAATCCGCCAGGGCAGCGTTGCAAGCAGCGCTGCACTGGGGATTTCGACTCCCTTTACCGCCAGCCTGTCCATGGGAGTAGAAACCACCATGGAAAGGCTGGCGGTAAGAGGACTTGGGGTGCCCCTGGGGGCCCCTGCACTGCCCATGCACTTGGCATGGGCACTGCAGGCGCCCCCAGGCATAGCCCCATCGCGCATTTCACTGCCCGAATTTCAGGCAGTGAAATGTGTGATGGGTGCTACTGCACCTGCTGCACATCAGCATTACGAGCCGGCTGCAATGTTGATGTGACTTTTCCACTGGGCCAGCGGACGGTAACACTGTTACCGTACGCTAGCCCAGCAGAAAAGTCGTAATAGGGAGCCAGAAATACCGCCAGCACTGGCGGTATTCTGGCTCCCGCAGCCTCTGCGGTCTTTTGAAAAGACCGCTGAGGTTGTAATGAGGGCCAATATCTTTTCTTGAGAAGTGAAGGCATCACTGCAGCACTTCTGACTATCTTTACTAATGAATTAGTGAGTCAGTGACTTGATGATGGCCACCCCATGTCCTCCATGTAGCTTTATATAATATATATGTGTGTGTGTGTCAACATGTGGTATCAAATTTACTAGGTGTCAGGGAGGTGGTCCATTGGGGACTGTTCTTGAAAGGATCAGGTTTGATCCATGAGGCACCACAGTGATGATTTTAAGTGAGGCACAAGCCCAGCTGTGTGCGTGGGGGTTCAATTAGAAACTGCTCAGGACCAGCCCAACCACGAAACATAGACTTCTTAAGATAGTGAAGGAGCATGACAGTTGTGTCAAAGTAGGCTAAGTACCAGCATTAGTACCAAACCACTCTTGGCCCGGTCTCTGGCTTGAAGAGCATTGTTTACATTGGTGAAGGTTGTCTGAGTGACACAGTGTGGCCTGCAGTTGTGGTCCACACTGTCAAAGAATTCAAAGAGGCCTAGGAGTACCAATGCAAACGCATGGACCAGCTTCTGGCTGGGAATAGTTTCTTGTTTATGTTGGTGAAGGTTGCCTTGGCGCCCAGTCTGGGCTGCAGCTGTGGTCCATGGTGTCAAAGAATTCAAGTTGGTTCAGGGGTACCAAAGCACACGCAGGGCCCAGCCTCTGCTGAGAGCAGTTTCTTGCTTACGTTGGTGAAGATTGTCTAAGCTTACCTTCAACCCCTGGTGGAAAGAGAAATCAAGTTTACTGCTGGTTTCATGACCCCGTTTATGCAAGGAAGGGCAATTGTTCTGCAGGGACGAGGAGCTCAGGGGCCTGTTTTTCGGTCATCATGAATAATACATGCTTCAGTTTTTTCAATGTAACCCCTTGTGTGAGGATAGTGATCACAATGGGATTACTGTGCAGAAACATAGGGGCATATTTATACTCCGTTTGCGCCGGATTTGCGTCGTTTTTTTACGCAAATTCGACGCAAAACTAACTCCATATTTATACTCTGGCGTTAGACACGTCTAGCGCCAAAGTCCATGGAGTTTGCGTCACTTTTTAGCGTGGACACCTACTTTGCGTTAATGATATGCAAGGTAGGCGTTCCCGTCTAAAAAATTGACTCCGAGGCATGTGCGCCGTATTTACACTCCCGGGCAAAAATCACGCCCGGGAGTGGGCGGGTCAAAAAAAATGACGTCCAGCCACTTTAGCGTCGGTTTTTAGCGCCTGGTCAGGGCAGGCGTTAAGGGACCTGTGGGCTCGGAAGGAGCCCAGAGGTGCCCTCCCATGCCCCCAGGGACCCCCCCTGTCACCCTTGCCCTCCCCAGGAGGACGCCTAAGGATGGAGGGACCCATCCCAGGGAACATAAGGTAAGTTCAGGTAAGTAATTTTTTTTTTTTTTTTTGTGGCATAGGGGGGCCTGATTTGTGCCCCCCTACATGCCACTATGCCCAATGACCATGCCCAGGGGACAGATGTCCCCTGGGCATGGCCATTGGGCAAGGGGGCATGACTCCTGTCTTTGCTAAGACAGGAGTCATTTCAATGGGGGTTGGGAGTTAAAAAAAATGGCGCAAATCGGGTTGAGGCGAAAATTTTGCCTCAGCCTGACTTGCCCCATTTTTTGGCGCCCAAGCTCCATATTCCCCTACGCCGGCGCTGCCTGGTGTACGTCATTTTGTTTCACGCACACCAGGCAGCTCCGCCGGCTAACGCCGGCTAACGTCATTGAATAAATACGGCGCCCGCATGGCGCTTCAGAATGGCGTTAGATTTTTTGACGCACAACTGCGTTGCTTTTTAGATCAGGGAATGCCTGTTTGTAGCTGATGCAAGAATACACTGTTCACTGTAGTCAGGTTGGCTTTCCAAGATCAGTACAAGTCTCTGCAGTGCTTTGGTGATACGCTTAGAACCCGGGCTTTGGAAGATTTGGGTTTCTTTGCCTTATCTTGGTGAATGCCCGAAGTCTAGAATACTCCTCAAGCATGTCATGGTGTTGATGGGCGTGAAAGCATACATGAAACCACTGGGAAAATAGACTTCAGGTTACAGGACGGTATGACACTGGTTATTCTTGTTTTTAGGTCTGGAGTTAGTTAAGACTTTTTGATTAAACTACATTTATACCTATATATATATACATAATAATTATTTAGAAGGACTTTCAGCCACCCCCCCCCCTTTCCATTGGTCTGCTGTTGTGTTATTCACATTTATTGGCCCACTACAGCATACAGCATAAGACAGTAGGTCAGCCCACTTTACTCATTGACTAAATTCACTTTAAACGCAACCACACAACTACACACAAAGTAGTTGCCTTCTATGCCAAGGAGTACTATGTCAATGTGTGCTCTTTGAGACCAAAACATACTTTTGTTTTGGCCAATATTTTTATTATATTGTTTAGAACCTGACACTTCTGCAGCAATAACATTTTACAAAAAATTTGACAAAACGGAACAAGCATGAACAAAGTTAAAAGCCTTGTGGCAAAAGACAGACCCATTGGCTATGGCTTTACCAATGTTTGTTGATGCATGGAAGGATACCCGGATTGCATGCTGCACTGAAAATGGGCCTTGATTAATACAGATTTCCTCTGAATCTCATAAGCATTCAGGTTTCCACCAGCCACCCTATACCAGATACATTAATATCTGCAGTGGATCAAAGATGGAGATACCGGGAGCATGAAGGCGATGTACCACAGATCCTTGTGAAGTTCAGTGGCACATGAGCATCTCAAGTCTGTCCAGCATCTCCAGAGTTCTCGAATTCCTGTCTGAGTGACCGTGCTACAAGACGTCTGGTGTAAATTTGTGATCATCACCGAAATCTTCAAATTTACTCTAGAGCAAAGCTTGATCTTCATCTTAAATCTAAAATAACCAACATATTTTGGCTCTGGAAACTTTCCTGTAAGCCCTTTTTTCAATTGGTCCTATGTTAAGAGATGGTACCACATCCTTTGCAGATGCCAAAAAATCAGGAACTGCAAACATCCGTGAAGATAAAAACCTTCTACAAGACTTCCTTGTTGCCTTTTTGACAAGCTGTGATAAACGTTGTGGTTTCCAGACGTCATCCTTTTCTGATGCTCCATCTTGAAACAGTAAACCACAATACACAGATAGCTTGTATGCATCTATGCATGGAGGCATTATAGAGCACGGACCTAGCTAGAGAACAACTGAGCGTGGCACAAAGAATCAAAGTGGCAATGGGTCAAGACTGTGTGGAGCAGGTGGGAAGAAGCGAAGAGCATCCTAGGCATGAGGATAGAGACAAGGGAGGTTACCTGTTGTTAGCATCATATGTCAGGAAACGTTTGCACCCAAACATATATAGGTGAAAATATTGCAGAGTCAAGATGGTGCCATCAGTGATGGGGTTAAAGGTTCCTATAAAAGACTTAGGGGATCATTATGAACCCCAGCGGTTCAGACCGCCATATAATACACACAGGGAGGGCCATTTGTGGCGGCCCTCCGCCACGGTCAGGCTACCGCCGACAGGCAGCCTGAAAATGGCAGATTACATCATCTGACAGGGCAGCGCTGCTCCTGATAATGTACCCTGTGTCCCACCGCCTTTACCTGGCGGGTTCCCCCACCAGGGAAAGGCTGGCAGAAGGGGTGCAGAAGGGGTGCAGTGATCTGCGCGATGGGTGCTGCTGCCCCGGCCCTGCGTTCTGCTGAGCCGGCGGGCAGAAACACTGTTTCCGCCCGCCGGCCCAGCAGAATGTTCTTTATGTGGCCGGCGAGGTCTCAAGGGGGCTGGTGGTCCATGGAAGGACCGCCAGCTTGTTTACTGCTGTGTTCATAATGACCCCCTTAGTGCCCTTTAGTTCATCAGTATATCTTCATAAAGGAGAAACAAAACCTGACCATTCTAGCTGCAGTCAGGCTCCATTGTTACTTGCAGACATAAGCTTTGAAAACACTCCCTTCTACAAACAATGTCAGATCAAGCATTTAAATGAACTGATGCGTCAAATAAAATATTTACCTCAAATACATTAGGGTCTTGGGAAAAGAGTTTAAAATGTTCTGCATTTTAAAATTATCCTTTGCTAAAACCACACTTTGAGTACAACACAATTAAAATTTTTGCTTTTAACTGCAAACAGCCAATGTCAGTTTTTAACTTATTATTTTCAAAAATCTTTTTTTCTGTTAAAGAGCTCACATTTTTCATGCAAACTGCATCACAAATAAGGAGATAATTTACAAAATAAAGGGTAATGTGATAGATCCTGTTAGAAATGGGGTCTCTAGTTGGCAGAGGTATACACCCTTTCCAAGTAGGGACCACAATCCTAGTCAGGGTAAATCACACACAATCCAAATTATCCTGTCCCCACCCTCTGGTAGCTTGGCACTCAGCAGTCAGGCTTAACTCAGAAGACAATGTGTAAAGTATTTGTGGAATAAATCACACAGCAACACAGTGAAAACACCACAAAAATACACCACACAGTTTTAGAAAAATAAATCATATTTATCTGGTTAAATTAAGGTCAAAACGATAAAGATTCAATAAGCTCAAGCTGAGATATCACTTCTGCAGGATTAAAAAGAGTCTTAAATCTTAGAAATCAACAGTTGTCTCTTTTTTTAACAAAGTACCTGGTTTGGGTAAAAAATAACACGCACAGAAACCGCAGAGGAGGAGATGCGTGAAAAAATAGGGTGTGTCTAATTTCTGTCCGCAAGGCAGGTGCTGCATCGATTCCTCACTCGGGAAGTCGGGCTGCGTCATTCTGGCTCGGCTGTGTGTCGATTTCTCGGTAGGACCACGGTTGTGCGTCGTTTCCGGCAAGCTGTGTGTTGATTTTCAGCACACAAGGAGTTTCCTGAATAGATTAAGGGGGTTATTACAACTTTGGAGGAGGTGTTAATCCGTCCCAGATGTGACGGATATACCACCAGCCGTATTACGAGTTCCATAGGATATAATGGACTCGTAATACGGCTGGTGGTATATCCGTCACTTTACCGTCACTTTTGGGACGGATTAACACCTCCTCCAAAGTTGTAATAACCCCCTAAGTCTTTTTGGCCCTGAGAATTCAGAAAGCTGGAGGCAAGCTCAATCCTAGCCCTTGGAGAGCACTTCTCAGTAAAGTCAGAGGGAAGCAAGATAGTAAGGCAACAGCAGGGCAGCAGTCCTTCTCAGCAAAGCAGTCCAGATGAGTCCTTTGGGCATCCAGGTAGTTCCTCTTGACAGGTTGCAGGTTCAGGTCCAGAAGTGTCTGATTTGGTGGGGTCAGGGTCCCAGTTTATATACCACAAAATGCCTTTGAAGTGGAGGAGACTTCAACAAGTGGTTTTGAAGTGCAAAAGGTCCCCTTTCAGTACAGGTCTGTCTGCCAGGGTCCCAGTAGGGGTTTGGCGGTCCATTATGTGATGGCAGGCCACTAGCCTTTGAAATGTAAGTGTCAGGCCCGCCACCCTTCCAGCCCAGGAAGACCCATTCAGTATGCAGATGAGTGTAGGTGTGGCTGAGTATCCTGTGTTTGTGGTTGTCTGGGTAAAATGAACAAGGTTGTCAACAAGCCCAGCCCGGACGTTGATTGGAGACAGGCTGCAAGGCACAGATGGATTTTAAGTGCAGAGAAATGCGCACTTTGTAAAAGCGGCATTTCTAAAATAGTAATATAAAATCCAACCTCACCAATAAGCAGAATTTTTTATTACCATTCTAAATATGACCTGGTTACCCCTTTCTTAGTGGAAAATGAATTTAGGAGTTTTCCACTACGAGGACATATAAAACACACTTGTACATATCCTGCCTTTTACCTACATAGCGCCCTGCCCTATGGGTTACCTAGGGCCTACCTTGGTGGTGACATACATAGAAAAAGGGGAGTTTAAGGCTTGGCAAGTACTTTTACATGTAGTAAAACTGCACATACAAGCCTTGCAATGGCAGGCCTGAGACATGGTTCAGAGGCTACATATGTGTGTGGCACAACCAGTACTGCAGGCCCACTAGTAGCATTTAATTTACAGCCCCTGTGCACCTGTAGTGCACTTTACTAGGGACTTACAAGTAAATTAAATATGATAATTGGTTATGAGCCAATGTTACCATGTTTTTAGGGAGAGAGTTGATGCACTTTAGCACTGGTTATCAGTAAAGTGTCCAGAGTCCTAAAGCCAGCAAAAATAAGGTCAGAAAAAGAAGAGGAGGAACGCAAAAGGTTTCAGGGTGACCCTGCAGAAAGGCCATTTCCAACACACTCCCCTTCCAGCTCCTCTGTCCATACTCTTTGGAGCCACTGAACCGACTCATCTTGTCTGTGGATCCCATCTGTGAAGCTCCTAACCTTAATTTCCTCACAGATGTATCCCAGTAGGCAAACAGTATCACCATGGCCAAAAAAGTGATGTGGCCCATTCCACTCCTTGGGTCTGACTTCTGTCCTCAACCCAGGGAAAACTCTGTCCACAATGACAGTAACCAACAGTGGCCACTGAAAGCTGTCAGTGTCAAGAGGCCCCAGGCCATCCACTGTTAAGTAAATGCCTTGAGTGGGGCCATTGGGTAAGCTTCTCCTCTAGACTTGGGGCTGGCAGGGAGTTCCCTATGGGCTTCAGAGGTTTCTCTGACTTCTGAGGCATCTCAGAATGGGGGCAGTAGCCCCAGGAGTCTTATACCCCTTCTGCACTCTACCTCCCACCAGTTCAGGGACCCTGACACTGGTTCATCAACCCAGGGTGCGTACCCTGAGGCTGAACAGGGGACAGGGGAGAGTCCTCCCTCACCTTGCCCCTACATCTGGGCTTCTGTACCCTCCTCTGGGGAGTGGTACAGCGAGGCAACTGAACTGTCAGGGTGCCCTTACGGGTCACCCCTCTCAGTCCTCCTGACACTGTGGAGCGTCCATCAGGGGATGGTCTCTCGGTGCAGACTAGGTTACCCTGCTTGGGTCCCCTGTGGGAACAGTCCAAGCTCTGGGGTAGAAATAGGGCATCCTGGGCCTCTGCCCACCACCACCTCTCCTCCTACCTTTAGAAGGGACATGGGACCCTTCCCCCCCTTACCATTCTGGGACCTGTCTGGGTCACTGTGTACCTCCCCCCACACTGTTGAGGGGAACCCAAACCACCCTCCTGAGGGTCACTCCCTAGTGCCTCTCCAGGCACTCTGGTACTCACCCAGAGGTTTGCCTCTTTTGCAAGTCCTCTGGGGTCAGAGAACTTACAATCAACCAGGTGTTGGCGTAGCCCTGGAAAACAGTGACTGAACATGTGCTCCCTGACAATCAAATTGTACAGCCCCTCAAAAGTGTTTACCATATTACCCTTCACCCAGCCATCCAGTGACTTGCAAAAGTGTCCCACAAAGTCCTCCCAGGACTGGTGAGACAGTTTCCTACTGCCCCTGAATTTTAACCTGCAGTCCTCTGGGGTGAAGCCATATCGCTTGACAATAGTCTCTTCCATAGTGTAATAACTCAACCGGTCTCTCCCTTCTAGGGCAGCAGGGCATCCCTCCCACCACCAGGTATAGGTCTCCATAGGACAGCCCCACAATCTTCCTCAGGGATTCTGTGCGCTACTAGAGTGACCTCATACACCTCAAACTACCTGTCTATGTCATCCCCCTCACTGAAGTCAGCAAAACTAACGTCAGAAAAAGAAGAAGAGGAAGGCAAAAGGTTTTGTGGTGACCCTGCAGAGAGGCCACTTCCAACAAGTCCAGTTATGTAATCTATGGGTCCTTTGACATTTACAAACCGCCTTCGGTCTTGACATTTATTTTGTAACTTTTCGATGTTGTAAGTGGACTATAGCATCAGTCACCCATTATATAGTCCCTACATGTCCACATGCAAGCAAACAAAATAATTCTTTTTTTAAAACAACCTACAGCCGCCACTGCGGTAAAGCATCCAAAGACAAGGGACAAATCACTGTCCAGAAGGCTGTCTGAGACAAGACCAACGCAAAGTTATTTTCAGTTGATCTGTTGATTTCATCCTTGCCTGAGTCCTTTTCCCACTCATGTTTGTATTGGAAAAATTCAGTTATTCTAATTGTTGTATTAAATTGTTGTGATTTGTAACTCAGAATACATACAAAACAATAAAGAATGCTTAGGTATACACAATGTATCTACATTTCAAATGTCATTCTTTCTTTTTCAGCAATTATGTGTTGGTCTTTAGTTTTTATCTGCTCATACTTTGCCTGGTTGGATGCTCACACTCTGTGTGATTGTATGTCACAATGCCTCAGGTGCTTGTGGTACTGTCCAGCGACAAATATTATTAAAAGGAATTTCTGCAGGGTGGGTGGTAAACTGAGGACATTGTAGTGGTAGGGGTCAGCTGGAACCATAGCAGACTACTGATGCTAGTGCCCAGCATATAGGGTAGGACTGGTATCCCCTCAAGTGGGATTTGAAACTTCAGCCACCCACCAACCCACTGTGTGCATACTTGTCCAAGACATGCACAACATTGAAGCCTTCTGGTTGGGGTCCAGAACACTCATCCAGATGCTCCAGCAGGACCACTTGAAGTACGGCAAACAAGATACTGGGGTCCTGCTTCAATAAGCATGTGGATCACGCTGACAGCGGCACTAGGGGACAAATGGCATCTGCAACTGTGGCCATCCAGCGGAGAGGGTACTATGGGAGTGTGCATTATCGTGGTGCGAGAGCACCCAAAACACGCCATTATACTTCTACTCGGGAGCTTCAGAAATTAGCAGTGAGATTGTGCAGTAGCTATGTTTGCGCTGTTGTGCGTTTGATTGATCACTTCTTCTGGGCCACGTTAAGTTAAAGTTCTTTCATCAGGAGTAACACCTGGCGAAGAGTTTGTTGAGAAGGGAGATGACATTGTTGATTGTTGTTGGGTAGGGATGATGTATGGATAATGACATCCACTGACAGTCAATGAAGATTGAGCAGCACATAGTCAACTAGGACACTTCAAGGCTGGAGGGTTTGCTTTTGTCTCACTGGTTGGTGGAGGGGGAGATGAACCAGGGGATCAGACAGCTGGTGCTGTACTCTCCGGTGTTCCTTTATGCCACATCATACCACTTTCTTTAGGACTGGGCAATCATCACTAAACTTCTGTGCCAGGGATCACCAAGCACCTTGGTCCCCAAAAGAAAAATGACTCAAAGGCCTCCACATGTAGGCATAAAACTTGTTGCTTGTTTAGCCTATTATTTTTTTAAATACAGAGCAACTCTCTTTGGGAGTTTATTCTTGAAAAACAAAAAAGCCTGCGTTTCATTCAAGGTGCCTGCTTGGCAAACTTTCAAACCTTCAGAGGACCCTCTACACTTTCAGCTGCTCTGAAGGCTTAGAGCTACCGGTCAGGCAGGTGGACATCTCTCACTCAGGCAGGTGGTCCACCAGTGGAGAAGGGGGTCACAGCCTGTGCTGGCCTGGTGGTCTGACGGACTGCTAGCCATCCTCTAAACGGAAGCCGTGATGTCCAGTTACATTTACATACAATACAACTAAAATGTGTTAATTTGCATATTCATTGGTTGTTCTGAAATCCTGACTTTGTGTAAAGGTACATTTACATACAAAAACATGAATGGGATGTAATTTCCATGTTTGCTGGGTATATTCAAAAGCCGACCTTTTGTAAAGGTCCATTTACATACAACAGATCTGCATGGGCTCTCATTAGCATTTACTGAAAATCTGACGTTTTATAGAGGCACATTTGCTTGCAATGGATCTGAATGGGCTGTTTCCATACTATATTAGTTGTACTGAAAAGTTGGATTTGTGTGGAGATACATTTACATATGGAAAATCTATCATTTGCAGATTTATAGATTATACTGAAAAACTAGAGATAGAGTATGAATAATGGATCTGAATGAGCTGCAATTTGCATATTCATCAATGAAGATGAAAAACTGTCTGTGGAGTCCTCAGTGGACGTCTGTGAGTACCCTATAGCTCATGGAAGCCATTTTGGCACAGAGAACCTGCTAGCAGATTAGCTGCAAACAATGTCCTCTTTGTGAGCACAGTAAGGTGCCAGGACAGACCCGGAAGATAAACATCAGTGACATTCAACCCATATTCTCTTTTCATGATCAAATGTTGGTAAAGCTTCTGCAAAGGTTACTTTTAGATTCATAAATCCGGGATGATAATAACTTGAGTTTAGACTGAAAAGAACACCTGCCAGGCACTCCGACCACCAGGAGAATTTGAGGTTATTGCTTTCTGTGCCCAGAGATTAACTGCACTGATACACGGTACAGCGCGATTTGAGTGAACCCTGCGAAAGAGATTATTACTTTTAATATCATTCTGATCTGTACCCTTCAGGCAGTTGCTGATGTTTCAAGAAAGAATAAAGCAAAATCTTTTTTTTTGCTGTGAAGATTAGCTGCAAAGGTGTGGAAGCACATTGTTTTCTTGGATGTGGTTCACCTGGAGTTCCACCATTTCTATTACGCCATTCCACGGCAGAAAATGGCGGACATGGTTTCCCAGCAGGAGGACACACTTTGCTGCAGGACTGCTGTCCTTCTTGCAATCCCCTAGGACAGTGGTTCCCAACCTGTGGTCCGGGGACCCACAGGGTCTGCAAAGCCTCCTCAGGGTGTCCGCAACTGCTTAGAAAATTAGATCCCTAGCTTTCAGAAGCGACTGAGTGGGGTGTCCCCGGAGTCCAATAATGATTCAGTGCGGGTTCCCGGACCCCAGCAGTGATAAAGTGGGGCTCCACAGAAGTCAAAAGGTTGGGAACCACTGTCCTAGGATAACCCACTCTTGCTGGGCCTTTTTTCAGCAGCCAATCAGAACTTTTTGAAAAAACACACCAATTGTGTTTGATCAAAATGCAGCCAGTCGGAATGGCTGAAATATTATGGAGTTTTAGTCAGCCTAAGTTGCCACCCTTCGACCAATTGGAATTAGTTTCCATTTCTCCCCTTTCTGGTTGCATTCTGGAAGGCTAATCTGCATTAGTGGTGCTTTCGAGGCCTTCCGGGACCATTTTTATGGGCAAGCGTAAAGCGCTCCGTCCATAAAGTAATCTCTCTTTGGGCTTCAAACCACGCCCAGGTCACGTCAGTCTCTTTCATTGGTTCCTGGGCTTGCTCTTTAAAATCTGCTTGCTTTCATTTGTGAAAGGCATGCATACGTCATGCCTTTTCCGGTGTTTAGCCCGCCTACACAACACCGGTAAACTACTAGAAACATACGAGGCTCGATGTTTTGAGCCTGGCTTCTGGACTACTTTATCTGTTAATTTTCCCCGCAGCACGATCGTGCTGGGGTTTACATGGCGCGTTCGTGCTCGGTTTTTTCGTTTTCAATTTCAGCGCGATCACGATGCATTTTACAGAGCGCGATCACGCTGTGTTTTTTTTCTTTTAATTTGTGTGGCAAGAAAAGTTAGGTTAGGAGTTTACAACGCAAATAGCTCCAACTCAAGCAAATGCGAGCTCCGTTGCATTGAAAATGCTTGTTATAGTCTTGTAACAGAGAGACATGCCTTGTATCTGGCAAGTGGTTATCTGCAATAAGGAATTTAAAGTGTTAAAGCACTTTAATTCCATGCTTTTAGTGGAACGCTATATGAGATGAGTGCTTTCCACATCTGTGAAAATGTTCCCCCATCCTGACAAACTTTCACTGCTCTCAGGGTTTTTCTCTTCTTCCCTGGTGGGTGAACTACTGTGTAGGACATTCCTTTTGATTCCAGTTGTTTCTTGGATGTGGATTTCGGAATCTATGTTCCTCTAGTTGTTTCAGGTCGGATTATTCTCTAACTTGTAGCCAGCCCTTTTTTATTTTTCCACTGAACATGCATAATGTGCAAAATCCCATCTGCCGCAGCTGGAACCGGTACACACCATTTGTAAATCGTGAACTGGAGTTTCCACCAGGGGTGGTTGTTTTTCGCTACTGTGGTAGGTGTCAAAAACCCGCAAAGGAAGTGACTCATACTTTGGTGGTTGCAACAGAATTTCCCAAATTGTCTGTAACTGAAGGCCATGTAGGGGGCCCTGGCAGTTTTTTACCTTTCAAATAGAGTGTAATGATGTTTTGAACCAGATTTTAACTGTATGCTCGAGGTGAATTGTGCAGACACACCAGGGCAGTCCCCTGCATCATCGATGTTAAGGAGGAGTGCACTGCAACGCAGAGGGCTGACTCAGCGTCACCACCAGGGTGTGTACACCCGGGGATGCCTAGAGGTAGGGCAGGCTCACGCGTGCCCACAACACCTACACGCAATGCAGGAATATTCATCAACTTGGCAATGGACTCTGGAAGCAACTTCGCTTCATCCCACCAGAGTAACACTCATATGAATGTGAGTGTTGTGTAGCGCCATTTGGTGCCTTCAAAGCACTACAGAGTAGTTCAAGCATGACGAAGTTGCTCCACTGAAGCATTCATTTGTGCCTCATCATAGTCTTCTCACACTTTAGTTTTTTTAATGTATATCTTTATTAGTATCCTATCAGCGTGCATGGCATGTGATTGTGCCCTAGCTCAATGGATTATCCTTCCCCTCTCCAACAGTGCTAACACCTTTTGAGCCAGAATGGGTCCAGTGGCTTCTGGAGCACAACTGTGGTTCATCCTCTGTTGAGTGGGCTTTAACTTTTGCATGAGCCATTCACAGCCCACTTGGCCATTATTTATGCATGTATGTGTGTATTTATTTATAAGAGCGTGTATGTAGTGCAAACCTAACCTAGAGGCATCGGAGTATTTTAGAGAGTCCAATAACACACAAAATGTCAGCTTGTTTCTTCACATCCGTACTTGCCGCCTAGTGCCTAGAGGCTTGGGATAGCTGAAAGCAGACCTGGAAATTTTACAGATGACATTATCTGTAGACCAGTTGTGAGTGCTTTGTGGGACACGAGTTCACCATCCTTGTTGAAAGTGAGTGGTCCATTGAGGTAGATGGTGGAACCAGGGGGGTGAGGTGAAGAAACCGATAACTCTAGGGGAGTTTGTAAAGGCTCCCTACCCTAGTAATGGATGGATAATGGGTTCTGATGAGTTGGGGCTAAAAAAATCTGAGTGGAAGGCTGGCAAGAACTTGACGTATGATGCTGGCAGTGCATCTTCAGTGAGAGAAGTGGGTGCAGTCCCATCAGCACCCAGTACCATGGGCAGGAATTCTCAACAATGTAAGGATGCTGAGCCTCAAACACACCTAAACACTCCTTTGTTCACAGGTCCTAGGAGGAAAGCAGTGGTTGGTGCAAGCAAAGAAACGTCCCATTAACTCTGTCCTACCCTAGCATGTACTCCTTACAACAGAGGTTCTCAGACCTATTGGCGTTAAAAGAGAGGGGGGCTCTAGGTTGCCATGCTCATGGATGAGCTGTTGAGTCAACGGGATAAGAAATTTAAGAGGGCCTTTTAGGTAGTGTACCTGTCACATCACTGCTAGGTGGGACACCTTCCTCCTATTTAATGTTCATAACTTTCGGTGGGGTGGTGGCCCCTTATGGATCTGAAGTTTTGGAATAGTTGAAAGAGGGGCCACATGTCCGATCTCTACAGTGACTCACACTGCATGATATAGTCCTTGGACTTTGGCCATAAAACTTGATCTTTGTAGTATCTGTTGCATGTCTGAGGGGTGGGTCTTAAAACTCAGCATTTTTTAAATTTTAATTCAGACCAGGGCTGCCAAAAATGTTATGGTGAGGATCGGCTTGTTCCAAGAAAGTGTCATAGTCGGGATGGAATGTTGGCTCAAAAGGGGACAGATGGGCATTGTTTGCATGTGACAGGTGCCCACACCTGTTGAATGACTTTAATAGAGGATACCCCTTTTCTCTACCGGTGATCATGATGACCGGCAGTTTGCTCTGTTCAGGTTGCACTGTTCACTTCTCACACTAGGCCCCAGAGAGGAAGGCTGTGCACTTCTCCCTCCGCATTAGTCCCATTTCACAGGAACCGTCTGACTTCTCACATAGCGCTACCCTTTCTACTTGCCACTGGTCTCCTGCCCCTATCTCAGTCACTATGGCGGTCATTCTGACCTTGGCGGGCGGCGGAGGCCGCCCGCCAAAGTCCCGCCGTCAGGTTACCGTTCCGCGGTCGAAAGACCGCGGCGGTAATTCTGACTTTCCCGCTGGGCTGGCGGGCGGTCGCCTTCAGACCGCCCGCCAGCCCAGCGGGAAAGAGGCTTCCATGATGAAGCCGGCTCGGAATCGAGCCGGCGGAGTGGAAGCTGTGCGACGGGTGCAGTTGCACCCGTCGCGTATTTCACTGTCTGCACAGCAGACAGTGAAATACATGTAGGGGCCCTCTTACGGGGGCCCCTGCAATGCCCATGCCAGTGGCATGGGCACTGCAGGGGCCCCCAGGGGCCCCGCGACCCCCCCTACCGCCATCCGGATCCCGGCGGACGGACCGCCGGGATCTGGATGGCGGTAGGGGGGGTCGGAATCCCCGCGGCGGTGCAGCAAGCTGCGCCGCCGTGGAGGATTCAATGGGGCGGCGGTACACTGGCGGGAGCCCGCCAGTGGTGCCGGTCCGACCGCGGCTTTACCGCCGCGGTCGGAATCCCCATTGGAGCACCGCCGGCCTGTCGGCGGTGCTCCCGCGGTCCTCCGCCCTGGCGGTCTTTGACCGCCAGGGTCAGAATGACCGCCTATATCTCTTGCTTCTCTGTAAATGGAACTCATGATAACTCACCCAGGTGCTCAGGATGAGCTCAAGGATGATGGTGAGAAGAACTGTGCATCTGCTGAGGTATCTGATGAAGAGCTACACCGCGGTTCATGATGCCGAAACATCATATTGTACCACTGGGTCCTATTTGTGCCATGTAAAACATCAAAGAAAAAATGAATACCCTGGTAGGTGTGAGAGGTACAGACAGTCCTGGCCTTATTGTGTGGACAGCTACATTTCCAGGAACCGCTGAGTATTGCATGGGCTCCATGTGAATGTTTGAGAGCATCAAAGCTGTGACGTAGAAGAAAGATGTACGCAAAGAATTGAGGCTATGCCATTTCTTAGGACAGTGTGGTGTAGGTGCCCGGAGACACCTGCAGTTTCATAATACTATCTACCTGCCTACGAAACACCATATGATACCACTAATGGTATTAGCAAATTGAAAGACCGGAAAAGATAGTTCAGAGGGTTAATGCAGCTATTACAGAGATCAGGGTGCAACCTGAAAGCCCACACAGTCTTTCTTCTGAGTCCAATAACACGAGGATGTGCGCTGGTTCATTGGATGGCCAAAATTAGGGGACATTGCAGGTCGGATAACGCCATCTTTTATTTAAACAGCTGCTATGAGTACCGCCTCACATCTTCCATGCCCTTGGTGTCAGGCGACCTAGGTCCCACCAGCTCCTGAAGGGGTTTAAGGAAGAAACATAACATTCGATTATGATTCAAAATCAATGGATCACCTTCCCAGCTCGTTTAAGGGGCACCTCTTCGTAAGCGTGGATGCTCACAGACAAGGGAAAATACTCCCAACCCCAGCCCTTACTTATAAAGAAATAACCAGACTGCGCCCCCTGGAGCCACTTTATGTGGCAGCAGTCTTGGACTGTACCATCCCACCCAAATACCCGGGGGTGGGGGCTCGGGGCTGTCCATGCTCTCCCGGATCCTCCGGAGGAAGAAGCCTGGTTTGATGGAGCGGGGGGGGGGGGGGGGGGGGGGGTGACGGAAGCCATGTTGGTTCTAGACTGAGCTGGATTCTGCTGGAGATGTTAACAGCGGCAATCCAGAGCCTGACGCCAGGAGGCGAGTCCCGCGGATGGAAAAGAGAGCTCACGAGTTTAGACATTCCATTTTGGGGAAAGCACGTGCGTCCCATACCGGGTGGGGAACGTCAGCTAGGCTGGGGCCAGATGTTCGCAGCTGGCCGCGCGCCCTTCAGACGGATGTTTCACTTCCCTGTCCGCCCTGGAATTACATTTTTGAAGCCTGAGTTGGTGTCTGCAGACTGTCCCATAAGTGTTCTGAGGTCAAATGCACGATTTTCCACGAATGATCTATTTTAAGTAAGGATGCTTGCAAAAATACTTTGATAGTTACATTTGCTCCTTACTTCTGTTCATCAATTTATACAACTGTTCATCCATCCATTTTCCATCAACCTATTGTTTGTAATTTGTCCCATCCACCTATCCATCCACGCATCCATCCACCCACCCATCCATCCACCCACCCACCGGACCACCCTCCAGATAACGCTTGTTTCCTTCGTTTCATCTTTCTTTTCCAATTACTTTTCATGTTCCCTACTCCCCACCCCTCTTTCTTTCTCCTTTCCTTGCTTTCATGTTTCCTCCTTCCTACTACTGTCTCCCCGTCTTCCTTCATCTCTCCTTTTTTCTACCCATCTTTTCCTTTTCTCTCCTCCCCGCTTTTCCTTTCTTACCTTCCCTCTCCTGCTTTACTTCTGTTTGCCTGACTCTCTGTATCCCCTAGTTCCTCATTTCTCAGCCTCCTTCTCTGTACTTGGTTCATGTGACAGGTCCAACATCTCTTAGGCCTATCACCGCATTCAAGTAAAGTGCCATTGGTGTGCTCTTGCTTGCAGACCTGTAGACAGAAGAAGTCCATAAATAACTAATCAGCGTGTTTGGGACTCAGTTTTCAAAGACATCAGGACCAGGGGCATTGTTCCCCCATTAGCTACTAGGGTTGGGGTACAGGTTTTCAATGCCACTCGAGGTAAGATCCCTTAGCACTGTTCTCTAGCCCTGCTTCCCTGCACGGCTTGATGTAAGGATTTCCAGCACCCTAGGTGATGCTCCTCGGTGCCACACCCTTCACTTGGAAAGACAAAATGGGAGTGCATTATGCATATCAGGCCTCTAAGGGGCTGAAACGACACTGGAGTGAATTAGGAAGCGTGGAGTGGATCAGGGGGACCAGGAATGAGGGCCTAGAATATGAGCCGAATGAGTGTTAAAAATAGTACTTCCAGAGACTCCTTTCATCCCTCTGTGCCTAAATGAGTCCATGTTAGAGGGTGGCAGCTCACCAGCAGAGCTCGATATCCCATGCCCTCATGAGCATAGATGTGTGAGGTGTGGACCAACTCCATGTCTGGGGATCAGTAAAAAGCTCTTGGCACATTGACAGAGCCCAGCAGCAATACTGCCTCCCAAAGAGTGAGGCTCACTCCCAATGTGTGAGATGTGAGACGGGTTCCAGAATAAGCACAGCAATGCACCTAGATACCCCTCAGTGAACTCTTTACGCTATACAAGCTCTATATTGCTTCAGTGTCTCTTTTCAGTGAAGAATTACGAGGCAGTCCTTTTATAAACCCCTTTTCACTGATTGTCAATATCAACAAACAGACATACTGTTATTTTCTTCTCGCACCCTCTTGCTGTTTGTTTAGCTCTGTTTTTGTTGCCTTGGTTTTCTCCTGTAGTTTTCTTCCAAGACTAGTCATTGTTTCTATGGTTTCAAATGAGGCTATTGAATAATTTTAATGCTGTTATATATTTTAGTGCTTTCATGTTGTAAGTCCTGAACAGCACACCTTGAGACATTTTTGGCATGACCCGTGCTGGATCAAGAATAAATTAAGCGCCCCCTTGTTAAAAAAAAAAAAAAAAATACCAGTTTGAATCCCCTCCACGACCCTCCTTCTCCCCTGAATGGCCCGATCCGCAAACCCCTCTCTTGTGCCTCCTAATGATATTTCGCTCTTAAAACCCTTCACAAAGCAATATCCTCGATTATCCAGTATCTGACTTTGCGATTCTCTCTTTCTGTCATTATGAAAGCACTCTGGCTTAAGCCTGATATAAATGAAATGGCACCTCACACATCACTGCAAGGATGTTGTAAACAAGGAGGCCCAGGCTCTGCATCTGAGGTGCCTACTAGAAACCACACTGCGGCGGTCTGAGGTCTCCGGCACCTTCTGTAGAGAAGGTCACAACCGCATTCAGCTTCCCCGAAGAGGCGTGGGTAGGAAGCGCCTATGCAGTCATCTTTGCTTCGGTTGAAAGAACTCACATCACACCTGCGCTAAGATAGCTACCTAGGCGGGATGTAGGCCGTGCGATGGGACCGCCTTAAGATCTAGAAACCCATTGTCAATGTTGTGACAATAGCTTAAAGCTTTAATAAAATATCTGCTTGTTCCTAGAACATGCTTCTTCATAAATCTACTTGTCCTGTAAAAAAATCTATTTGTTCCTTTGGTGCCATGTAAAGCGCCAGTAAATTATGGCCGCAATCTCATTATATAACAGCTCTGAGCCTCTCTGATTATGCCAGGGCTAATACTATAGTAGGGATTGAATACTAGCAATTTCCTTATTTTGCCACCTTTCTGCAGATCTACATACTGGGGTTGGAGGCAGCGGTAAGCCAAAGTTGAGGGTTAGACTGCCCTTTGAGTCTGTGCAAACCTACTAACTTGCATGTTTTATACGTTTTCACCAGCTTTTCTCTAATCTTTTCCCATACTAGGAAAGATTGGATATTTACTCCTGACAATGGCAGAAGTAAAACTTCTTCCATGGTTGGGAAACAAGTGGTTGGAGGGAAAGTGAACTTGTAAGCAATCAACATGTTTACGCATGAGCAAATCTACACATGCATATTTGTTCTTGATAAAATACAGTTCACATATATTTTCTAGAAGTATGCTTTCCTGTCCACTTCTGTAAATTCTTGTGAATTCATGAAAAATTTAAATCTGCACTGATGCAAAGACATATACCATGGGGGCACTTTTGTGACTTTCTTTAACAATTGCGTCCCTAATAAACAAGACCTTTTGTTTTTATTAAAATTGTATCTCTTTCTCTATCCATCTATTCGCTGGCTTCACTGTGAGTGATAGCAATCTGCTTTTTCACAAGGAGCATATTAGAACACAGTTGTTATGTTCAGTGCCAGTAACTACTGTGGCAATGTGTGCTTTTTGAGACCCAGCAATATTTTTTATTTTTGCCAATGTTTGTTACAATGCTGAGTGCCCGACAGCTCACACAACAATAAAGGTTTACAGAAGCCATGTCAAAATAAGACCTGCATTGACAATACCAAAAGACTGAAAACCATTGTCAGACATATTGGCTTTGCCGGTGCTTGTTTATTTTCCTGTTTGACATAGTCTTAATGAAACTGGTTTCACTGATATTCCATTAGGAATATGTTTTCAAAATACTAGAATGCATCATAACATTTTACTGAATAATGCTTCATAGAAATGGTACCTAAAATTTCATAGTACTTTAGCAAAATGTTTTTTTCCTAGTTGCATTTTTTGCTAACATTTTATTTTGAAAGCAAAGATTCATCACAATTGCTTTTAAGCACCTGCACATATTTGCATTTAATCAGAGAGCATTCTGGGAGCATTACATGCCGCCTCATATTGTTAAACTTTGCAAACCTGTGTGCAGGAGTGCAGTCCGAGCTTACAAAATGTATTTAGAGCGCTCACACTAATAATAAAGGCTTTGCATTAATGAGCCATAAAACAAGTTTGAACAGCCTAAACATACAGGCACAAATATTACATCAACTGCAGACATTTCCTTCCCTGCTCCATAATGTGGTCCTCTAAACTAGCATCCTGTGCTGCAGGGGGTTGGGCCTACTTGTCCCAAGGACAAAATAAACATAAAAAGCTGTTGTCCTTAACCCCACACAATATGTCCTGGGCATCAGGCTATAGGAATTCCACACCCCATCAGTAAAAACAGACTACAACATCCAGAACGTATTAGGCTATCACACAGTTAACCAGGGCTGGGAACACACTCCCTAATGACCTGGAAGAAAAAGGCCACCCTAAGGACAGTACAAGTCATCTGTTGAAGGGTCTACATTGCCCATCAAAGTACTAGCTCTTTACCCTTTTAGGGGTGGGGACAAAATATAATTTGGCCTAAAGTATTGCACATCTTTGCACCAATTTTGCTAGACTCCAACTGATGCATTCAGATGTGACTGAGGAGCGGAATATGAAGCTAAATGCCACAAGTTGTAATCCTTGCTTTTCAGACTTAATAAATTGTGTGACTCTGCACCTATTCCTTTATATAAATGTATTTCAGTTACCTTATCACTCACATGTTTTTTGCCTTGATTACTTGTAGGATTCAATCTCTTTCTGCTGTCTGTTGCAGTAGCTTTCCCATTGGCTTCCCTGATAGCTGTCTACTAAGAAGTTTGTTGTGGGTGGTTTCAGCTTTGCAGTAGATCACTTTGCAAAGAACCGTGATGGCTCAGTGATCTGGGTACCAGCTGTTGTGATTAAAGACGGAATGTGTGTGCTTCCGAAGGAAGCCATGGTGGTTATTTCTTTGAGCATGGCTCCACTGGGATATAAACTCTTCGGGTCTCTGTTTCTTCAGTTCCTTGGGGGTGTGAACATTCTATTTACATGTAGAAGCCTTTGAAAATATCCACAGGGACTATCTCCAGCAGGATAAACATATAGGGCCTGATTTACAAATGGAACCTACACTTTTGAGTATGTTCACTTACTGGACTTTTGTAGTAACTTACACTTGTGTATTAACTTACATGTTTGTATTAAAAGCAGCACTACACATGCCAACCACTGGTACTGCAACACCCTCCCACAGAAAATAACGGAAGTAGGGAGCTTCTAAAAAAATGTATGTTACTACAAAAGTGAGGTTTGTTAGCAGCACTTTGCACTAAGTTTTGTTGCAATACAGTAGCACTACAAAAATATACTACGAAGTACACTTTGTGAATCATTTGCAGATCTTCCAACCCACGTTTCCAACATGTGTCCCACAATATTGGGCTCCTTTCACATGATCACCCAGTGGGGTGTTGATATCACACTGTGTGCGCACAGTTAACTCGAAAACCAGCAGACAGCAGGGAGCCAGGTAATAGTGTAGGGGCTCTGCCTGCTGATGTCCATTCCATTGTTTGAAACCTCCCCAGGACACTGGTGTCTCTCCAAAACCTTTGTTTAGTTTGATGTGGGAGGCAGCGGCCACCGTTGCAAATCTCAACGGGAGGGGCGGAGGGACAAGGGGGGAATAAAATAATATGAAAAAAAAACGTACCTGATGCCCTGCCCATGTCTCAATCCTCTTCCTGTAGTCCCTCGGACACCAGCACGGGCTCCCCAGCAATCTTGGAGCTGCACTTGTGCTATACCTAGCATGAGAGCAGTGTCAGGAATAGCTTCAGTTTCTCCAACCCAGCTGTAGCACAGCCGGGTTGGAGAAATGTAAGTGTGCATGTCAGTTTGGACAGCCTAAGACGGCCGGTCAAACTGACATGCGCACTTAGTGCACTCTGACTCCACTCCCCCTCCTCCCCCTTCCCATGGACCAGCTCCGCCCCTCCCTGCGTCTGCTGGCTCAACAAGCAACTGAAAAATAAAACAATATTAAATTGTTTTATTTTTCATCTGGTGGCTCAGCCAGTGGGGCGGTGTTCCTTTGCCATTGCGAAGGAGCCGCCCCTGGTAGGAGGGGCAAAGAAGTGAGTTAAAGTGCCTTGGGCAGCCGTACTCGACACAAAGTGCCACCCCCTCCAAGGTCACTCCCTCTCCATAGATGGTGAACTTGGCAGGTCTGCGTTTGTCATAGAGCCATGGTGAGTTGGACTTCTGGAATACACTGCACATTGTTAAGGAACACTTCAAGTTCCACCACCCAGAACTGGTGGGACGAGCCATTTGAACTATTGCTCAGGGCCACCCACTCACAAATAAGAAATGGTTTGTTTGATAAAAACAAGTCAGTGTTTGTTAACATCATGTAGTTGTTAATTTATCTTTGGCACATTGTTCATGCTATATGGCACCTGCTTCTGAGCACTTTAGCAAAGTGATGGGGAACTAATAGGGAAAGAAATGAGAATTAGAGTTCCTTCAGGCTCTTTGGAGCATATTCAGTTGGAGAATGGTCGAAGAGGTGTGCCTTTTGGCCTCTAGGGTACTCCATGACCCCTACTGCATGTTTGGGTGCGAAGATATTCCAAACCTTGAAACAGGAAAGTTTTTCCACTAGAATGATTATCCTTAGTCAGGGAAGCACCAGAAAGCTGTGGAAAGCCAACATTTTGTGCCTCTTTTGGCTCATGACAGGGAGGCAGGTTTGACTCAAATCAGCCTGATCTTGTGGTCCCTCCGGGATTTTGAATACATCTTTATTCCCATTCGTATTGGGATACAGAGCGCTGGCCCTGACTTCTCACCCTCCTGCTCGGACTGGAGGATTCACATTGTAAAGCGCCAATCTAGTACCACCAAGGTGGCCTCCATTTTGATCCAGCTTTGCCGGTGCTCCCAGTGCAGAGCTCTAGATGTTCTATCTATCTTGGAAGGAAGAACCTCTTTCAGGGTTCTAGAGGAGGGGAATGGAATAGCCTGGTAAAGCGCAGAAGCGCGAGCCCCCTCGGGAATAAGATACACGAAATCGAACTACTTCGAGTAGTAGTTTTTCATCCTTACATTAGAGTTTTTTTTTTGAGTTTGCAATCTTGCAGCTTCAGGAAGTTTAAAATAAATGATGCAGCAGGAGAAAAGATCAGCAGAAAAGCCTACTTTTCTTGAGAAAATACATTCTTATATTTGCAGAAGAAATTCCAACAAACTGGGCAAAGTGTGGAGTCTGCTTGCTACACCAAACTTGGAAAACTAAGTTGAAAACGTCATCCATCCCTGAAATAAAGAGTTAGGAACAAAATGACTATTCTCTGGCTACATCTCTGGGAAACAAACCTCTCAAAATGCTCGAATCTTTCCAGACTGGTGAGCCCTGAAGCTCATCCGCTTAAATCTCAGGCGTTGCCAGGGACGCGCCACCAAGAACTGCTGGAAATGTGCCTCCTAGAATGGACTCCGGAAGTCACGCCTTAATGCACACACAGGCGTGACACATGGAGATTAAAGGCCGGGGCCACGATAGGGGGGTCTGGAGCTGAGCAGACAAACAAGCACATTGCAAGGGCACCGCCCAAACCATGTAATCAGTGACGTTACGAAATTGAGGGGGGGGGGCTTACAAATAGGTTGACCAGATCTTGAGCACCAAAAGCCGGTACATTTTACAAAAATGGACTAGATGTTTACATCAAACAGAGCATCGCAAAATCAACCAATCAGAGAATTTGTAAAGCGCACTACTCACGCCTGAGGGTCTCAAGGCGCGGACCGCTCTCTGCAATTTCGGAACGCAGAAGAAGCATGAAAAAATAAATAAATATATGTATATATATATTTTTTAAAACCTGCATCATAACTTGTGACTTAAATTGCTTACTCATAATAACTGCTAAGTGGCCCTTCTTTGGAACACCTAAAACAGTGCCTGTCGCTGTTTTCAGTTGGTCATCTCTAAAAAACAAATTTACTGAAATCTTCTGGTACAGCTGGTGAAAAACAGGGACTGTCCTGGCAAATTTTGGACGCCTGGTCACCCTACCTGCAAAATACATGGAGGGGGACCCTGACCCAGTCAGGAGCTCTCAGGCCAAGGGCCGGCCACCCGTGCACAATGTACTGTAATGTTGCAAAGAGCTATTGGAATCACTGTTTTGTGTCTTTGCCTTGCAAGACCAGGCTGCGTGCAGAGCCAAGGAGCTCTTAGGAGGGTAGCCGGTGGTGCTCATAACATAGTTCAACAGGAAGGGCAACAAAACACTGTAGACTTCAACGTAATTGAAGACGGAAGGGAAGAGCCAATCTAAAGCTGGCCTGTCAACCCCCAGTAAAATTCACCCTTGGAGGGGATGGGGGCTTCATGCCAAGAAAGACCTCAAAGGCACTCCTGCACATTTCATCATCAAACCCCAACCCCCACTCCCCAAAAAAATCTTGCTGAGGCTACCATGGCCTGGGTGTGTTCAAAACTGATGAACATTGTTCAGAGCCTCCAAAGACAAACTGGAAACCCACTAAGTGCAGGGGTTTCCAGCTTGGCTTCCCTCCCACCATGTGATATCGGCTCTTTACTGGGTGACCTTGTGAAAGCAACAGATATCATGTGACATACGGTGGCACCGTGAGAGTTGGCAGGTCTGATAAGGACATGATAACACTGGGACTTTCACGTGACATGGTGGCCAGCATAATTTTGCATAATGCCTGGTATACATATGCATGTAATTTGAATAATGTCACAGAATTTTCAGGAAAATTGCATGGAATAAAATTGCATGAATTTGACATACACATAAGCCCAACTCTGCTCATTGGCTTTAGAATACAAAAATCAAGGGGTGACCTTGGTCGACCTGAGGGGTTAATATGAGCAAACTAAGAGAAAGGAGAGATGCATGATGGCCAGCAGTTAATGTAGGACAAAGTGATTGACCAGATGGGAAGATAAATGGGAAGGATTAATGTTTTTATTAGATTCTTGAAATAAACTTGAGAGGGCAGTCTGAAGTCATGGAGTAGGCTCTATAACATAATATTGAGTTTTAAATACTGTTCTACAAAATATTGTAACTATAATATTGAATATAAAAATATTGTGATGGTGAGTGCACATAGGCAGGTATAGATTTACAATTCTTAGCTCCAATCCTACTTTGAAGATTTATATCTCATCAAGGCAGATCTCTGTGGAGCTTAATCATAGTAACTCTATGTATTCTGTATTGTCTCTGCTCACAGATCTCCATTTTCACTTCTGGACTTTAAGCCTTAATGTCATTTTAGTAAAATCATAAACACATTAACAGTAAACAATATTTATCTGTGCTATATTTCAACTTTTTCATCACATTGCTTCAGTGTATTCTACAGATTGGTGACCTGCCTTAAACTGATTTTACAAGATAAATGTGACAGATCACCTAATTTTCTTTTTTTTTGACATTTTGTCCCATCTCAGCTTTACACATAAGCTGTAGGTACCGCGGTGTCTACCACGTGGAAAAGAATGCGCGCTACAACCTCTTGCGGGAAGAGGCCATGCAACTATGCGAAGTACTCAACAGCTCCTTGGCAACCATGCTGCAAATGCGCAACGCGTGGGACATCGGGTTTGAAACATGCCGGTAAGACATTGATATGGAAATTTTAGGGTGCTGAGACCCAAACTGGATAGTAGAGGCTTTGTTTGCGCTAGATTTTCAGAACGTTCAGAGAATAGAGGAAGGCGTGATCAATGGAAATTGATTTCTTAGTTCTGAAACTTTCCCTGATTTCCCTATGGCTTCTTGTTGTGCTGCCCTGCATCAAAAGAAAAGGATGTCTGTTTTTGTAGGAGTGATAGTTATTGTGCAGGGAGGGACACCTTCATGCACAAAAACAATCAATGGAGGTGTTTTCACCTTCTACCTTTCACCTTCTTTCACCTTCAGTCTGTAATATGTAACTGAAAGATATGTGAGTCAAGAAAACAATACTTGAGATGGTGTAGACATTATTTTTGCAGAAATAAAGAACTGTCCCTCACAAACCAAGACAGGAGGCAACTCAAGCCCAGCTTTACCTAAGAGACTTTGTGGCATATTTCTGATGCCCGTAGCGCCACCTTGCGCCACATTAGCGTCATTTTTGAAATGCAAATGTGGCGTTAAGGTCGCATTTCCCACGTACCATATTTACAAAGTGGCGCAATGCAAGCATTGCTCCACTTTCCAAACCCTTGTGCCGCATTATGCCTGCGCCAGGCATAATGTTTGCAAGAGGGGGCATTTCCACGTATGGAGGCCCAGGAAAATGGTGCCATTTGTAGCGTCATTATTAACGCCTGCCTAAGGCAGGTGTTAAAATGATGCTCCCATTGAAAATGGTGGAGGCCTCTGAAACCGGTCATCCCAGTGGAACCTGTGCAGCGGCATTGATCTCCGCTCCTGATGGAGCCGAGGCCAATGTTGGCGCACAGAGGGTGCCCCCAGCCCCGTCAAAATTTGCACTTAATCCGAGGGTGCTGGGAAGGGGGACCCTTGCACTGCCCACAACATGGTCGTGAGCCGTGCAGGGGCCCCCTGTGGCCCCCAGCACTGGGTTTCCACCAGCCTTTTCTTGACAGGGTCCCCACCATGAAAAGGCCGGCAGAAACTGGACTCAGCGGCACCGTGGCTGAGCACTACTCCGACCGCCGTCAGCTCATTGGGCTCCATGTTCCTGGTGGGGACGGCGGTCTGACTGCCAGATTCCTAATGTGGTGGTCGGATCACCTGGAGTGCGGTGGTCCAACTGCTACCCTGAGACGGGTGGTCTCAAGACCACCAGCCTTGTGATGAGGCCCTTTGTAAGTTTCATCGACGTAGGACTCACTACACTGCACCTGCCCATTGCAGAAATCACTTCTAAATGCGCATGTGACATTGTGTTTGTTATGACAATCTTAGGAAATATTCAATATCCATTTATCCTTTGTGTTTTATCTCAATGCCTAGCAAACAGAGGTAGTAAGCTGTATAGAAGTGCAATTTCAATTTTAATACACCATAGTTAGAATACATGGTGTGTGATAAAACGTTTCCTCACACTGGTCACCGCAAACTGCCAATTACAAGGCATGTTTTCAACACCCAGTGGTAGCTCGTCCTAGGTAAGTATATTGCACAGGTAACCCAATTGTGTCTGCATGTTTCGTAAGCATCCAGGCCACGTGATTTAACCTGACCGATCAGTACCCTTGATTGTTGCCTCCCTCCCAGGAAGTTGTAATCAGCAGGCTGTATGTGTTTCCCTCTGCAGATACGGATGGATCGATGATAACATCGTGATCCCGCGCATCCAGCAAAACCCCATATGTGCAGCAAATAACACAGGGGTATATATACTTATATCAAATATAACGGACAAGTACGACGCCTACTGCTTCAATGCTTCAGGTAGGTGATATGTTTCTCCCAGGTGCAGCCTCTGCTTCAATGCTTCAGGTAGGTGATATGTTTCTCCCAGGTGCAGCCTCTGCTTCAATGCTTCAGGTAGGTGATATGTTTCTCCCAGGTGCAGCCTCTGCTTCAATGCTTCAGGTAGGTGATATGTTTCTCCCAGGTGCAGTAGCATTACATCACTGGAACACAGAGTGGGTGGAAGCCTCAGAAACAATAGCTGTAATAATGTATTCCGTGCTTTGTTACATTTACATGTAAATACTGGCTGTGAAGAGCTTCCCACCATCTAAGGGCATGACTTTTGCAGTTATTAATAGTTCTTCTTGTGAGATCTGGTTTCCTGGACATGTTACAGCCAGCACCCCCGTGTCCACGCCAAGCATCCCGGGCCATCCTTTTGGCTGAGGAGGAGAGAAAAATGCAGCCTCAAGGGATGCAGCTCACAGCAGCACGTGAAAACAAAGACTGTAAAAACATCTTCTGAAGCAACATAGACTGCCAAGTCTCAACCCTACATGAATATCTCCCTGCAAAGGTTCTGGCTCGCTCCCATCCCACCATGAAGCACTTGTTCCCAAATGTGCTAAGGCTGGAGTTAGAATAGTAAATCACTCTGGTCTTGAAATGTGTGGGAAAGTAGGTTTGGTTGGATCAGGAATTAACCACAGATCAGATGTTTGTATGGAGGTATTTCTTTGTGGGGATGGTATTTTAGCAATGTACGGTTTGGAGTCCATGGGGCTGGATTAGAGTTTGGTGGAGGGGGTGTCTCCATCACAAACATGACAGATATCCCGTCCATCGTATTACGATTCCATTATAACCTATGGAACTTGTAACATGACTGATGGGATAGCTATCACATTTGTTATGGAATAAGCCTTCCGCCCAACTTTAAATCAGGCCTCTATTTTTGCAGTCTCTATTTTCTTATGGAACCATTGCTGAAACCTCGCCCTGGTCTGCTTGTTTACTGATAAGTGCAAAGGAGACCCTCTGGAACAAGAGATAAAAAAACACCAGACCACCACCAGCAAGAGCCTTACTCAGTCCAACACCTGACTCCAACACACCTCCTCATATATTCCACTGGAAGGCTGCACTTATTGCTTATGGGTGGTTGAACGTGTCCAGGTTTTCATCATCTGATCATTTCCATAACAAGTTTGACCTGCTGAAATTTACCAAAGGAAAAATGTGTGGGGTGAAAGTGTTTATTGTACAGACGTCGTATGTGCACATCAGCCTCAACAGGAGTTACCGCACATATCTTAATTAATCAGGCTGACCATAGTGTGGCCCTAGACCTGCTGATGTTTTAAGCCTTCAATGGTTGAGGGGAAGGGGTTTTAAGATTTATTGATTGGGTGTAGAACTCATAAATTTACATATCAGAAACAAGAGAAAATTGGGGTTGCTCTTTCAAGTCGGACTCTCGGCCTCGCAAAGCTAACCCTGTTTGTAGACCTTTCAGACATCCATGCATGGGAGATGTAGCATAATCTACTCCCACTGCTTAATTTGTAAAAATCTAGTTCCAGGGCCCTCGTCAGGAGTCCACAGCAGCTAGCACCATCAATTGCCCCTCCCAGCACATCCAATGACAGAATCAACACAACTACTAAACATCACACCCTACAAGTGTGACAATCCAGACTATTCCAGGCTCCCAAAGCTAAGAGTGGCTTTCACAGCAGGTATTAGTTATTTTGAATGCATATTAAATGAATAAAAAACTGTTGTTGTGTTCATCTTTAATTTAGACAAACAGAGCCACCATGTGGCAGACCGTCATAAGTGCCGGTGTGAAGAATTAGGTGCTGAGCACCGGAAACCACTAGCTCAAATTAAATACTATCTAATTCCAAACAAGGAAGACCAGCAATTTGAATTTCCGTATTGGGAAACATATTACATAGGTGTAGGAAGTTGGCTCTGTATGTGCTATTTCAAAGTAAGGAATAGCATGCACAGAGTCCAAGGGTTCCCCTTAGAGGTAAGATAGTGGCAAAAAGAGATAATACTAATGCTCTATTTTGTGGTAGTGTGGTCGAGCAGTAGGCTTATCAAAGGAGTAGTGTTAAGCATTTGTTGTACATACACACAGGCAATAAATGGGGAACACACACTCAGAGACAAATCCAGCCAATAGGTTTTGTTATAGAAAAATATATTTTCTTAGTTTATTTTAAGAACCACAGGTTCAAATTCTACATGTAATATCTCATTTGAAAGGTATCGCAGGTAAGTACTTTAGGAACTTTGAATCATTTCATTAGCATGTATACTTTTTACATAAAACACAATAAGCTGTTTTAAAAGTGGACACTGCAATTTTCACAGTTCCTGGGGGAGGTAAAGTAATGTTAGTTTTAACAGGTAAGTAAGTCACTTACAGGTTTCAGTTTTTGGTCCAAGGTAGCCCACCGTTGGGGGTTCAGAGCAACCCCAAAGTTATCACACCAGCAGCTCAGGGCCGGTCAGGTGCAAAGGTCAAAGAGGTGCCCAAAACACATAGGCTTCAATGGAGAGAAGGGGGTGCCCCGGTTCCAGTCTGCCAGCAGGTAAGTACCCGCGTCTTCGGAGGGCAGACCAGGGGGGTTTTGTAGGGCACCGGGGGGGACACAAGTCAGCACAAAAAGTACACCCTCAGCAGCGCGGGGGCGGCCGGGTGCAGTGTGCAAACACGCGTCGGGTTTTCAATGGTTTCTTATGAGAGATCAAGGGATCTCTTCAGCGTTGCAGGCAGGCAAGGGGGGGGCTCCTCGGGGTAGCCACCACCTGGGCAAGGGAGAGGGCCTCCTGGGGGTCACTCCTGCACAGGAGTTCCGTTCCTTTAGGTGCTGGGGGCTGCGGGTGCAGGGTCTTTTCCAGCCGTCGGGAAATGGAGTTCAGGCAGTCGCGGTCAGGGGGAGCCTCGGGATTCCCTCTGCAGGCGTCGCTGTGGGGGCTCAGGGGGGACAACTTTGGTTACTCACAGTCTTGGAGTCGCCGGAGGGTCCTCCCTGAGGTGTTGGTTCTCCACCAGTCGAGTCGGGGTCGCCGGGTGCAGTGTTGCAAGTCTCACGCTTCTTGCGGGGAGTTGCAGGGGTCTTTAAATCTGCTACTTGAAACAAAGTTGCAGTTCTTTTGGAGCAGGGCCGCTGTCCTCGGGAGTTTCTTGTCTTTCTCGAAGCAGGGCAGTCCTCAGAGGATTCAGAGGTCGCTGGTCCCTTGGAAAGCGTCGCTGGAGCAGGTTTCTTTGGAAGGCAGGAGACAGGCCGGTAAGTCTGGAGCCAAAGCAGTTGGTGTCTTCTGTTCTTCCTCTGCAGGGGTTTTTCAGCTCAGCAGTCCTCTTCTTCTTGTAGTTTCAGGAATCTGTTTTCCTAGGTTCAGGGAAGCCCTTAAATACTAAATTTAAGGGCGTGTTTAGGTCTGGGGGGTTAGTAGCCAATGGCTACTAGCCCTGAGGGTGAGTACACCCTCTCTGTGCCTCCTCCCAAGGGGAGGGGGTCACATCCCTAATCCTATTGGGGGAATCCTCCATCTGCAAGATGGAGGATTTCTAAAAGTTAGAGTCACCTCAGCTCAGGACACCTTAGGGGCTGTCCTGACTGGCCAGTGACTCCTCCTTGTTGTTTTCTTTGTTTCCTCCGGCCTTGCCGCCAAAAGTGGGGGCCGTGGCCGGAGGGGGCGGGCAACTCCACTAGCTGGAGTGTCCTGCGGTGCTGTGACAAAGGGGTGAGCCTTTGAGGCTCACCGCCAGGTGTTACAGCTCCTGCCTGGGGGAGGTGTTAGCATCTCCACCCAGTGCAGGCTTTGTTACTGGCCTCAGAGTGACAAAGGCACTCTCCCCATGGGGCCAGCAACATGTCTCTAGTGTGGCAGGCTGCTGGAACCAGTCAGCCTACACAGATAGTCGGTTAAGGTTTCAGGGGGCACCTCTAAGGTGCCCTCTGGGGTGTAGTTTACAATAAAATGTACATTGGCATCAGTGTGCATTTATTGTGCTGAGAAGTTTGATACCAAACTTCCCAGTTTTCAGTGTAGCCATTATGGTGCTGTGGAGTTCGTGTAAAACAGACTCCCAGACCATATACTCTTATGGCTACCCTGCACTTACAATGTCTAAGGTATTGCTTAGACACTGTAGGGGCACAGTGCTCATGCACCGGTGCCCTCACCTAGGGTATAGTGCACCCTGCCTTAGGGCTGTAAGGCCTACTAGAGTGGTGACTTATCTATGCCTGCATAGGCAGTGAGAGGCTGGCATGGCACCCTAAGGGGAATGCCATGTCGACTTACTCGTTTTGTTCTCACCAGCACACACAAGCTGGCAAGCAGTGTGTCTCTGTGCTGCGTGAGGGGTCTCCAGGGTGGCATAAGACATGCTGCAGCCCTTAGAGACCTTCCTTGGCATCAAGGCCCTTGGTACCAGGGGTACCACTTACAAGGGACTTATCTGGATGCCAGGGTGTGCCAATTGTGGAATCAAAAGTACAGGTTAGGGAAAGATCACTGGTGCTGGGGCCTGGTTAGCAGGCCTCAGCACACTTTCAATTCAAAACATAGCATCAGCAAAGGCAAAAAGTCAGGGGGTAACCATGCCAAGGAGGCATTTCCTTACAATAGGTGATTGCACAACGTGGGAGCATGAGGTGGTTGACTCCCCAGAGAAGTAGATCATTACAAGGAGTGCGGAGTAGTGTGTTGGATTACCACACCTAATACTCATCATTAACTTGATGAGGTATTCACTGGGTTTAGAAAATACCTCCTATTCCACGTTTTCAACTTGAAAATGAGGCATAACATGGAAAATCGGTATTTAATGGTACATTGCACATGCCTTTCCTTTTTTCTGGGCCTTTTCCTGGATACATTTTGACTAGCCGGAATCTAACAGGGTAGAACTGTGAGGGTGTGACAATTATACAACTGGTAATGCTCGTTTGCACAGTGACTAGAACACAGTCCTGCACTTGAAGTATGGCCTAAGTAGGGTTACTAAGAGGCAGTATTGCTATGCTGGGCACTGTTAATGTGCTCAGAGGTCTTCAACATTACTTCGTAGAGGATGAGAAAGCAAAGTTGACAGGGAGCTGGTATTTCAGGAGTTCTTCAATTCACAAAGACGGTGGGGACCTTCCCCAAGCTGCTAGGGTGGAGCACTCTCCCGAGCTGCTAGGGTGGAGCGCTCTCCCGCGCTGCTAGGGTGGGGTCCTCGCATGCATATACATTTTTCATTTGGCTCCCTATCTGTTAGCTTGTCTTAGCATTGGATCCCTGACGAAACGTAAGATCACCCAATTTCATTGAGAAGAGTGAGAAAGATTCACCAACCTCTTGTTGCCAACTTGAGGGATTTTTAAATTATGCAAATGCAAGGAAAGTTATGGGAAGTGAACTCAGCTAGGCTGCATCTAGGCCTCCCATGCCAAGAGTTTGCAACTGATGAAAATAAAATGCTGGTAATGCTGTCTGATGGTGTTTGTTTTATTATTGTGGCATCAAATATGCACCACAAAGAAGGGTGCACACTCCCCAAAACTACACTTGTGGTGCTACCCTAAATTCAGAAAGTTGTCTAAAGTGATTAAACCCACACCATGGACGCTGGCAGGGAGTGATGCTACAGGGCAAGTATTTAGGGGCTCATGCAATGATTGACTGTACACTTCAGACACACCAGTTGTCCTCCCCCAGATGACAGGTGACCTTCTCCTGATGTCCTGGGAATTAACTCTTGTCGGCGTAGAGATTCTCTTCCCTTGAAGCCGGCAGTCTGAAGGAAGCAGACCTGGGCTTATGGACCCTAGGGTCAGCAAGGCACAGCAAGTCAGAAATATCCTGCAAGTAAGATTCAGAGTATGGGAAGACCGGGTCTCCATTCAAGCCCTAAGTGGAGCCTTTGACAGGTAGCGCAAAGCTGGGGGCTGGAAAGTGGTTGGGAGTGTTGGTGTAGATCCGGAGATCTACTATGATCCAACCATGGACAAAAAACTCATGTGGTATCCAGGTTAGCTGCTAACCGAGGTAATGGTTCTAGAATGTGGGAACAAAGTCAGATACTGGGACCAGCTCCATCTGGCTTGCTCTCAGTAAATATCTACTTACCACTTCTGGCTGCATATGTTCTCAAAATTTAGAACTATTACCTTGGTTACCAGCCAACCTATCCCCTGTTTCCCCATATGCAATGGCTCCAAGTAGAATTGGACATCCAAAGAGAATGCTAAATATACAGCAGCAGCATAAGAGGGGTCTGAAGCACAAAATGGATTCCTCATTTCAGCAGGGGAACATCAAAATGACCTCACCAAGTGGTCCACATGAGGATGCACCCACAAGGGATTGAAAGGTGGGGGACAGTCTTCAGAGATACTAAGTCTATCCTTAGGAGGATGTAGTGAGGACCAAGGATGCTGCTCCGGAATTCTTTATTGCTAGATTGGCAGTGTGGAGATGCCTTCCACAGCCATCGGTGATAAGTGTGGCTATCTACCCCTCGGGTACTTCTCAAAACAAGGAACTAGCCATTGGCTGAATCCATGAACAAAGGGATACTTAGAGGCGATAGGGCATGCAGTTTGTACCTGAACTTGCCTTGCCAACTGGTGAGGGTCTGATGCTTGCCTGAGTCCAGCACTTTGGGGGAACACACAAGCAAACCAATAACTCATGACACTGCCTATGCCCTTTTGAGGGTAAATGCCACCCTCCTGGAACCTAGTGCGCTCGCCTCCAAGAAGAGAGTCCTCCCTTTTCCATGTCTGTCACCCTGGAGTACCCGAGTCAGATGCAACATGCTGACATCTCTGGAGGAAGAACTTACCATGACGTGTGACCATAATGTGTGACCGTCGTTCAGACTTTTAGAGGCTTTGACATGATGAAGAATCCAATGATTATGTTGTCAACCAACCCACCTTTCCCAAAAAGCTGGTAGGGCTGGGGTAAGGTAAGCCACATATCAGGTCAGCTCCCTGATAACCAACACGAGGCTCCAAGAACTTGTTGTAAAATGCGTTATCTCCTCGCCCCACCTCTTAATACCAGGCTTTAAAAACGATGCAGCTCCTATTGTGAGAAAGGATCTCTTACTGCTTATTCTGAGAAGGCGTGTCCCACTCACCCAGCAAGGGGACATTGGAGGTGGGTAGCATGCCCAGAATCCTCACAAGGTCCCACGTGCTAAATGAGAGTGCCAGCTTTGAAATCTGCCACTTTGGACATGGATGGACTTCCTGATTATATGCACGTGTAAATTCAAGATTATGCATTAAATTAATCCCAGCAGATGGTCAGATGGGACTTTATTCATCTTCTTGGAAAAGGGCACTCGGTTGGCCAAGTCGTCCAGGAGGTGCTTATGCAGGAATAGGCTGGAAAGTGTTATATTTATTTTTCATCATGTCACTTTGTTGCACTCCCTGCATGCCCAGGTCAATGTGCAAGGGCAGGAGACTAGAATCTCCTTGTAGTGCTAACAAAACACAACACAGAGTTTTGCTTGGTTTGGTGGTCCAATTGACTAATGCATCTTCTGCAGAGGTCTGTGCTTGACTCTTTGGCAACAAAGAAAAATCCAGGTGAGTTCACTCAAACTTTCAAGCTCCCGAGGTGGTTCCCATGACTACCGCTGAGTTAGCCAAACTAAACTTCTGCCAGGTGGCACCAGATAGCACTTAGGTTGATCATGCACTTTGCAAAGAAAGGATGGCACAGTCCAATTTTGAGAAGTTGTGCAATGCACTGTGGAAGGTTCAGACAGGAGGGTGGTTGCACATGCTTGCAGGAGGTCAGATTCGGCCACACATGGACTTTAAAAAAAAAAACTGAGCTGAGCATATAGGTAACATGCTGTAGTTTCATATGTGTGTGGAATATCTTGTGTCCACCTTGAGTTGTTCACGGAAAAGGGTCTGCTGATATTTCAAGAGCCTCTGCAAGTTTCCTTCTGTGCTTCCATTTACAAGGAGGAAACCAGAAATCTTCTATAGGGACTTTCTCCCTTCACAACGACAGGTCAGGAAGCTGATTCTGCGAGCCAGGCCCAAGCAACGACTACCAGGAAAGAAAAGTTTAAGCCGGCCATTTTGTCATTGTCTACAGTTATTTGTATCGGGTTCCTTTTCACGCGAGGACAATGAGTAGAGTGTCGAAGAAACAAAGTCTAGAGGTAGAAAAAGCATCTCCAAGCAGAACTTCTGTCAGTTCTATGAAAAGTGAGGAATATCAGGGGTTAAAGGCTCCAAGGACTATTTGTCCTACTTCTATTTCGATACCGAGACCAGCACAAATGCGTTTTCTTTTCTAACAGTCTATCAAGAAAATTACCCTCAAGAAAGGAAAAATGCAAAATAAATTACCAAGTTGCCTCACTTTATGCCATGTCTTTGCTTGTCGACTCACCCACATTTGACGGGTGTCACCTGCCAAATGTGTCTTCCATCACCCACCAGGCAAACAAAATGCCTTAATAGACTTCAGTGGGGTCACTAGTATTTCAAACCTAAATCACCCTCCAAAAAGTGTTTATTCCTGTATGGGATCGCCCTGTTCAGCACCTGGCTTCACCTGCATTTTTGAGGTTGACGTGAATGTTATTGTCACCAGGTGTCAAGTTCATCTGAGGCCAGCCGGAAAATGCAGAATTTGATATTCTGTTCCCTGGATGAAGTTTATCTTCTTGGAGAACCATCAGATATGAGGGAAAGCTCCCAGAAAATTGATTTTTGATTGATTTTGATTGTGGGGAATTTTTCTCCCATGAAGTTCTTTTAGGCTTTTTCCTACAAATCTGACTTATTTCAAGATTTTTACTGCTATATCTTTTTATACTTCACTACAGCAACTTCGCTGGTTTCATAAACCTACACATTCTTTAATGAAATCTAAAATCAATAATTAGTTAGAAACAAATAAACCTATAATCCTTGTATTCCACTAAACACATTTCCACTGCTATCCGTTGATGGTATCTCAGAATGAAAGATGCATGCTTTGACAACAGGTTCTGAATGTTGTAAACATCAAAGCCAACTTTTTCGCAGAAAATGTTTAGTCGATTGTGTGTCATCTGAAGATTCATTTGCAGTTTACATAATTCTGTTTCTATTTTTTTTACATTCAGAAACTCGTGAAAAGGTGTGTGAAAAGGTTATTTTACCAGAAGATTATCAGTTCCATGTGCCCCTTGACTCTGACCACTCCATCATACAAGGTAATGTCCAACTTTGGAGTGCGAAATGTTCAAGGTAGTGGGTGGACTGGGAAGCCTGGAAGAACCCAACAGATGCCTCGAGAGACCGGGCAGGATGTCCCTTGTGGAGCTCTGCACACTGAGATGTGCAGAGCGGGGGGAAGAGCCGTGCAAGACCAATGGTCTCCTGCACAAACAGATTTAGAGATATAAGGTTTTTCCTTTACAGATGTTAGTGAAAAGCAATGCGAATACCTTCAGTTAAGGTCACTGGCATCATGCTGCAAAGAAAAATAAATTACACTGTAGGGAAAGGCAAATTATGTTGCATATTTTGTAATAAAGGTTAATTATGCAAAACATTATGTGGCAAAATTATCTAGATAGTTTGACTTTTTAACATTTTAAAACAATGATGCAAAGGCCATACAATTTTCAATACCAAGAAAAAAGAAAAAAAAGTTAATGTTCATTTGAAACTTGACACTGACTTTAAAGTGTTGCACTTTACTGATTTGGGGTACTGCACATGGAAGTCTATGCATTTTACGACTTTCTATGAGTTGGCCACGGATGTTTTGAGAATCCCAAAAGATGAGAAACTTTACAAAATCTGCCACTCTCACAGTTGCTAATTTCTTTGTGAATGAGATCATATACAGCCTTTGAAATGTACAATTTCCCCAGCCTTCTTTACATCAAGATTATGTTGTGCTGACTGTTGATAGCTAACACTTACCTAACAAACACATAAGAACAACATTTTTAGTGTGAAAGCTTGCAAATGTGTGTAATGGGGTGAGGACTCATATTCCTCCAGTCTTCCATGGTATAGTTTGTTTTTAATGCTTTACAAATGCCTTTTCAGACCGAGCTATTTAATTGCACCTGAAGATATGCTGACACTGCACTTCCTGTAGCGGCCTCTAGGGCGGAGCTCAAACTTTTGCATTTTCTAACTCTGAGAAGGCGGACCAAGTAGAGTGATCAATTGTACTGGTAATTCCAGAGACAGCGGCGATATGTCGGGCTTTGTAAGAACAAACAGAGAGATCATATTGCTACGGGTTCGGAGTCTCTTTGCCACAGTTGGTTTGAAAATGCAAATCGCGTCACCATGAAAGCTGCCTTGGAGTGACTTCTTGTGGCATGTTGGGGACACCTAAAACCCCTTCCTTCCTAGGACTGGAAACTAGCACCCATGAGTTGCCTTCTCAACTCACTAATAAACCCATTCTCCTCACCACGACTTCCCATGAATACTCAAAAATCCTTTGCCAAGCAATGCCTTTACCTCTCAGATGCCTTTACCATGCATGACCTTACCACTCAGATACCCTTACTAGGCATGACTTTACCACGCATGGTAAGTATATTTAAGGTGAGTATAAATATTGCAAATTTCTGTAAGGTTAACTTTAGGTTTTACGGGTGGGTAGTGGTAAAGGGAGGTAAGGGTAACTTTCGGGTTTACGGGTGGGTCTTACTTTCGGGTTGACGTGTGGGTAGTGGTAAAAGGAGGTAAGGGTAACTTTCGGGTTTCCGGGTGGGTAGTGGTAAAGGGAGGTAAGGGTAACTTTTGGGTTTACGGGTGGGTAGTGGTAAAGGGAGGTAAGGGTAACTTTAGGGTTTACGGGTGGGTAGTGGTAAAGGGCCATAAGGGTAACTTTAGGGTTTACGGGTGGGTAGTGATAAAGGGAGGTAAAGTTAATTTTACTTTTTAAGGGTGAATAGTGCTAAAGAGTGGTAATGGTAGTTTGAGGGTTTAGGGGTGAGTAGTGGTAAATGGAGGTAAAGCTCATTTTAAGGTGTAAGGGTGAATAGAGCTAAAGGGAGGTAATGGTCATTTTAGGATTTAGGGGCGAGAAGTGGTAAATGGAGGTAAAATCATTTGAAAGTTTAAGGGTGAATAGTGCTAAAGGGTGGTAATGGTAATTTTAGGGTTTACGGATGGGCAGTGGTAAAGGATGGTAAGGGTAATTTCAGGATTTAGGGGTGGGCAATGATAAAGGGAATAGCTCTAAAAGGTGTTAGTGGTAGTTTTAGGGTTTACAGATGGGTAGTGGTAAAGGGGGTTAAGGGTAGTTTCAGAGTTTAGGCTTGAGTAGTAGTCTTGGGAGGTAAAGGTAAATTTTGGGGGTTTAGAGATGGGTAGTGGTAAATAGAGGTAAGCGTGTGAAAAGCATGTGAAGGGAGGGACGGGCTGGACCATGGGAGGGGGAGGCGGATGTGGAGTTAGTGCACTAAGTGTGCAGGTCAGTTTGGCCGGCTGTCTTCGGCCAGCCAAACGGCCAAACTGACATGCGCACTTAGGTTTCTCCAACCCGGCTGTGTTGCACTGTCGGGTTGGAGAAACTGCACAGACTCCCATGTGGTGTCTGAGCAGCAGACCAAGCAAGTCAGACCAATCCTGATGCTGCTCTCATGCTAGGTTCAGCATAAGAGCAGCGCCAGGTTTGCGTGGGGAGTCTGTGCTCGTGTCCCATGGACTGCTGTGACACCATCACCAACGAAGGAGGAGCTTGAGGCGAGCAGCGGCTGCAGTAACAGGTACGTTTATTTTTTGTTAATTTATTTGTTATTTGTTTTCCCCCCTCTGTCTCTCCCTCTCGAGATTTGTGGCAGCCACCTCTGATTTTAGGGTGGGTAGTGGTAAAGGGAGATATCAGTAATTTTAAGATTTAGGATTTGGTAGTCGTAAATTGAGGTAAGGGTATAGTTAGGATTCAGGAGTAGTGGTAGTGGGAAGTAATGTTAATTTAAGGGAAGGGTAGTGGTAGAGGGAGGTAAGGGAAAATTTAAGGATCGGGGTGGGTAGTGGTAAAGGGAGGAGAAATTATTTTGTGGGTTTTGGGGTGGGTAATTTAATGGTTTAGAGGTGCGTGGTGTAGGAAGGTTAGGGCCAATCTAAATAAAGATGGGGGCTTGGGATGTTTCCCCTAAAAAAGAAAGTAAATAACTTAAATATTAAATTTAGGGGTAGTGATAAATGGAGGTTAGGGCAATTGTAGGGTTTAGGGGTGGGCAGTGGTACAGGAAGGTTAGAAGTAAATTAAGAAAAGGTGGGGGTGGAATATTTTCCCCTACAAATAAAGTAATTTAATTAAATATTACATTCAGGGTTTAGGGGTGGGTAGTGGTAAATAGTGGTATGGATAATTTTAGGGTTTAGAGGTGGATATTGGTAATGGAAAGTATGGGTAATTTTAGGGTTTAGAGGTGAGCAGTGGTAATGCAAGGTTAGAAGTAAATTAAGAAAAGGTGGGGGGTGGAATATTTTTCCCTACAAATAAAGTAATTTAATTAAATATTACATTTAGGGTTTAGGGGTGGGTAATGGTAAATAGAGGTATGGGTAATTTTAGGGTTTAGAGGTGGGTATTGGTAATGGAAAGTATGGGTAATTTTAGGGTTTAGGGGTGATCAGTGGTAATGCAAGGTTAGAAGTAAATTAAGAAAAGGTGGGGGTGGGATATTTTCCCCTACAAATAAAGTAATTTAATTAAATATTACATTTAGGGTTTAGGGGTGGGTAATGGTAAATAGAGGTATGGGTAATTTTAGGGTTTAGAGGTGGGTATTGGTAATGGAAAGTATGGGTAATTTTAGGGTTTAGAGGTGATCAGTGGTAATGCAAGGTTAGAAGTAAATTAAGAAAAGGTGGGGGGTGGGATATTTTCCCCTACAAATAAAGTAATTTAATTAAATATTACATTTAGGGTTTAGGGGTGGGTAGTGGTAAATAGAGGTATGGGTTATTTTAGGGTTTAGAGGTGGGTATTGGTAATGGAAAGTATGGGTAATTTTAGGGTTTACAGGTGAGCAGTGGTAATGCAAGGTTAGGAGTAAATTAAGAAAGGTGGGGGCTTCGAGGTGTTTTCCCTTAAAATTATAATAATTAAATTAAATATTACATTTAGGGTTTATGTGTAGGTAGTGGTAAAAGAAAGTATGTGTAATTGTGGGGTTTAGATGTGGGTAGTTGTCAAGGAAGGTTAGGAGTAAATAAAGTAAAAAACAAGATTAGGGACTTGGGGCATTTTCCCCTAAAGAGAAGTCATTAAATAAAATATTAAATTTAGAGTTTAGGGGTAGGTAGTGATAAATGGAGGTATGGGTAATTTGGGGGTATAGAGGTGGGTAGTCATCAAGGAAGGTTAGGAGTAAATAAAAAAGAGAAGTAATTAAATTAAATATTAAATTTAGAGTTTAGGGGTAGGTAGTGGTAAATGGAGGTATGGGTAATTTTAGGGTTTAGGTGTTGGTATTGGTAACAGAAAGTATGGGTAATTTGGGGTTTAGAGGTGGGCAGTGGTAAACGAAGGGTAGGAGTACATTTAAAACAACGTGGAGGGTTTGGGAGGTATTGTCCCCTACCTAAAAAAGAAAGTAATTAAGCTAAATATCAAATTTAGAGGTTATGGGGAGGTAGTGGAAAGGGATAAGTACAGGTTTAGAGGTGGGTAGTGTAACAAAAGGTTTGGAGTGATGGAAACCAGATGGGGGACTTGGGGTATATATATATATCTATGTACTTTCATGCGGGATCAAAGCATTTGTTGTAAGGGCATGCATGGTAGAGGCTGAAGGTTAAAGGCATGCATTGTAACGTCATACAACCCCCTCGTCACTGTTCTGACCTTCTTGTGTTACCATCCTGATTCTCACTGCTCTGCTCACAATGAGCCGCCCCAACCGTGCCCCACCCCTTATCACATCACCGTGCCTTATTGCCTTATGCCATTCCTTATCAATGTGCCTTGCCCCATTCCATTCTCCGCTGCAGTGGGCCGAGATGGCTGTCTTGATGCAACTTGGTATGTTACATGATCATGGCAAGTCAACTACATTGAAAAGACGCGGTATCCTATGACAACAGAGCTTTGCTCTCCTGTTCAGAATTTTTGCATCTGTAATTGAAAAGGGCTTGAAAAATACTTGAACAGTGTTAAATTTTACAATGTGTCTTTACAGACTCAAAGCGTCCGGACAGAACAGACACAGAAAAAGGACAGCAGTCTGGTGAGGATGCATCTGAAGATGAAACCGGTGACCAGCATACCGAAGGCTCACATCACAAACATCACCCCGAGGGGTCTTCTGACCAAGGAGCAGAGGGGGAAGTAACACACTCGCCTCAGGCTGGGGACTCAAGTCATGTGCTTCATCCTGGTGGGATTCCTGGTCCTGGCCAAGAAGCCACAACAGATACCCCTCATAATGGAGATCCACATGGGGAGCATCATCCTGGTGGATTTGTTGACCATGGATCGCATGATGACTCAACAAGTGGGCCCCATCCTGAAGACCCTTACATTGTTTCTCATGGAGATGGATTAAATGATGATGTAACAGATGCGCCCCCTCCTGCAGATTCAGGCCAAGATGATCATCCTGGTGGATCTTCTCACCATGGGTCAGATGACACCACCGATGGCACTCACCCAGGTCATTCCCATCATGGGCACCATCCTAATAAATCACCTGATGAAGAACCAGATTATGTAACAGATGAGCCCTTTACTGATGGTTCACACTACCCAGTGACCACTACTGCCATGGATACACACAAAAGTCCTGGATTCTATCCCAACATTGATTTGACTGACGACCACCATCCTGGTGACTCCCATTATGATGACGAAACAACAGATGCACCCCAACCTGGAGATTCAGATCAAAATCATCATCCTGCTGTATCCCCTGACCAAGGAATGGATGAAGACACAACAGGGGGCCCCCAACCTGGAGATTCAGATCACGGGTCCCATGCTGATGGATCACGTGGTTCTGGTGACACAACACATACCACTCATCCTGGTCATTCCCATCATGGACACCATCCTGTTGGGTCAATTGACCAAGAACCAGGTGATGCAACAGATGAGCCCTTGCCTGATGGTTTTCACCACTCTGCATCCACTAGTTCCACAGATAAACCCAAAAGGCATGGATTCCACCCAAGCATTGATGATGCTGTAACGGATTCATCGAATGCTGCTGGACATCCTTATGTTAATGTACTCAGTGTCACAGAGTCAGAGGATTCGGACATGTCAAATTTTGTAGATTCAAATGCTGGAACAGACAAATATGATGGTAGGCCTCATCAAACTAAACCTATTGCCTGGCATCCTGATGGCAAAGATGACAGTCATTCAGGCAACAGTGTCACGTACACTGATGAGACTCCAGGCAGTCATGAGGGCCATGCTGCAGGAGGTGGGGATTCAGAAAGCCATGTGGATGATAATTCCACAGGTGATAGTAATTTTGGTGCTAATTTTGCAACTACAGAGGGAGACATTCTGTATTCTAAACCCACCGGAGACCCAGAAGGTGCTGTCGCTCGTCCAGATGGAGCCCAGCCTGGTGAAGAAGATAGACCAGCATCCACAAGCAGTAAGAAGAACATTGTCATTTTTTCATTCTTCTTTATACTTGTAGGGCCTGATTCACAAAGGCAACTTACACTTTTGAGTAATTTACACTTTAGAGTAAGTTTACTACTTTTCGTAGTCACACACTCCGCATGTAAATGTACTGCAAAAGTGTATGTTATATGGTTCCACCGCCTGTGTAAAGCAATTAGCTTACTTTTATATGGGTGGATGACGTCCCTCCCTAAACCCCTCCCTTGCCCTCCCTACACCTTTCTTAGTCTTCCATAATCCCATCCCTTTTTGTAGTAAGTCTGCCCCTTTTCCCATCCACTCCCTCCAGTTCCTTCCAGTTGTACTACTGAAACATATACTTATGTGCGCAGACACTCCACAGTTGGGGCGGAGAACTCCCCACAAATAAGTATAGGTAATGTGGAGGCGTAAAGTCCGCACATAGTTTGTAAATAGCATTTTTAGTAAATTTTGTGGTACTACAAAATGTACTAAAAAGTGCAGTTTGTGAATCAGGCCCGTAGCGTGTATACTGGAGAGGTCAGATTGAAATTCATTGAAAAAATATTTTACTAAATGTGCAAAAAACTCAATGAGAAAAGGTTACAAATATTATTAGGTAAAAAAATGGAACAGTTATCTGATGTCAAAATAAGCTATTAAGTGGTTTCATGGAGGCACGCATAAAGGATGAGTGGATGAATGATTAATGACCACGAATGAGTGGCTGTCGAGAAGTAAAACAAGAAATTGATTATCTAGAGTTTGGTGGCCCTTACTCTATCAGGTTGGAGGACAACATTACGTCTGCCGTCCTTACAGGTTAAAGACCAACATATTTAAGATCATTTTCTGTCCATCGGTGATCTCTATATCTTCCGAAGTACCGGCATCACAAACCTTTAAAGGTACTAAAAGTTTAGTTGACTACGTCATCAGTTTTGATGGCCATCCACCAAACTTTTTTCAAAAACAAACTTTCAAAGAGGAAGTCTGATTTTTCAAAAACAAATAACTAATGACTCCCTCATCCAGGGAGTTTTTCCATCTGATTGTGTCATTATTTTTATTTTTCTGTTCAGCACTGCCAGGCTTTCACTGGTGGTGACAGACAGTAAACAAGCATTTGCAATGCAATGGGTCTCGCATTTGCTCGAGTTAGAGCTAATAGCGTTGTAAACTCCTAACCTGACTTTTTTTGCCACATAAAGTGAAAATGAAAAGTAAAACAGTTTCACATAAGTAAGCCGATTCACAGCGCTACGGCCACCATTAGCACACGTGTGAAGACACACACAAAAGGAAAAAGAAGTTTGCTTGCAGTCAAACTTATTGGCAAAAGTGCAATCAGCCATGTAACAGGGTCGATGGCCAAGGCGGTAACAAACCTCCCCAAGGAGGGACAAACGTAAACCATTTACCAATGTCATCAAAGGAATTTTGAAGGGCAAGACCACGAACGAGTGGTACTAATGGGCGTGAGATGGGTGTGGTTAAAAGCCCAGATACATACCAACACATTGGAAAAGCAGCACATGCGCGCTGCTATGCTCGACCTAAAAAGGACCCAAAGTAGTGTGGGAGGTCTAATGTCCTTACTGACGGTCAGCACTCTGTCAGGCTGTTGAAGTAAGTTTTCTGTCTCCGAAGCCAACTGGGGCATCGCCGACGGACAGCTGACAGTCTGTCTGACTCTAAATAGGGTGGGCAGAACAAGAGTTTGGCGGACCGGATACTCTGTCATGTTTGTGAATGAGTACCCTCTCGGTCAAACTCTGGATCACACCCTCAATAAACAAAGAAACAAGCACCTCATCAAAAGGGTGAAGCAATAGGTTAGTGGAGGATTGAGCAGCTAAATAAATATTTGAATGGAGATATAAATAAAGAAGTCATTGCATGGCTCAGCACATGCAAAAATTAGCCACCATTTGCCTGAAAGAGATAATAGATGAATGAAAATGCAATAGACTGAATTACTGAATAACTGTTCAGCTGAATAAAAGGATGAGATGTTGACATTCTGAGGAATTAGAGGAATCAATTTTCTAGTTTATCAATAATTGTCAATGAGATGGATGAATGGCATGACTAAATAGTGTCTTTGTTAATGAATAGGGGAATGAAGGAATTGTTGAATGTAGGTTTAAGAGTCCACTTGGGGGCTATGCCCCTCCACCCATCCACTGGTCTGTCTAGCTGTCTGTCTGGCCATCTATGTCTCTCTATTTTTGCTCACTCATTCTCTGCCTTTGTATCTGCCAAATGATCTGTTTTATGGGTTTCTAGTAAATTTATCTGTGCTTCTGAACAAATCACCAAGACGGGGGGAGGAAAGTGGTACATATCTCTAAACATGCTAGTGGGGGCAATGAAGAAAGGTAAATATACATGTAAATATACATGTGTATATTTACTCACATGCAGATCTACTCCCACACCTAAGTGTAACTCTCCACTTTTCCCAATTGACCATTTCGGACTGGAGATTTATACCTAGGTGTAGACTTACATGGCTCTATGCCCTCCACAGCAGAATTTATTGATGTAAAGTTACTGCTAGTGGCTTTTCGCCTGCTGGTGAAGATCTCCACCACCATGGTGAAGACCTCCTGACGAGAAAGTATAGGGACATTTAATGAAGTTCATTTTTATTTTTTTAATTAAATATTTTAATGTATAATATAAATGTGAAATATATGTATAATATATATATATAAAACCATTTAGAGTATTTAATGGTAGCCTGGAATGAATGGAATACAGTGTTACAGCACAATCATCAAAGAAAAGGTTTATTAAATAATACAATAATTGAAGTCTATTAATTTAATTGAGAAATAATCATTTTTGAACAAGATTTTTTAAAACCCCACCCTCAACCCTCACTTACTTTTTTATTTTTGTTTAATTTTAGTAAACTTGATTAAAAGTTGTGTATTAGTTTATTTAAAAAAATATATATATTTTTTTTTAAAAAGGTTAATTTATTATTTTGAAATTAAGTTTACTAATTAATTACTAGCCCCCGTTGTTTTCTATGTATGTGTTGTGGTAGAAGGGGTTGGCCATGTGTGGTGCTTGACTTACTCCAAAGCTGGACTGGCATTCATTTAAGCCTGTTTTTACATCTTTAGGGCTGTCTTACCCCTCCCTGGGTGGGTATCTTATATTCACAAGCCCCCTCAAAGCTCTCCTTAAGTTTCCCATAACCCTACACATTTTGAGTAATTATTTCCCCATTTTCTCACCACTCCAACGGTCCCTCTTACATTTAACACTACGAGTAGCATACTTACGTGTGCAGAGAGTACCACACAGAAAAGATAGGAGAGGCAGACATGGTGGTCTCCCGCTGCTGGTCTGTGAATTGCATACTGTGCTGGTATAGTATTAGTTTACATACTTCAACATGTAGTTTGTGAATCAGTCTATATATTTATATAAAAATAGTATTTCTTATGGTATTGTTGTTATTGGTATTCATACGCTATGTACTACAATTAGTTTGGCATTATAATGCATTCTCAAGCAGCAGGTCTTTTGTTTGAACCTGGGTCTTCCATGACTCATTAGCATCTCCTGGCTGTTGTTGTTTTGTGGTTAGAGAGTTTGTTTAATGTTTAACTTAGAAATGGGCAGTGTAGATGATCGTGAAAGTAAAATGTTAGGCCTATGTACGTGATGTCGTATATGTATGGATGGGTGTGCCGAAGAGACTTTTCTTTTGACTTTAGATTAAGTTGTTACTCGTCAGTTGCTTTGCCAATATAAACTCCAGAGAGGTAAATATGAATAAGAATGGGACGTATTACTTCTGGTTTTATAGCAGTGATTCCCCACCTGCTTGTGCCTGTGGTGCATAGTTGTAGAATAATATGGCCATCCAAATGTTATATACAGTAGAGACAGTATTCATCCCCCAATCATTTTCTGATTTGTCCAAGATTGCCATAAACCTGGCATATTGTGCAAGAATGACCCGAGGCTCTTTAAGTTTACTTGTAATTAAACTATGGGCCTCATTACGCCGCGGTGAAGGTCAGACCACCGCCAAAGCAGCACTCCGCCCTCCACTTTATGACCGTGGCAGAGCCGTCACTGTCGGACCGCCAACACCACTAGGTTGCCTCCTGTTGCCAGCCTGGCAGTCTCGGCGGACTCAATCATCCAGGACAGAGCTGCTTGCAGCGCTGCCCTGGGGATTACGAGACCCCTTTTTGCCGGTAGCCCTGCCATGCAAAGGCTGGGAAAAGGGGGTGCCTGGGGGCTCCATGGGGGGCCCCTGCACTGCCTATGCACTTGGCATGGGCAGTGCAGGGGCCCCCATGGACAGCCCCATCACGCTTTCCACTGCCCGAATTACGGGCAGTGGAAAGCGAGACGGGTGTTGCTGCACCCGTGCACCGCCACATTGCTACCGGCTCAATTACGAGCCAGCATCAATGTTAAGGCCCTGTTCACCGCAGGGCCGGCGTTGTTCTGGCCGCACAGGCAGATCAGGTGGCAGTACAAGTTTGGCGAGCGCCCTCCGCGCCCGCCAAACTCGTAATGAGGGCCTATATTCCTCCACTTTTGGCAATCCCCTCTAATCTTATTCCCTCCAAAGCTGTACATTTTCAATTTAAAAGTAAAAAAAAAAAGATTCTGGATCATTTCATTTATCACAAAGTTTAATAGTAGCATTGAGGAATTTCCAATTAATTTAGTGCATCACACAATATAAACTTTTGAAATGACTTTGAGTTTACAAAGACCCGCTGTCTCTGATTCTTCAGAGGGCTGACCATTCCCATGTCCAGCACTTGCCTCCTATGGCTACAAGCCATTGCTTACATCACTGCCTGGCTTCTCTGCTTCTTCAGAGCTCAGGCCATTGCCTATCAACTCCTGCCCGGTCTCTCTTCATACTTCAAATAATTGCTGACATCAGTTCCTGGCTTGTCTGCTTCCACAGAAAACAAGTCATTGCTGACAACACCATATGGCATCTCTGCTTTTTCAGAGAACAAGCCATTGCCCCACCAACACCAGCCTTCTCCTCTTCTTTAGGTCTTCCATTGCTGACATCCATGGACATCGATTCACCAAAATACCAGAGGTAGCAGACGTGACATCACACGCTCTTGACCTTACAGACATTCCAGGAAGTGACATCATATGACCCTTGACCCTGAATCTTCCTAGGGAGTGATGTCACAAAACTTCACTCTGATGAAATTCTAATACTTGATATGGTTTAACTTCCATAATAAATCCACGACTGATGTAATAACACAACACAGACAAATGTCTGTATCAGATGCCTTTTGTGTTATGGAGCTGACATGATATGCCGGGGGATCATTACCCGTTTCTGTTAGTATGACTTGAAAAATTTTGTGTGTTCTCTGAAGAGGAAATAGGGGGTCATTTTGACCCTGGCGGTACGGGACCGCCAGGGCTAAAACGATGGAAGCACCGCCAACAGGCTGGCGGTGCTTCCAGGCGTATCGCACCGCCGGGGCCGGCGGTATTCTGCCACTTTTGCCCCGGCGTGATAATCCGCCTGGGCAGCGCTGCTTGCAGCGCTGCCCAGGGGATTACGAGTCCCCGACCGCCAGCCTTTTTCTGGCGGTTTGCACCGCCAGGAAA